>NW_020925585.1:524820-1165545 GCF_003984885.1 Neopelma chrysocephalum | reverse complement strand
TCTCTCTCTCTCTCTCTCTCTCTCTCTCTCTCTCTCTCTCTCCCCTTAGCTCCGGGACCACAGCGCCCCGAGAAGAGCTGGGCTTTTATCCTGACGGGAGGGGAGCAATGGCTCGGCGCCGTCCAGAGCGGGATCCCCGCCTCTGCACTGTCCCCAGTGCTGGGCTACGAGAGCTTCCGGCCCCGCCGGCCGAAGCGCCTCGCAGGCGGCCAGCCTCCCGTTAGCTGCGGTCTTGCCTCGCTTGCCTTCTGCCTCTCTGGGGCTAGGGCGGATTTTAAAGACCTACTCACCCTGACCTGATACTGTCCCAGCCACTTTACTTAACGTGTCTGCTGGGATGACCTGCCTCCCTTTCCCCTCTTCTACCTGAGACCAGTCCCAGGAGGTCCCAACACATCTGAGGGAACCCACCGCCCCAGAGTTTCTCCCTCCTCAGACCTCGCACCCTCCGGCACCACTAGTACGCCTCTCTCCTGCTCTTTGTCCTCGGTTACAGCACAGAACAAGAAGTATGCCAGAGGGAAATGCAACCTGTGGCAAGAAACTTCTCATTTCTAGCGACTCTTTCTCTCCACTTTGCTTAGAAATTTGCTGAGAAGTTTTCCGCTCTACTGCTCAGTTGTTGAGCTCACGCATCAGTGAGTACTTAACAGATTTGGAGTTTTTTCAGTTTCTTTCCTACACCGTATGAAAAACCAGACGAGAACTATAGTCTATTAGGTATAACACGTGTACTTAGTATGCCTTGCATTTAGGACAAAATCCTTACACAAAGTGTTTACCTCACCAAAACATCTCTCTAGCGTCAGAAAAGCCTCATAGACAGGTGTCACGCTGACACGGAATGCTCAGCTCCCTCTAAACATAATGTCTGCGCGTGTAAACTGTTTTCGCCATCCCCCCCCTCCCGCTTCTAGTTTATTTCTTTCCCACCCTTCATTCTCGCAGAGCCTGGGAAAGCTGCTGCTGTTTAGACTTTGTCTGTCTGTCTAAGGCAGGACATTTTAACACAAATTTGAACAGGGCTGGGGCAAAAAATGTTTTGACTGGCGTCATTTTGACAAGGTCATCCGTCATCTGCTGTATAGATTGATAACACCTAAGTTAAAGGCAAACACGAATAGGAACACCCCCCAAACAACATTTTTATGGGTTATGAAGTTGCCTATAAAAAACTTTTTTATGTCTTTGATCAATTCTATCGTGCAACATGCAATAATTTTCATCCCTCTCTCTCTCTATTAACACACTTTCTGAAGTTTTGCAGTGCTACTGCTCAGCTGAGGGACAGAGGTGCGGGCTGGGAGTCTGTTCGCACAGTGGCTGGAGTGTGCGCAGCGCGGTGCTGAGTACACTGACAGTGGATGCTCTTAGTTTTCCCTGTTTTCACTGCACTAATACAGTCTCTCGTCCATAGCCAGCTCCAATTTTATTCCGCCTCACCGGACTCTTTCCCTTTTATTATTTTTTTTAAAACATGCACATCTGCATTATGGTTGTATTCCTTATTGGACGCCTTTCTAAAATACTGAATTGCTTTTAGTGGCAGCAATCTCTAAAAATTCGTTTCGTGCTAGAAAAACGTGATGAAGTGGGGAAAAGCTCCTAACTAATGGGCTTAAGTACATTGTCAATATCTGCACTTGCCTCGAGTTGTTAGCAGAAGTATTCCGTGCGGGTTCATATTAGGAGGACTTTAATCTGTTACTGTGGGCTTTTTTTTTTTTTTTTTTTTTTTTTTTCCAGACAGAAGAGTAGCGCCTTGAGCAATCAAGGTGGCAGAATAAAATTCATAGACTCCCTTGACACCTTGGGACCCTGCCGAACCGGAGGAAAGGAAAAAAAAGTACAGGGCTCGCTGTCTTCGCTGGTGCTCAGGGCCGTGCGGGCAGCGGGCGGCAGGGAGGGATTCCGGCCCGCGCCGCCGGCTCTGCCGCGAGTCCGGTCGGTCAATCGCTCAGGAGGGGTGGGTGGACCCCATAAGCCAAGCCTTGTCCTTTGGCCTTTTTCCTTAACGACGAGCACCCCCGCTGCGCCGAGTCCACTCGACCCAGGGTGGGAAAGCAGGAGCGCGGCCGGGGGGAAGGTCGGTGGGCAGGGGGTCAGCGCCGGAGCCGAGTGGCGGGCGGGGAGAGCAGGGCTCCCCGCACCGGGCCAGCGGGAGGGGAGTGGCGTGCCTCACCGGGGCAGGGGACGGCTTCTCTCCCAGCCTCTCCGACACACCGCCGCTCCCGGCCCCTTCACCCCCTCGGGAAGAGCAGAACAGGCAGATCCACCAGCAGGGCTCCCAGCCCTGAACCTGCGCCTCCCCGGGGTGTCTTTAGCAAACCCTGACCTCTGGTCTCGCTTCCCAAGGCAGAGAGGTTTGTGCGCGTCCCTTCTGTCTCCGCCGAGTTTGTCTACGGTCTATTTGTTACTGTTTCTCCTTTGTTGTTTTTTTTAATTATTTTTTTTTAAATTATTTTATTTCTTCCTCCAGGATGTAGAGATGCGGAGAAAAAAGAAAGGAGGTTTCAACTACTGCCTCCTTCTTCCCCTTCTCTCAGGGTTTTTCATTATTTAGAGGACGAGTGCTGAAACAAATCACATTGACCATTTAGAAAGCGATCAAACCTTTATAAAAATCCATCGCCTACGAATCGATTGGTGAATATTTGATAGGAATTTGTTCAAAAGAAATAAATAGGGAGGGTAAGTGTATTAAATGCAAAAGGGGAACACGGTGGTGTTTTTCTTCATTGATTAATGACCTCTAAAATAAAACAAGCGAGAAGAGGAGCCAAGATCGATAAATTAACTACCCAAATTCATCATTTTCCCTGCGATTGTTTCTTTTTCCCTTTTAGGGTGTTTGGTTGGGTTTTGGGGTTTGGAGTTTTTTTGGATTTTTTTTTTTATTGCATGGGTTTTGTTTTGTAAATAACACTTAAGAAAAATGCCCGTCTCTTTGGAAACTTGAAGGTTTTATTTTACGCTGGGGGTAGAAAAGGGAGCTAAACCCCCTTTAGAAAGGGATTGAATCGGGGACACCCTATCTGATTTCGTTTGACACACAATTAAAAAGTTTGTCTTTCATATTAATTAATTCTCCTGATCTGGGGAAGACAAATGGTCGGTTACCTCTGACAGGAGTCCGATAAAGGATTCAGCAGCTTTCCTTCTTGCCCTAGGCGTCTCCTCATTCCAGTTTTAAGGTCACGAGCGGCCGAGTTAATAATTCATTAATATAGACATTTATTCAGATGGGATTCAAGGGGTTTCGCGCTCTCCTACATCTCACCGTTCGGATTTCAGTTCGCCTCGAAGAGGAGGGGGAGGAGAAGGGATGGAGGAAGGCTCTACACAATGGTCCTACACGGACCTAATTCTATACACGTGGTTAAAACGTGGTTCCCCCACCGAGAGCCCTCTCGGGGCAGCCGCGCCGGGCGCTGCTTCCCCGGCCCAAGCAGCGGCCAAGGGCCAGGCGGCCTGGTGGCACCGCCGCCTCCCGAGCGCTTTCCGAACTGAAGCCACGCACTTCCCTCCCCTTTCTCCTTCTCCGGAATTAGAAAGCGGCCGAAGCGCGGCAAGAGTCAGTGAAATTGCCCGAAAAAGGCGCTGGCAGCGCGCCCCGGGGCCTGGCACGGGGTACAGGGCAGACGGGGCTGCGCGGGGCCGGGCAGGGGGTCGGTGCCAGGGGTGGCTGCCGGAGGTGGCTCCCGGGGGTCGGTGTCGGGGGTCGTGCCGGGGGTCGCCGTCGGTCCCCGCCGCCCGCAGGCAGTGCAGAGCTGAGAGGGGCCCCCGGGGGGCGCCCTCGGCCCCGCCGGCGGGGCGGAGCGGGCGGGGCCGCGGCCGGGCCCCGGGATGGGGCCCCGGGATGAGACCCCAGGCCCCTGAAATGTCCGTCCAGGGACTCGGGACAAGCACCTTGCTGCCTTCTCCCGGACCGTGCTGAGGGGCGGTAGGTACCGGGATGCGCTGATGCCTGGGACGCCCGGGGGATGAAGGGATCCTCCAGGAAAGGGGACTGTATCCCTTCCTTGGGAGCAGGTAGTGAGAGGCTGGCCGAGGAGGTCTGCTGCAGACCACTGCTTCAGGGAGAAGGGAAAACACCTGGCCACGTGGAATTGGACAGGGATTTTTAAATGATTTGGCAATGGCTACAAGACAGATGCTAGCCAGATCCATAATGACTTTCTGCTGCTATTGACCTGATACGGATGTGAACTAGTGACCCTTGGGGCAAAATGTGCTATAGTCTATTATGAATTCCCCCAGCCACCAAATCCTCCTCATAGATTCAAATATTTATGTCCATCAACAAAACAAACTCTGCTCCAAGCAAGACATGCTGCAGATGGGATGAGAAAAGGAATTCTGTGCTGTAAAGACCAAGTAAAAATAAATCAAATCAGTGTATGAAGAAAGTTGCACTAAACCATAACAAATTTGGATTAATTTAATTCTTAATTTCATGCACAGTCCATCTGAAAGTATTCTCAATTATTCGAGAATTGAATTAGCTTTTCAAACATAGGTTTTGTCTTTAGTCTCTTTTTTCTTTTCTTTCCTTTTTTTTTTTAATCAAAAACCACTATTAAATCTATAATTTAGTACATTAATATGTCTTTCCAGATAGGATTACAGAATTTAAAATCTATTATCTGGGTGATAACAGGTTTAATAGGCAGAATACTTTAATCACCTCTGACATCTTTAAGCGCAGCTTTTGAGTTGGTTTTTTTTATTATTTCTACATGGCTGAGTGCACACTCTTACATGTACTTCATTCACCACAATTTAAGAAAAAGTGTAAAGGAGCAGTCTGAAAGGCAGACCTCCTTTACAGTCCCTGATGTCAAGCCTTCCAAAATCAAGCAACTCAACATTTTGAATGCAACACTGGGTGGCTACTTCAAGCAGGGAAACATAGAGAGTTTACTTTATCTAAAAATAGTTCTCAGAAATACAGAATCTATTATATATGATTGTTTGCATGTGACATGAGAATGATAAGGTCTGGACAAAACTCAAGAATAGTAGTATTTCAATGTTTCATATTGTCATAAGAATAATGTGGGTTTGCCACAATATTTGCAGAAATAAATGGAAAATTATGGGGTTCTTTTCCAATTTTGGCACAGCATCATAATCATGACTCAATGTTTTTTAACAGAAAACCCCCACACTTTCTGTTTTCCACTTAAGTGCTACTTCACAACTTACAATTTTCTAACAGATTTCTCTATGCCTGAACTCTTGTAGCTTGATTTTTTCTGTTTGTTTGTTTGTTTGTTTGTTTGTTTTGTTTTCATTTTGTTTTGTTTTGTTTTTTTTCCTTTGTAAATCACTGCTGAATCTATTGATGGGGAAAGAAAAGACTGACAGGCTCAGGGAATAAAAGTTCAGAACAGGGACTGTGTCTTCTCTTCCTTTGTGTACCACCTGGTAAAACAAACAGGAACAATTCTGAAACACCTGCCTTGCTAATGTTCTTTTTTTCTTATTGGACTATGGGAGATGATTTTTTTACCTAAAATAAGCTCATCTGTCTGACTAACTTCCATTAGTCAAATTCTGGAATATAATTGTTCATTCTGTTATCATTATTCAGGGATAGCCATTTTGCCACCCAGTAGCCACTCACTCACTCCCCCACCAGAGGGATCAGGGAAAGAATTGAAAGGGTAAAAGCCAGAAAACTCGTGGCTTGAGATAAAGACAGTTTAATAAGGAAAACAAAAGCTGTACACACAAGAAAAGCAAAAAAAGGAATGAATTCACTGCTTCCCATGGGCAACCAGGTGTTCAGCCCCTCCAGGAGAGCAGGGCCCCATTATGTGTAGCAGTTACTTGGGAAGACAAACACCATCACTCCAAATATCCTCCCCTTCCTCCTTCTTCCCCACACTTTATATCCTGAGCACGATGTCCTACAGTATGGAATATTCCTTTGGTCAGTTTGGGTCACCTGTCCTGGCTGTGTCTCCTCCCAACTTCCCATCCACCCCCAACTTCCTTGCCAGTGTGGCAGTACAAAAGGCAGAAAAGGCCTTGGCTCTGTGCAAGCCCTGCTCAGCAATAACAGAAATCTCTCTAGTTTATCAACCTTGTGTTCAGCACAAATCCAAAAGATAGCCCTTCTGTGAAAAAAATTAACTCTACCCTAGCCAAAACAAGTACATTAGTAAACTTTTGTGTGTAGAGAAGGAATTGGGGACAGAGTAATAGCTCTTTTGAAAGAGATGTGTGATGTGTATCATGCATACTGTAGAAAGTGTCTTGTCACAGCTTCAGCACTAAATAGAAAATTTTTAGCTGCTACAACAGCATCTCACAACCAATGGACTTTACTAGGTAAGTGAATAAAACTGAACAGCATATGAAGACAAACTCTCAAAAATCAAAAACTGAAATACTCGAGTAACTGCAGTAGAGTATTTGCCACTTCACAACAGTTGCTCTAGTGCAATTTCTGAATCTTTAGAAGACAGATGTTTGTTTCACTTCTTCACCTGGTTAATTACTTTCCATAAAGTGATCTAGAACTATGGGTTCTTGGCATCTGACATCCAGAACTGAATCCAGAAATTACAGCTACTCAAAGAAAAAATTATATAGATAAAAAAACGGGCTTTTCAATAAAGAGCAAGCATACTGTACTTGGCAAATTTCTCCAGCAAGGCTTACTTTGTTAACGTCCTCCAGTGTGAATTATTCACAGCAAAGGAGCCAAAACCAAAACAGCTGATGTATGGAAATATATGGAACAACCACACACTGTAGGCTAAAAACCTACCTGAGCACCCCATTGCGAAATCCTGGACTCTTTCCTTCTGACTGAAAGCATCTGTTTTTCTAGTTTCCTGTTTCCCTTCAGACAACCAAACTGATCTTATTACTTCACCTTGTGCACCTGTGCTTAATCTGTACTGGGAGCTAACTCCCCTGTTTGGAGAAAACAAGTAGGCTTTTTGTAGCCTGTCATAGTTACTTGGCCTCCATCTAGCTGAACTAATATTAAAAAAAAAAAAAAGACAACCCTAAAAGCCAAAGCTGAGGTATTCCACATTTTGGCTGGAGCAAGTTAGGTGTTCTGCAACATTGGCAGTGCAAGTATGAATTTTTGGGTTTAGAAAAAAGAGAGAGAATGTATAGATTGGAAAGAAACACTTTGGTCACCAAGTTTGTTACAATGATGATGGAGGCAACTGTGGAATAGCTGTTAAGTTCAAAAAAGTTAAAAAATGAATCATCTCTTTCTACTGTACCCTCTCCTTCTTCCCCCCAAAATACTCAATAACAATCTTGAGGCTTTCAGTAAAAAAGATGGGGAAAACCCCCATAAATCTCCAAAATACAATGCATCATAAGTAAAGAAATGGAAAGACAATTGATGCTTTGGACCTCTGCACTGAGAAAAGAGTTCATCAAGAAAAATGCCCAGCGGACCTTAGAACAGAAGAAATAAAAATGTCCATTAGAAAGGTTCCGCTAGACCAAACCATAATGGTCAGATTTATTTCATAAACGTAAGAAAAACTTGACCAGTTAAACCTGTGAATGCTCCAAGACATTGAGCCTATCAGTGCACTTGTAGTCATTCCTGATGCTTGGAAGTAAGACAAGCACAGCTAATTTTTGAGAACGTGATTTTGCATTGAGAAAAAGTAGAAAAAAACTGAGGCTAACCACCCCGTTATGGTATATAGAGATACAATGGAAGGACAAAGGAGATGGGAGCCAGCCTATAGCAGCTGGGACCAAGTAACACCTGTGCTGACATTTTGGAGTAATCACTGAGGAAAATGAAGGGATAAGAATCAACCAACATGCTGTAAAACTCCATCTATCTTCCTGGCACCAAACTGCACAGGAAAGCATCAGAGACTTAGGCAGTGGTTATCTGCATCCTTACTGTGCAAACTGCCTACAGAACAGCTAGTGGCTTGGAGGGCAGAAGGGATTTGACCAGACTGTGAGGACTCAGATGGCACACTGCTCCATGTGGATGTCTGGGTGAAGCAGCATGAATGAAAGTTTCAGCTTCTACCTAACAACCATGTACCAGAGCAACTCGTTAAACCATGCTTCTATGCCAGAATGTCAAATCTACACGTGACACATCCCTTGCAGCCACTGTAATCATAAGACTTCAGTTCTGCCCCAAAGCCAAGAGCAAACCCTGAAATGCTGTTCCTCCCAAACTCCATTTTTGGCATGAAAACAGTTCCTATAGCAGCATGTATGGGATATCTCCTTTCACTTAATCCCAAAAGGATCACCACTTTTGTGGTGCTTCTTTTGTTCCAGTGAGAAAAGACCACTACAGTGATCTTAAGATACATTGTCCTGATCTTCACAACAGCATAGACTGAAGGTCTTGGAGTTTGCAAACTATGAAATCTGGTGTTCTGATTTTTTTAATGTTGTTTATTTAATTTAAAGTACAAGAAAGTGCACTTTAAAACAGGTTCAACAGTTATTACAGGACCTTTATAGGACAATACATGGATAGTAGGGTAGAGATGTTTCATATTTTAGTAACTTAACCAAAATATACTTTCATTTTGAAATTTGTTCTTAGACCATAAGAAGCTATTGTTCCAAAGCAACTTACCACATCTTTTCTGAAGCTTACAATCTTCAGACAGCAGTATGAAAAGAAATCACATCCTTATTCAGTCTATATTAGTCAGACTAAAAATTTTGAATTTTTCAAAAGTTAATAACTTCAACCTATTAAATTTATATTTCCAGAGAATATCAAAATAGTCAAAGTCATGTTGCCAATATAATGTGTGATTAGGAAATTAAAGGACAAGACATCATCATCATGGCTAGGCTTCGCGAACGAAGATTTGGGAAGGGCTTTACCCATGTTTGTTACAAGCACGCTGGTGGCTAAAAAGGCCAATACGAGACAGGCATGTCCAGTTGCAAAAGGTACAGCAGAAAGACTCTTTAGGAGATATATTCTGCAAGGCTCGATTCTTTCTGCTTTGCCTTTTCTCCTCAAGAGTGATCCTGTGTGCTTTCTCAAAAGCATCTGCAGCGTTAAAGATAGTGTGTCTCCAGACCTCCCGATTGGAGGCCAGAGTAGACCACTTATGTTGATCAATACGGCCGAGGCTGAGATGTTGTTTCAGGGAGTCCTTGTATCTTCTCTTCGGGGCTCCTCTCTTGTGGCAGCCGGTGGCAAGTTCACCATAAAGCACAATCTTGGGGAGGCAGTAGTCTTTCATCCTTGAGACGTGTCCTGCCCAATGCAGCTGTGTTCTCAGCAACATGGCCTCGATGCTTGTGACTGCTGCTTGTTCAAGAACAGACGTATTGGTCACATAATCTGACCAGTGGATGTTTAGGATTGTGCGGAGACAGCGTTGATGGAAGCGTTCTAGGAGTCACAGGTGGTGACAGTAGATGACTCATGATTCAGATCCATATAAGAGAGTAGACAGCACTATGGCTCTGTAAACTTTGTACTTTTCTTCAAGTGTTTATTTCGCCAAACTGTTTTATGAAGCTTTCCGAAGGCACTATATGCCTTTGCTAACCTGTTGTCTATCTCTCCGTCAATCTTACCATCCGAGGAGATGAGGCTACCTAGGTAATTAAACTGCTGGACCGATTTGAGCTCTGATTGGCCAATGGTGATATGGGGATGATGGAAGACTTCCTGAGGTGCAGGTTGATAGAGAACTTCTGTCCTCTTTAAGCTGACTTCCAGCCCAAAGAGCTCAGCAGCGTCTGCAAAGCAGGATGTTAAACGCTGCAGAGCTGCTTCTGTGTGGGCAACAAGGGCGGCATCATCAGCATAGAGCAGCTCCCGGACAAGATGGTTTAAGGTCTTAGTGTGGGCCTTCAGTTGCCTTAGGCTGAAAAGGCTTCCATCAGTATGATATCGAATGTAGATACCATCCTGATCCTCGAGGTCTGCCGTGGCCCTTTGGAGCATCATGCTGAAAAAAATTGTGAATAGGGTTGGCGCAAGAACGCAGCCTTGTTTCACACCATTAGTTATTAGAAAGGGCTCAGAAAGTGCATTGCCATATCTGACTTGGCTGTGCTGATCCTTATGGAGTGAGATGATCATTTTAAAGAACTTGGGGGGACATCCTAAACGTTCCAAAATCTGCCATAGACCTTTTCTGCTCACAGTATCGAAAGCCTTGGTGAGGTCGACAAAGGTTACATAGAGACCTTTGTTTTGTTCCCTACACTTCTCTTGCAGTTGTCTGAGAACAAACACCATGTCTGTGGTACTCCTGTTGGCTCTGAAACCACACTGACTTTCAGGTAGAATTCCTTCTGCTATAGCGGGTATTAGTCTGTTCAGGAGTATTCTTGCCAGGATTTTGCCAGCAGTAGAGAGCAGAGTAATACCACGGTAATTTGAGCAGTCTGATTTAGTACCTTTCTTCTTATACAAAGTGATGATGACTGCATCACGAAGGTCTGATGGTAGTTCGCCTAGTTCCCAGCAGCACAGTACAAGCTCATGAAATTCAGCATGGAGTGCAAGGCCCCCATGTTTCCAGACTTCAGGTGGAATTCCATCAACCCCAGCCACCTTGCTGATTTTCACCTGCTGTATGGCCTTAAGGGTTTCTCCTAAAGTGGGGGCAGTATCCATTTCATTCTTCACCGGTTGTTGTGTGAGGGACTGAATAGCTGAGTCTTGGGCTACACGGCTAGTACTGAAGAGAGTCTGAAAGTGTTCAGACCATTGATTCAGAATGGAGGTTTTATCTGTCAGAAGCATTTGACCATCAGCGCTGAGTAGAGGACTTTGGGCTCGGTATGTAGGCCCGTATGCTGTTTTCAGGGCTTCATAGAATCCTCTGTGATCACCCGTATCTGTGCATAATTGAGTTTTTTCAGCTAGATCAATCCACCCATTGTTCTGGATGTCACGGAGTTTCTGTTGGAGCTTGCTGCGTGCAAGACAAAGGGCTGTTTTTCTTACGTGACAGGATGGCAGTGCAAGGTGTGCTTGGTGGGGGGTTCTCTTCTTCCTCAACAATTCCTGGATCTCTTGATTGTTTTCATCAAACCAGTCCTTGTTCTTCTTGAGGGAGAACCCTAAGGATTCTTCAGAGGACTGCAGGATGCTGTTTTTAATACGGTGCCAAAGTGTTACAGGAGAGGAATCTGTAGAATCCATGAAATTGTTTTCGAGCCTAGTTTGAAGATTAGGCTGGAATTTGTTTCTCACTGTGGCTGATTGGAGATTATTAACTTGGAGTCTCCTCCTTGGGATACTGCCCCTTCTAGGTTTGAATTTAAGATTGAGGTAAGTTTACAGTGCACAAGCCGATGATCTGTTTGGCACTCTGCAGTAGGCATCACGTGGGTATGGTGGACATCGCAGACATCCCTCCATTGCACCAAGACATAATTGATGAGGTGCCAATGCTTGGATCTGGGGTACATCCAGAAAATAGTCTTCAGACTATTTTTCTGCTGAAAGATAGTATTAGTGATGGTGAGCTGTTGCTCTGCACAGAATTCTAGCAGAAGGCGACCATTATCGTTGCAGTTTCCAACACCATGCTTGCCTAATAGTCCTTTCCAGGCTTCAAAATTCTTTCCTACTCTGGCATTGAAATCACCAAGGATAATGATCTTATCATCTGCAGGAACCTTTTGGGGAAGCCGGCGCAGGTCGGTGTAAAATTTATCTTTTTCGGCAGGGTCAGCTTGGAGAGTTGGGGCATATATACTAAAGAGGACAACGTGTTGCTTGTTGTGTAGTGGAAGGTGTAGGGAGATAATGTGGTCAGAATGACCTGTCGGCAGATTTTCGAGTTTAGGAACAGTAGAGTTTTTAATCATGAAGCCAGCTCCTGAGAGATGCCTTTCGGTTCTGGGTTTATCTGACCAAAAGAGTGTGTAACCGGCACCGTGTTCTCTAAGGCTGCCTTCCTTGTGAAGGCGAACTTCACAGAGAGCAGCAATGTCGATGTTGAGATGTGACAGTTCATGGGCAATTAAGGCAGAACGACGCTCAGGATGTCTGCTATCTGCAGAATCGAGCATGGTTCTGATGTTCCAGCATGCTAGAGTTAATTTGGGTACACCTTTGGAGGCAGGTGTATGCCTTTGTCTTTTTTATCTTTGTGTGACTGCATTTGTAGAAGATGTCACTACAGGGCTTTGCAAATGTGGGTAAAGCCTTCGAGCCTGCGCAATGGATTTTTTAGGTGAGACGCAGTGTGCGCAGAACTGAACCAAAGGACAAGACATATATGCAGTTCAATGGAGTCCTTGCAAAAGTCACATTAATCATTATTTGTGTTGCCTCTTTTCAGACATACAAATATGAATGGATTACAAGGCTATTTATTGGAAATGGATTCATAAAATTCTGAAATATTATCACTACTTTTGATATGAAACTACCCATTTTTCTGGTAGAACAGTCTTATAATGCATTTCGGGCAAGTTAATTGACCTAGTGTCCTCTGACAGTCAAAAACTTCCATATTTCTGAATAATTTCCTGTCTGTTCTGCACTTCTATACTATACTATATTTATACTATACTTATACTCTATCACTTATGGCACAAGTCATCTTCATTACAGAGAGGAAACAAATGGACTTATCGCACAAATCCAACCTAATCTAAACCACTGTTATGTCCTAGACATCTAAATTAGACTTGCAACATTTTGAAAGCTCAGACTGATTCTAACAAGAAATTAATTTTACATTCTCTATTGCCAGGTTGTGTTCTTTCTGTTCCCAAACAGCATATTCTCGTTACATCTCAAGGTGATGAGGCGGATACACTCATGATCTTACTCTTCTGCTCTGTTGAATTTGATATTCCCTGAGCAACCCTGGCATACACCTTTCCTAATGTATTCTTCCTGCCATTTTGACTGTTAATTTGGCCGTCCACCATGTAGTCTTGCTTTCCATGGAACTTCCAGAGAGTTCTTCAGATTTGTGAAAATATCACAGAAGAGCAGAGGTGGGAGAGTTGAGCAGTAAGCAAGAGAGCCCAGAGACACTTCTTTCAGACATAGAAGGAAAATAGGAAAGCATAGGAAATTTAAAGATACAGAAGTAGTGCACAGAAAAAAATTAGGAAAAAAAGGTACATATGACGTTTTTCTGAGCTCCTCCTAGGAGCTTCTTTCAGGTTGCAAAGCCTCAAAATAAAGGCTTCATGTGTTTAACATAGAACTTCAACATTAGACTCCCCTCAGTAAATGTAGAACCATATAAGTAGTACAGACCATAACAAAATGTTATACTAAATAATTTATTTTATGATTATATTAATAAACATAATATATTAATAATTCTGAAGAAAAAATTCATAGGGTTGGAAGGGAGGAAGTACATTAAGCAAAGACAAAATATGCACTTTGAGAAGGTCCCTTATTTACTATATAAAATTTCTTCTTTTCTATGTAAGTTTTTGGTAGGAAAGAGTAAAGAGTAATAAGAATGGGCAAATTTTGATGCCATCAGTACATCCCAAGTCATTTCAGCAGGACAAGTGCTATAATAAATACTATCAATTTATTGCTTCCCTTTTAAAATCAAGCACTTATCCATTTATCATTACTAGAAAAGACTGAAGATTAGATGCTTTGATCACATGCTTTAGACAAAAGAAATAAGAACAATTTTAATATAGATTTATGCCATAGCTGAAGACTACAGTAATTCTCTTGAATAGTGATTTGGAGAGAAAATGATTTCTCAACTAAAACCACATGACCTGAAGAAATTACAGAATCATTATTACTTCTTTTTGAATTTGCCTAATCATGTTCAAAGAGTAATAATATTCATTGATTGAATGCAGAATAACCTGAGAACGTCTTTCAGGTTCAGCACAAGAATTGAGACTTTCCACAAAGTCTTTTTAGTCTTTAAATAAGGCAACATTCAAAGACACATTTTTTCAGAGTGTGCTCAATGGCTACTTTCTGCAATAATTTTTATAAAAGAGAGTTTTCCAGAAAGGCAAATGGTATGCTGATATGTGTGTAGGCAATTGTGCTGGTTTAAAAGTAAACTGCGGAAGCGATGAACCCAACTCAAGAGATTACAGGTCAGAGTTACGATCTACTAAAAAGATTTTGATAAATACAATGATACAGAGAAAACTGGTTTTAACTCCCAAAGGCAGATGTGTAATCCACCACCCTGGCATGAGAACAGAACAGTATTCCTTACCCCTGTGCTGAGCACCACGTGGCCCCCGGGTGCAAAGTAAAAGGAAACCTGTTGGTCCATATGATGGTCACAGTTCTGTCGAAGTAATGATCACAGTCCTGTAGAGAGTGGCAGTCACAGTCCTGCTGGAGGTCTGGCCCTCCTCTGGATTTGACAAGTGTTACCAGAAGTCACAAACCCCCAAGATTATATATGCCCAGGTTCAGGGCAGGGAGTTTCACAATGGGTGATTTAACTCTCTGAGTCATGGGATATTTTTGGAGTTTTTGGTGGTTTGGGTTGTTGCAGCTGCCTATTATGCCAGTCCAGTATGGCCCATTAGCAGAGATGACCCCTCAGGCTGGGTATGAAGGTGTCTGGAGGGGAGTTATCACAGCTGAGTCATTGGTATGAAAACAAAAAAACACTTCTCGCAGAGTTCTTTAACACCCAGCTTGTAGCATGAGGTGTCAGCTGTGCTCTGGGCAGCTGCTGCAAACGATCCATTATTAACAGTCCATCAGAAATGACACAGAGGGTGTAAAATACACAGTTTTGGTCATACCCACATAGTGATAGACTTGCCCCTGTAACTAGGACAGCAATTTAATACTTCTCAAATACATTTGGACTTGAGTCACAAAACATTTATCTCTATTCATGTCTGTTAAAATCTGCACATAGAGACAGATATAGAGTTCTGAAAATTAATCTGATGGCTATGTAATAAGTTCCATTTGTATCCTAAGAAGTAGATTGCAAATCAATAGGGGGTTCAGTCAGAAGGAATAGACTCTGCATAAAACTGAGTATGATAGTGGATTTATTAGATCTGGTTTAGTATTCAGTAGAATTCTGGAACATATTTTCCCTTGACAAATGACCAAGGTGTATACCTGAGGAGAAGACTAATTTGTTATATGTAGTCACTATTAGCTTGAAAAGATATGTGGAAGTCACCATTTCAAAGAAAATTATTAGTGTTAAGTGTACTTAACACTTTCAGTTTATTTCATGGGAACTTGGCACTGTACTGAAAGCTGTTCCTAAGGCTTTTACTCCAGGATTTGTACAACTGTATCTGTTTAAAACCAAAATGTGACTGTGGTCAGCAAAGTGACTATAAAAATGACATCTCCCAATAGCCTCACTTAGTCACAGTTGCTTTTCCTTGTTCTATTTTTCTGTGATTAAAAAATATTTTTTCACAACTTTTAATTTCTGCTAATTGTGTAGCATCAACACAGCTGTGGGAGAAGGAGCTAGATAGTTTTCCATTTATATATGACAAGCAGATTTAGAAATTAACCTGTGATTCTTTAATTTTTATTATCTGTAGTATGGCCTGATCATAAAAAGAAAACCAACCAGCTTTGATTTTAGAGCCCAGATTAGATTGTCAGCAACTGCATTAAACAATTTTGAATTTTTCAAAATATTATTTGCAATATAGAAAATATAAGAGACAATGAAAAACACAGCCTTCAGTACTGCATGGTTACAGTCACTTATACCCCATATTTTTGTAAGATTTTCCCAAGTAAAGTCTCTTTTAAAAATCAGAAGCATTTGGTACCTGCAATGCTTGATTACTGGACCCACTTGAAATATATTTTTTATTAAGTACTCACACAATGTTTCACATAGTCTTACAAATCATGGAAACAATGACCCAAGAAGAATGGAATTAAGGTTTCCTTTTTCTAAACTTTTAAGATTTCATTTTCTACTTGAAGAAAGATCACTTACTAAATATCCCAGACACTTTCAAAATAATCTGTAGAATAGATGCTGACAGTAAAAGGACTTGACTATACAAAACATTTAAAACAATGCAATCTACAAAGAGAAATGAACCAGCATTTTGGTAGCCTTTTCAAGAAACACAACAAATACCAGAATGGGTTGAGAATACTCTTATTAGTTGTCTATAAGATAAGAGTTGGTAAAAAACAAGATTTGATCTATAAGGCAAGAATGCCTTGAGCATCAATAAAGAATGCAAATAAGGCAATTTGGTGCAATTCCTTTCCACAACCAATGACTGATGATTTCATTTCACATGTCTTTGTTTTACATCTTCAGAAAAGCTGAGCAAAAGACCAGTGCAATAGACACTGTGCAGCAAAATGAAGTGGTCTAACACCTGAAGGCCTAAGCAGACTGTCCCTAATCATTTTAGTGGGGGAGAAGCTTGTGTGCCCTTATGAGGTTGCGAGCTATACTGGTGGTGGTACATGCCTCCAGCAGGTCATGCCAGACAGGTCAAAACTGAAGGGTCAGATAAAATGTGTCCATGGGCAGGATGGGCTCACTAGCCTTCCAGCAGTCATTCTAGGAGAAGGACAACTCTAATTCCAAACCCGAGCAGATGGAGCTTGCTTAGCCCTGTAAGGCCGTCCATCTAAGAGAAAGACACTCTAATTAAACCTACATCCTAAGGACCTCTCTGTGAGAGTCCAAGTTCGCTTGGCCCTGGCAGATGAACCTCAGGATTAAAGGGTGGGTCCAGTTCTGTGCATGCTGCATCTCACCTAAAAAATCCATTGCGCAGGCTCAAGAGTGATATATCTATAACACTGCTGCTTCCTTTGAGAACGCACATAGGATCACTCCCAAGGAGAAAACAGAACACAGTAAGAATCATATCTTGCCAATACCACCTAAGGAGTCCTTCTGCTGTGCCTTTTGCAACTGGACTTTTCTCTCTTGCATTGGCCTCTTTAGCCACCAGCGTGCTTGTAGCAAATGTGGGTAGAGCCCTTCCCAAATCTTCGTTCGCGAAGCCTAGCCACGAGATGAGATATCTGGGCAGATGAATGCCCAATAGACAGTGCTGTACATATAAAATGGCCTGGAAACTAATAAAATGACACAAAAGATTTGCACCGAGTCACAGAGACTGAGAGAAACAGGACCTAAACCTGTATGTATCATGAATGGTGTGCACAAAACTGTATCAAATAAATAGCTTGAGATAGGATGGCTGAAAAACAATGATACTTCAGTAATGATACCCCTTTCTTCACTGTATGCTGATAGCTTGTTTTCTGCACCCAGGCTAACTACTTTTCCCAATAATATAAGGGGCAAACTTTCCTGCCTGCAATAAAGTCTCTGCAGAGATACTAGTTCTTACTCATCTCTGAAAAAACTCTCATATCTTCTGATGAAAAATGGTTTATATGCTAGGTATTATATCTACTAGTAGAATTACAGTGAATAAACCCACACACTGGCCAAGAGAGTTGGTTATTAACCATCAGACCACCTTCGCTTGCCTGTTTTGTGCTACGAGGTATGCAAAATACGTGTGAGTGTGTGCGCCTTTGAACATTTGCACGAGAGAGAGGGACAGAAAGAGAATATGTGCATGATAGATCTCAATGAAAACCAGAAAAAAATCAATCTGAGTTGCCAAGAGACCTAATATTCTATTATGATCAAAGTAATGCCAAAGAAAATCGAGAGGTTAAGCAGCAGCAGCAAAAATTAATCATCAGTCAGGGTACAAAGGTCAAAAATAAACTCTTCAGAATATTATTTCACAGTGCAGAGGACAGGGTCCAGCCTGAGACAAAGCCAAGAGACATTCTTTGAAAGGTATTGCCACATTTGCAGTGTGCAACGATCACAAAAAAAAAAAAAAGAAAAAAAAGAAAGAGGAATGATGATTGAGTATTACATGGCAACATGTTGGATCTTTTACTGGTAGCAGATTTTTTTTCGTAAAACTGGACAGATGATTGTTTTACTTTGTGTCATTATTAAGACCTTCCCCACCATCAAAGAAAGATTAACAATATGAGAATCCAGTGGGATTAGAGAATCAAGAAAAACTGTAACTGTTTAGACCAAAGATTTGGCAAAACATAATAGTGCCCTGAGGTGTTGGAGCATGAAAGGCCAACAGTATTTGTAGCTTGAGAATTTTGACAGGTTCAAGATTTGGAATTACAGAATTGTTAGTGTTGGCAGCTTTGTTAGAGGGCAACTAACTCACAATGATCTTAATTTTGTTCTCAAAGTGGGATGTGAACAGTTCACAAAGTTCTGTTGATGGAGGAAGAGCCAGATTAGTCAGTTTCCATGCAATAAAAAGTTACAAGAGAATAGGGCAGTCTGCCCATTCAGCAATTAAGTTGGAAAAATAAGCAGATCTGGCTTGTTTCAAAACATCCCAGTACACATTTACATAGTCCAAACTTATAAGCGTACATGCAGTCAAAAAGTCCTCAAACAGCATTTAACTTGAAGTACAGAACATTCACTTTTGAGTACATCTGCCAAAAAGAAGTGTACAAAAGTGGTATGCCCTTTAGGACATTATGAGGATGGTTCAGCTATTATATATTTAGGAGAAATCTGGAATATCCTGAATCAATCAGTAGTATAAAAGGAAGGTGCTTTGGTCAGGCAGCTAGATAGAAAGCTAGGATAACACAAACCTTATTTCAGTTTTATTCTGGTTTTATTCCATTATGTTGTTAGGGAGGGGTTGTTTGTTTGGGACTTGGGTGGGGTTTTTTTGTGAGTGTGGGGGAGTTTTATTGAGGTTTGTTTGTATGTTTTTTTGTTTGTTTTATTTGTCCAAGAATAAATGACAGTAATAAGTAAAAAGAAATAGTGGCAATTAGCATTTCCTTCAGAGTTCTTATCTGCAAAGCATCTCTTATCAGCATCACTGACATAGCAGATGGCTATACTCCAGATGAAGAAATCAAGTCAGTGAAAAAAATAGGTCTTGATCCTACATGGATTAAGTATGGATTTAGACTTCATACATAAAAATATATTCTTTGGTATCAGTGGAATAAATGTCATGTGAACAGCTAAACATTCAGAAGAAAGTGGTCCAGAAGTGAATGTATTTCCTTTGCCTGTGCCTTTAAATTTGACTACTACAGCCTCTGGTAAAAATACTGAAAGTTCTATTCGTGGCAGATAGATCACGGAGTAGAGTGTTGTTCTTGGAGCTGATTCTGAGGATGGGACATCTAAGATTTGGGGGTGTAACTATATAGTCCAAAATCTTTCCTAAATTGCCTTCACATCCATATAGGTTTTGCCTTATTTCTCTTACACTTTTTTCATATTAATTACTAACAGAGAATTCTTCAGTTATGCATGATGAAGAAGAGGCTAACATGTTGCTGTTTGTTCTATTTTAGGAAACTGAGCAATTTGCTTCACCCTCAATCCTTTAGTGTTTATTTTGGTAAGATTAAAGACAGAGTGCATATGGCAGTAATTCTGGTACTCCTTTTTGTGGATGAATCATACGGAACAGTTAGACACATTGGGAAATCATATTACTGTATAATTTATGATCAGAAAGCGTTGTAAGCAGTAAATGATAGAAGAAGTTCAAACTCTCAGTAAAAACAGGAGATTAATAATATCATGGAACAGATACAATGGAAGTCATCAGGTCCAATGACCTGCTCAAGCACGGACACCTACAGCCAGTTGTCCAGGACTGTGGCCCATTATTAATATCTCCAAGGATGGATACTCCACCACCATTATAGGCAACCTGTGCCAGTGCTCAGTAGTTCTCACAGTGACAAAGTGTTTCCAGATGTTTAGAGGCAGCCTTCTGTATTTCAGTGTGTGCCCATTGCTCACTAGGCAGAACTGAAAAGCATCTAGCTCTCTTTGCACTCTCCTTCCAGGTATGTATATCCATTGGCAAGATCTGGTTTTCTAATTTGGTGTGTTAATTAATAGAAATTAATAATGCAACTTTAACTGATGTTACTGCGAAGAGTTCTGAGGAAAAAAAAAGAGCGGCAGGAAAGTTATTAGTAAGAATTTGCATGTGTGAGCACAGCGGCATGCCTTAGCTCAACTATATAAATGCTTTGATCAAACCAAAACCAACAGCATCATTTACCACCTAAATGGCTCTTAACCATTTTGTCTCAGTCCTCCGTTGTGTGATAAAGAGGATTCAAAGCCCACTGCAGTCAGCCCTGTTCTGCAGGCCTAACAAGACACCAGAAGTGGTACATAAGCAGACAGAAGGAATATGGCAATAGCACAGGAATGCTGTGTAGGCGAGTCAACACCAGAATCTACAACAAATCCTAAGAGGAACTGTGTTGTTGAATTAGTCAACTGCTTCTGTGATGTTTTAGAAAGAAAAATCAAAAGCTTTTACATACCTGTTGGGAGAAGAGGAAATAGGTACAGAATGGTCCAATGGACTATGAGATCCTAGAATTGATTCTAGAACTCTCTGTCCTAGAGAGCTACCTGCTATGTTTTAGGATGCATCTCTGTGTTTTGCTTAATTTTACATATCAGCAGGCATATCTCACTAAACCACTTTTCTACCTTCTGTTTTTCCTTCACCAATGTAAAAGTGGATCTATTAATTATGAGGATTTAGACTGTGGTGTTCTTGTTCACTGATCCACCAAACAACTGATCTACAAAAAAGAAGGTTACATTCTCTGTCAGATCAGCAGATTTATCCAACTTGCTGCATATCTGTATAAATATTTGATATGACATAAAGGACCAGATAGAGTTTGCCACTTGTGATGCACAGGAAGAGAGAAAAAAATGGGATCACCTGTATTTATCAATAGCCCACAATTCAGTCAGATCAACTACAACACAAAGGGGCATTCTCACAGAGTAATAAATGTGTTTTCTGAATCTGGCTTGTCCTATGGCACTCACAAGGACTCCCATTAGTTCAGCATCTTTATACCACATCATGGACCCTGCCTCCCCCAGACAGATTTATCACTGATAGTTCCATGTTACGGGCTATGTTAGTCCCTACACCATCTCTGATTCGTACACACATATCAATGTGTGTTCCCCTTTTCAATGACTGGGGAAAAGGTCTTGGGGAAAAGACCTTGAAAAAAAAGCAAGATTAAAGAATGTGGACTTTGATCGAACAAAACGTGTAGCTACAGTTGCAGAGAAAAAGGACAATCTCATCAATGTTATTAATTGCTTATCCCGCAATAACATACAGTAACATGCAGAGACAGAATGTCAAATGTGGGGCTAGTATTATCATTAGTGAATTACTCAGACTTGTTACCTTTTCCTCTCTAATTCTAACTACTGCAGAGTTCTTCTGTTGAAAACTTCTCAGTAATTATGCGTAAACGCAAAAGGTCTTGATCTTGCAATGCCTCTTTCTCTTCCTCTGAAATTCAATAGGAAACACTCCTTTGGATGTAATGCAATAATGAGAGCCTTATAACTGCAGCTATGTTAAAGTTATGTGTTGAGCTGATCAAACCATGAAAACTTCTGGGAACTCTTGTCTTGCTAAATAATCATCGTTCTTGGCCACTAGACCTTACATTCAGGAAGGAAAAAAGGGGTCAGTAAAAGCAGTTGAACTCCCTATCTACAATACTAATCTCTCAGGTTCCTGTCATGCCATGCTAAGAGAAGAGGAAGATAGCTCTGTTATTAGGTTTTAGGTGTCTCTTGACTTCTGAAACACCTTCTTCAGTCCTTCTCCAGAAAAAAAATCCAAGGAGTGTTCCAGTCTAATCAGAGATTTCTCCCTATTTCTCCTGCATTTTTCTCAAAGTCCAGCAGTGCTACTCCTGTTTCCTATGTGGTTGAATCAAGGTATGAAAATGGAATAAATAAAATTTAAAATAATGCAAATTAGCAATCTATTACCACATTTACAAAAAAGGTTATGACTACACTGTTGATACAAAAAATTCTTGAGCACATTAATCTCTGATAAGGTATGAACCTGTTTCTTCCTAAAGCAAAGTGCCTCAGCTGTATTCTAACAACTAGAATTTCAGTAAAGACTGCATTTTATGTCATCTCTTCTGATACTTACTCCTTTCAAGTCAATTGTAGTAGCCTCTAGGGCTATGTGTTATCACTGGGAAGCTTTAATAACACGTTTTTTTTTCATCCAAGTGAAAATGGAAACAGAAGACAGGGCTGAAAAAAAAGTATTCCTTAGTATACTTTGGCCTTGTTCTTATTACTTCGTGCTGTTGGTATTTCTTAGGGGGGAAAAGCCATACAAAATAAACATGAACTACTTGTCTTTTCACTGAGTCTTCTCTTCATATTTATGCCTTTATTTTCAGGATGAACAAGATTAAGTTCTATTGAATTTACCACACTGATCCTGAGATGGGGATAAAAGTGTTAAGTCTCTAAGTACCCCGTATTTGAGGTAGATGATTATCATCTTTCCTGGTGTTGTGGTGATACTAGTCTGAACTAGGTCAGCATGCATCTCTTGACACCAGACTTTTGCTCCTGATTCAAGGCCTTCTGAGGTAATGGTGGCTTTGATGACACCTGAAGTCAAGCCAGGCATTCACAAGTTCTGTTTGCTCACTCAGTCTACTCCCATGTGCATCTCCTGGCTGTTTTTTAGACAATTTCTTTCAGAGTTTCCTGCAGCACTTTCCAGGTGGGTACATAAAATTCTGACTCTGTTTTGAAAGTCAAATTCTCCAAACATCAAACTCTCTTTTCAACTGCCAATATTTTTTATGAGAGAAATGGAACTTGCAAGTGCAGCTTCTGAGCTTTTATAAGTAGCTGGGTCTGGGTTAGAGGTGTCTGCAACAGTGTGCAAAGCCTTTTTTCTGCTCCTCAGTCTAACAGTCCTCTACAGGGATTATAAAAATT
Organism: Neopelma chrysocephalum; assembly: GCF_003984885.1. Classification (NCBI taxonomy): domain Eukaryota; kingdom Metazoa; phylum Chordata; class Aves; order Passeriformes; family Pipridae; genus Neopelma; species Neopelma chrysocephalum. The sequence continues at coordinate 1,142,734 of NW_020925585.1, read as the reverse complement.
TCTCCTTTTCCAGGACTGGCAGCTGCCAACAACTAAGGTCTGGTACCCTTTAAAGTTTGTAGAGATAATGTTCCTGATAAAACAGCAAACAGCTTATGATCTATAGTTTTCTATGATCATTTCTCCTGAGAAGGAAGATATTCTTTAAAGACATTTTCTTCTGTCCCCAAGCTAATTTTGAAAAACATCTCCTTTGAAAGCCTAGAGTTTTGTTAACAAACAATTCTATTATTCTGAAATACGACTTCCAAACACATTTGTTATTCACAAAGCAAAATACAAATAATTTGCAAGTGGTTAGTAAACTACAGTTTTAGAATCAGCAAGTCATTTAACTAAATTCAACTATTTGCCCAGAATGCTAAGCATGTGCTCAGTCTTACAGACATCACCCATACAATATTACTGACAACAAGTGATATTCCTCATAGCAGCTGTGATTGCTTGCGCCAGAATCTTGGTTTACTTTGTTGCTTTCCCTGTTACCCCTTAAAAGGCATCACTTTAGCTTCTGTAACTTTCAGTGCCTGTGAAGATCCTTTGAAAATATTCTTTCTATTAAATTTGCTTGTCTTGCTGACATTATTGTTGGGTAGATACACAAAGGCAACATTTGCAGGAAACAAAAGAATGAGTCTGAGACAACTGCTTTCTACCTCATTCCACTCATTCAGACAATTCATGACTTTGAGGATGATCTGCTGAAAAAGTAGATGCAAAACTGGATCACAGCTCAGTGACTGATGGGCTCATCACAGCCTCAGTGAGTCAACTTCCACTGAAGCAGCCAAAATTGTTCAACATCTTAGCAAAATTCACTGCTTGCTTTATCAGGCTTGCTTTATCAGCCTAGCAGGAAGAGACAAAGTTTCCAGGCAAGACAAATGTTAAATAAAGCAGTTGTAGATACTGATGCTACCTGGTTATCCAGTTTCAGACAGGATGCCAAGGCTTCACTCAGTGACACAGAGCTCTGTATACTGCTGGAAATGGTATCTCAGACAGGTAGTCAAAGCATCATCTCATAGCACAGTTTTGACCTTACTGTGATTCAGGATGAGCTAGTTGCACTTGATTTCTTGTTAGCATCACGATGTCTTAATAGACGAGGCAATAGCATCCATGGGAAGACAGAGACACAGTTGTCGTTGTACTGCTGGAAGCTGCTTCAGAGGGGACTCACCATTCTCTCTCCCAGTGGTGACTTCTGAAAAACACAGACGGTGCCTGCAACTGATCCACTGATTAGTGTGTAGCAATGAAGTAGTGATATAAGTCACTATGCAGACAGATGAGTAAAATTTTTTGTAAATCTCTGAAAAATTCTGTGGGAAAGGAAGAGAAGGGAAGGAAAGGGAATGTGAAGCCTTCATGTTTATATGAACTTGTGCCTGTATTCTTAGCTGTCCTTCACAGATGATCTGCTCCTGTTCCAGCTTTCATGAGGACTTCTTTCTAATTATTTTATCTGAAAGCTGTGGTCATCTTATTTTCCTCTAGAAACCAGAATTTCTCACCTCTCAATTTTTCTTATTCACATAATGGCTGAAATATGAATTGTGATTGTATCTACAGTCATGCAGACCTATTCTAGATCTGAAGGAAGAAGCATGAATCACACCTCTATCTTTGAAGTGGCAAGAGTTCAGACACAGTGATGGATAAGCTTCATTTAATCAGATCATAGCTGTGAAATGTCTCTTCTACCACTCATACCTTCTGGCAGAAAAGACCACATGTGGACACACCCTTAGTCTCACTTGAAAAACATCCTTAGCCAAGTTGATCCTTACAGGCTGCCAAATATATAAATCTTACACTACCAAATGTAAAAATCCTACTCAGACAGAAAATGCAATTAATGGGGAAGCATCACAGACAGAAGACAGAGAGAAGAGAAGGTCAGCCAACAAGGACACCCCTGCTGGAATGCTTCACCAGTGAGCTGTTCCTGTGCTCTGGAGTATCCTGCTTTGACAGAGGCTAACACCACTTTGTAAGATCTGAGTTTACACTGACGTTAAAGAGGCAGAATAAAGATCCAAGTTCTAATTTACATTTTACTCACTTTTGCGGTGAACTCATTTTGCTTTTGTAAATAGTTTGAATCTAATTTTTTAACGACATTATAATTTATGAACCATGCCATTAAAAGACAACACTTTAGCTGTGGATGACATTGTTTATCCTCTAGGGGAACATTTGCTGCATTAGACATAATATACATAGCCAATGTGTTTATGAAACAAGTACTAATTTTGTCTTCATGTTCAGGAAGATTTACTGGTTCAAATTTACAGATTGGTGTCCTAAGTGTGAAAACAGTAGTTTGCATGTCACATGATATATTGGCCTATTTTTATAGCAATGTATAAGCACAACAGTTGTGAATAAACTCCGGATTTACAACACTACTGAGGTCTTCTAAAAAGAGATACATATAAAGCTGTCACTTCCCTGACTATGTTGTCTGAAGTTAGAAAATTTTGACACAGAGCATTGCTAAATCTAAAAAAGTCCTGGCTTTTCTGTCAATAGGGAGAGAGACATAGCCCCAAATAGGAAAAAGCTTTCCTGGAACTGAATTTTAAGTATTCATTGTAATCCCTTGTCTTCAGCAGCAGCTACAACTGGCAATTTTGGCTGACTTTTTTTCTTGCTTGTAAGGTTGATGGGAGGAAAGATGTGAAGGAAGAGATCTGTAAAAAGTGAGTTTCCTAGAAGCCCGCAGTGCCAATGAAATCATAAGAATGCTAATGTTTAAAGAAGCCTGAACATTTTGGAACAAAGCAATACATGGACTTTATCAATCTGATGTTTTAATGAGAAGAAAAACGCCACCAGTAGTTTGCCAAGCCAAAATTTCTCTACTTCTAAGAATACCATCGACATATCCTTAGATACAATCAGAGAAACATCTGCTTTGTTTCTACTTTGACTCTGCTTCTGCTAGAAACCAGGGCCATATTTTAGATATGTGAAAACTGACATAAAAATAAATCAGCTTCCAGGTAGCATTTGTGGGATTCCATTTAAATCCACCGAGGTCTAATTTGAATTGAAAACCAATAATCAGTGGGACCTCTAATGAGGATTATCTAGAATTTAATGCATTAAATAATATAAATGGGACCTCTAATCTGTTTCACCATCCAAATCACTAGTCTGCCAACCAAAACTCTGTGGGATGTGCCATCCAAAACATTATGATGTTAAGGTATGCTTCCAGACACAGAGAAAATATGGCATCCAGCAAAGTATAAACAATCTAAAGACTGCAGGAATGACAATTGTTTCAGCAGTGTTAACAGTTACACTAAGTATTTTGGCACATAAAACACAATGTGAAGTCATATTTCTGAAAGCATTTCCCAGTAAAATGCTATTATGATCCTTAAGCTATTTACACCAGGTTGCTTTGCTTGCAGTCACAAATTTGATTGCTTTTCGTAGAATCACAGAATCATAAAACAGTTTGGATTGGAAGGGACCTTCAAAGGTAGCTAGTCCAACTCCCTGCCATGAGCAGAGACATCTTCAACTAGACCAGGTTGCTCAGAGATCTGCTCTGTTTCTTCAGACCAATTTAAATTTCCCAAACTGTTCCCACTTTTTCATGACATGTTACAGAAAAATATTGAATCACAACACACCAAGAAAAAAAAAATACTTACACGTAAGACTTAGCAGTCTTGCTTCACAGGAAAAATGGTAGACTTGTAAAGATGCTATCAGCATCAGTTTCTGATGAATTAAATATTGAGAAGTGACAGCAGTATGAGGAAATTTTCATTCCAGACAATTGCATTTCCATGCATTATGCATATTCTATGTATTTCATAAGAAATTCTTGTTTTCAAATGCTTTGTGTAGTCTTCAAGGCTTAGGGGGGTTGCTGACACTTCAAAAAAATCATTAAAACATGACTCTCTAACTAGCTTAACAGTGAAGTCTAAAAACAATACTGAACATTTCCACAATGGTCGAAAGCTTCTTTCCCAAAAGTGAGCAAGGTGTTTAAAATCCCCAGCTTTCCATGTCAGACCTCTTGGTCCCTCTTTTGATAACAGGAATTCCATGAGATTCTTCACGTACCTTTGAACATCAGAGTTGTAAGTACATGTGTGTGGGGCCTGGCTGAGATGGAGGTAATGTTCCCTCCCTATGCTGTGCATTGGTCGCTAGAAAGGTGTTGATGACACAGTGGTGCTCTGGCTCCCATAGCATCAGCACCATCTCTCCAACATTCTATAACCCTCAACTGTGAGAAACTAGTAGGTGTACTGAAGCCCTAATTCCCAGGAAGTGGATGGAAATTGCCTGCAGATGAGAAGTTGAGAATTAACCTTTTGTTTTCCTTTGCTTCTGTTCACAATCTTTGCTTTTGTTTTATTAAACTGCCCTTATCTTCACCCATGAGTTTTTTCTCCACCTTATTTTCTACCCTCTCATCCTGCTGAGGAGGGCAGTGATAGAGTGGCTTGATGAGCATTTTGTACCCAGCCATGGCCAACCTACCACACAAAAGGGTCCTATTGTCATCAGTGCAGCTCTCCAACACCAAGAATCAGAATTATTTCCAAATATTCATTACAAGCACTACAAAGTCTATGATAAAACATAAGGGTGACTGCTATAATAAGTTATGGGCACAAAACACAGAATTTGCAATTTCCTATAAAGTAAATTACTCAGAAAAAGGAGAATCAACTTAGCATAGACAATGGTAAAGGAAAGAAGAATGGTGTTAATTTGCATTTGTTAATGTTGCAAAAACCACACAAACATCCCTAAAATGTCACTACATGCAGAGTTATTGTATAATGCTCATCAGAGTACCACTTTTTTTTTTCAAGTGGGAGAAACCATCACACTTTCCTAGATACTGTTACATGGAAATTCTTAATGAGGATCAGTGTACAGTGTGAGTGACTGTAACACTGTACAAAAAAAAAAGATACTAAATAAAAAGATACTATATATACTTGCTAACAGCATTAACAATTTAATGCTCATCTTGTAAGCAGGACAAGCGTCCTTTCCTAGATCCTTGCATAATTCTGGCAGATCCTGTAGATCCTTAGAAATTTGATCTCTGATTGATAACATCTACAATATTACAGCTCTAATAAAGTATTTACTTCAGTGTATATTGTTATAAAGACCTGAAACATGCAACAAATAGTGTGGTATCTAAGTCAAGTGTATGCAGTTAATTGTATATAGAGGAATAGCATCTCAATCAAAGTTAAAAGTAAATATGGAGGTAAAGAACTGGACACAGATTTTTATAGGTAGCTTAAGATATCGTTTTTACACAGTGTAGTCTCTCAGATAGCAAATTAATACATCTTTTCAGTAACACTGCATCTTAATTATTAGAAACCAGAAAGAAACTAGACAGATGAGGTCCTTGACCAGACACTACTTTTAGTGGGTAATACCAATGCAGAATCTCAGGGACACTGAAATTGCACATAACTTTTTTCTCCGTATCTTCTAACACATATTTCCTGTACTAATGAGGCCAGCTTTGTTCTTCTGTCAGCACAGCAGGCTCTAGAGTGAGTTGGAGAGAGAAATATCATGTATCCTCACCTTTCACTCATCTTGAAACAAACCATCAACATATTTTTCTCCATTTAAAACCATTCTGGCAGCAGCTTTTTCCGTTGATCTAGATACTCAGAACTTTTTTAAAATTATCCATTTTCATATAAAATCTCTCTAAATATCCGACTGCTTTCATTATGATTTGTAAAGGAAAAACTCTTGTACTTGTCATTGTCACTTTCCTTTTGAACAGCTGCAAGTTTCATTTTTCCCTCTTGACTACTACAATCTAATCTGCTATTTGTAAGGTGAGGACCAAACCCATCCACATGCCTTAGCAATGCAGAATATGTTCATCATCTTCTGAATGTTATTTCTGGGTTGCTATTTATCTCCTAAACAATTAATGGGCTTTCACTGTTTCACTCTTTCTGCTTCCTTCTTTCCCTGCCTTTACCTTGGTCCCCTCCTCCACCATCATCACCAATAATAATAATTGAAAATCTCACATGAAGACAACAAATCCATATAAAATCTTCACCATAGTCATGTGAAGGGATGCTACTTCTTCACTTTCCCATTTTCATTTTTAAGGACGGAATTATGTTTTTTCTTCAGAGCCAAGAGACCTGGGCTGTGTATTCTGATTTGCACCTCTAGTTATTGTCAGGCTAGAAGTATCGATTACTGGAACTTAAATTTATTAACAAAGGCATTCTTTTCAAACACCTATGTACTTTCCTTTAGGTGTGTGTACTTCCATGGAAGAGAGATCACAGCCATAGTTAAGGGATGTGCAACAGTGTTTGGAGAACTATAATCTTTATTGTAAGTAATAACCAGAGAAAGAAAAAAAAAAGGAATTTTAGGATGCTATGCAGTTTTAGCTTTTTCCCCCCCCTAAGTTTTAGCATTTTTGCCTTGAAAAAAAAGAAATCTGATATTACATTTTCTTACAGCCAGGCTTTACTGCTAGTTCTTAAATTTTCTCCTAAGAGATCTTATGCAATCGCAGATGCTATGAAAAACAGGCTTTAAATGAAGGACTATGTGCTAAATGCTCACTGCAGTGAGATGTGCAATTACAGATAGCTCTGATATCCTGTAAACATATGTGCTCAAAATGGTGCTGACTCCAGCTGCACTATTTTGAAAACACATTGCTGGTATCACCTAAATAAATGCTTTGACCATTAGAGTGGAAAGGGTGACACTTCAAATTGTGTTTGGATACAAAATTTAAAAAGCTTAAAAACTATTCACCAAAAGGAAGACACTTATCCGGAGCATAGGACACATTTATTTTGCATAAGTGCACCAGATGACAGGAGAAGTCTAAGCCGTTTTACAAGTGGTTTAATAGAAGAGACAGCACATACAATACACTCCATCTTTCTGAAGTCACATAAAGGAAAAGACAAAAAAAATACAAACAAAACTCCCCATAAACCTCTTTCTTCATTATTCATGAAGGCCATATACAGTGACTTACAATTTGTGGACCTTCAGTTGGTTTTTTTTAACTGTGGTATCTTAGAACCATATGTAATCACAATGGCCTTGATATTTCATGGCTTTTAACCATTTTATAATTCAGCCGATGTATAAGATGAAGTGGTGGCATTTCTAAGTCTTTATGGGATTAAAGTTTGGCTTTAAACATATGACTTGATTCTGCCAGTGATACATTAAAAACCCAACACAAGTAACACAATGGCAATGTGAAACTATATGGACAAATATCAACCCTGGAAGGGATGATACCCTTTCAGTGATTCAGGCTTGAGAATCAAAAACCTATTTCAAAGTGAGAAAATAAAAATAAAAGCTCAGTTAGAGCACCCTTACAGGACACAGCGCTTACTCCAAGTTTTATCCTGGCAGTTGTCAAGCAGTTAACATAATGAAAGTGCCTATAGAACCATAAAGCATTATTATTACATATATCATGGCCAGAATTCTTTTTACCTGTATAACATGACATACTAGAGCAATTTGGATACGAAATATTTCTGTATCACTACAATAAATCATAGCTCATATCATGCCATAGTGCTGAAGGGAAGTGCTAGAATTACTGCCAATGGTAGTACTACTAGAAATCAAAATCTGTCAGATGCTATATTCTCAATAGATCTCTCTTCTGCACCCATTCTAAATGGTAAAGAGCCCATCAGAAGCAATGAAACATCTCATTACAGACACTATTACTTAAATTGAAGACTGTCAAACAGTTCCAAATTATTTTTTTAAAAGCTTAGTGACTTCAAAAGACAGCAAGCTCCAAAATAATGCATGTCTGCTAGGTCTAAAATACAATGTGTCTTGTGCACCATGTTACAAACACAAGATAGCCTGAACATATTCTTTGAATAGGCTACATAATTTTTGTCACAATAGCCTCATGTCACTTCTCAACTTTAAAAAGGAAAAAAAAAGGCAAGAAATGACAAAATGCGCTTATCTGTAGCTTCTACTCACATTTAAGGACAAAGGTAATATTTCAACTGAGAACTACACAGTCGGATGACGCCTGCTCTAATATTTGACCCATGTGGAAAGATTGAAGGAATTGGGGTTGTTTAGTCTACAGAAGAGAAAACTGAGGGGAGAAATGATAACAGTCTTCAAATCAGCTGCACTGAAGAGGTGAACAAATTGTTCACGGCTAGGGAAGATGGAACAGGAAAGAGCAGTTTTCGGTTGTAGAACCTCTACTGATTTTGCACCTTTTTTCTTTTTTTTAATATGGAGAAGGTATCCCTGTGCACAGCCATAGTGAATTCAGTGTAGTTCTCAGCAGACTGTACCCAGTTCGTGTAAAGAGTTTCCAAAGACCTCCGAAATCTACAAGATAATTATGAATATATAAAGCAGAAAAATAAAGAGTTTGTAACAGGTTTTACATATTGTTCCCTAGTTTCATTGCAAGGATTTCTTTCTTTTCACAGCTAGTATGAAGTCTACTGTTTATCTGGTTTGCGTGTACTTTCAGTTTGAAAGTCATGACATCAAATTCCTACAAAAAAAAAGAAGTACTTCTTTCAGCATCAGGAAGAGATTTTCTGTGTAAAATTGAGTTTTCATTGAACATATTAAGTTTCTGTCTCTTTTCAAGATTTCCTCTTTAAACATTGTTTTATCTTCTTCCAAAAATTATTTAGAAGCATCACCAGTGTGCATAAACTTTCCAAGATAATGTAAACCAGATCCTGTCTCATCTTGCTGTTTTTAAATCTCCTCAGTGCTATCAGCCACTCCTTTCATTCTTCCTGCCTTATACTGCCATCTTGTACATGGATGAAACATATTTACACTTCAATAAACAGGGAAGTCGTCCTTGCAAACACTAACATTTTTATTGAGAGAGAGTGAAAGTGAACTCTGGGGGGTAATGTGGCTAGATAGAACTGTTCAGCATACCTACACCAAATAGGCTCTTCTGTATTAAGGAGTATTAAATCAAGGAGCTGCCCAGACAGACCATTTTTTGTGTTCTTCCCAGCTCCTTGCTTGTTCTTCTGCACCTCATGATTTGAATCACTGTACTGCACTGAATTACTCTGAGACAATACATTCTCATCAGCCAGCACTGGTCTTCTTTCAAGTTCCAAACTTAGAATTAGTCATGGCTCCACCTTTTTGCATATTTTTGTCAACATTCACCTAGTGACTTGCATGCAGTTGGAGTATCAAAAATATTCTGTCCCCCTCACTCCAAAACTAAAAATATTTCCTTCAGAGAGCTGAAAAATTTCAACATGCCCTCACATATGTTTCAAGAGGAACTTTCTTCCGTTTTCATCATATTCCCCTGAACATCCCAAAGTCTGCATGGTTTCTTCTTTAGTGTGAGGATAATGACTACAGCTTCAGGCTAGACAAATACCGAATATGTAGCTGTAACAAAGGTAAACTGTAGTGACAGGACTTGGGGAATGTCTTCAAACTAAAAGACTAAAAGATTTAAATTAGACTTTAGAATGAAGTTCTTCACTGAGGGTGATGAGGCACTGAAACAGGTTGCCCAGAAAAGTTGTGAAAGCCCAGTCCCTGGAAGTGTTCGAGGTCTTGTTGATAAAGTTCTCAGCAACTTGGTCTCATGTGAGGTGTCCCTGCCCGTGGTAGGGGAATTGGAACTGGGTGGTCTTTAAGGTCTCTTTCAAACCAAACCATTCTGTGATTTTCTAAAAAGAGATAGAAATGGTAAGTTTACACCTTCTGGGTTTTTACTATTGCTGTTTAGGTGATTAGGTACGTATGTGGACTGCAAAAGTTTTCTGTGAGTATTTAGATAAAATAGTTAACTATTTTAATTCTCAACTATTTTCTAATATATTTGTACAGAAATACAGAGCTTTTATACTTTTTTTCCAACTACTGCAACAAATCAGTAAAACTTTGTTATATTTCTGCAGTAAATCTTTTCTCCAGAGTTAGTCAAACACCATAATTATGTGTTTGCGCTGCATGGAAGGCAGTTGAATCATAATATTAAATTCTTGGTACCTTATCAAACTGGCAGAGAAAATTAACACATAGTTTACTCTGAGTAAACTCTCATACTCACATACTCACTGAATGTGCACTGACATATCAAAGAATCTAGCATAAGAGAAGTAAAGTTTTTGGCCTGTTTTGATGTTTAAAGAAGAATGTGACTGTGAAATATGATGCTCACTAGCAATGGGATCAGAGAAGTGCTTTAGCCACCTCTACAGACATGAATAGTTTTGATTCACTAAAACAAACAGATCTAAATAGCTGCAGGATAAATGTCTTGAACCATGCTCTGAAGCCCCAGAGCCATCAATAACCACAGTCCTCAAGAGCAGGGCTCCAGTAAAGCCTACAGTTCTACAAAATGCCAGCACACAGACGAGGTGTCAAAGTTAAGCCCTAGATTAGTTCAGGTGGGTCTTTGACTCAGGAGATACAACTGCATGTATTTTACATTTCTTAAGGAAAAAGGATCTGTTTGTATCAGTCAACAGTTAAGGAAGGTGATCATTTGGTGTTTCTGCTTATGTGCCGTGTAATGTAGAATCAGTAACTGCCACTCTTTGCTCTGCCTGTGAAATTAATTTTTACTACAAGCATCTGATGAGAAATCTCATCGCACTCAGATACACTAGTGTAGGCAGTATGTGAGGCAGAATGGAAAAGAGCAGAAAAGTGACATCACCTATGAAAAATAGTCTGTGACCACCCTATAGTCAAAAATGGGCATTAGGGTACACCTATGGTATATTTTAGACCGGGTGAGGAATGAATTTTTAATTTTTTTTCAACATGCCAACTTACTGTGTTTTGGTTTGTAACACAGGGACGCCTTGCCATGCCCAAACCACATATCTGTCAAATGAAACTACACCAGAGGATGTGTTCCACAAGCATGCCAGCGCTCTTCAACTGCTAGTATGCATTTGATCAGCTGGACAGACCACCTGAAAAGCACACAGTGCAGACATTGTCTCTTCATGGCTTGGACAGGTGCACCCTTTGCTGGTGCACCACTCCGAGAGTGGTGGTGAATGGTAGATCCAGCTGGTGGCCAGTCACCAGTTGCATTTCCCAGGGCTCAGTGTTGGTGACAGCCTTGTTCAATATCTTTATCCATGATCTGGATGAGAGGATCAAGTGCACCCTCTGTCAGTTTGCTGAGGACACTAAGTTGGGCAGGAGTCTTGATCTGCTGGAGAGTGGGAAGTTTCTACAGAAGGATCTGGACAGGCTGGATCAATGTGCCGAGGCTGATTGTATGAGGTTCAACAAGGCCAGGTACTGGGTCCTGCATTTGGGCCACAACAACCCTGTGAAGAGCTACAGACTGGGAGAGGAGTGTCTGGAAAGCAGATCAGTGGAAAAGGACCTGGGCATGCTAGTTGACAGTGGCTGAATCTGAGCCAGCAGTGTGTCCAGTTGGCCAAGAAGGCCAAAGGCTTCCGGGCCTGTATCAAAAATTATGTGGCCAGCAGGACCAAGAAAGAGATTGTCCCTGTGTACTGGGCACTGGTGAGGCCACACCTCGAATCCTACGTTCAGTTCAGCCTCTCACTACAAGAAAGACATTGAGGTACTGGAGTATATCCAGAGAAGGGCAATGAAGGTGGGGAACAGTCTGAAGCACAGATTTCATGTGGAGAGGTTGAGGAAGCTGGGGATGCTCAGCCTGGAGAAAAGGAGACTTGGGGGAGACCTTATTGCTCTCTACAGCTGCCAGAAAGGAGGTAGTTGCGAGGTGGGGGTCGGCCTCTTCTCCAAGTAACAAGCCATAGGACAAGAGGAAACATCTTCAAATCATGCCAGGGGAGGTGTAAGTTGGATATTATGAAAATTTTTTTCCTGGAAAGGGTTGTCAAGCACTGGAACAGGCTGTCCAGGGAAGTATTTAAATACCTCCCCGGAGGTATTTAAAAGATATGTGCATGTGGCACTTAGGGACATGGTTTAGTTCTGGACTTATTAGTGCTAGATTAATGTTTGGACTCAATGACCTTAAAGGTCTTTTCCCACATAAACAATTCTATGATTCTATGGCTATCATGTCTACTCCTTGCGAACTGAGGCACAGACTCAAGCTGAGAGGTTCAGTGTACATGCGGCAGTGCAGAGCACATTCTCTCTCGGGCACTGCACCTGAGCTCTGGGCTGGCTTTGCAACCAGCACCAAATGCTCTGCGTAGATGCTATGCCATACACCCAGAAACACAGCGCTGCTGGGTTTAATCCTGAATGTGTTTACATAAACCACTGCCAGCCTTCTGCTTGCAGTATACCAGTATACATAACTTCTCTTTCCTATGCTGGCACTTGAGAGGCCACAAAATTTCAGTGTATGCTACAATTTACAAAAATTCTAGGGACTGCAGCAGCAACACCATTTGAGACAGGTCACGGACGCAAACAATTTTTGAACAGAGAAAGTAACAGGTCAAAGACAATTTGCTAGGCTGGGATCCCTCTTCCCCATATTGGTAGGTCATGGCTTGGGACAGACGTTTGTGTTTGATGAATTCCTTTAGTACTGCTGCTTATTGTACAAAGGCAGGGATGCTGACATGGGTCCCAAGCAGTGCACTTCCACCACTAACACAAATGAATGCAGAAGAATTACAAGTGCCTCACAGGCTCCTGTTTCTACTCAGCACATTAAATGCACCAAAGACCAAAATCACAGAATCACAGAATGGGTCAGGTTGTAAGGGACCATAGTGGAGCACCTGGTCCAAGCTCCTTGCTTAAGCAAAGTCATCCTATAGCACATGGCACAGGATTGCATCCCGATGGTTCTTGAATATGTCCAGTGAGGAAGACTCTACAACCTCTCTGGGCAATCTGTTCCAGTGTGTGGTCACCCACACAGTAAAGAAGTTCTTTTTTATATTCTGCTGGAACTTCCTGCACATCATTTTGTGCTCTTGGTCTCTTATTGTATTGCTTGGCACCACTGAAAAAGCCCAGTTCCATCTTCTTGGCGCTCCCCTGCAGATACTCATAGACATTGATGAGGTTTCCTCTCAGTCATCTCTTCTCGAGGCTGAACAGGCACAGCTCCTTCAACCTTTCCTTGTAAGAGAGATGTTCCAGTCCCTTAATCATCCTTGTTGCCCTTTGCTAGACCCACTCCAGCAGCTCCATGTCTCTCTTGTACTGAGGAGCCCAGAACTGGACACAGCACTGAAGGTGTGTGTCACCAGGGCTGAGTAGAAGGGCCACCTAATGGGTTGATCGCTCCCCCAGGTGGGTGATCGCTGGCCCGGGGTGGGTGCCCTCCCTCCCTGCCGCGTGGCCGCTCCCCGCAGCCCCCCCTCGCTGGGCCGGGCGGAGCCGCGCCGGGCCGGGCGCAGGCGCCGCAGCGTTCACCCAGCGCCATGGCCCGCGGGGCGCCGGCGGCGCTGCTGGGCGCCGCGGCCTGTCTGTGCCTCCTGGCCCCGGCGGCACAGGCCTTCAGGAGGAGGGGACCCAGCGTGACAGCCAAGGTGACTCTCGCCCGCGGCCGGGACGCCTCGGCATCGGTCGGAGCCCCCACGCCGGGGGTGTCCCCGCGGCCGCTGCCGGCGGTGCCGGGGTGGGTGGCGGCCGCCCCGCTTCCACAGTTGGTCCCGCGCCGGCTCCCTCCTTCCCGCGCCGCATCCCGGGCACAGAGGGCTTGGGGAGGCTTTGGACGAACGACGTAACTTTACCTTTTTATAAGGGTTGGGGTTTTTTTTTGGTTGTTTTTTTTAGCCCCTCTGGGCATGCTGCCTTCCTGTAGGTGCTGGCACATCGCGGAGTTCGGGCCAGCGAAGCCTTCCTCTGTCTTGCAGAAATAGAAACCTTCACATTCTTTCCCCCCCCAGCCGCTGCTGCTGCCAGAGGCAGTTCGGAACTGCTGGTGGTACCAGGCTGCCTCAGGCAGGGGGTGTAACCTGGTGGGGCTCGGGTGTGCAGTGGGTTGTTTTCCCTCCTCCCTGCCCTCTTTGCTGAAACTCCTGGAGCGGGTCCAGCAGAGGTCACAAAATTGATCAAGCGACTGGAGCATCTCTCTTACAAGGAAAGGCTGAGGGAACGACTGAGAGGGACATCATCAGTGTCCTTAAGTATCTGAAGGGGGGGTGTCAATAGGACAGAGCCAGGCTCTTCTCGGTTGTGCCAAGCAATAGGATTAGGCAACGGGCAGAAACTGATGCACAGGAAGTTCCACCTGAATATGAGCAAGAACTTCTTTACTGTGGGGCTGCACTGGAACAGATTGCCCAGAGAGGTTGTGAAGTCTCCCTCAATGGAGATATTCAGGAACCATCTGGACACAATCCTGTGCCATGTGCTCTGGGATGGCCTGCTTGAGGACCAGATGTGGACCACTGTGCTCTCTTCCAACCTGACCCATTCTGTGAAACGCTTGGTGTTGAGAGCTGACACTTTATTGCCCCCTTGTTTCCTGCTCCCTTGTCATTCCTGCTGGCGACAGGCTTGGACACCCGGTGGCTTGGACCGTGCTGCCAGCAGAGCCACAGGCAGGGCGTTGGCAAGGCTCCTTCTTAGGCAGGACAGGCTGTGTGCCAGGGGTACATGTGGCCATCGCAGATGGTGCTGCCCAAGAGATGAACTCGTGGGCTGTGGTGCCTGCCAGCAGGTGGGGATTCACCTGGTTATTGCAACATACCAGCATCTCTTTCCAAAAAGTATTTGCTTGGTGCAGGAGATGGGATGTCTCATCCAACTTTGGACAAAGCAAAGATTATGTGTTTTTGCCCCCAAGTACCTTTTCACCTAGACTCGAGACAATGCTCCCAAAGACACCTGCAGTCATGAAAATATAACAGGGCAGGACAGGGGCAGAGCTGTTTCCTCTGGCATGGCCTTAGCTAAGTCAGGGACTGCGCCTTTGTCTCTGAACTTCATTGCCATTGGTGTCTACAGCTGCCTGCAGTTTCATTGCTATGGACTTCTAGACCACAGATTTGATTTTTGGGTTTGATAAATTTAATACACTTTTACCTCCAGGTAATCTTCTGGCAATATATTCCAGTTTAGTTGTGCATAAAGTATTTTCCTTTGTCAGACCTACCTGGGATATAATTTTATGCCCTTTTCTGATTGTTGTGGCACATCAAGAATCTCAGCTGCCAGTTTTCCTTGTCTTAGGCAGTGGTAACTTTACGAAGCTCATCAAATCCAGTTTCTTCTCTTCCAGCTTGCATATAATCTTTCTTCATATAAAAGGTATTTCATATCTTTCGAGCATCTGTTCTGCTCATTTTTCTACATTTTTTAAGGTTGGTTTTATCATTCTACAGTAGAGAAGCCAGAACTACATGCAGCACTCAGGGTGTGAACGCACAGTACAGATGTATGCAATGGTGTAATTATGCTCATCTCCTGTCTGTATCCATTTTTAATTTTTTCTAACATTCTTCTCTGACCTTCACAAGCCAAATTTTTCATTAAACTGTTCAAGGTGACTCCAGATGTCATTTTTGAGTGGTAGCCAATTTTGGACCTCTTGTTGTGGTTGTATACCACATAGAGTATTTTTGCATTTATCAGGAGTTCATTTGTCATTATATTACCTGGTCTCTAAAAATCATGAGCTTATCCTTTCACAGTCAGCTTTTTTTTTTTTTCTTGAATGATTGAATACTCATGTCCATTTTTTTCAATTAGATGTATACAATCTTGTGTAAGTTATATATGAATATGTTAATGAGAACCAGCCACCCTTACTGGTGCGTTCTTTTTTCATTTCAGTCTTGAAATTCTTGACAAGCAAATTGTAAATAAGATTAAATATTTATATAAATATTAATAAGACTGAAAATTTATGTTTGTTTCCTTTCAGAGTTTTTGTTGAAGAATCTGGTCAGCTGTTTTTTGAGATTTGAAAATGCTGTGTTGACCAGCTCACTAGTGTCTACATGCTTATTGACTTTTCAGAGAACTTGAGGAAATACGCTTAAGAGAACATGACTTTTCTATGCAGAAATAGAAATCTTGATTTTGTGGCCAGAAATATGCACAGACACATAATGTGGTGCATAATTAAAAAGCTTATAGATTACAAAAAAATCACCAAGCGTGTAAAGCAGGTTTGTGGTGTGCTAACGGGAAGCCAGGAACTTGCTGTTTTTTCTCAAATGCAGAATAAGCTGAAGCAATGCTCTTTGGAAGTACTGGGTTTACTGCCTAGGCGAGCAGCAGTGCCATGTATGATGCTTTCTGTTGAGCTGGGTTTACAACATGTGGTGGACTTGTCTCCATCTGCTCTGTGAAAGTGCTGATGTTACTGATATCTGGGGTGATCATTTGGTAGCCTCAGTTGTGATAGTTGTGGTAGTTATATATCTGCTTATGTATTTCAGGCAGTCCTACTTATTTTCAGGCATAATAGGCTGTGTTTAGAAAACGTAGGCAGGCAATACTCCTTACCTAGATAACCCTGGTGGCATAATTCAGAGAGGTTTGTAAAAATGTTAAAAAGTTAGTGAAAGTGTGCTGTTAGTACTTTAGGAGCCACACATCTAAGGAGTATGTTATTCAGTGCCAAGGAAATGAATGAGGTGTGTCAAAAAGAATTTTATTTTCTTTATAGTGCTTTTATAGCATTAGCCAAAAGTTCAACAGTCAAAACCACATGGAAGATCAAGAAAACGGTAGAAACGTTTAGTAGGAGAGCGTGAAAGAGGCATTCACGTTGGAGAGACTGTGGTCATTTATTATCATTATTGGGCTAATTTTTTAGCATTGCAGACAAGTAATACTTGGTTGAGTGCCACAAGGAACAGCAAATACCACATCACAGGAATACACATTGCTGTTTCCTAGAAGCTGTAATAGCCTTTATGTAACTTTTTCAGAACTTCAAAATGCCTCATTTCCTGACAGCTGTTCCTGTTTTCAGTAATTATTGGAACATTCTTGCACGTTCAACTATGCATTCATAGATTCTGAACTATAAAAAAATGCCTTATAACTCGTTTGCCTTTTTGAGCTTGCTTTTCAGCAACATGTACATTGAAGCTTTTAGGCATCCAGCTGAACAATTTGGCCTTGTTATTTCTCTGTCAGGTTTGAATTCATATTTAGGAAAGTGATGGCTTGCTTGAGCCATAGGATTTTCTTCCCACTGTTTGTCAATTTAAAGAAATTTAGGCTTTTGTCTATACTTATTCACATACAGGAGATGAAGGAAGATTATGAGTGGATAGCAAACTATCATTTGTGGGGAGTGTCAGTACTATAATTCCTTGTTATTTTCCACCACACGGGAATAGCATCATTGTTCTTCCTAACTTTCATATTTCATCTTTTCCATACAGCTTTAAAGACATGCATGTCTGGGAAAAATCTTCAACACTACCTTCAAACTTCTGATATAGCAGTCCCACCAACCCTTAAAAGCAATAAGAATCAAAACATAGAGTCACCAGTTCTCAAAAAGTTTTCTGCATAATCTGATTTTGGTGGCTTTGAAAGGATTTTTCTAAAACAGCGTCCTTAGGAATCAGAGGATACTATGGATACAGAACAGGCAGAAGTAGTTCCTTACCACCTGATGCTTTGAAAAGCTTGGTTGTTTGTTGCACTCACATTTGTATCACTTTTGTTCTCTTCACAAAAATATTCAGGTGTTCTTTGATGTGAAGATTGGAGACAAAGATGTGGGCAGAATTGTAATTGGATTGTTTGGAAAAGTTGTCCCAAAGACCGTGGAAAACTTCATTGCGTTGGCAACTGGAGAAGTACGTTTGTGGTTTTCTTCCACTGTGTACTCACTTAGTTTTGGATTGGGAAGGCAATGTGTGTTTAATGCTGTTTCAGTTGTGAACTGTTGATCTCATTTCACTGGAGACTGTGGAAGAGTGCCATCCCCAAGGCTGTGCACTGGTGTGTATCTTCCCAGGTCCTTGGTTCACAAGATGTAATTATGAGATGTTGGATATCACCATCGCCATCTGTTCCTGCCTTGTAGATCTAGCATGTAAAGTTACTGTGGTCAGATACCAGTGAAGTAAAGACAATGACTTTGATCACCTGAATAATACCTGCTTTGTGGCAGTGCAGTCCAGCTGCATTCACCTGCACCTCAGTTTAATGTGTTTCTTGCCAGTATTATATCCATTGGTGCTATATTCTATGAAATCTAGCCATTCACAACTTGTGTATTTCCGTATGAACTGTAAGAACTGGATGTTATATTCATTTAAAGAATTATTTCATTTTCTTAGAGAGGATATGGATACAAAGGAAGTAAATTCCATCGTGTGATCAAAGACTTCATGATTCAAGGAGGAGACTTTACAGTAGGAGATGGATCAGGAGGTAACATGCTTAGTATCTTCCAGGTTCCCTTTTCTTTGTTCGTATGTCTGCTGAAAAGATGGGCAAAACAGCATATTCCTTCATTCTTTCAGCTCACATAAATGAAAAAAAAAACAACCCACATTTGTTTTAGAGCATCTAGTACTTTTCCAAGCATCTTGGAACATAAGATGCATTTATTTGGATTATCTGATTATAAGTATGTGTAGCTCTTCCTTTGTCCTCAATTTTTGCAGATAGCTCTTTTCTGTCTGTGACTTGTCCCCCTCCAAGAAGCATGGCTTTGTGTGCTGGGCTGGAGCCACGTGACCAGCTGAGCTGCTCCTACAACTTACCGTCTCCAAAAGATGGATGTCTCCACCCTTCCCCTGCTCTCGCTTTGTGACAGCGCTCCCTGGTTGCATGTGGTGAAACAGTGAAAGCGCGTAGAGGGAAGGCAGGTAGGGAAGGAGGAGGCTGTCCTTGCTGCCCTCAGCTCAGCCAGGTCTGAGGAACCTTCTGAAATGTGCTTTGAGAGGGAATTTCAACACAGGGAGAGAAAAATTAGAAAATGAGGGTCACGCCCTCTCCTTTTTTTTCTCTTACCAGAATTGAAACCACACTCATTGGTGGTATGAGTCCTGGCTGTGTGTATCAATTCTCCCTCCTGAGCCCCCAGGAGACCAGTTCAGTCCAGTGAGGAGACCTATCCCAGCTCAGCATCTCTTGCATTGCATGCACTCTGGCTTTGGATTTCTTCTCTTCCTTTTCATGCACGTTATTTGCGTGCTACGAGTTGAACTGTCTGCATACAGTGCAGTGATTTCCCAGCTGGGGTAGAATGGAAAACACACATTCCTCTTCTTGCAGCCAGCAAGGGAAGACTAAAATACCAAAGACACAGTTTTAGCATTAGAGATAGGCACCGTTTATTTGCCCGCTAATGCTGTTCATTGGGACAGTACTTGATGGTGTTGGAAGCAATGTCCCCATTGTGCTATGCACTGCACAAGTAAAGAATGAGGCAGACAGCCTTCTCTTTTCAAAGTGATGGTGTTTTAATCATGACTGAAGTGTCTTCTCTTCTAAACTATTTTAGAAACATCAAAATCTTTATGTTGTACGAAGCCACACCAAGTATTTTAGTCCAACTTCCATCTGGTCTTCCTATGTTTCTAAACATGTCTGAAGCAATTTCTTATTAGGAGGAAAAGGTGTAAATACTGAAATTGTCACAAAACACCGCAGCCTTGCTGTTACTGACCATAATTGTGTAATTTAAATTTGTTGAACAGGATGAAGTATATTATTGTTCAGTGGTGTCTGTAAGCACTGAAGATACTCAGCTTGCTTGTTAAAGTGAAAGGATAAAGCATCATCAGCTTTAACTATTCTCTGCTTATATGGGGTGGTTTAGCTTACCTTTATTTCTTTACAAGCAAATAGGTTTTAGTTATGGAATCACTGATGATGGAACAGTGATGTTGCTGTGCTTACTGAAACAATGAATCTTCAAGTCCTGAATTCATACTTTATTTTTCCCCTTTTTGAACAAAAAAGGCTTTTTGATTGTTGTTGGTTTGTTTTTGGTTTGGTTTTTTTTTTTTTTAAAGTTTGCTTTCTTATTTTTTGTCATAGGAAGAAGCATCTATGGAGAAAAGTTTCCAGATGAGAACTTCAAGCTCAAACACTATGGAATTGGATGGGTTAGCATGGCTAATTCTGGCCCGGACACCAACGGATCCCAGTTCTTCATCAGTGTGACAAAGCCTTCCTGGTTAGATGGAAAACATGTAGTATTTGGCAAAGTCCTTGATGGAATGGTAAGTTGAAAGTAGTGGCAAGGTTAATACAAAAATATCTGGACAAATTCTGCCACGTTATATCTGTATTACCATAACTTACACAATTGGGGTTCAAAACTGTTGTGTGTTCATCTAATACGTACATGGTAGAAAATGATTGTGAAGAGCTCCAGGTGGACAATTTAGAACTGAAACAGCAAATGCTAACTGAGAAATGGAAATTTAAATCATGCTTTTGGCTTTCACAGCCCTTGTTTCAGACCACTAGCCACTGAAATCCACACTGACACCTTTAAAGATTACAAATGGAGTAAGTTCAGGTCCTCCTTTCACTAACACTGTTAGCCATGAAATAACTGTATTTCTACAAGCTAAAATCTGATTTTGTACCACATGCTACTTATGGGTAACACTTTCACTGTTAGGGTTTTTAGAAGCATGTGCATATAAAGTATAAAAACACATATATTCAGATCTGTTTAAAAAGAAAAAAAAATCAGTTAATTCTCTGAAACTGTACACAGCTGCAAAACAGATGAAAGGCCAGATAGAATTTTAAGTTTAAAAATGGTACTTTCAACTGAATATATTAGCCTGGTTTTTCTTTTAAATTATTCCTTTTTAATCTTTGTTTTGAAATTAATGGGGAAAACATGAGCTCCTGGACAGAACAGTTCTTTGAGGAATTTGAAAATCTCATCGGAACACTTGTCCCCCTCTCCCACATTCATATTGAATTCAATTTTCATGACCTACAGTAGTAGCTGAAAATTTTTGAGGAGAGACTTAGACTAAATTTTAGTTTAGTCAGATTGATGGACAAGTATCCAAAGCCAGGTAGTCAATACACCTAACTGAATTTTGTCCTTTAAAAATGCTGGTAACACACTTAAAATCTGTATGTGTGTGTCATATGCTAAAGGTAAAACAAATAAGCAGATTTCTGGAAGCACAGTTATGCTGTACAGTTAGAAATTATCCTTACAGTTAGATTATCCTTTCTGTATGTGCTAGAACCCTGTATGTGCTAGGTGGGTCAGCTGAACATATATTTTCACTTGCCCCTTCATAATGCTTTTGTTGGCTCAAAGTTTTTCTAGAGGACAAACAGCCTTCCTTGTCGACTGTGTGTGAGTTGCAGTGCGGCATAACTGTTAATGTGGGGGAAAAAAAGCGTGTGGGAATTCAACAGGGTAAAGGTGTTTGTTCATAAGTTGGTTAATAAACAGCAATGCTGCGAGCACTTAGTTGTTTATGTGCTACCAGACTTCAGCCACTGGAGTTTCCGTGGCTAAATTGAACTCTTCTATTTGTTTGTTTGTTTTTGTTTAACAGTCTGTGGTGCACTCCATTGAACTCCAGCAGACAGATGAGCATGACCGGCCCCTTCAGGACTGTGTGATTGTGAATAGTGGCAAAATAGCTGTAAAGGAACCATTTGTAGTTGAAGTAGATGACTGGTGAGACCAACAGTCAGCAAAAAAAGTAAAACTTAATCACTTTTCTTTAACACCTGCTTTTGACTGATCTCCACTATCCATTCAGTTTTCTCCTCGAAACATATGAGGCTACATTTAGGCAGTACTTAGCATTTGCCAAATACATTAAAAAATGACCATTTCTATAACAACTTGATGGAGCTTTCACTCCTTGAAGACATATCCCACTAAATTCTAGATCTTGCAGAAAAAGTCTTTCATGAAAAAGTATAGCAGTAATTCTGTTTTTCTCAAGGCTTAAAATAAAATCCTTTTTCTTTGGAAATTTTAGCAATATTTGTTTCCATCTTTTCAACTGAAAATATGTTCTGTAACACTACCAGCATTTTTAAAAATTAAAAAAAAAAAAGTAAAATACAGGAGTGTTTTGAATAAATAAACTTTGATTTCAAATAAATAATTGAAACTCTTTTTTTTCTTCCCCCTCCCCGCCAAGGTCTTTTTTCTCACCTCAGTTGATTCTGCAAAATATGCAGAGGGTTCTGCTTTCCAGGAAGTATGGTTATAAGGTTAGAGCAAGGATGGTAAATTTACCTAATCTTAACATGTCAGGTAAAGTCCATGCTGTCTTTCAAAGAACTACAGTATTCAGATACCATTCTGTAATCAAGAAAGAGCAGCTTTTCTGTCTGTTATTGAATAAGATAATCAGTTAGAAACTGATGAAAAGAGGAGAGTCCTTGTTTTATAGCATGGTGAATTTTGTAACCTAGCTGATGTTACTTATTAGAAAGCTCAAGTGCCTTTTTTTTTTTAAGTTTTGCTGTAGGTCAGAGATGCAACTTGAGGTTCATTATTTTTGTCATCCTTTGTAAGTAACTTTTAAGCTGACAATTTAGCTGGTAGCTTTTAAACAATGTCAGTGTAAGGTAACACTTTGAGACACCTATGTCAATTAAGTTCTTTAACAAGTTACATAGTACTCTACAGGACAGAGATGGGGATTTTTTTCTTTTGAGTTGACAGTGTTTTAGAACTTGACACATAAGAGCCAATGCCAAATTTCATGAAGGACTCATCCCCCTGTGCAGCAGACAGCACACCACCCTCTTTGTAGTGACTAGTTTCCTGAAGCATGTCCTGGAGTCCGTGTGATATATCCATACTTTCAGTGGTGCAGGGTAGGAGCTACAGAACAGAGCTTGTACCTGCTGACATTCCACCTGCAAGGAAATGGGAAACTGTTGGCAGGGATTTATCCCACATCCTCCTGACATGTAATTTGCAGTTAGAGGGATGCTCCTGGTTCATCATCCACAGCTCTGGGGCCTCTCCTGAGGGTAAATACTGACACTTCTTTTCAGAGACCTGTGAAAGGATTACTGTCCTCTTTAAACAGAGCTAGAGGAGAACTTGGCAAGGGCCCCTAAATTTGCCTAGTGCTAGGCAATCAAGACATCCCTTTTACCCATGCAAGTTTTTCTTTCTCCTAACTGTTTAAAGTAAAATTCTCTGAAAAGCAGCACTGGGAAGCAGGGTTAGGAAGTAGGAGCAGGAATGCCTCAGACTCCCTTGCCCAAATAGCTTTCTGCTAGTAGCTGAAAGCTTTCCTGGAGGTTGATCCTGCAGACAGCATAGAGTTCTGCTACCTGAACAAGTGCTGTAGTCACAGGCCTACCTTTTGTCCAAGTGCCAGCTTTTCACTCTCCCCAGGTGGCTTCCAAACACATTTAGTAGTCCGAGGAGGCAACCCTCATGTCAGGCTCCTGTTTGTGCTTAGCTTTGCCCTTGCTGCTTTTGTGCAACACTCCTTCCACTGATGAGCCCAGTGGCTAACTGGCTGTTCAATTACAATGAATTCTTTTCACCATGACACAACACTTCTGTAAGCCTAGCATGTTCAGATGGTGTGGTGCTAAGAGCTTTAAATGAGCACACACACAGGTATTTTCTCATGCTTCACATGGAGACATCTGCGAGACCCATTTCTGGTGAGAGCAGCTCAGAGAAATGTTTTGCTTCAAGAGAAAAGCACAAAAAAGATACCAAAGCAGTACATTCGTGTCCTCGTAATTTATTTTGTAATGTCCAGTAGCACACATACAAATTTCCAGTTAAATCTGAACATACATATCAGTTTTAGTTTGATCATAATCTTAATCATATTCTTGCTTTACTTTACCACAGAGTTGTATGCTCTGTGACTTATAAAATGTTAAGATATGGAATACAGTCTGCAAGTTGATGTTGAGAGTAAACATACACACAGGTTAGATGTTGTAACTGGAGGGAGAT
This sequence comes from Neopelma chrysocephalum, assembly GCF_003984885.1. Lineage (NCBI taxonomy): Eukaryota > Metazoa > Chordata > Aves > Passeriformes > Pipridae > Neopelma > Neopelma chrysocephalum. Next base: position 1,118,859 of record NW_020925585.1, on the reverse strand, counting down.
GCATAAATGACATGTGAAAGTTCCTGGTAAGTAAAATAATTTCAACTGAAATCTAGAAAATTTCCTCAGAGAGTGGCATGTGTTTCAGAATGTGAAAGCATGTTTTCCAATTCCTCACACATTCTCTTCAGTGCTTTTAATCCATTCAGTGCCAGCCATGGGTAATGCGTTTGGAAAAATTCTGGTGCAAAAAGGTTTAGTGTTTGCTTTGATAAAAATTATAGAAATTAGTAAATATAGAAATTAGTAAAAGTTTTCAAAGGTTAGCGCAATTCAGTGTATGACTTAGAACATTTAGTGTTAAATAGTTAGAGCATGTCAACATATATAAGGTATAAATAACTTCAATACTGTTGTTTCCATATCTATTTTTTAAAAGCAGCAACTGTAATGACAGTGATTTTATTTAAAAAGATACAATGCTTGAAATTAATCTGAGGTTGTGCCTCTTGCTTCTGAGCATAATTTTCACATCACAGAATTTTATTCCTGTTAATTCTATTAAATGTGACTCAGAGACTTGCTTCAGCTTCTTCTCCCCACACATCACTTCTACCTAGGCAGTAAATGAGGATAAAATATTCCATGTAGAATGCCATCTATAACTACGTTTGGGAAGTCATCTGAAAAAAAAAAAGAAAAAAGAAAGAAACTTACTTTCTTATCCATGTCAGTACAATATAAATGTTTTTGTGGAACTTAACTAGGCAAGGCCTCCTACACTTTAGGTTAATGTTTATCCATGTTGGGATGTGCTATTAGTAATGCTGTTTCAGCACTAAAGCCACTTTAGGGTAGCACTGGGCATTGCATGAATGCGCTGCCAGATTTGTAGCTTATTGATTTAAAGGGATGTTCTAATACTTAATGCTTCTAGGCTCTAGCTCTTTATCTGAATCTTTCTCACAAGGAAGATGGATTACACTGGCAATTCAATTTCTAACAAAATCTCAATATACTTGAAGAAATTTCAAGATTGCTACTGGGAATACTTCAAAGCTGTTTTTTTGATTGTGGTTTACAGCAATGTTTAGACTGAGAAGACAGAGATTATTTGAGGCAGGAAATTTTCAGGTTGTCCAATCAACATAAAATGTCACATTTTACAAAAAGTCATACTATAATATTTGAAGGAAAAAAATCCCCACTATTTTATTATCACAGATGCAGAGAAAACTGGCAGTTAATTTTCATGTTCAATTTGACATGAAAGAATTACCTGATAGAACACAGTAATAGATCCAGAGGAATGGCAGGATGTACATCATTGAAGTGAAAAGATTTTTGAAATACACCTGAGTTTTTAATGAAGGGATTACTTAAATGACCAGGCATTAATAGTAAGAATTTCTGATCACATCTTACAACCTTAAAATTGCTAGTGCACTAGGAAATGGGTTTGCCTTTAAGAATAGCCTATTTCTGATACAGAACTTTCCACACTAACCAAATCTTCAACTATCAGCTGACAGGATATTCACAAAGGGGAGGTCAAACTTTTATAAGAATCATTAGATACTAGATATTTTAGATCACCTAATGTGGATGGGAATTAGGTTTTGCCCCTAATTCTTTCACAAAAATAATTTTGGAGGTAAAAATACTGAGCAAAAAGTAGATTTGGACTTTATTAAAAAAATCCTTATTAGCTTAAATGTGTTATTTCATTGGTATTAATGAGGTGATTCTAGAATATTAAAGATGTTACAAACAGATATTTTAGGATGTTTTAACGAACTGTAATCTCCACTGTAAACAAAGCACGCATTAATTCTCCCCAGTTTCTCACAGTAAGTCATAATTACAAATGACTTGTTAATATTTTGAATCCAATAATGTTTCCTCAAATCGTGCAAGTTCAGCTGTCTCAAATTACCCTGGAAAAATAACCCTATGCAGTTGTCATGAATGGTAGTAAAAACACACTTGTAAAGGCAATCTGATGCTTTCCTTCTAAACTAAAGGCTGCAGTTCCAGAGATCAGTTTTTATTGGTTCTTTTATAACATACGGTATATATAGGAAAATAAAGATTGATTTAAAAAATTATACAACTTTGCAACATTAGAGTTACTGTGATCCTTTGCTGCTTAAAAAAATAGGCATATCAATTCAAGTTAAATGTATAAATACATCAAAGCACAGTCTTACAGATCTGTGATATTTGCATGGCTTAAAGAATCATCATAACTATTTTCAAAAAAGTGACAGTAAATCTCAGATTCCATTTTTTTTAGCTTCTGAGGTATCATCTTCAATTTCCAGAATATTAGGTTTTTCCTTTATTTTTCTTAAGAATATTACCTTTTTTTTTCTCCCCACGCCCTTACACAAAAAGCAATGTGCACCCAGACTGTTAGATAAATCATGAAAAAGGGAATCTGAAAGTCAATGAGGTTTGTAACTGTGAATCTTATTTTTGGAAAGTTGTTTTGCAACTCAACAGTGCTTAAAGCTTGGTCATCAGAATAACAGCAAGACTATATTTTATAAAGACAAGTAACAGTGCAGTGAGAGGGTAAAAATATCCTTTGAGTATTATGTTCCAGAAAGAGCTATTTATTTCGTTTAAAACTCACACTATTTCCTATTTTATGGAAATATGTCAACACAGGCATTGCTGTATCCAGGAAAGACTTCTTCTGATTGAAACAATTGTTCACCTTCTTCAAAGAAAACATACAACAAATAGTTATTTGTTAATGGACACTTACTTTTGGTCATAGGTTGAACAACCTTGGCTGTTTTTACAAAGGAATCAGAATCTATCAAAGTAAGAACTGATCTGAGAGGGAAAATTTTAGAAAGCTCATCTATATTTTCTCTGTGCTGCAAACTAAAAACAAAGAAGAAGAATTAAAGGCAATGGTAGTTGTGTAAAATCTGTGTTTCTTTCTAACTAAACTTGAGTCAACTAGTAGAGCCTCTAGACTTAAAATTTGGGTTTCTTCTTTCTTTTTTAAACCACAACTCACTTTCTAATTTGTGTTTGAATTCATTAAGTTAAAAATAGCTTGCAAAAGAATTTGATGTTTTAGGGTTTTCAAACACAAAGAATATTCACCTGCCATATAAAATTCTAAATATTTTGATTCAAGGCCAGAAAATGCCTTGGCAAAAGTCTGAAATGTCCATTGTTTCAGATGTCATTAATGAGGCCAACTTTATAATTAACCATCTTACACATTAGAAGAAGCTTATATCTTAATCCAAGAAAAACACTACTTAAAAGAATAGTTACAAAATGAATTACAAAATTAGGTTCCTAATGATTTCACAAAGAGGAAGCTTAGCCTTCCTTGGAGTATATGCTATGGAAGGAAGATAAATACCATCACAGAACTGCAAAATCCTGAACAGAAATCTTACAGCAAAATGTTACACGTGCGCTGCAAATATCAAGTACCATCGCAATTTTTCAGGATAACTGTATATGAAATCCATTTTATCTGTTCAGAATGGTATGGAATTAAATGATTTTCATAATTTATACCATGTTCTCAAGGAATCAAGTATGCAATTAGGAGGAGCATTAAACAGTAAGGTTAATACATGCCATGTGTCTCACTCATACGAGTAACAACTTTTAAACAGAGGTAACTCCGTGGGTGCTTCTTCATCACTGTTGTCACTTGGGTCAGAAGTGGCCTTGTGAAGGGACCCTCTCCCCTTACTGTGCTTCGATTCATTGAGTTTGTGATTTGCACTCCAGCCTCAAATGGACATTCAGTACGTGTGAGCAGACTAGTGCTAAGTTAAAGTAAAAACTAAGCAACCCTGTAATGTGTCTTCTAATGTGGACCTGGTTCACAAAGGACTGGCCAGACAGCTTCAGAGTATCTCCAGGGATGGAGACTTCACCACCACTCTGGGCAAACTGTGTTGGTGAAAAAGTGCTTCCTGATATTCCTGCTGTTCTAGTCCTGTCACTGGGCAGCACTGAAAAGAGACTGGCTTTGTCCTCTTTACGCCCTCCCTTCAGATATTGATACACATTTTGAGAAACTGCAAGTAAAAAAGTGTTCATTCATAAATTTACTCTTAAAAATTTAATGATTTTCAAGGCAATGCAAGAATCTGACTATTGATTTCTACACAGTATTTTGTAAAATCAAACAAAATGCCACATTAAAAAAGAATCCTAATGTACAGCTCAGGGAGAAAATTCTCTCATGAAAGCTATTACAATTTTAATAAAAAATTTAGTAGAAGTAACAGTTCAAGCAAGTAAAATGACAAACCCAGGAGGAACACACTCTGAAAATGGTACTTTTTTTTTCCCCTGCACACATTTAATTTAAGAGAGGGTACATTTTCTGAATTAATAATTCAAAGAACTTTTTTTAATGAAAAGGGGTTATAACAAGCTATTTCAAACACTCTTTTGAACCACGTATTATGAGATGAAGGCTAATGTAAATGTCCTGTGAAACACATCAATTATACTTAAAGTATACATTTTTTTCCCCTGGAAAGATCTCTAGACGTTATAAACGATAAGAAATAGCAATAATCCAAATGGAAATACAAACATGGTTGCAGAAGATCGACTGGTGTTTAGGGAAAAAGCACTTACAAAGGACTAGGCCTCTAAGTTCAAATCCTTCAGGCACAATAGCCCAAAGGGTCAACAACAAGAAAAAAAAAGCAATGTTCTTCATCTTTTGATTTGAGCTCTCAGTAGGTTTGTCTAAAAGAACAACTGGGGAAGAAAATTCCAGCCTTTTATAAATCACCCATCCCACTTAGTGTTTTAATGGTTTCTTACACAAGAACTATTGTTTTATTGGCAGGTTATTAGATTTCAGACCAATGTCATTTGACTAGGCTGGTATTAATAATAATGTGGTTTATGCGGTGCAGGGTCAGATTAGTAAAGTGCTGTTAACAGATGACAGGTTTGATTACCGTTGGCTTTAGGCAAGACATATGGATCCCTTAGGAACAGCAGCACAGGCTGGTGGGACAGTTTGCTGGAAAGGTCAAGAACAGGGATGTCAGTATCAAGGGACACCACACAGAATATTCTACAAACTAGCTTTGATAAAGCGAGGTGGTCGAGCTGCGCAGGAGCCACACGGTGTGTTTCCACACACCAGCACTGCCCGACAGGGCAGGCCCCATCTCCTGGAAGCAAAGCTTGCTGCTCCTCAGCCACACAGTGAAACCCTCAACGTGAAGTTGGAGGTAAAGGGGCTGCATCCTGGAGGGGTGGCTTGCAGCTGGCTTTGAAACCTCCTGATCCTGCTCTGCTCCCTGGCATTGGTGTAACGCAGGCTACAAGATCATCTGCAACCAGGCTCCATGTCTACAGGTTCTTCAGGACATCAAACAGACTCAAAATGTCACCATGTTCTTGCAGCCTCTAAAGCAGTAGCTGTACCCCTCACTCACAAAGTCCTTTTAAGCCCCTCACAGGCCTGACTCCCACCCTGGTCATGGTACAGCCACCCTCTCCCAGCCCCCTCCTCTCTGCTCTGTACCTACACATGCCAAGCAGTGCAACCAGATACATACAAAGCTCTATCAAACACATCGGGGACAACCCAAACCTTTAATTTCTTCTGCTAAATCTTCTTGCTATAAAAAATACAACCCCAGATATATTTCAGAGCTAGCAATATTCTATTGGTTTTGTAAGGAATTTCTCAATACTAGCATAAGGATGCTCAATTCACACTACAAATGGACGGATCTAGCAGAGCTGATGAAACTAGCTGTTACATTTAACAACCACATCTAATTTTAATGCTAAACTACTGCTAATTCATCAGCTGCAAGGACCAAATACAGTAAACTCCAATAATTTCAAGTAGTTGTCCTAGAAAGAGTAGGAATCAAGCTCACCTTGATTCTTCAGATTCTGTTTCATCAAAAGAGCTGCAAGTAAAGTGAGAGGAAACTTTGGTTACAATAAAATTAATTTTATAATTAAAAAACCCAAATTCTTTAAGAATCACCAAAGGGATTGATCTTTTTCTGGCCATTGGCTTTATGATGCAGTTTAACAAGATGAATATGGGAGATTGTATCATTTTACAACCACCACTACTTGAAAATGATAGGTCCATTTTACTGTAACAGGTTCACAATCATTTCCATCTATCTGTCTATGAAGTGTTGGGGTACAGTCCCACTGAGGATACTGGCTGATATCATTAACTACAAGTGACAACTACAAGTCTGTTAGCTTCTGAATCCCTCCAGACAATGCCTTGGGTCATAGATACCTCCAAGTGTAAGAGGACCTCAAAATTATCTTCAAGTCAATTGGCCTTCTTGCCACTGCAGACCCAAAGAGCCTCCTGCAAAGTGGAAGAGGGCCGTGTAGCTTTCTGGGGATTCTGGTAACGCTTCCGGACTATCGACCACGCCAGCTTATATAGCAAAAAAAATTCTTTCTACAAAGCTCACAGCTGCAGAGGTAACAGAGCTTCCAGCTACACTGTTCTGGGTATTTCTATAGTCATTGCGCTCATCATACTAAGATTCCCTCTTGCCACCCTGATTAAGAACCCTTCCCAGGGGAAGGGCAGTTGGGTCATTGGGGTAGATGTCATCAGAAAGGTGAAAGACCTCATTTCCGAACACTCAGAGAGAGATCATAAAATGATCGCAGAATGAACTTCTATTTTGTGCAGATACTATGACTAAAACACATGCACAGGCTTTCTATGCAATTTTAGTGAGTGTTTATGAAAATCTTACATTTCAGTAGATACTTCAGGATCTATGAGAAAGTCATATTTTTCTCATCTAAACTTCTTTGCTTTCCAAGAATATTACATTAAACTTCACTTCTGTCTTTGAACTATCTGGATTTATTTTACGACCTTTTGGGGATATATAAACATACTTAACATGAACCTAATGCCCATTTATTTTACAGTGTTAGAGTTGGCAGCAAGACCATTTTAAGTCAATGGAATTGCATCAGCACTGAGTGGATATGGGCCTTTTGGCCTCCATGTATTTTTCAGTAAATAAGAGCTTACCCACAGCTTTCTGCTTTTGGCAAAGTAGGTACATGGCGAACGTTCAGAAAATCAAGAAATATTTTAGGGAGCTCTTCATTTTCTAAAATGACTGTCTGTAAAAAAAAAAAGAAGGCAAAATAGAATCCTGCATTTTAAAAATATTTTAAATATCGCACACTTCTGTTCAAGCTACCAAAACATTTCACTCTTGCAACACTTTTCAATTCTCCATTTTTTTACACCTATTTTGGAATGCTTCATTTAAACAGGAAAACCACAGTTCTTGATTAATCACATTAAAATACATTCAGTTTACGCTACTAGATTCTCTTTCACCTGCCATCGTTGGTGCCAAGTTAGATGCCTCTCAAGCAGAGATGTCTGATTCTGGAACTAAGTTACTGGCATGCTCATTTGTGAATAAAATTCTGTTTATTTAAAATATAAAATAAAGCAGCCTCAGCTCAATGCTTTCATGCTCACCTCACAAAAGACTCCCCTCTGGCATGTGAGTGGGAAAAGGAAGTTTCCACTTTGTGCAGTTTTATTAGTGCACGCCTTGGTAAATGACAACAAGGGTAACTCTGCTTCGCCTGGCAGGTCAGCTTACAGTGTGCTCCTTGAATCTGCACTATGGCTCCTAATGACAAAGCTCTGACCAAGGAGCTGCTCACTAGACCTGCCACATCCTTCCACATCAATGACATATTGGCCACATCATGGCCAGATGCCATCCTCTGTTTTTTCACTGATGAGATTATTTACAATTTTCACAAGGCAAACAAAAACAGTTCATAAATTCAACCAATGTCTCACCTGAAAGATTAAGCCCCTATTTCTTTATGGTTCATATTGACATACATTCTGAAAACACATGTACTTCACATGCAAATGAAAGAGCTCTCCTTCATAAAGTCCTAACCCAAAGTGACTGTGTGTATGGAAGAAACGTCACTAGATTTATAAAAATAGATCGACTCTTAGAAGTAAAGCTATTCATGTTCATCCTGTTCACTTTCACACCCTATGTTAGAAGAAATACATGTAGAGAAGAAATAAGTCTGGAGATGGGAAGAAACATTACTCTGCTTACATTCAGGAGGTAACTTATCCCTGCATGTGTATTTTTTTTATATTACAGTATCACAAGGCAGACACAATGATATGTAGAGGATAACAGGATCACAGAAAAAAAAGGTTGGAAGGGACATCTAGAAGTCATCTAGACCTTATAGCAAGTTTTGTAACAAGGTTATTGGTGTAAGGAAAAGCCACTTAATGTTAAAATTACTTAAGATGTGAACGGACTTAAAGAAACTAATGCATTTGAAAACCAAGATATTTGAGAACTGGTTCTTTTTTTATGTTCAATTTGCAAATGTCTACACTTCATCAACAGCTGAGGCCATCACCAACAAATTTGAATAAAAGAACAGGGGAAAATGCAGCTTTTAAACTTTTCTGTTCTAGATTTTAATGGATGTAATGAACAAGGAAGTCTGAGACGCTGGCAAGTGTTAAGCCTTTCAGTTCACCTCTATATGAAGATGCATTAAAAAATGCCACTTCATTTGCATTCTGCAAAATCAGCACCTTGCTGCTGCAAAATTTATCCCGTTCTGCATTCAGGTTATGCATAAAACGAGGGGTGAAGGTGGATGCATATTCAGACGGTGCGTGAATTGCATAACAATGCATATCATTGGCTCAAATAAAACCATCTTACTAATTATATGCAATGAAGAACCACAAAAAGTTGTATAAAGATGTTTAAGGGCATCTGGTGCTTATATGCAACCTCATACTTACACCTCCTGACTGTTTTTTCCAAAAGTTGAGCTGCCTGATGAGGCTGCTGAACAGAACAGGAAAGAAGAGAAGGATACATCATTGTATAAAAGGAAAACTCTTGACAGCTCTTACAAACCTATTTGCTTCTACTTCCACTCACTCCAGATTAATACCTCATTCTATTTATTCTTTTTTTTTCACATGTAGCAAGTCAACCCAGGCCCTGCTAATCATGGCCTTGCTCAAATATACTTCACAAAAAGATGTCAGCAAATAGCATCTGTTTCAGTGTGTTAAGCCATACAGTTTGTTACCTGTCAATAACACTGCTTTGGTGATCACTAAACTTGAAGATGTAGAATTTGCAGAGAAGCAAAGGCAATTTTGCACTCCACTGTATTTGTAGTATGCCACCTCTCTTAATTGGGAATTTTGTCATTTCCAGAATTTTATGAAGGTAGGAATGACTACATTGAACAGAAGAGAATTTTTCAACTGAGGTAATGTAATGTGACATGCACTTTAAACATTAAAAAAAAAAAAAAAAGCGAAGATACAAGTTATATATCCTAAAAAGGGGGCAAATTATCTTCTGGCTTGACTTCATTGGCTTCGATACAACTAAGGGCCAGAACATAATATTGCCATTTAAAATACATGGTGGAAACCAAAGGAAAAGAGGAAAAAAACCCCTAGGGACAACAACAAAAAACCCCAGCCAACTGGATTAGGTGCGTCTGTCTAGATACATTTCCTACCTCTGGTGGTGGCCCGAAGTGGACTTTTAGAAAAAAATGTAAGCATTCTCAACTTCCTATTTAAGTTGTTCCAAAGAATACTCTTAAACCAGAACTAAATGTTACCATAAGTGGCTTAATTTACCTGGAACAATCCATAATGCAAGAGATTTTTTATTTCTGTCTAAAAACTTGTAAGAAATACATATTTTGCAAACCTGATGATCTTTAAATGACAGCTGAGGAGGAAAGGAACCAGCAGGTAAAATCTCTCAACCACTATCTATGATTTGTGATGTAATATGCTCAACTGTAGCACTTGTTCAAGTGAATATATGATGCTGGCTTGACTACTACCTTGTTTGCTCTACCATTAGAAAGTTATGACAAAAATATTTTCAAAGAAATAAAAACTCACACTTAGTTTGATTGTAATGTGAATTTTTATTACATCCAAATTCTACCAAGAGCATAGCAATGAGTTTCAAATATGGGTCCCAGAGTGCTAAGTAGACTAATTTAAGAAAAAAACCCCAAGCATGTGTATTTCCTTCCTAAAATAAATGAAAAACCCCCACAAGTCAAACATCTAACGTAACCTCTAGCAAATGATTTGGGAAGTGACTCCAGAAATACATTTTTCAACTCATTGATTTCAGCTGAACTAAGAGTATAAGTGCCATATTTTCTTAGAAAATTGTAAAGTGTGTTTATCTGTTACTGTCACACTTTAATGAACTACTCTGTGCTTCAGGAAAAAAAACCACAACACAACACAAGGGAGAGCCTGATGTTTACATCAGCAGAAATGTCTTTTTCACTGAAAGGGTGCAATTATTATTATGTAACACAAATAACAAAATCCTCAATTTTTCTACCTTATCAGTTTCATAAAATCATGTTCCCTAAGGATGTAATTGATTAGTTGCACATGTTCTTTCAGTGACATCTGAAATACTTAATTGTCGGTTATCTTTTCTCCTTCAGTAAGTAAAATATAGTCACAAAATTGCAAAGGGACTTGTTCTGCCTTAACCTTAGCTAGATGCCATCATGCAGTGGAAAACAGTGCTAAAATATCACAGGATAATGCTCTCCAACAAGGGAGACATATAAACAGCATAATGATTTCCCACGAGTTTCCTTTTTAGAAAATTGTCACTAAAGCCAGGGTAAATGGTGACATATCTTCACAGAGGACACTGTGAAATCGAACACTGGCATTCTAGTTAGGCCCAAACCTACTCATCAGCCAATTATAACAGTAACTGAACATCTTGCTGAAAACCTGAACAAGACCACTTCCCTAACCTTCGGAGATCATGCCACAGGAATGCATCGTTTCACATCGTTTTATTGTTGTTGTTGTTGTTTTTAATGAAAAAAGATTTTAAAATCAATGTCTTACAGTCATCTATCATACTTTCTTAAGGTTGCTGGAACAGCTGTTGGAAAGAGAGAAATGAGAGTGGGGAGCTGAGTTACAGGGTCCTTACAGACTTTTCCATTCAATCAGGTTTAGTTTGAAATGCAGTACTGTTAGGGTGAAGAAGTTCATGACAGTTTTTCCTCTCTTCACAGGGAAAGATGCTTCACAATACCTAATTCAGTGGTGCAGCTAAAATGGGGGAGAAGAAAATCAATACATTCCAGCTACAGTAAGTAGGCTGGAGTGTCAGTCTCCACTGGGACCAGAATCCACATCTTTTAGAACATTTTAGAGTCTGTATTCTTCTATTAACCTGCTTTTCCTGAACTGCTTTACACAATCCCACGAAATGATATAAAGGTTATCAAAAGAACACATTAACTAAAAAACAAGTAGACAAAGGAACCAGACTTCTAAGAGTAAGTTTTCCTTTTTTTTTTAAAAGTAATAGGAGATAAAATCATGTTTTATATTACCCATTGTGAAGAACTATGAAGAAATTCATTCCCCTCTTCAGTAAGGGTGTTGTTATAGGTTATCAACTAGAATTATTTCTAAATAAGTTGTTGCCTAAGTTGTCATAGTAGAGACTTCCCACCTTTCATTACTACCAAAAATATTTACATTTGTACGAACAGGAGGAGGTTATCAAACATGCCAAAAATTCTGTATAAAGACACAGGAAGCATGCAAACATACTACAACACAGAAGTGATGCTCCATATGAAGCACCAGCTAGCTAACACTCCCACGCTGATATCAAAGGGAAGTCAACAGAAAGAGTGCCATCCAAACAGTGGAGCTTGAAAGGGAATAAATATTGACTGTAGGTATTATAAGCCAAAATACTTCCAATGAAGATCCAGAAATTCTACCTAAACTATCTGAAAAGTAATGTAAAGTCACAAAAGTAAAAAAAAAAGAAGACAGAGGGGAATTGCACCTCTGAACCTCAAGACTGAAGAATACTACAAAAATTCCTGCACCAACTTTTGTATCAATTTGTTATACTTCCAGTGACCTTAAAACTTACCTGATAACTCATGAGTGACAAATCTATCTATCACAGCATTCTCAAGCAACATAGAGGATAAATTAACTAGACGAAAGGGAAGCCAAATCAGTTAAACAGCTACTGGATCATCACTGAAAATGTGTATGCAGAAATTTATGACAGTGTCTATAATTTATTAACATTTTTACTTAAGCGCTACCTAACCTTTCAGCAAAGCAGTTTACTCATTTTGATCAAAAATACCACATAGGTCTTAAGGCAGAGAGCACTTCAGTTAGAAAGCTCATTAAAACATGTTTATAATTCCAACTAATATTTAACCACTAAGTGCAGAGTGGATTGACTTGAGGCTAAGTGTACAAATATAACCCATTTGATGTGAAAAATAAAATATCAAATTTTTTTCAGAAAACTGGTAACATAAATTAGTGGGAGCAAACAGTGAATCCCTCTTCAACAAAATAGGAGACTAGCCCTTGAAAGACTAGAAACAAAATGCAACTACCATTCTTTTGAAAAATAAAAATGAAAGGAAGCCGTCAATATAATTTCCTGAGACACTGCTCAAAGGATTGGAGGTTAAGACAAAGCTGGATGAGAAATGAAGAAATCAACAGAGCAAAAGGAAAAGAAGCAGAAGGGCAGGACAAGTTAATGATATTACAAAAAGTTAGAAGGAACAAGAAAGGCTTTTAAAAATAAGTAACAGGAAAAACTAATACAAAGAGTAAGTAGATCCATTAACGGCAAAGACAGACACAAAAATAGATGCTGATTTCAAAATGTCTGAATTGAAGTGTCTTTTAGAAGTCAATGGACCACTAAGACAATGGACAATTAACAAGTAATTAAGACCATGTCAATAATGCTGGTGATAACAAACAGGTGCAGGAATACCTTAGACAATAATATAGATATCAATTAGTAGATCCAGAAAACACACATTCTACGATGGTACAGAAATTAGGCAGTTAGGCTTGGAAAAGTCTTCTCAAGAGTACCAGGGAAGAACGTGGTAAAAAAGCAATCACATTTATAATAACGACACAACAGTAGGTTGCAGTACTGTTTTCTGAAAGCTTAAAGGAACTAAATGCAAATATGCTGTAGTGAAAAAAAACACCCAACATTCAGGGGAAGCAAGGTGCCTCACTCACCATGCTCTCTGCCAGTCCCTCTTCCAGGGAAAGCTCCAACGGGCAGTGTCACGGAGCACCAGCATGCTCACCTGAGACAAGCAGCATCTGAGTCGTCTTACACAACCCCTCAGACCAACATGGCCACTGGAAAATGCCAGAATTTCCTCTTAAAACACTGTAAATACAAAACAGCCACGAGAACTGCACAAAGCGCAATTCACGTCACCAGAAGCTCATGCATTTTCCGTGTTCAGGAAGTTTCTGTTGTCCACTATCAGAGCTTTATGAGACACTAGTTGTCTATAAATTACTGTTTGAGAAACATTAAGGAAAGGGACCTCTAAGACAACACCACCACCACCACCACCAGCAATGTAATTGCAAACTACAACACCTGGAAAGTAATTGATAGGTTTTTGTTTTCTCTCACAGTCAGGTGCTGCCCTCCTTCTATGCTGATCCTTGTGATCCTTATGCACTGGGAGGAAGGTTACATGGGAAAAAGAAACAAAACGCTGCAACACGATCTGATCATGTAATCAAATATGATCATAAATACATCATCTACTTTAAGGTGGATAAGCTGGTACTGGAAATGTCCATTCCAGATTTTCCAAATTTGCAAGTCCTAACCTCTTTAAACATCAGAGTTTAGTGTATGTTCCTGTCTTCCTAGTAAGCAATAACCCTTTATAAGAATTGTAGAATCATTTAGGTGGGAAAAGGCCTTCAAGATCATTGAGTCCAACCCTTAACCCAGCACTGCAAAGGCCACCACTAGATCAAGTCCCTAAGTGCCACATCTAAATGTCTTTTAAATACCTCTAGCAATGGTGACTCAATCACTTCCCAGGACAGCCTGTTTCAATGCTTGAGAACCTGTTCCTTGAGGGAATTTTTCCTCTTACCTAATCTAAACCTACCCTGGCACAACAGAAGGCCAAATCCTCTCATCCTGTCACTTGTTACCTAGGAAAAGAGGCTGGCCCCCACCTGGCTACAAGCCTCCTTTCTAGTAGCTGTAGAGAGTGGTAAAGTCCCCCCCAAGCCTCCTTTTCTCCAGGCTAAACAATTCCAGCTCCCTCAGTCTCCCCTCATACGATCTGTGCTCCAGACCCTTCACCAGCTCTGTTGCCCTTCTCTGGACACGCTCCAGCATCTCAGTGTCTTTCTTGTAGTGAGGGGTGCAGAATCGGACACAGGATTTAAGGTGTGGCCTCACCAGTGTCAAGCACAGAGAAACAATCACTGCCCTGATCCTGCTGGACATACTATTTTTGATACCGGCCAGGAAGCCTTTGGCCTTCTTGGTCACCTGGGCACATGCCGGCTCATGTTCAGCTGGCTGTCAACCAGCACCTCCAGGTCCTTTCCCACTTGGCAAATTTCCAGCCACTCTGCCCCCAGCCTGTAGCTCTTCATGGGTTTTTTGTGACTCAAATGTAGGACTCAGCACTTGGCCTTGTTAAACCTCATACAATCAGCCTTGACCCATCAATCCAACCTGTCCAGATTCCTCTGCAGAGCCTTCCTACCCTCCAGCAGATCAACACTCCCATCCAACTTGGTGTCAAGCAAAAACTGATAGAGGGTGCACTTTATCCCCACATTCAGATCATGCATAAAAATAGTAAACAGAGCTCTCCCTGACACTGACCCCTGGAAAACACCACTGGTGATCAGGCACTAACTAGACAACTCCATTCACCTCCACTCTCTGGGCCCAGCCACCCAGTAAAGAGTATGTCTATCCATAGACATACCAGGAGCAGCAGGTCATAAAATACATAGAAGTGTATTTGTTTGTTACAGTAACAAGTCAGCAGGATCACACAGTGATCAAAGGGCCTAAGGGAACTGAAGTGATGGATTTTCTGAATTACCCACTCTGTACCATATTGTTTATAGCTGCTTTAGAACCAGAGAACTAAAAAATTTACAATAATGATGATAACAATGATAATGCTGCTGCTGCTGCTGCTGCTGATAATAACAACAACAGGGCACCGTGCGAGAACTGGGGATTTATAAAGTGGTATGCCTGTACCAGGGAAGTCAGTAACAATTACAGTAAGGAAGAGAATTATTGGGCACAAATATAAACACATCTTAATAGGGCTGCTATGACTGAAACAGAGACTCTGCTTAGATGGTTACTGAATGAGATATTGCAAAAAAAGAGACTCTGTTCAAAAACTTCCTGCAACCTCTTAAACAATCAACAAGTACAGATGAAGGTGGCCCTGTTGATAGAGCCTACTTTCATTTCCAAAAGGTTTTTGACAACCTCCCCCCCCCGCCCCCAAAGGCTTTAAGGCAAACTCAGCAGTCACGATCCTTGTGAAAATAAATAAGTTGTTACAATTCCTGAAAGAGAGGACAGGAGAACACATGTCCATGTGATGCATATTGAAAAAAAAAAAAACCTAAAAAACCAGTGGTGGACTTCAGAATGACCATTAGTAATTGGAGGACTGAGATGCTGGGGGCTACAATAGCATTTTCACATCCTTTTAGCTTCACAGGATATCTCCCACAGCTCTAACTCATTTTGCTGATTTTGCTGAGGAAAAGGAAAGAGTCAGATGGTTGATAAGGTGTAAGTTATCTATGCAAACAAGTCTTGCTCTCTACAAGAATGACAATTTCATGCAAATGTCATATAAAAATTTAGAAATCATCTGAGGATGCTTTCCTCATCTGTATTGTTTCCACAAGGTACTGTAACAAACTGCTATTCAACTCTACAATAACTTCTTATTTTGTCTCTCTGATATTTTCTTGTCAGATGTTTTGGGTCAGAGTAAACTCTTGAGAAATGACTGGACATTCCCTTTGAAACTAATTAGACTAAGCAGCAGGTACCCACTCCAAAGTCCAAACAAAAGAATGTAGAAAGGACAACGAATTCACTGCACCTGGGGTTAATGAACTCAATTGTGTCATTTTTGAGGAGGTAAAGTGGGGTAACATAGCTGGTGAAATATATTTAGATTTATACAGTGGTGTTTTTTTGGGGCTTTGTTTTTCAGTTTTGAGTGTTCATAGCCCTTTCAGCACAAAATTTGATATTGAATAAGGACTCTTAAGTTACTCTGTAATGTTGGAAGAGTAATTGCGAGGAAATTGCTAAGCTTTATTTTAAAACTCTGAAGCTTACTTAAATTTTAATCAGCTTTATTTATTAGCAAAAGGAAGGTAAAAATCTGTGTGTGGGACCATTTCATTTTTTCTCCTCGAATAGTTAATATACTAGCAATTTACTCTGATATCCTAATTCTGTAGTTAATGAGGTGGTTGCTTACACAATGGCAAAGAAGCACAAAGTAAGTTTTGACCACTGAGAAACTCAGAAACGACAGAGACAGAGGGGCTGAAAAAAACTGCAGTCAGTCCTAACAGGAACAGAACAGATACCACAGGAATAGAACAAGAACATGGATGTATTTGTTTAAATTTGTTTAAAGCAAAGGGTTTTCTCATAGCAACACTGTAACAGAAAAAAACCTTGTTTTAAAATATATGCTTTTCCATATTCCATTAAATTACTTCTGTTTGTAAATATTCTTATGTTTAAAACATTTTCCTAGCCCCACAGGAGAGCAAGACCAAATCAACTTGGAACAATGTGATAAATGCTGTGCTGACAGCACTAGCCATTGATTAAAAAGCATCTGTTTTCTGAAAAAATCACCAAGGTTTGTTTGCTTTGAAAAACACTCAAAAGAAATCTCTACTCTGGATGGAAACCAACAGGTTAAAGTCAAAGATTCAGACAATCTCTTCTTTCCTGTTTATGCCACAGGAGCAACATAACAAATGGTCGAGATGTGGGGACACATAACAATATGGATATTAAAAAAGCTTAGACAGCATTTCATAAATTACACAAGCAAGTTGAAATCAATGTCAGAGAACAGAAATTTGAATAGATGAAGTAGGACATTTTTTAACAGACACTAATATGCATGTTTAAATTAAATTCTTGATAAATAACTAGCTACTAACTATGCTGTGACAATGTTTTGCCAGGGGTCATATCTCATTTACTATTTTCATTAAAAAGGAACACCACATAAAGAACACAGAGGACAGCAGGGCAGTCATAATGGAGTACACTATTTTATTTTCCCAAATAATATAAGAGCCGGAAGATGCTCAAGACTCCAAAAATAACAGTAAGCATTTCTGGCAGCAAGAGTCACTGCAGAACAGTCAGGTGGGCAAGAAAGGTTTAATACGTGTTGTCAAAACACTTAACAGGTCCAGTTTTGTCATCAAGAGTCTGAATTTGTTAATTCTCATACTACCACACTTGTGGATCTTGACAGATGGGTTATTTCTGTGTTAAAACAGCCTGAATGAGGACTGCACACTGCTCCTCAGTACCACCCACCATACTACTCTTCCAGAAATAAGACTTTAAATTATCTAAAATGTTTTGTTTTAGAACAAACATGCCTATACTCTATTTGCTGAAACCCTCTTCTATCACATATTTATCTGCATTTCATGACAATCTGCCAAACAATTAAATATCTTGTTCATGCCAAAATTCTGCATTAAATATCCTTTCACATAAACCTTAAAAGAAAACTGTGTTTGCTCTGTGTCTGTGTGTGTCCTATTACAGAAGAGATACAGCAGCAAATTATTAAATTCTGTATTCTTCAGTGAAATGAAGTGTTTGCAGAATCAAGCCCAGCACACTGCAGGATGATTTTGTCTTGCTACTGAATCAAAAGTAGGAAAAAACATGTAGAATTAAGAAAACACAGCAGCAAAGACTTGTGGTGTGGAGTTTGTGATGCTAAATTCTGGCTGCTTTTTACAATCCTAAGTATTTGCTTGCTCACAGATTCAATTTGCATCATGAATTAATGCTACCAGAAGCGACAGAACTGAACAAAGTAACTTCCCTTCTCTGCAAACATAGAAACCCTGCTATCTGTTTGCACGGAGTTGCAAAGTCTTCCATGTTTTTTTCTTGCAAAAAAATGCAACCCCAAAACAATCCTCCAAACCCCCCATTCTTTCTTTTTCACTCCTGCCACCTTGGCAAAAAAATCTCACCTCTCTTTCAGAGAAATGAGCGTGCCTTGTTACATGCTGCTCTGTAACTATAGGAGCAAATCAATAGCAGCTGAATGCCATCTGCTTCGGGCAGCAGAACAGCACCAAAAGTGTGAGCAATGCATCTTCCCTTATTGAAAGGTTATTTTATGCAAGTAAACAATTCATCGTCTTCTTGCACGCTTGATGCTCATTTACCACTTTTGATCAATAAAATATGCAAAACAACAAAAAAATTGAATCCTAAGAGTAGTTCTGATGCCAGTGTGATAGGTAATCAATAACAGGTTTCTGTTCAGTAAGGCAGGCAGTAGGGTAACTCCTTTATTGTATGAACCCAGGAGAAAGTGTGGAAATGTGTCTTGTTACCTAGATAATGCAATAACAGAGTGAGAAACACAACTTCTATCCTGTAAATTAAAAAAAAAGGCGCAAAACCGGAAGCACTATTTTAATTGTATTTTCCCCCTAACTATGCAAAGGGCACTAATGCCAACTTGCTTGATCATTTGTTGCAAAGAATCTGCTGTTATACGGTTGATAGAGCTATTCTATTATTAACACAGATATTTGGTTAAATAATAGTCATTACAAGACAAACTTCAGCCAACAACCCCAATCTGTTTCCTTTTGAAGCTGCTCTACCTTATTAAGCCTCAATTTTCAATGTATTTATGTTTCAGGTAAACTCAGTTTTTCTGTTAAAAACAAACTGCTATGGGAATTTCTTTTGCACTGTGTTTCTTTTAGTCAGACCACAAACTGCCTTATTACATTAAGCCTCCTGACAATTGATTCAAGTAGAATACTTCTCTCCCAACAAAGAAAACAACATCATTTTTAGAGATATTGCAGAACAAAACCTCCAATTTAAACGGTTTCCTAAAATAACACAAAATACTTGAAATAATAGTTGCTACTCACAAAGGCTCTCTACTCTAGTGAGCCAAGTATCCTTATTAAAAAAAAAACCCTTACTCTACTTTGAACAGCGATTTTGCAGATTGTATCACAAAGCCATAAATTAGCTGCACACTGTATGTTCTGATCTGCACTTAATACTGCATTTTCTTCAATCTTCTTTCCTGATTGTTTCTAGAAACAAAATTATTTGGGTATGTGGCCTTTACATCAGAATTGGTTATCTGAATTGAAAAAAAGCTTGGTATTCTTCTGTAGAAGAATATCTTATACAGGGCTTCCATTTTAGAGAATTAATCAGTACAAGACTTAAAAAACAAAAAAACTCAACACCCCTCCACTCCCCCATTTTTCTTTATATTTGCAATGAAAGACACTTCCCAATGTACTGGCCAAGGACTTGGGGAAAAGATTTATTAAAGTGAAACCAAGCAATACTGAATAAAACCAATTTCCCTATAAAGTTAGAACCAAACACTAACTTGCAGTCAAGCAGCAGCACTTCTACACAGGAAAGGCAAAAAATCTCTTGCTCATGGTTCAGTTCTCATAATTCTTGCAAAAACAAGACAACTGGAAAAGCATATCTATAAATCGACTTGTATAGAATTTTTAATTTACTTATTGGTAATTAAAAAATAACTTATTTGTACATATGGAAAAAGTCCTTCTGACCAACCTACGAAACTCAATGAATGTAAGATAGGTTTAGGTTTGGGGTTTATTCAAATTTGTGAATTAGAGGCAGATTTGTAAGCAACAGTTCAAGATTTTTTCTTCATAACCTTGGAAGACCCCAAATATTTGTGGTTCTAACAGGCAGCTGCCCTTGCTACATAACATAGGTTGGATCATGCTCCTTCTGCATCCCTTCTTCAAAAATGCTTATGAGTTTATATGAACTCCAATATACAGTTTGAACACATTTATAGAAGCCAAAACAATTTTGATCAAATTAATCATACAGAACATAGTAGTGAAAGTGCAGTAGCTTGGAGTCAATGACCCAACTAGCAGCAAGGGTATAATTTAAAGTCAGAAATTTCCAGTGCATGCACCGTTAGCCACAGTGAACCTGTTACTGCTCTAAAGGGAATTGTTTGCCTCTTATTAGATTTTCTACAGCACAGCCATAAGTGATAAATGTACTGCTGTACTCACTGTCAAGTTAATCAATGCTGCCAAAGTTTTGTTGACCTAACAGTAATCCATAAAGTGAGCGGCATTTTCTCTATCCCTATGACATCTCAGTCCTCAGTTGGGATACAAATCTTACAACAGCTTCTTAAAAAAAAAAGAAAAAACAAAGCAAAGCAGGGGGAAAAATGATATTTTCAAAATTCTGTCTTTAAACTAGCTGACTGTGAGAATGCTTTGCTTCTCTGACAAATTGCTTAAAAATGAAGCCCACACAGTGGATTCAGTTTGATGGCTAAAATACTAGCAAATGGATAACTTCACAGAGGATAAAGTCTTGCCTACGAAAAACAAGGTAAAAAACAGCTGCAGGAGTCTTTCAAGGAAACAGTTGTGAACAGGATTTACATGTAACTATAGATTAGTGTCTTGGTTCAAACAAAACACAGTGTAGCAATTCTGAAGACAGTAATGTGAAAACAATAATAAAAAATCACCACCAATAAAATCTGTCTAATGCTGTGTCTAGCTGTGATTCACAGTCCATGAGAGGCATTACCACTGGAAAGAAGAAAAAGTCAGGAAACAATCCCTGGTAAAACAAGCTGCTCTATAAACAAACTGCTGCCATGCTCTCACAAGCAATTATAGACATATGAAATATGAATTGCCATTGATTTTTCTTCTAGAGGTCACTCTGCTCCATGTTTTACGAAGTCTAGGCATTTATTTGGGTGGCAAACTGACAAGTTTTTACAGAATTAACGGAGCAATGTAATCCTTGCTCAATTGCAGGTACTTCATTATGGCTCTGTTCCTTGACACTTGTCCCTCCCAAAACTCACCACCAAGGGAGTCCTTGATAAAGGTGAGGAACGATGCAATTACTTGTGAAAAGAGACCATCCTAACTTGGTCAGTGAATGCTTATTTACCTTTTCTGTGCTGATGGCAGACAAGCAGCATCAGCTGGACGGCTGCATTTGTCACAGCCATAGCAATTCTGCAGACAATGTTCTGATCTGGCTAAAACCTCTCCATATTCTCACTGTTGAAAGAGGGATGACTTCTCCAGGACGGAGAAATGAGATTGCAATTTAGCTTGCTAACAGAAGGTAAATAACTATCTGTATTTCTGTTAAAAAATATTTTTATATTTCAATATTTTATAATTCAATATTTATATTGAAATAACTGCAAGAATGCCAAGATGTTCTCTATAAATCTCATATTTTTGAAGTTATATTCACACTTGGCAATTGCTTGATGTTCCTCACTCAGCAACCAGAGAACTACTTAATTATGGTCAGTAAACTCCATAAATGAGGTTGAAATTGAGAATCATAGATTCATGACACATATACACTGGCATTTTTAGACAGCAATCTTCTTTACTTCTGTTGTTCATTTTGGCACATATAATTGGCCTCGAGTTTCCCATGCAAGAAGAATTTGCAAAAAGGCTGTGTTGCAGCCCTCCTTCCCAATGGTTATTCTGTCTCTGAAGGCTCTGGTTTACCCTACCAGAAAGCCCTGGAAACTGAAGCTAAGGTTAAATTGTTATTTAAGTCACATTTCTTGGTGCTTCAATGAAAAGACAGAACAGTACTGTGGTACAGAGAGCTTAATCAGACTCTAGACTCTATGATGAGCAAATAAAAGTGAGTATGCCGTCAGTGCAAGTATGTCTGGAGTGTGGGTGCCCCAAATTCAAAGCACATGTGGACATAATATAAAGGTTCAGAAACAATTTACAACAGAACTGAAATCTACAAAAAACCTCGCATTCTCTGTTGACTGGCCAATGAGATGACTGTCAACACACGACCATCAGAAGACAACGTTATGACTGATATGTAGATTGAATAAACCAGTCAAAGGCACAAAATTTACATTTTAGGGAAAAAAACAAAACAAGAAAAGGTTGGAAGATGCAGTTGAAAGAATCTGAAATTGAAAGAATATGCTATATATATAGAAAGGATAATATGGTAGTTGTAACCGGTAAATATACTACTGGGAAAATAATCTACATGACTCCAACCACATATTAACAAATCCAGCTTCTCCACATGTCCTGTCTCATGTTGGACTTCTCTCTGACTTCCTTGGTGAACATCACCACTTTGTAAAATTGGGCAAAAATAACTGACCAAACTAGAGAAATTTGAATTCTTTTTGCCTTTTTTTTTCCCCACACTAAATTTTGTTTTAGATGTTACGCCTGGCTGCTGGACCTTTTCACCGAAGTCTGTCTGTACTTGCACATTAATAATATTGTTCTTGAGTATCTGCATTGGACCACGGTTATCAAGAACCTCCTACATCATTAGAGGGCAAATTCATCACAAAACCCACTAATCTTTATTTCCAATACTACAAAAAGACACCAATATATTACGGTAACCTACTCTTGCAGTACATGTCCTCATGATTCCTGCATTTAAAGCTGGATAACTAGTTCAGGTCACATAATTAAAGTTGCCTGAATTCGATTAATTTTTTTAAAAAATCCACCTGTGAAGCAGGTAAGCACTACTGCATGGCATATAACTACAGCATCATTACAAAAACACAAACTGATTCTTAATCCTGAAGTTATACGACTGCTGCTGTTCAAAACTATTAGCATATATCACTGCATGACCTTGACTCAGCCCAAATACAGAGAAACATCTGATGGGATAATGTGGAGATGGCAGCTTAAATGCTGGTGCCTGCAAGATGTAGACTCTGAATCCTGTGCATGGTCTCTGCTCTGTAATCTCCTCTGGCTTTACGGGTGCTTTTGAAATGTTACATGAGGAACCTTCTCCACTGAATGAGGTGTGAGAGCTGGATCCCACTCTGGAAAGCTCACTTGGAGATCTGTATGCCTCAACATCTGGAGGAAAGAGGAGAAGTTTCACTTGTCTAACTTCTTCATGATTCCTTGGGGATATTCAGAATATTCTTCAGAAGCCAGCATTACAGGGAAGTTTCTTGGAAAACCAGTTATTCAGAATACAACTGTGATCTAGTGGCTTGCCAGTAAGGATACAAAGAAAAATACCATAAATGGCCCGTGTTGAAAGTGTCTGCTAAAGCATGTCTGTTACCATCAGTTCATGAGCTGATATGACACCATACTATCACAGTTATGAATGCTGAATTTCTCTAATGATGATGATAATCTGTAAATAAAAAATATGAAACTCAAAAAATGGAGGATGAACTCCCCCAGTGAGATACACATAACTGGAATGACATTTTCTCAGAAGGTTTTATTGGGAAAGTTATCACTGACCTTTTCATTTTCCTAGAATAGACATACCCAGTGGGTTGCAACAGCATAAGAAATAAGATTTTTATCCAACCATTTTAAAACTCTAATTCTACAAAAGCAGACTCCATATTGCTGCTGTAAAGGCCAGAGATGCACCACACAAACCGACGTTCTAAGAGAGAAGTTTTAAAAGTTGTGGCAGCTAGTATATTTGTGCTGTCAATTTATGTGAATGCACGCAGAGCAGCAATACAACTTACCTAGCCAAGGTAGCTCTGTAAAAACTGACTTAAAAATGAGTCTGTTTAGTGTGTAACAGAATATGCGTATCCCCTCCTGCTTTCTTCTTGATGGAGTACATTACTCCAAAGCAGAATATATAAAACACATATCAACAGCTGAATCATCATATAATATTTTTTGGAACATATTAATACTCAAAGCCTGTGAGTTTATTTCAATATCTAGGGGGACAGAGAGACATTCTCCTCATGCTGATGCATGCATTGTCAAAAGGTTGGTACTTAAAGAGAGCATTCAGATGTTTTTTCTGTTTTTTCATTATGAGAAATCCCACGTGCAGAATGACGTTTACACCACGTGAAGCAATGCAATTTGGCATGCACAGACAGTTGTAAGAAAGTAACACCCATCAAACAGGTCTAGATACATATGATTAGGGATACCTATCCTAAAGAGGAATCAAAATTCAGTGCACCAGGGCTAACTCTCTATCAAACACAGAGGTTACTGATTATTAACATAAGCACACCACACTGAGAGATTACCAAGTCTAAAGACTCAAACATTGTACTATATGCAGGGCTTTCTTATGCTTTAGACACAATTAGAATAAATCTTGTGATTGGCTCTGAATTGTAGGATCTGTGATATTCCCTTGTCTTTTATTTTCATATCACAGATTAAATTTTCCTTTGTGCTTAGTGACTATTCTCAACTCTATTTTGTTGAATCAGCGCTTCTTACTGCTTTACATAAAATTTGCATTCATTGATAATGTTAGTTCACTCTGACTGTTATACTGAGCTTTGAATTAATTGCTCTCAATTAATCTGTTCCACCCTTTGATAGCTTATTTATCAGATTGGGAAAGATAGATTTAATGGTGCTTGCTGGAAACAAGTTCTTTAATTGGAAATACCTGAGTGCTTAGCTCACTCTGTGCTCTAGCAATTAAGGACAATTTGGAAAAGCGTTTTTTCCCCTACTATTGTCTTCTTGATTAGATATCCAAAGAAGCAGACAAAACAAATGACAACACCACCTAGCAATATTGGTTCAAATAAAAGCCCTGCAGCTAAATTACTTACTATGAGAAATGTGAACCATCCCCATCAATTCCAATGCTGTGTTACATTCATTTTGCTGTATCTTTGCCTCCCAAGTAGGTAAATGGCAAAATTTCTTTCAAAATGCATAGCTCTATGCTTGCCTCTATACAATTATCCCTTTCCACAAATAAGCCAAATCAACAGAAGAAATTATTTTTCTTGATTAAGCTCCCACATTTCTCTTGGGATGAAACAAAACAAACAATTAATCTTTCCTTATTTGTTCTCAGAAGAACCTGCATCCTTTAAATGTACGATACCGGGGTACCTGTGGCAGGCAGTCGGCAGCAATTAGGCTTGTGCTGAAAACGAATGGACTAGAGTCAGAATGCCTAATCTGCTGAGAGTTTCTGCAGGAGGGCAAGGTTAGACCAGGAAAATTCCCTTGCTGTGGAAATACTGTTAAAAATTACCACCTGACTTCAGCATAATTAACAAGGTTTGGGAATTTATATGAACTGAGTAATTGAAAAGAATTAGCAAGAGATATATACATTAATCTTCACCAGTTACAACATGCCTAATGAAATTAAAGGTTCTAGTTCTACTTCACGCTTTGTTTCTGCAAACTTTTTTCATCTACAGAAGAAATATATTAGATAGAGACAATGATAATTATTAGAAATTAAAAAGAAGAAACTACACCACAAACCTCAATTTTTACATTAATACTTCCTGAAGATTTTCTTATGTATAATTCACAGTATTTACCATAAGCAACTCTATGAGTTTTTTATTTTGATGTCCATGTTTTTAAAGTCAACAGAAAAAATCCATGTCAGTTATAAATTTAGGCAATATTCGGTAATGTGTATTTGTTTGTAAATGTACCTTCACAGAAATTCAAGTCTGTCTCAGTCAAGAAATTCTACAAAGAATGGTTTTAGTGTAAAACAAGTTTTTTTATGCTTAACTAAATCCATATTATATTCAGATTACAGACACAATAAGCAGGTGAAAAGAAAAATTAAGACAATCAATGGTGATGTGTGTGGAGATAGACGTTAGTGAAGATAACAAGCCTTTATTATTCTCCTAGGCTACCCATGAGCACAGGACCTTCTCCCCTTAGTTCACTCTAAAATCCTTCAACATATCTTTCAGAAAGGAGTCATGCAAGATTGCATAAATGCCAAGAAAAGGCAGCATACACACATACACATGGGAATTATGTCTAATGCAGGAGAGTCCAATTTACTGCAGAACCAAAGGAGAAGGCTCACTGACCATCTTTCCACAACCTACCTGAGGAACACTAGTCACTAGTTATCTCCTCCTCCGCTCACCTGTCTCAGCTACTGACAGAAGCTCTTACTTCTTCCTTAAGCAGCCCTTCTCACAAAAAACTTTTCTGTTCCTATGCTCTTTCCTTTCAACATCTCTAAAGCAGAAGGTCAAGAATTACGTATTTCAGTATCTTTCTGGTAAACACTTGCGATTAGTTCCACAGGCTGGGATTTTTTTTTCCTTCAGAATGGTCTGTGCTAAATGATACAAACAATGTTAGACAAATTTATTATGGCACACTACAATCAAGCTTTAATTCAGCTTCCCTATATATAAGGATTTATTTAATGTTGCTTACATATGTAGCATGATCCTATACTACTCTTTCCCCTCAGAATAAGTTCTTCATCCAAAGCACAGAATGGATGGTTCAGCATATATTCCATATTTTGTTTTCTTCCTCTGGCCTCCAAGTGTGGCCCGTGCCTTATGTGCAGATTCAAATCCTGCTGTAAAGATAGAATTCTTCACTTCTTTACGAACTTTTTTTCCCCCTGGCCCTTATGTGCAATTTATAATTGTGTAAAGAATATTTGCGGTTGATTTTTACTCACACAAAAAGTGTATGCAGAATAACACTACCAAATTGCATAAAGTCACTGATTTGGCAAACCTAGGTCTAAACTACATGCTAATTTAGTGCTGTACACTACTGAACAATCCTAACAAAACACAGTGTGTTACATTACACATGCAATAATAAAATACTCTTTCACTAGAAAATAAATTTTTCTCTTCACTGGCAATTCATTAAGTAATTTTACAGACTAATTTTGAATAAAAAGCCCATAAGATTTAACTTGCCTTGAAAGTCCAATTTAAAAAAGCAATAGCCATTCGCACACCAAAATATAAGAATTACCTTATGATAAACAACACAAAATAGGAACTGAAAATGTGTTTGAAATGCTATGGATTGATTAAAAAGGTGGGAAAAACTTGAGTCTTTCTACCATACTTCAGGTGGTGATAATAAGACTCTGCAGGAATTACAGCTCCCTCCTTCTTTCTTCACTATAATGGACAAAAATTTTTTGACTCCCCTCTGCCTTCCCCAGAGAAGTTCAAACAAATCTATTAAATATCAAGGAAAAAGAAAATTTAATGCCCACACATCAAACAAGGAGCTGCATTCAGGATAAGGAAGTCAACCACTTTTTCCTTCATCATGGCTAAATGAAATAAGTATCTCATACTTTGTATGGCTCTAGAAGGAATCATGGCTATTAGAACAGTTGGTCATCAGCAGACGACAACAGTGTGCCAGCACTTGGGTTTTAATATCCCCAGCTCTGCTTTAACAGGCTGTGACTTCCTAGACAAATAATTTCTTTCTCTCTCTTAAAATATTTTGCAGTTATTCTGAGCATATGCAGGTCATGAAAGAGACCATTTCTCACTGTACAGAAATGCAAAATTAGTGCAGTTTGATGTTCATCTTAACTTGGGCAAAAGTACGTCATACAATATCATTATGACACACAGTATAATGAAAAGAGAACAAGCACTTAGACATGGCTTCTAAACCTGTTATGACTTCCAATGTAAATTCTGCATTTAACTGAGAAAAATTTATTTTGATCAGCTCTAACATGTAAGACTAAAATGAGAGAGAAGTTCATGCAGTGCAGTTCTATACAGCAAAACCAAACAGACTATTGAAGACAAAGGAAAAAAAAAGAATCATAAATCAAAACACAGCAACACTTGAAAAGCAAAAAAAATTAACTCTTAAAACACAAACCGGTAATTTTCTAAGCATGCTTGAAAAACGCTTCGAATACTTCTTCAGGAAACATCTCTGCAGACAAACAATCTTTATAAATGTCCCTCCTTTAAATTATCTATACATTTATTTTGCTTTCCTGTTTTCTTTTGCTTTCTGCTTCCTCTTAACAAATATGCAATCCTGCATGTGTCAGGCACAGTCCTTTAAAATCTACAGACATCTAAACCCAGCTATGTATCTTTACCACTAAAGAAACACGTATGCACAACAGAATCTTAAAAAAGCTGGTAGTAGCATTGATGGATTTAAGTTATTAACCGATCAAAAAAAGATGGATGGTGGTCTGCTTTTCTTAATCTACATCATCATCTAGATCTATTTAAAGATATGTGGTACACTAACAAACTTAGTTAAGGTTTCGATAAAATCAGTAGAATAATCTGCCCTGTTACACTGAGACTGTATCGATCAATAAAATCACTTGTACTAGGAAAGTACTGTTAAGTACTGACAATCCCAGCCATTAATATTATTTAACACTCTGCTCACAATCTTTAATGAGGACAAAGAACATTTTGTCTTTTTATACTTATCATACCATTGCTTTTAGAACTCCTTACAGGTACGGTTCAACCTTGATTACTGCAGACGAAATGGAATTAGAGAAGGAAGACACTGAATAATTTTGGATAATAAAGAGAATTTTCAATGTGATTAATAGATGTGGGTGATTCAACAGACTTCCCAGTTAAACATCAGTTAAATCTTATTTCACTGAATCCAACTTTTACTTGCAACTTTCTAATGCTAGACTCTTTCTTCCCAATGTATTCACCTGAATTTAAAATAAAACTGGTTTCCCCAAACAGCAATCAGGAAGATAAGCATCTGTTCTGGACTTGATGTGATTTATTTTTTTTTTTCTGCATATAAGCCAATTTGGTCTTAAATTAGTTAGAAATAGATCCCAACAGCGAATGTGCACATAGGACAAAGGGAAAGACTGCCTCTGCAGAAACCTTTGTGTTGCCTAATGAATGACAAAAGGAAGTCAAAGTGCTTTCTATCCAGCTCCTGCTCTAAGATATGGGTAATGGTCAAACAGAAGCCTAGTGGGAAAAAGCCCACAGGTCAGGCACACACAGAAAAAGGTGGAGAAGAATAAAAATAGGCCCACATTTTGCACAAAAGTTTTATAGCTTAAAATTTCAACCTCTGAATTCAGCCTTTAAGTATATAGCCAATTACCTCCCATGAGTAAAGCATTTAGTCTGAAAAGGTATTAGTCTTTACAAGGGGCTTTGCACAGTGGCATCTGACCTGCATATATATATATATATTCAGCCATACGATTAACTCTTTTTGCCTTTACTGAAACAGAATACTGATACTGTTCATGATACATACAGGGTTCAGTTCTTGAAAACACATTAATGATTAAACAAACCTAATAACAAGCCGAAACACAAATACGTGTCTAACTATTTTAACTGTCTAATTATTTTAAGGATTATATAACAAAGGTCATAATGGTTCAGACCAAAGATCCATTTAGCACTGTATTCTATATCCCAAAATGGCTACAAATGGATACCAAGGAAGAGTATAAATGAACGAGACTAACATATGAGACATCTTTCTTCAAAACCCTAGCAGCCTTGAAAGTTATTTCCAGCTAGAGGCCTTCTATGCTTGATACCAACTCCTCCAAAATTTTGAACCAACTCAAAATTTTGCATTCACAATACCCTTTGGCAAAGATACAAAGGTATATGGGAACAACTAAATGCTTGATAAAGAATGCCTTTCTGAGAGTATAAAAGAAGAACAATTGTAATGAATATTAACACTGACAGAATGGATAAATGTGATGAATGTGAACTGCATAGAAATAGAATTTAAAAAGCTGAACGATCATTGAATAGTTTTAAGATCATTTTGCCATTGCATTTTCAGAATTAAATAGTAACCAATTCAATTTATTTTTACTGGCCGAAAGCAAACATGTTTCTTGAAAGTGCACGTATCACAGAGATCTCAATACTTCTAAACAGCTCCAACAGCACCAGTTCAAAAACTGCTACCTCTACAGACAATACACTTTTTTTCCTTCTTTTATGTTGAAAATGGAACATCAAGAACTGTTCCACTTAGAAATCACTTACAGATTGCTTCTGATCCTAGAGAGCTATGTCAGCTTCAAAGACGCCACAAATCAAGATCTCCCTGTCTTTATATGAAGTCCTAGTTTTTGTTCTGCCTAGCAGTGCTCAGGATAACTTTCATGTACTACTGTGGGACATTTTTTCCTCCACTTCACAAAGAGAAGAGAATACAGTGAAAAACCATGTACATTTCTTTTCCCCACTTTCTGATACTACTTCAGACAAGAGAGCTCTGAAGCAGGATTTCAGCTACATTTCCAGAACAGGAGTATTAGGCCATTAAAAGGCAAAGCTCTAGCAAACACACTATGTGGAGTGCTTGTAGACTGGCATCAGGAGCCTAGATGGCTCTTAGAACAGAGACATCTCCAGCCTTCTTGACAATGGACAAGGTTATAAATGGCTGAGTTTGCATTCCTTCTTGTCACCCACAAGGTGATGGAAAACTCTTTTTCTTCACAATTAGATAAAAAACCCTGAGAAACCAAATTAACTCAGTTCCCAGAATGATAGCAAAATGGGGCAATGAACGACACTCAAAGAAAGCACAAGATTCTTATCCCCAGCTGCAATATGAAATACTGTACTAGCTCCAAAATGCTCTGCAACAGAGTTTCCAAATCAACAAATAGATCCTTTCAGTATTTTTTAACCGAATCCAAACTTTCATGAAGAAACATCACAAAACTAGATCAACTTAAAATAGTACAAAAGCTTTGTTCATACCTATTATCCAGCCAGAAAAGACTATTTATTTATTTATTAAACATTACTACAACAAATTCTGTATCAATGCTTACTGAAGTAATTAAAGAAAATCATCATGGTCCATGAAGAAATGACACTCTGGGCCAAATTTTCTGTATGATAGTTTTTCTTCTGCAGACATTAACTACAGAAATAGCCCATTTGTCTTCATTTTTTTTCAGTTGCTGTTGAACTGTTCTCCGAAAAAGATTAAAAAATTGCAATATAATAATGGGTGCTTTTTTTCTTTATATTTCTGATGAACTTACTCGTAAAGCAACTGCATGCTATTCATTACTCCATCTACTGTTTTCCTAACTCCACCCAGCTGGAAACTAAGAAAGTGAAGAAGTATAGGATTGGATTCTAATTTCTTAAAATTGTAACAGATATGGTTTTACTTATGTTTCTCAGGAAGGATTGGTAGTTAAAATATTTTTAAAGAGAATTGCATTTTGAAGAATACTGAAGTATAAGTCAAAGTGCTACTCATATTTCCAGATTATTTCCTTAAATGGAAAACAAAACTCTAGTCCAGTTTCATAAACGCCATAATTCATTTTTAAGATTTGGATTCCTGAAACTGCTGGAATGCTGAAGTTCATCAAGTCTTCAAATCTCACAGCCAAGCAGCAATTTAACCGATCTTATCTCCAGGAATCAGGACTGTTCTCTTTGTAAAAAGTTCAAGGATAAATAAAAGACAAGTATGTTTTCTTGACCTCGGCCAAGAGAGAAATATTAGCTCTACATATTAACTCTGGTTAGAGACATATGTACATACAGACCCTACATACATACAGAGCACTTCAGAAGGTCTACAACACTCTGTTTTATATTAGAGCCTTGCCAGTCACATGAAGAATTTCTCCAGGTCACCCAGACCACATGAAATGAGTTACTATCCTGAAGCTCATCAAAAATGGGCCTCCTTCAAAATCTCTATAAGCAAATAATTTCAGTGAGGACTAGCAGCAGCCACACAGTCTCATGCTGAGATATGGGTGCCACTTCACAGTGAATTCTGTTAACGATGCCTGTTATCTTGTTGGACTGATGATATCAGCAAATGATGTGATTTCTTCTGCCCAAGGGGACTAGAAAATATCTATTCCATTGAACTTTAAAAGGCAGACCTGTCAAAGGGCAAGTCCCTGGGGCAGACAGACTGGATGGCAATAACATCCAGCATCAGCTTACCGGGACAAGATTATGACCTAACTTCAAATCAGTAGAGAGTAGGTGGCTAGACCAAATTCTTCCCCATTACCAATTCACTGGTAATAAGCTCTGTAAAAACTGCTTTTCCAAGAGTACATCATATAAAATCTATTTGTAACAAATACTGATCCAATTGCCAACGCAGCTGCAGCTGCTTTAATAACCAATTGGATAAAGTCCCTCCAGTGCCATCCTTAGGAATCCCAACAATACCTTCCATGTCCAAAATAAAAGTACCTGTTTACTTGGTCCATCCACAAGATGACTCACTCAACTTGTACCCAATAATAATTGTGGGAGAGGGAGCTTTTCAAGTGATTTATATCTCCTTTAAATACACTTTCAAAACAAATTTTATTTCTGTAAACAGTCAGTTCAAGATTATACAGTGGATGAAAAAAAACGAACAATCATTGACCATCCGAAGCTACAATGCTGATTATCACTGCCCCACCATCTCCCACACTTACCTTATACCTTCTGGTACTTTCAAGCAAATGTATTTCTCCATGCTCACTACATCAGGAGTCACAGACTTTCAATGCAGGTCCATTTGGCTTAAATGGACCTTCTCAAATTATAGGCTCCTTATAAAACCACTTACTTAAAATCCGTACCTTCTACCTTTCCTCAACACAGAGCTCTTCAGGAAATGCATCAAGAGAAGGTGTTTCTAACCATAAACAAGTATCATCTAAGTTCTAATCTTTTTACAATCTAGAACTACTATCAGGGAGATTTTTGTCAGCAATAGCATAATCCAATGATTCATTTTACAAATTTTAAATCAAAACCACCTGTATTCTCATCTCTGCTGTATGGCAAGCTACAAGCTCAGATATACAAGTAAGCAACTATAAAGTTACCTAGTTGATGACCACCACAAGGTAATTAGAGCTGGTTTAGTGTTCTTCTACTGTCAGTAACAGGCATTTGGAGAAGAGGAGACTGAGGGGAGGCCTCATTGCAGTCTTCAGTATCTTTGTGAGGGGAAGCAGAGGGGCATCTCTTCACTCTCGTGACCAGTGAGAAGACTCGAGAAAATGGCATGAAGCTGAGGCAGGAGAGGTTTAGGTTGGATATCAGAAAAAAATTTTTCACCCAAAGGGTGGTTGGGTATTGGAACAGGCTCCCCAGAGAAGTAGATACAGAACCAAGCCTGACAAGAGTTCAAGAATCATTTGGACAATGCTTTAAGGCACATGGTGTGACTCTTGGGGTGTCCCATGCTGGGCTCAGAGCTGGACTCGATGATTCTTGTGGGTTCCTTCCAACTCAGGATATTCTATGATTCTATGATTTTCTTATTTAGCAAAGACTAAATCAGGTCAACTTAAGTTCTATGTGCTGTAGTTTAAGATCATGCACAGACATATTTACCATGCTCAGAAGAGGAGCAATAGCCTATTCTTTCAAACTAATTTGCTTGAATGTTTGGGGCCATATTCTGTCATTCGCTTATCTTTGCATCTGTTTCCTCATTAATAAATTAAACATAATCCTTCTTTCCTCTTGTCAGTCAGTTGATTGTTCTCAGTATTCACAAGGGCACTGTATATATTATTACACATGCAGTTGAAACACTATGCATATTAGTGCTTCTAGTCAATTGTTTCACAGTATTAAAAACAAAAGTTGTAAATTCCAGTCAAAGTTGTAAAATATGGAAGTCACATAAAATAGTACAGATAAATCATTCTTTCACAATTCCATGAAAATCGGTGTACTACAACAAGAAAAAATCCCCAGTTAATCTTTTAAAAACATAAGTAAAATAAGCAATCTGATGAATATTAGTTGGCAGTGGATACTGATAAATTTAGGAAAATTACTCTTTGTAACTTACAATTTAATAATATTTGGTTTTTTCATAATTAATAATTTTTTCATAATTTCTTCAGAAAGGTATAATGAAATGTTTCTGAGCTCCTGTCCATCCACCACAAGAAACAAACAACCTATGCTGAAAGGATTTAAAAGGGCGGTTTCATCATGAAAAGGTCACAAAGAAGTAACAAGGTCCTGGCAACTGCAGCACCTTCTGGCTTAGGCAGGGAATGTCTTGCTTGCTTTATTATTTGATAGAGACTGATTCTACTATTCTCATTTCATATAATAATTTTTATCTGCACTTAACTATAGAAGACTACTTAATTAAAAATATATTAAGAACTCAACACGATTAGACTATGTCAGGTACAGGTCTGTAATTGACAGCTATCTGCATGGCATTTTACCTCTTTCCTGTACAGGTTTTCAGGGTGCAAAGTGGAACAGTAAGAAAAAACGTATTGCATAACACAAATTCTCTGAATGTAACATTTGTGTAATTGTTCAATTTTTGCATTAGGTTCTGGCTGGTTTTATAAAAACAGTTAATGACTGCCATGGCTTCATAAGAGTTTACCAGCTGCACAAATGGCTGGCTACTAGTACCACCACTGACTAGTGACACTAGTAGCCAAGCTGCTCTTACAGAATAACTCTCAATAGTACCACCTGAAAGTTTGTTTGTACTATTTTACACACATGGTGTTAAATTAAAAACAGAACACGTCTTCTGAAATTGTAGCACGTTCCTACACTGCGTCTTGGAAAATGCTTGGGAGTATTACAAAAAGTCTGATAACTGAAGTACCTTAAAATGAACTTTTCATGGTCTAAAATAAGGCTGTAATTATTTTAAAAGTTAAAATTTCACTGATGGTTAGTTCTGCTTTCTGTTAGCAGACACAGAAATTAACAACTCTTACAAAAATATTAATGACTTTTCTTCTTGTTTTATTTAGTATGCACATTAGTACGGACATAACTTAGAGGTTTGTTATGTTTTAAACAGATGGTGTCTGGCAGTCCCTTCCAACCTAAAGCACTGCATGACAGCCACTGCTGATAGAAGAGAAAACGAGTTAATTAAATGTACAAGACCGCACAAGAACAAGAGTTGACTAACTCTTCCAGTAGGGGGGGATGTTCTTTTACAGTTTATCAGCAATTAAAAAGTGATAACCAAATTACATCTGTATCTTTTTAACAAATTCAACTGCATAAGACAAACTGGTACATGTGCCTTGGTAGCAATTATCTCCAAAAGAATATTGCATGAAAATTGGAAAAAAAAAATCACTGCAAATGGCTGATGTGAGTAAAAATACAATATTGTCACACTTGTCTTCCTTCCAAAATAATTATGTTTTGATCCAGATCATTTCTGTGATCCCCTTCAACAAAATAGCACCTATATTACTACAGCTGAAGGTGCAGTGAACTGGGAACATGTGTAGACTAACACCTTCATCTGGCTTTGTCACCAGAAAAACAGCTGTGAATCTACACCACTGGACAATTTTTAAAGCAATTATGGTGACAATAGAAATTCTGCTTATTCATGGGATTCATTACTGATATATTTAGATATCTGAATGACTGAGTTATTCCTGAAGACTCCTTTTATTGTCTTTATCAAAATCAGGACTCATCTAGGTAGAATCTAAGACTTAAAATATAAATTTCCAAATCGAGTTTAATATGGGATGAGAGGTGCCTATTTCAACTAGATGAACAATTCATATACAGGTATGTACACTAGAGGGATATGAATTTGATGAGGTGATTCTTCCCTAGTCTGTCTAAACAGAGATGAGTAAAAGCCTCCTTGTACCTCTTCTGCAACAATTTTGATCAGCACAGTCAGAACAACTTTGAAAAGAATAACATTATTTTTCCCATTTTAGGCAGAGGAAAATGAAGTACTAGTAGGTTCACCAAAGGCAGTCAGCAGCTTCTGCAAGAATTACAAAAAAGACGCAAAACAGTCTGGTTTTCTAGCTGCTAGCCTCGCTAAGTAAACAGAAATCTTTCCTGCTGGCTAAGTACCCAGGTCACTTCCCACCTCTAAAACTGCCCATTAGCAAAGCACCACACTTCACACCTTCTAATGCTTTGGATGCTAGCACTCTGAAAACAGATGCCACTTTTACCTTAATAGGGCTGTGAGGAGACTCACCTGCAAGTACAACTCCAAGCCTTGTCGCCGCTGCTCCAGGACCTTAGGGACCCAGTTTCTCACATGCTTTGAAGGGATCTCTGGAGTTCTTATGAACTTCTTGAGCTGCAAACAAAAAGAAACACAGATAGAAACAAATTATAATAGTGTCTCTTTGAAGTAAGCATGTTTATGTTAGAGATGAGGCAGTACTGGTGAAATAACCACGCATAAAGGACAACAGCATGGAAATGAAGTTACTATCAGTTCTCTGAAGTAACAGCAGATGTCATGCCTACAGAGTGCAGTTAAAAATCTCCACATCTAGTTGCCCTGGACAGCCAAGAGGAACCTACTAAAAATTTTTTGTGACTGACAGCCTGAAAACAAAATGGCAACAACTACATGAGAATACTCGAAATTTGAGTTCCCCATTAGCCAACCTCGGATAATACCTCACAACAGCACTGCAACATACCCAGACACTACCTTGCTAAGTGCAGCGATAACACACCATGACAACTTCTATCTCCAGACTTAGGCAACTGTGATCACGTGTGAGAAGTACAGGCGGTAGAGCTAACCATTTCTGTGGAGAGCTGGTAATCAAGTGAGCAAAATATCTGTGCTCTTAAATCGCACTAACAGACTGACAGCCTGTGTTTAATATGTGTTTAATATCCTATACAGAGAAACAGCAAGATTGCCACGGAATATATTTCAAAGAGAGCTCCATAACTATTCCTCTAAAGATAACCACAGGAAAGTTTTTACATATACATATATATAGAGAGAGAGAGAGAGTGTATATAGATGGACACAAACATACAATCCGATAACACTAAAAATCCTCCTGCTGGAGCAACATGTTTTTTCAAAACCAAAAAATATTAATGCTTTCCTTATAACTACAGAGCAAAAGTAACAACTAAAATAGCCTCCATAACATTTTAATAGAAGGTGGCACTAGACATTCTTTCTGTTGGATATTGCCTCTGAGTAAATCTGAGGCAAAGAATGCAAGGAAAGAAACTCAAAATTGACTTTGACATGCATACCCATGGGAGATTAAGAATTTACATTTCATCTTTGAGCTTGCTGAGATGTCACTATAGGAAAAAGCAGTGGCAACACATCAACGTCTGCACAATCACAAGTATCGAAGCTGCAGCAGGGGAACTTCAATTGCTCTGGAAACATTTTGCAACTTCCTTAATTCTTAACAGTGCTAAATTACAATTAAAAGTGAAGTGAGAAGAACAATAGTCCGAAACAAAACTCCAAACCCATGTACTTCAACTGACTGATCTTAAAGACAGAATATAACCACATCTAAATTTTCCCTCTAAATTGATTGAAGATCTTGAAGAAACTATGGTCGCTGCTGTTGCGAACTGCGACAGCACCTGCAGATGAGGAACAAATGAGGAGAATGTTCCAAATGAGTGGAGACAAATCTGATACTATACAAGGATCCACCAAGACCTAGATGCTTATAAGAT
The DNA here is from genome assembly GCF_003984885.1 of Neopelma chrysocephalum. Classification (NCBI taxonomy): domain Eukaryota; kingdom Metazoa; phylum Chordata; class Aves; order Passeriformes; family Pipridae; genus Neopelma; species Neopelma chrysocephalum. The sequence continues at coordinate 1,081,389 of NW_020925585.1, read as the reverse complement.
AAACACTCTGTGGCTGGTAACTCAGCAGATGATTAACAATCCTTTTGTGCTGTGTGGCCCTGTTATATGTAAAAAATCTAAAAAACAATTACTTAATGTGCAAGTATAGGTACTATGTGTAGGTATAAAGCCCATATAGACGTATAAAGAATACATTAAAAGCCCACTTTCTTATGCTTACAGTAATCCAATAATATATATTGCTGCAAATTATTATTACAATGTCAAGGAATATTAACCAAAACTACATATGCATTAGCTGTATTGCCTCAGACTTGTCCCTACACAATAAATATTTATCAGAGAACAAATATTGCCTATAATACCTTCCTGTCCATAACACTGTCCATAATGCCTGTCAACATCCTGTAGTCGCTATTTCCTGAAAGACTAAAAGATGGCTCAAATTATCAAGTGAAGAATTATTTGTCCAACTGTGAAAAGTTAATATAATTCAGAGTGTATACTAATTATTCTAAAATTATAAACAAACTGCAAAACGAGATGTATATAGCTTCAGATCATTGCATATTTCACTGCAGTAGTTGTAACACCGTCACCTTCTAGTGTTATTGTACCTAAAAAACCCTACCAATATTTAAAAATGTATAAGAAAAGAAGTATTAAAAGATATTTGGGAATAAAGATAGACAAATGTTTGTATTTTTCACTGTTATAGACCTAGAAAGAATTTAATTCTTTCTAAAAATCCTCTCCACATGAGAATAATAGCATTTTTGTTCAAACTTAAATATAATACTGTAATGTGAATGGTGCATAATCTGAAAGGCAAGGTTTGTTGCTCATAATCAGAGTGAAGTATAATGGCCTATGAAAACTAGTTCAAAGAAGCCAACAGCCATGGATGGTTTCTGTCAAGGGAATAATTTGTATTCCTAGTGTAGCATGGTAGTTTTCAAAAGGTTTTAAACCTTTTCCACTACAGCCAGATTGCATGGGAAGTGGGGCTTTACTTTTTTACACAACTAGAACCTATGACAGGTTGAACCCAGGAAGGAGACAAATCCAGACATATTCTTGGAAATGGCTTTGTTTAAAAAAAATAAATTAAAGAAACCCACCCAACCACAGATTGGCGTTCTGATGAATTATATGAGCAGTGGAGTCCTCCTTCCTCCATAGAATGCCAATGAGGCATGTTCTTCTCCAGCAAAAGGCACAATCTCCCCATCAGCCTCTATGGCTGTTTTCTACCACAGTTGTTCTCTACAGAAGCTTTGTTTCTCCTGCTCACTACAGATATCTCCAACACTAAGGGCACCTTGAATATGCATTAAGTTTGAAGAGCCCTTTCCAATTGCCATGTTCTTACAGCAATTCAGAAGGAAACTTACATTCTAAATTAAAGGCGAAGAGAGGAACAAAAGATAAATACCATATTGGCATGCTGAAAGCAAACTGATGCAAATGCTTTCTCCAGGATTCTGTAACACCGAAAGCACTAAGCAAGGTTCAGAGCATGAGTTGTTCAAGCACACTTAATGAAATTTTACTACAACTTCAAAATGTAAAACTTAAGAAAAAAGTATATTGTTGCCAAAATATGCTGGACGCTTTGCATTTGTACAGGGAACAAGTAAGAAAGTCGCCATCTGTTTGCAGAGTAATATGAACAGACAGCAAGCGGATGAAAAGATGAATCAAATTGAAGAGTGATGCAAAGTGCCTGGTTACAATACCTGTTTATCAGGTTTGTTTTGCTGCTATTTCTGCAGAGAGAGAAAGGGAGCATCATTCACGGTTTTTCTGGTATTCTAAGGATAAGTCTCTGCAAGGGAAGTTACTTCAGAGGAAGTGGTGTACAACGAGACAAATCTGAGAGTAAGATTGCAGTCATTCATGACTCTTATGTGGAGTAGTTTTGTAACTCCAGAAATTACAGTGGAGTTGGACAATGACTGTCCCATCTGACTGGACAACTGGGAGGAGGCCAGTTATGTGATGCCATGCCTCCACCACTTCTGCTCCCTGTCCATCCTGCAGTGGGCTGAGAACAAGCCCAAGTGCCCCCTCTGCAACAGGAGGGTATTATCATTCCTGCAATCGGTGCAGGTGGATGATGACTATGTGGAGCATGTCATCACACCATCTATGACACAACCACAAGTCATCTGCCAAGCAGGAGCAGCTCCAAGATATCCAACTGCCCAGAACCTCCATCATCCTGGAGTACCGCAAAGATGAGCTGCAGAGGGAGTGCCTAGGTGTCCTGTGGGGGTCATCCAGCCCCTGAGCCAGATGAACCATGCAATACTCCTCCAGACACTGCAGCCCTGGATCCATAAGGAGATGGAGATGTTTGGCACCAGTGTTGGAGGCAGTCATGGTGGAGGATACCATCCAACCATCACAATCAATCACAGGACGGATGCAGAGCTGCTGGGCAGGATATTGGGGCTGTCCCTCCAAAACTGCACAGTGACATTCATGCAGGAGTGTGCACGTGTCACTGTGCAACACAGCAGCAGAAAGGCCCCCTTCTCTGCTGCTGTTGGTGGGGTCTTGGCAGCCAACTCTGGGCTCCCATTGCCATCACTGCAGAGCAAGAAGAGTCCCAGGAGGAGCCAGGTAAGGCTGTGCTCAGGCCCTCCACTTCCAGATGGAGCAGTAAATGCTCTCCTGAGGGGCCACAGCAAACCCTGAAGAGAAGGGAAAGAGAGCCCCAAGCCCTGTCTAGCAAACAAGAGGCCAGCACCATGTTGGTGATGATGGAAGGCCTTGGGACATGGCTAAATCAGCACTGGGCCATCAGCTGGGGCGAATGCCAGCCCTCAAAGCTCCCAGCCCTAACTATCCAACTATCCAAATAAATTAAATGCACAAAAACTACAGGAAAAGTCTCAATGTTACTAACAGTGCAGGTGGCATTGCTATTTTCACCCTATTTTTCCTGGAAGGATGGGTTGTTAATGCTGATAGGTCCTTCTGCTCATGCCAGGTGTTATTCCATTGTTCCCCTAAAGGCAAATACTGCCCAGCTCCAGGCCTGCATCTCTGCAGGTGGTTCTGGGACAGGATTTCCACACGGGGTCTCCAGGGCCAGCCCGTGCCCCCCTGCTCACCACCTCAGGCATGGCCTCCTCTTTACCACACCCTCTGCCCCATGTCCCTGGGCTCTGCTCTCCTACCAGCCTGTACTGTCCAGTGCACTCTCGCTATGGTGGTGCCCAAAAAACCTCTACTTCCCAGAGTCAAAATTTGGTGCTGCTCTCTACATCACCCCCTAGGATCGTATCCCCTTAAGGCTGGATCCCCAAGAAGGGGAACTGCAAAGTCCTATCCCTGGGAAGGGACAACTACACATGCAGCAGCTGCCCAGATGGTGAGCAGCCTGGGAAAGGTGGCAAGGTTGCTGCCTTCAATCACAGATTTTCTTCCCCCTCTTCCAGATCCAGCCTTGGTGCTCGCATTTCTTCTGCTCTGCTTGTAAAGGACCCATCTTTGGCATGTGCTCGGCAGGTGGATGCCAAGTGGCTGAGGACACTGGGCTTGCTTAGTTTGGAGAAAAGGATGCTGAGGGGTGACCTCATTGCTCTTCAGCTTCCTGAGGAGGGGAAGTGGAGAGGAAAGTGCTGAGCATTTCTCCTTGAGATCCAGTGACAGAACATTTGGGAATGGCTCACAGCTGTGTCAGGAAGGCACTGACTGGACATCAGGAAGCATCTGCTTACCAAGAGAACGCTCAAACACTGGAACAGGCTTCCCCAAGAGGGGGTCAATGCCTCAAGCCTGTCAGAGTTTAAGGGACATTTGAACAACGCCCTTAATAACATGTTTTAACTTCTGGTCAGCCATGGATTGCATAGGTAGTTGGACTAGACAATCACTGTAGGTCTTTTCTAATTGAAAATATTCTATATTTCTAATTCTAATTCTAATTCTAAACTACATTGCATTATACAATACTATACTATTTTAACAATAAAAGATGGTGTCCTGGGGTAAGGTATATTTTAAGCACATAAATCTTGATTTTTCCCTCATAATGTTTCCTAACCTACTCGGTTGCTTTGCTTTCAACTGCAGGATTACTCTCATCTGTAAAATAAAGCGCACATATATTGCAAGGCTCGGTGGTGGGTGAGTGAGTTAAACTACTGATTCTGACACTGTTGCTCGTGTTTTCATATTCAGTGTCAACACAAGGGAGAAAATATCTGAGACAGATCTGAATTAAAACAATAAACAAGGAATTGAGTATTAAAAAGGTGGTAGAGGATACCACTACTGAGGCAAGAAGCACTAGTACGTCCCAATTATTTTGCAGTAAAGCAAAATGTTTTCTTGTCTTTGGACTTTTGATGGCCAACACCTAGATGGGTCAATAGTTGCCTTTTCTTCAGCCAAGTTTGCTTGTATCTGTATGTCTTACAAGGCTGTCAAAATCATCCTCTCTGGCACCAGGATAATGTTTCTTCCTTGAATGAGATGATTCCTGAGATAATTCAGGACCACCAGTAAACATGCTAGTGGTGTATAAGCTCCTCTGACATTGCACTGGCAGAAGCTGTAAATACATGTGCCTGCCTTTGTTGTTTGCAGATGAAGTTTTTCCATACTGAAGACTAACAAGTCAGAGTTGTCTGTGACCACACTGCACTGCCACTGAGACCTACGCACCAAGAGATGTTTAGTTCACCCAGATCCTAGGAATGAAGGACTGAAGCTCTTTATTGCAGCGCCACTGCTGTTAATAGGCTGCAATGCTCTTGAAGAATTCTCCTTCAAAATAGTTGGCCTCCATAAGGCAGGAAAACTGCAAAACTTGCCTTTCAGCAGCATTCAGTTCAGCTTGGAGAGAAGAAATCATACTTTTCCTTTAACAGTGATCAAAACATTTAAAGAACAATTAGTGGATAACTACCCTTGAAAGTACTCAGTTCCCATCTATATTTACTAAGACGATTCAGTAGAAAGGCTTATCAGACATTTTATATCATAATAATTGTAAGAAGTGCAACAGAGTGAGATGTTTACTCAGTCATTTTCGTGTCTAGTTTCCTTGTGTACACAACTTGTTTCCTCAGCTCAACATATGGCAGGTTAGCATCACAATTTATAGAAGTAACAAATAATTGGATTAAAAAACCCACTGCATTTATTTGCTATTGGAATGTGCCTTATTTTGTGACTTTACAAGAAGATAAAAGCACACTACAGACAGCATTTTAGCAATGTAGCATGTAAACAATAACCAGAAAGGAGAATTAGTTACATGTGAGAAGTCATCACCCCTTTCTACAAAACACAAAAAACTGAGTTAGTTAGGAATTAATTTCTAGAGATATGAATCACAAGATGTATTTAAGATAAACCATGTATAATAACAATTACAAGAGAGAGGAAAATGTCACAACTGAGGCAAAATAAAGACACATCTTATCAAGAAAATGATCAATACCTTTTTATGAAGTGCATGGAATTCACTATACCTCTTCTCCACAAAATGTTTCCTTCCACTCATCAACACTTCTATTTTAAAGACCTGAAAATTATAAATAATAAAAAAGAGATTAATGTTACTTGCACAAACAGTTCTGTGACATGGCTGTGACGGCACATTTTACCACAGTCATTCTAGTAAGTGGTCCCAAAAAACCCAAGGTGTCTCATGAGATGCAGAAGTACAGCAGTGATTAATGTAAGTACAGATCAATCTTCTATTAATAAGTTTGTTCAACAAACATACAAGCAGACAGCTTAAGCCTGGACTGTACACTACAAACTAAGCATTAAAGTACTTCCTTTCAGAAATATTCAATACATTTGAAGTAATTAAAAAAAAAAGAATGGTAGGAACAGAAAAAAACAGAAGAAAAAAAGGCATCTTCTGCAGAGTCTTCTTTTCTTTAAATCTTTTCCTCTTCTTACAGCACAGCATACTAACACACTCATGCTTGTTCAGCAAGAACTGGATAATACGTGCATTATGTTATGCATGCAAAAGGAGAAATAAATGCAAACACTAGGTTAATTTCCTCCTAAACTACAAATTCATCTATAGTCTCAAGTGAGCTTGTGCCACTATCTACACCATAGGAAAAAACAAAACAAGATGCAAACATGGCAAATGCTTATTTTCTTTGTATGATACATGTGACAGGTTTTGTTGCTGCCTCTGGAAGGTTGAAAGGCCAGGAAAAGCAGCTTTCTGGACCCACTAATTAGTAGCCACTAACGTGACATTTTTTGAATTCTCAGGTCACCGTGTCAGTTCTGAGGGCAAGTGATGAGAAATTTTGAGGTTCTCAAGAACACACAGTCTATTAAATGAAGACAAAATCAGCAGAGAAGTATTACAGAAAAGGTGCCTGGTCTACCTAGGAGTTCTTTGTTTTCTGTTTCACTCAAAAAATGCTGGAAATAATTATTTCCAGGACAATGAGAAACAATGCTCAGCACAGATGATCACATCAAGACCCAAAACTTATGCCAAATAAAAAGTTCTTTGAAATAAATTTGCAAACAGTGTTTATGTCTGAATGCAGAAAAAAGGGTTTTCTGTCACAATATGCCCAGGCTAGCACTGATCAGAGCAAATATACAGAAACCATATTGGATAAAAATTTCCTATTGTCCACTAGAACCTGCCTTTCAAACAGGTTAAAATGCTATGGTTTCCACTGGCTAGCCAAACCACATTAAAAACAGACAGCATTTTATTTAATCCAGACTGAAATGCTTCTACCTTTGTTTGAATGCAGTATGGACAGGACTGCAGTCATTTCACACCAATGTTTACATTTCCAAAATTAGTTTGGATCACTGTAATAACCTCTGCTACATTCTACCCCTTTGAATACGACTGTTTCTGTGTCCTCATCACTGCAAGCAGATGACCTTATTTGGGTGCTTTGACTTCTTTTATCCCTCCTATCTATTTGGAGTACCCTGGAAGAACAGCCAGGGACTATTAAACAATTTTCCTCTACACATGAAAAAACTTCAGGCACCCTCAGGAATATGTTGTAAGTTCAGAGTTGTAAAGAGAATCATATGCAAGAGAAAATCAATGTAGGCTTTTTTTCTTTCATTGAGACTTAATAACCTAATTATATGAGAGGAAAACATTATTTACATCTCATATTCTACACTCTGTATGACAGAAATAGTTCTGCAAGGAATAAAATGCTTTGGATTGCACAGGAAAGCCACTGCATTGAAGGAATTTCAAAGAAAGACTTTTTGGGAAGAAGAATAACAAAATATAAAACTAGTTAAGTTAGAAGTGACCATGAGTCTCTAGTTAAGATGTGCAACTAGATATTAAATTTCCTTGATATTAAATCTCCAGGAACTATGAGCAACTCGTAACACCCAGTTACACCTCAGTCAGCTAACAGCCACTCACCACTCTAAGTTTAGCATCTCTGTTTGCTGCAGGGTTTGCCAAGCAATTTGGAGAGTCTAACGGGCTTCTGCCTCAGCTATAAGAACTCCCTTGACACTATTTCATATAACAACGTGGTTTTGTGTAAAAGACAGAAAGATACATTAGGTTTTGAAAGAGATAGGATCTCTTCATGGATTCAAAATAGCTATAGGCAAATCTCACACAAATTTAACTGAGCAACTACAGGCCCTGACAGAAAAACAATGTAAGGAAACTGGTGAACATAGATGAAAGTGCCAAAATAAAGACGGAAGAACTATAAGGGAAAAAATGCAACACTGCTCAGAAATTACTTTTCTTGTAAAAATGTTAATGTTCTATGAACAGATAACTCTGAAAAGACAGATGACTTATTATAAGTGACAGACAGTCCAATGAAAAATGCAAGAATTAATCTCTGAGTAAGACAAGCAAAATACTTTTCCCATAGTCATTGAAATACCACAAATTACACTGCACTGAAAGATTTGGAGTTCATCCTGACTGGGACACAAGGGACAACAGATATGAAGACACCAACTAGAAAACTCTACAGGTACTCTGCAACTAGAAACATCTCACCGTTCTTGGTTGCTGCCACAATAGTTATCAACTATGTCTGCACATAGCTAGAAGATAATTATCCATTAAAAGCATTCTTCCAACAGACTTTAACCCATATAAATGATATATGAGGCAAAAATCTCTGGATTGGATATCAGTGAATAATGCTGATCTTTTGCCTAGCAGAACTGAAGATCTGCCACTGCAATTCATAACCATCAAACCTGTGAAGGAAACTTCAAAAAGAATTCCTAAGGTTTTTGTTAAAAAAATAATAAAAACTTTCAGGTCCAACTACAAAACAGATTTACATATAATTTTTTTCCCTTTCCACTATATTCCAATTATATGGATTATTTTCAGATCCTGGAAACCATTTTCTTTATTTCTTATTTTTTCATTTCTTATTTTGCCATTTTTCTGAACTTATCTGATCCTTAGCAAACCTCTAATTTTCAGGAAGAATACACACATTTCTTTTCTTGCTGCAGAAACTGGGCGGTACTACACAGTAACTAAACTGAATGACATGTGGGCAAACAATTGGTACTGTATCACTGCGAATTTTGAAGGCAGAAAGCACAAATGGAAGAAAATAAGAACCAGTATGATGTACAAGAACTGCCCATGGTGCTCAATGGTGGTGTAAGTGCACATCAAGAACTCTGTGGTAACACTGACACTGCCCCCCTTCAGTTCTTACCTATGTCACATGTGTACACTGGATACAAAAGGACATCTTTTATCTGATAATCTGATGCAAAAATATGCAGCTTCAGTAACTTAGTCTCAAAAAACCTAAGAGTGATCAGTTTAACCAAAAAAACCACAGACAAGAATGACAAACATGTCCATGAGTAGGGACAAAAACTAATGAGATTAGTAATATCTTAGCTTGCTTTTCTATTACATAAGAAATACACAGATGACTCTTATATTCACTCATGGAAATTACATTAACTACATAGTTTATAATTACGCTAAGTTAATACGATCATATTGTGTATATTTACATATGGAAAAATGAATTGCAAAACTTCTGGAAACTTATTCTAAACAGCCTTGTTTAGAATGAGGAGATACAAAAAACAGAAGTAGAAAAAGGGAAATTTACAAATACCGGATACATTTGTCTAACATTCACCAGGGAAGAAAACCGCACAAAATTCTAGTGTTGTGCTTTTATCTCTCAAGACCAAGCTTACTGACCCTAATTCTATTTAATATATTACTTACAGAAATAAACACATCCCTTCAGATGCTTCACTATACTTGACAGACTTTTGTTTGAGGAACAGGCTAATGCATTCAAAGTGTCAAGAAAACTCAACCTTAAACCTTTGTCATGGCCGTATGGAAGGAATTCCAGAGCAAATGAAATGACAGCTACGGTCCATGAAACACTAATAGGATATCCACGTGTTTAGTGTCTCATTATTGTTGAGACAATCGTACATTTTCTGTCTCAGTTGTGCTAAAACTACTACTAGAACAAGACTACAGAAAATAGCAGAGATCAAACGATGACTTTGAGCCTATTTCCACACTACTGTTCCAGGGGAAAATAATATTGCATACAATCAGTAAGAGCACATGGGTGGTGATGGTGGTAACCAGAGCTGCGTGTAGCCGCAGCAGCAATTCGGCATCTTAGGAGTGTAAGTGCCTCATGGCAATGATCCATACTCCTGAATGCCCTCCACAGCAGAGGCGGAGACGAGGACAGTATTCAGAGCCAACTCAAACTTCAGAGCAGCCTTGATAAAACTGAATCTCTCTATCCCCCAGAAGAAAACAAACTCACTTATTCTGACCTCATCTTTTGGAAAGCAGGTTAGCAAAACTCAGCTCTGCACAGGGCAGTTCAAGGGCACAGCGGCTGGCTGACATGGGTCACAGAGGCAAGGCAAGGGAAATCTCCCTTCTGCTCTCCAACCATATTGCCCCCAGTTCTAGTTCTCCTTTGTCTAACACTCAGTGTTTACTTCGGGTTATTCCCACCATGTCCAGTAGTTGAGACTTAAGACCGTCTGTTTCCTAAGCAGGTTGCTTAAAGTCATATCTTGTACCTCCTCTTGCTCTTCCCCTCCTACACAAGCAGTCCTAAAACGAGCTGCTGCATGGTCTGTCTGTAAGGAAAGGGCCCCCTTTCTGCTGCAGAACTGGGAAACGAGTTGGGCCACAGTAAAGAAGGAAGCAGTATTATTCTGAAGAGACCAGTTTGCTCTGCTTGGTTTTGCTGGGGTCTTAAGAAGATATGAAAGTGTCTGTAAGAGGCAGTAAAGGAAAAGAAGAGAATGTCTGAGAGGAATGAGAGTGCTGGGAGGCTGGATGAAGTCAGCTCACAGGTTGGGTTAGACCCATAAACAGCCCCTTCCCTCCAGCCCAAGCACTGTCATGTCTGTTACGTGAAATCAGACTGTTTCACTTAGCCCAAGTACAATGTACCAAGCTACAGCACAAGGACAAAACTACATATTTTTATTGACTATGGAAATCAAAGCTTGACATTATGGAATTATGACATTGCTTTCTCCAGAGTCTGTGAAGGAAAAAGACCATGACAGAAAAGTGAAATGTTCACTACAGGACTTCCAGAGGGTATTCCCAACAGCTCCGGCCTGTGCGAAGCAGTCACCTGACCCATCCTGGCCCAGAAAAGCAGCCTCATTGTTTTTATAAGACAAAAAATAGATTTTCTACTGTAACATAAGCCCATTCAGAGGACAAGTATGTCATTTCACTGACTTCTTCTGCTAAATCTCATGTTACTACAAGCTAACTTGGGCTTTCATTGATTAAAAAAGAAAAAGTGTACATAAGAACTATCACAAGCACATGTTCTTACATGTTTTATAAACGTGGCTCCTAATTCAAGTGCCTCTTACAGATTTATGCAACCCTCAGCCATTTATGAAAGAGTTTTCTCTTCCCTAACAGTTACCAGTGTTACTGGTACCAGTATCTACCTAAATCAGATTACAGTCTCTTCAAGAACCTTTCAGTGTGCAGTTTGTCTTTTCCACCAATAACACAAAATAATTAAGGATGTTCCATCTCCTACATTCTTTTGTAGTATGGGGCTCTCCCTGCCATAAAATGGCACAGTCTTAGTAGGAATTATGTTCAAAAGGCATTCACAGGATTTAGGGATATTCTTTCTGAAGATGGTTTTTTAGAAGTGTATGTCATATTTCTTATAGTTTAGAGGAAGAGGTAGTAAAACAATTCATACTGCAACCCAGTCAGGTGGTTTTGTAATTCTTATAACATGGGAAGCTCGAGGGAAGCTTCTACAGAGCTGCCACTGTTGAATGAAAGAGTAGCTGACACATAAGAGTAAGTAGTTTTCTGATTTTTTCAACTCTCTTTAAACCAATCTTTTCCAAACACATGGTTCATAAAATCCCATAGGAACTTCTCTGTCATTTCCTGAAAAATAACTTGGCTTTCCAAACTAAAAAGTCTCTCCCTTGCCAGCGATACACTGGCTATGGAAATCTGATTTGTAAGCAAACCAAGATGCTACAAGATCTGACTCGGTTTTGGTATTTTTCTTTATTGGCCCTGCAGAGAACAACTGTTACATAGATGACAGTATTTTAAAATCTCCTTGTCACTGTGGTCACCTATTTGGCTTCCTCACAATCAAACTTAAGGAAAAGTGTGTTGATCTTTTACTGGAAAAGGAAAAAGTTTATAACTCATGCTAAAGCCTATGGTTATACAGACAAAAAAAATTAGCCTGATCTGTTCTATTTGCTCATCTGGATCATCTCAATGTCTCTTATTGGAAATGTTCTACTAATAAAACCACCATGAGGCTTTTTATGGAAAAGATGAGCTTTCCAATAAAAATGGTACATTGGGATAAAATATTAGAATACTGCACAAAATAACTGACGGCAGAAGTATATTTCCAAGAAACAGATTAATTCTAAGTAGGATAAAATAAACAGAATCTTCTACTTTGCCATAAAATCCTTTGCTATTTTATCTGGAGAGTCTGTAACAAGTCCTCTGACTTCCCAAGGCAGGATGCAAATCCTGACCACAATGAAAGTGCCCTCTATATTGCAGCCAACTGGCTGCAAGAAGCTCCTTTTTGTGAGATGCCAGACACAAGACTAAGTTTTTTACTAGAAACTCTGAGTCTGTGTTACTCTGCTTGCACTTGCATTTGCTGCCTGGAGAACACTAGGGTGACCTAAGACCGCCAAAGCACAGACATTTTGTTTATAAACAAAAATGCAAAGGTGTCGAAGAACACAGAAAAGTACACAAGCAGCAGGGTGATGAGTATTCCAAAGGAGCTGACTTTCTACTGTCTCTTTTTCCATGTTATGTCCACTATGGTACATGAATTCAGCCTTTTTCTTTGCTAGTGCCTAACAAAACACATATGTACATGAAACACAACAGTATTTAGTCAAGATACTATATACACAAGCTATTAAAAACAAGCTCCACATTCTTCATGGTGATTAAATACCAGGGCAAAGAAATAATGTATATCCACCTTGCATCATCTCTTATTAGAGTCTCTGCAGTAATCCATCAGAGAAGCCTCTGCTCCTCTTTACCTGTCCACATAAGCAGTTCATCCAAATAAATTTTTAAGAGCAGTAGTCAAAGGAGGTAGCTTTTCTAAATGTCCGTGCAGCTTAGCAAAGATCCTTCATATATTACATTTAAATATTGGGATTAACCTGTCTTCAGCCCCAAAATGGAGGTTTCAAATGCTACTCTGTTAATAACAAAGATGAGCAGTCAGGATCTCTGTAACATTTTCAGGCACTTCCTTTCAAAGAGTTAAATCATCCAAACTTTCATTAAATTGGCATTGGTCTGCCTTCCAAAATGGAAACCAAATTAGCTCTTCTATTGCCCGCCATCTGTGTTATACTTGCATTCAACTGACAACACTATTTCAAACATCAGCACTTGCTACTGGAAAGAAGAGTCATCACAACAATTTACCAAAAATGCCATCCTGCTCACCAAAGGGTTCCCTTGCCAGGTCAATCTCTTTGAATGGTAATTCAAAGCGGGACAAAGAAATAAGCTCAAATAGATATAAGACAATTTCATTTCTTACTGGACTAAGCCTGCTGTGACTGAGACAAGACCTTAAACAGGTTACCAGGATGTGGTTATCGACGGATCCAGCTGCAAAAAACCAGATCCTTCACGCGCAAGGAAGGTGGAGAGAATGGAAGCAACAAACTCTGTACAACTACTGAAGAAAATGCAACAGCAGCTACCACAAACTCTGCTCAAAAATAATAACATACTATTATGCCCAAATAAGATTTAAATTTTTAAGCTTCTGAATTTACATGCTGTGATTAACAGAGCATTTATATTGTAGTTGGCTACGATATAAATAGTTGATCTACAGTGAATGTAAATATTACTGAGCCAGATATAAGATAGCTCAGGTACTGGTGGCAACATTAATGGCAGCAGCAGCATGGGCAGCACACACTGCAAAACTCATGGCACAGTTTGGACAAAGCTCACTGACAGCTTGGCTCTATCCCAGGTATGTCTGTGGGAACTGCAGTCAGTGAGGTGCAAGTATCCTGCAAAAGGAGCAGGGTGAGTGTAAAGTTCAGAGCAGGGCTTGGATTTGACTTGAACATAAGGGAATAACACAGGGAAGAGAGAAGAATATTTCCTAATTTGCTTTCCTTCGAGTTACAGTATAAAACAGAATGTAGGTAAATCACAGATACTTCAGGCAGAGAACTATATTGGCAATAGTGGAAGAGTTAAGGTAGCATAGAATCTGACTTAGACAGCTATGCCTGAGAAAAGGCAACATTTAAACCGCTTACAGAGACTACCTCCAGTACAATTATGTCAACAGATTGTATAGGCTCAAAGGCAGAAGAAATACTAACACAAACCAATATCCAGTACAATATATATAATTAAAGCATCCTATTAGCAATTTTGCAATTCAAGACTGAATAACCTATCAGAGAACACTGGCTGCACAATTACATATTTATCATTTCAAAGACCTGAAAATTGATTCAGTGAGAATTATGTTATTTTGCAACTGGTCTCTCAATCACTTGGAAGATGGTGAGACAAACATCAAGTAATTACATGCCTGCACATGTATTCAGCCAGATAAGATATTATGTATTCAACACATACCAGAGAGATTTTAAAGAAGTTATAAAATGAGTCTGATGCTGGAAAAGTGGAAATAAAAGCATGCATACTGCAAACAAAGCAACAGCACACAGATGACTGAAAATTGTGCTAGATGTTCTATCTGCTGTTTGCTGCTTGAACTGAAGATAACACAATGTGCCAATCTCTTCAAATGTTAACTAGAAGCATCAGAATCAAATAATATTATTAACAGGTCTAAAAATGTATGACTGCCTTTTATTCAAGGAAGAAAAAATATAAAGACACAGCCAAGCACAGATGACTAAGGAACTAACTTCACTTGAACACTCCAATAAAAAAGGTAGAAGATTCCTAAATACAGCACTGTGAGGAAACATTATCCTTATACTCATTTTAGCTGAAATTTGAGAGTCACATTTCATGTCTTGGGTTCTTGGGTGTAAAAGAAATACTCATTTATTGCACTAGAAAACTCTTGATGTTCATCACCTAGAGATACCAACCAAGTCACCTATTTAAATACATACAGACTAAATTCAGTTGGACAAATTAACAAATACTATCAAGGAAAAAATTACAGATACCAATAAGAAGTCTTACAGGTACAACATGAGACTGTCACAGTATCTCCCTTATTCTGAGGTTTCAAATTTTCTTTTTGTTTTATTATGAATTTAGTGATCAAATTACAGCATTTTCCTGGCTATCACCTTTTGTACTGAAGAGAAAAACTAGTGCCATTTCTAGTCACACAACACACTGCCATAAATAATTTTTTTCAAATATTTTTCTTTTACAAAGGCTCTATTATTGTGGAACTCCAGTGCTTCCCTGCAGAAGGAATGCACACTGCTCAGTTTACTCTAAGTTCTTAGTTGCAGCGAAAATTGATTCTCCTATGTGTTTATAGAAAGTGTCACTTCTCTGTTTACAGGTCAGAAAAAATGCAACTTACCCTATCCTACAGGTGATTGAGGTTTCATGTTATCTTCAAATGCCTCAGCAAGCAACTGCTCATCTTTCTATACAGCCTCTGCCTCTGCTCACCATTTCTTTCACTCACATATTTTTCACAGGTAAGAAATCTAAAGGGGTAATGAAGGGGGACATTCACCTTGCATCAGCTAACTCCTGACCCTCCTGCTTCATGCTGCAGCTCAGACACACTACTGTTATTTTTTATTAACATCTCAATAATATCTGAAGAGGACCTGAGATGGAGGTAATTTAATAAAATGCATTATAGGAGTCAATGGCAGTGCCAGGAGCAATTAGAATAATCTAATATTTTCCATTACAAGACTGTTCTCAGTTACTTATAGTTTTGCCAACCTTTAATTTTTGGGCTTAGATTTTCTGTATCAGGTATGTGATCCAGAAAGAAAATATTTTTAGAAAGTTACAGCTGAGACAGTCCAAACACATACTTAAAGCAAAATATATTTTGCTTTACCTATGCCAAAAAACCCAATAAAAACCCCAAAACTCAATCTAAAACAGAACCCAAACCATTTCACTCAAATTCCTCCAAGATGTGGACAAGACCAGGAAGACATCTGGGAGGCGAATTTGGCCAACTCATAAACTTTTGGAAAAGGGCCTAACTCCTAACAAAACTTTGCACAGAATTATGTGCATAATGCAGGTTTTCCAACAGTATCAGCACTGCTTGTGCTCTGTTATTTTTACAGTGTGTCTGACCTGACCGAAAGTTTAAGGCATCTCCACAAAGTTAGGGTAAATTTCAGGCCTACAGAACTCTTTTTCTAGAGTTCAGGAGCAGCTATGATGTCAGGGAGCAGAAAAACAACTGGAGGACATTTTAAAGTTTTTACAAGAAAGCGATGCTGGACAGGAATCTGTGCTATGGCACAGGGAAACAGCACCTGAAAACACCATGCTGCATTACCCTTAAAGTAAGCAGAAAGAGCAGGAGGAAAGGCCTTTAGTCTGAAGTACTCCTGCTACTATAACCTTAAAGGGAATCCACAATTTTGTTGCATATGAATCAGAAATGTACGTCATTGCATATACTTGCTCTGAAAACCCATTGGTAACACACAGCATCCCTCTCCTTCCCTCCACTGCTGGTCGAGCAGCTGGATGACAAAAACTTAAGTACGTCTTAGTCTAGAAGTCTGTATTAGGGACCTAAAAGCACCACATCCATTGGGGCAGTACTTATACAAATTATATATTTATTCTCTGTTGACTGATCAGGGCTAAAAGAAAAAGGGAAAACCATTAGGAAACAATGGTTGTGAATTTAAATGCTCATAGTGTCATTTAAGCTTTTCGCACAATGCAACCCAGCATTCCTGCACACACCCACTTGGAGCATCAGTCGCACACTCCTTTTCCCCACTGAGTGTCCCCTTAGCTCAGCATGTAGGACTGACAGTG
Organism: Neopelma chrysocephalum; assembly: GCF_003984885.1. Taxonomy (NCBI): domain Eukaryota; kingdom Metazoa; phylum Chordata; class Aves; order Passeriformes; family Pipridae; genus Neopelma; species Neopelma chrysocephalum. Next base: position 1,064,879 of record NW_020925585.1, on the reverse strand, counting down.
TTGTAGCAACATGTGAACAAAGGGGCTCAACATCCTTAGGGGTTCTTTCCATGTTAGAACTAAAAAAAAACATTTAAAAAGGCAGGAAAACCACATGTACAGAAAAGTATGGCCTTGAGATTAAGGCAAATAGTAACATTATGGTCACTTTTAGATCCAAAATCCAAGTACTTCACAATGTTGAACAATGTATTTCATGCTTTTCTCTAGAAAAACCTACTTAGAGCATTGTGATTGGGCAAGATTCAAAGGCCTGAGGTTAAAAGCCCAAGCCCTATTCCCATATATTTTTATTTTAATATTTGATTATTCTAATTCTATTTCCATATATTTCTTTGTACTGAAAACAATATTTTCTATCAAATCTTCCATCCGTTCCTTTTAAAGAACCAGTAAAAAATTACTGCATGCAAAGCTCACCTAATTTTTCCAGAAAAACAAGACTATCACCAGATCTGGTGCCAAATTTGGCCTATTTAATAGTTTCATCAGAAAGTGTATATTACATAAACACTGGAGCCAGGGGCCCAAGAGGGAGTGGAGAAAGCCAAAACATGATAGGACATGACCCTGCACAATCTGATCTACACTGGCCCTGTTTTGAGCAGGAGTGGTGGGGGGAGTGTGCCTGGACCTCCATGGGCCTCTGCCAACCTAAATGACTCTATGATCCTAAGAAAGCTCTTTCCAAGGCAGGAGGAAAAGTAAAAAGATGGGAAAAAAAATTGCTTCCTTTTCTATGCTCATATTTTGGAAGACAGTTAGAAGACTCAGTTATACATTCATGACTTTCCTGTCACATGCTTTGCAGTTTTGTGTTATCAAGCAGCAATTTGCCCTTCAGGTTTGCAGAGTAACTACCTTGAAAAATTAAATTTTTTCCAGTTTATCAAATGAGATTCTGAACTTGCTGTTTCTGTGAAGATCCTGTTGCAATATTTTGAAGAAGGCGGTGGGATGGGAGACAACAGATACTCCATTAGATTCAAACTACTTGTCTTTTTAAGAGCTTTTGTCTTTCCCACCAGATACAGGAAAAAACCCCTCAGGTCCCAAAGTTACTGTCCAAACAGCAATTTATTCACAACTGACAAATTCCTCTCAAAATTACAAAAAGTGCTGGTTTGTTCATATGGAAATTTCAGGGACCTAGGAAGGAATCGTGAGCATGCCTCACCCTTCCGGTTCTTTCCATTTCCTCTGTGACATTGGAAGTGCTTTCTTATACATTTATTATTTCAATTCCAAACAAGGAAAATATTAGCTTTTATGGGTTCTACAAACAAGAGTGAAATTCCTTAGATTGCTGGTGATCTAACAATGTCCACTGCTCTTAACACTGCACAGTACAGCACACTGCCTATAGCACCACCAATAACTGGAGCTCTCCATGTGTCATAAAAGTTTCTGGATTAGTCAAAAAGGTTATCAGATTACCAGCATTCATTAATCATAAACTTAAAATTACACACTGATTAATACATGTATATAACACAATGAAAGTTACTATTTAATCCTATTTTTTGTGATTAGGATTCAAGGTGAAGTTCCTAGAGAAGCCTTTTTTATGTTCAGAAATCCTTCAAGCCATCAACCTATGTTGAACTGAAAGTTCATCAACATTTTGCAGTAAAATGAATTTAATATCCAATAAACAAACTGTATAAATTTACATAAGGAAAACTCTCATTTTCCATCTTTATCAAAATTGGTCCACAGTGTAATAAAAATCATAGGATCTATGCTCCACTAATGCCCACCAATGCAAATTGCACAGACCCATGCAAAACCTTCCCAATTCTGTGAATGCATGCTAAAAAGCAGCAGAAGAAAGCATTATGATGTGAAAGTAAACTATTATTAAATGTGCAGCATGTAAGTGGAACTGTACTGTTGGTTAAAAATAAGGGTCCCCAAAAATGCTGAAGATGTTAAAATAACCTTTGTTAGGCCCAGTGTCTATTTAGCAGATAACTGAAGCAAAGACTAATCTCAAAACACTACAGAAGACCCAAAGATACCTGAATGATCTTTCTCATGAAGAACCATCTCAGTTACCAAATGAAAAAGGAAAGCATGTGAGAGACAGAACAATAAACCAACCATCTTGTAGGCACAAGCTTTTACATCCAACTAACAATATACAACTGTGAGATGATAGATTTACACTGCTAGATCTGTATACATTTCAAAGTTGTTTAGTTTTTGGGTTTTTTGTTTTTTTTTTTTTAATTTTAAGGTACCACAAAACATCTTGTTATTAATGAACACCCTGTGCTTAATACATAAACAAATCGATCAATAAATATATACATTGCCTGCTTGTAATAAGAGGTTTTTAAAATATTCAATATATCGGGAACAGATGCCTGAAAATAATTTTCATGTTTTTCCTTGTTCTTTAAATGGGAATTCAAATGCCTTACATTTGTGGTGAAAAGTCCCAGTAATGACTAAACAATGACCCAATACCTCCTGTCTTCTATCCACTTCATAGAAACTGACTTGCAGTGCTGTCATACCAACCTCCACAAATATTCTTCCACAGATTATGGTCCAGTCTAAAATAAGAACTTAAAATATGTTTCCTCTTCCCCCACCTTGCATTTCAAGGTATTTTAATCAGTGAAAAGTTAGTACTTTCTAGACTTTTGTTAATGTGAAGAAAAAGGTTCTCTGACTAAAAAAAAACTCAAGTGACTTGCTTCCAAATCAGATTTCTACTGTCCCCTCTCAAGACACCTATTTACATGAAATCTCTTATAGTTTCTCTGCCTGTATAAAATGCAGATGCCACTGCACATCAGGCCTGTGTTTGCCTCTTTGCACAGACAGTCCAAAACAGTTTTCCTGATCTGTTTCAACTTGAAATGTTGTCAATATATGGATTGTCTTGCTTTCTAATTCAGTGAAAAATCTAGTTTTCCATTAGTCTCTGCCTTTCTAATTTTCGATACAGCTTTACTAAATGTAATTATTAAAGGCAGATTCAAGAAAGCAATTACTGAGCTACTGGTTTGTATCTCTGAAGTCTTAATAAGGAACAAGAAGTTGAAGTGACAGAAACACTGCAAAATCTGTAAATTAAAAAAAAAAAAGAGAGCCAACAAAAAACCAAACCAAAACAAATTTGTCTATGTGTTTACTTTATTATGTACAATACAACAGAGAAAAAAAAGAATACCATGGAAGACTGCTGTATGTTTGGGACAACCACACAACTCTCTGTTATCACAAATGAGTTTTAATCTTTTTTTCACTGAGCAGGGTATTAAAATTGCAAGTGTATTTCAGAACGGTTACAGAAATAGCTCTAGGAAGAATCTTATAAATAAGAACAGGATTGAACAATGGAAAGTATCATTTTACCCTTTTCATGTGAGGATTTTCAACATATTCTGGAGGTTACAGTACTTGGAGGTGTTGTACTGGGCTATGAGATATATAAACTTACTTGCCAGTATAAGAAACTAAGTATTCAAAGTAAAATAAAGCTCATTTTGTAAAAATTAAAAAAAAAAAAGTAGAAAACACACAGTAGATTGGTCTACACCTACAAAATATTCTAAAGCACAGGCAAACACTAAGTTGCAGCAGAGCCCTCTTGCTAGCTTCTAGAGAATTTCAATAACCATTCATAAGATTTAAGTTCAGACATAAAAGACTGCATATAGAATATTTTCCTGCTTTGAAATGATCTCCTCCATCCCACAAGTCAATTACCTCCCTTCTACCCCCACAAAAAAGTGGTTAATATCCTGGTCACAATGAAGTCAGTTACTAAAGTCCCACTTAACAGCTACCCCCTGACATCACTCTTTTTATGACAATTATTGTAAGCACACTAATGCTGTTTGGTTATTTTTTATATCAAAAAAAGTGACAATGTTTTTTATTTGCAAGGCAGCAATACTGGCTCTGAGTGACTTCATAAGCCAAATTAGAAATCAACTCAAAATAATTTTCTTATTTATAATAAACATCAGCCTACACAGAGCTTTCCAGCAGCCTCCCTTTCATAAGAACAGTTCATAATACACAGTAAATTAATTGAAGTATGCTAGCAGAGTAGCAATTCATCACTTAGCATCACCTACTTAACATTCCATTGTACTTATTACAAATTTACAATGGCAGATAAGCACCTGGCCATTTCCTGTATACAACACAAAGGTAAGCCACTCTAAATAACTAACAATATAATGGAAAGGTGCAGGTATGACCTGATGTCTGAGAAATCAGGGAATGCATGTAATTTAGAGGGGTTACGCTTGTCTATTCTTGAGCAAGATTCATGCCAGTTTCAAGAAACTCGTTTTAAGTGTTCCAGCTGAGGACAACTGTTGTTTGAAAGCAGTGTAGAAAACCGTTTAGAGACGCAAAGGTGATGGTAACCTGAGAGCCCAGACTGAGGACTCCAGAAGTCAATGGGAATTGTGACACCTGCTCTGAATCCAGGTCTTTCAGCTGAGACATCCTGGTCTATATGAGCAGTATGGCCAGTAACTGGTGAAGATCCAATCTTCAGTACCTAAGCATTGACCTCATGGCACATGCACAAAACCTGACATAGCAGAAGCACAGTATTAAATCTCAGGGCTCTTGAGATTTTCTTCGTACAAATTATGCTCCAGTGCAGTGGATAAGAACACTAAAGCATGATAACATTATTAAGGTAGCAAAGACTCAAATGGGTATCATAGAATCACAGAATAGTTTGGGTTGGAAGATCATGCAGTTCTAACTTCCTTGTGGGCAGGGACACCTTCCACTAGACCAGCTTGCTTGGAGCCCCATCCAGCCTGGCCTTGAACACTTCCAGGGATGGGGCACCCACAGCTTCTCTGGGCAACCTGCGCCAATGCCTCACCACCCTCACAATAAAGGATTTCTTCCTTATATCTAATCTAAACTTACTCTCTGTTTAATTCCATTGCCCCTTGTTTTATCACTACACACCCTTGTTAAAAAGTCCCTCTTCAGCTTTCTTGTAGGCTCCCTTTAGGTACTGAAAGTCTGCAATAATATTACCCAGAGCCTTCTCTTCTTCAGGCTGAACAATACCAATTCTCTCAGCATTTTCCCATAGGAATGGTGCTCCGTCTCTCTAACCATTTTTGAGTATCTTCTCTGAAGTTGCTCCAACAGTTCAATGTACTCCACAGGTCCTGTGCTAGGGACCCCAGAGCTGGATGGAGCACTACAGGTGGGGTCTCACCAGAGTGGAGTAGAGGGTGGAGAGCTTCATTACACACCTGTATACACATGCTCGCACCATCATACAGGGATAACGCTCCTACCTCCTCAGCAGTCTTGCCAATGGCCAGGAGAGCAAGATGGAGTGCACCCTGGTATCAGTGACACTGCTACTACAAGTAGGCTGGAGTTCAGATCTCCCTGTTGACACATCAGCAAGTATTGCTTTATATTACTAAAACCACTGGCTTTTTTTTTTTTTTTCAGAAACAGATTTCATTTTACTAATGTATATTTAGTTTCTCTTCAAAATCATATCTTCCACATTTTGCTTCTTATATGGCAGCAAATATGGTAAAGAGGTTTATACTGCAGAGGAAGGTTTAACCCAACCCTCAAAGACAAAAGGCTCCTGTCCAAACAGTTTACATGTTTATCTAGCCCCAACCACCCATTACAGAAACCTCCTCTCCTCCCACAAAACTGTGTTTTGGAACTAGTGTTGTAAACTCCTTGTGGTAAAATTGGAGCAAGTATGTTTGACATTGTATGACCCATTGTACAGCAATTACAGTAGTACTAAGCTCTCTCTGCTTTGTACTAACTCCTACAGCAGTTGATCTTCATTGGAATTATGAAGTATATAAAAAAACTCTACAAGTTAGAAAAAACCTGCACATTACAGATACAATTCCCCACTACGGAATATAACTACTTTCATATTTAGTCCTCTATCATCAACTTTGAAAGTTTTTTTAAGCTTCTTCACAATTGAAAAACAACCTAACCAACGAAAACAACTCCATTTTTTTATTCTGTAGTGAAATATTGAATTTTCTAATGCTTTGCAAGAGTATGTTAGAATGAATAGCTATTTTACCTATTGTTCACTGCCTAGGAGAACATTTTTAATATTTACATAGTCTTCCTTCATTTTAACATCAAGTAGGAACCAACATTTAGTATCAAAAGACAAGAATAAAATAAAAGGTAACTTGTAAGTGGGCCATTCTGTTCAGTGCTGTCCTGTAATATAAAAATCCTTTTTATTCTCTTTGGTCTTTTCGAATGATTTGACTTGTACAAGTAAGAGTCATTTTGTTGCATGCTTATGAAAAATGAAAAACCTTGTCTGTAGCAATATCAAATCATTTATACACAGCAGACATCAGCTGTCATTTCTGTCTATCCCAGCAGTACACCCCCTCCTCACAGTTCTCTCTTTAGTCTAGGTGAGCTGTCAAGTTTCTAGTTTCTGACGTGTATTTACATCATTCAATGACATCTGACAGTAGTGAAAGGCCACAGAAAACTGCTTATTGATCAGAGCAAAACTAGTTGACGGAACAGATGAGGTTGTATCACAGAAATGCAGCCACACTCAGGTGATGACATTTTGCTCCCTTGTATACAAGTGCTTAATGGAATACAACTTCATTATATCATGCCACTAGTGTTTAAAGAATTGCATAGTTCTCATGAGTGTTTTGTCTATGCGGTGATGAGGACAATCTATTTGTAGTGGTACCAATGTATTACTAACCTGTTTTGCTCATGAACACTTGCAAACTACCAGCCAATGTGTCCTGATGAAAATAATAAGAGACACTGAAGACTCAATCTTGCCAAAATCTAATTGAGCTGACCTTTTAAAAAAAGATGGAATTACCATTTAGGGAGCCAGATCTACTTGAGATTTAGTTCTGCAGAATTCTGTGCTGCTTAGTAAAGACATTTTAAATGACCACTTTTATGCTTGGGACCAGTACAGGTTCCCAGTGGAAGTGATAACTCATCATTAGTATTTCAGAGGTTATTATATCAACTTGTATGAGAGTCTTTCAAACTGTATTGATTTAAATGTTGAAGAGTTCATGGGCAGAGGCTCTCCATATAAAATGTCCTGCAGCTAAAATATTAATTTTCTTATTTTCATTTCTTTTTTCTTTTGTTATCTTGAGTAGTAAACTTGCTTTTCAGAAAGTGACCTGTAAGGATATAATTACAGTATGCAACCATTTCTTACAGAATCTGTGTTTGCTTCACCAGTCTAATTGGAAAACACAGAGTAGTCTTAGCATGAAGTAAACTGCAGTGATTCAAAAAAGCCAGTATGTTACAAGTAGTACCCGAACAACTTGAAATCATGAAACTTCTATAGGTACACTGATCACAGTACAGATCTCAGAAGAACTTGCTTTCCATTTCATATCTTACAGAAGACAGAAGCAGTAGGTTTTTGTTTCAAAGAAAAAAATCCTGAAGGAGAAAAGATGCCGATGGTCTAAAAGTCTCTCTTCCCAATGGGTAAGTGGTGCTCAGCCTTTCTACGTTAGGCCTTGCATTCAAGCTAACCACTTATAAATGAATACAGTTTTCAGATTAAAAAAACAAACAACTCTTCACCATCTCAGAGACTCAAAAAATTCTTTCCATTTCAAGGGGAAAGAGATAAAAGACTCAGTTCTCAAAGAAGGCATTTCCTATCCCCTGACTTAGGCAAGCCGCATGAAACCAGGGGTTGACTTAATCCAAATCCCACACAACTAGAGAAATCAAAGCTTTAAAAGTAACAGAGAAATGCACGTGAATAATTTCTTAAACAAGGAGAATGTATCTTCTGCCATTTCTCAGTAGAAACAACATGGACTAATCTATATAGACCTATTAACAACAAAGGAAAGAGATGACAGCAGTCTTGCTATTTTCAGTTCAATTGTATCACTCATGCTTCTTTCAGACAAAACCAGTAACTGTTAAAAGTGTTTTGTTTTTTTCTTGGTGTTCTTGTTATACTCTTGATGCAAAAAATCTAGAAGAATTTTGCTTTCAGACTCAAAAAATCTTGGGTAAACCAAGATTTTCAGAGGTCATCTGGCTAAGTTTGGAACAAGCTACTGGTGCAGAGCAATTACTTATCCCATTTCAATTAAACTTTCAATTTCTACTCCAAAGAGGGTGAGAAAAAAAAAAAGGCAGCACAACAGTTACAAGACTGAATTTATTTTATTAACCCAGGTAAAGCAATTTCTTCACTTTGTTCTTTTTTTCCCTTCTCAGAAGCAGATGAAGTAATCTCACTGAAACTTATGAAGAATTTCAATGTGTACTGATTACCTGTGATGGCAAATTTCAGCTTAGAAGCCAATATTTACAATGATTCAGAAAAATGAAACCAAGAACCCATTCTCAGCAAATGGCTTTCAAATTTATCTTCAACATTTTACCACAGCTAGCTCAGTATACATCTAACAGAAACTGTGTCCTCTCAGATGCTATGGTTAGCTGTCAGCATTTGTTTGCACACACACAACACCATGCATATTTAATAGGTACAGATCTAAGGGGAAAATGGAAGATAAAGAAACAGTCACATATTCAATGTATGTAATGCCAAATGTCTGAAAAGCAAACTCTCGGTAATCTCCTTGAAGTTAGTGGGAAGGGAAGAGGAAGCACTCCAGACAATGGACAAGTATAGATAGGATGCTATTTTATGTATATTTAAGAAACTTTTTTTAGCCCTGAGGTTTTTTTAAACAAAGAAAACAAAGAAGTGTTCTGCATTCTGCCATGAAATCTTTTACTACATAAGCTTTTACTCATAAGAACTCAAAATTATCAAGAAGAATATCTTTAGACAAGAAGTTGAAGACAAATTACATTTTGTTCCTTCCAAGTCTGGTTCTTGTACTTTGTGCTTATAAAGAAAACAGGAAATTCTCTTCATCTCAGTTGTCTGATATGCATAAATATCTGGGCTCAAAGCCTTGACACTGATACTGATGATGGCAGCAATTCATAACCAATTATGAAAAAAAACCCAAAAAAACCTAAGTGAACCTACTTTTAGTTTAACTGTGGATCTAAAACTATTTGTTTTAGAAGTGTAAAGTATCTGTCCAAAGCACAAGAAGCATCTCTCTCCATTCAATAAAGTTACCCTGAAAATTAAGGACACACTACTCAGTACTAATAATTCCCAAATTGTCCTGATACTTTGGAGTCAGTTTCTCAGGAAAAATATGAAGCCATGCATTTCCACTGTAACAGAATAGAAGCCAAGAGAAAAAGAAACAGACAGGCTTCTGACATAAGGATGCACAGATGATGTGCAGAGTTTGAAACTGAATTATAATGAACACACTTCACTCTTTCAGTTTTCAGATAATGTAAAGCAACTTTCACATCTGATAGTGTTACTACTTAATTCCTTTAAGATTCTGCTTTTATTTTCCGAAGGCATGCAATAATCCGAATTACTTGGTCATATTTAGGGCAGCATTTTAATATTTTTTTATTTCATTACACAAAAACATACATCACAGGCAATTCTTTCTGTTTCAGACTAGAGAGAAGACTTTTTCTTCCCTGTGAATAATTCACAGAAAGCCACCATCACTTCAAAAGAATAGAAACTGACTCTTTATGACAGGGATATATGAACTGGGTAAATGCCCAAGTCATTGCTCAAAGCATGCCTGTAGCAGTATCGTCACTTCTTTCTAGACAGGCACACTTAGCTGAAGCAATGACTTTTCTGTTTTCTTAGTTAAACTCAACAGAGTTAAAGTCAAAGTCAAAAGAAAAAACTAATACTTGGATTCATTATGCATTAGAGGCATCTTTCTTTGTTAGTGGATAAGTATAGACTAGTGTCGTAGACTGTTGTCTTATAAAAGGTTCACAATAAACCAAGAACCTAACATTTCTAAAAGGGATCTTGAAAGACTAAGAAAAACAAATGCATGTAGTCACAAACACAATATTTACTAATTTGCAGTAATTTACAGTTCTCTTTCTGTAATCTTGAATCCCAAAACATGAAACACTACAACCTGCATCAATCATATAACCAGATCTTTTCATTGGAAAACATCACTTAGGAGGGCTCCTTCGAGCAGGATTCATCTTTGCATTGAAGGCACACCACTCCAAAGGGTCCCACACTAAGGATCTATGACAGCTTCTGCAGTGCACATCCACGTCACTTTTGGATCCCTCCTCCAGCTTCAGTCTTCTTACTCTGCTCCTTGGCAAAATTACCAATTTCTGTTCTGTACAAAGTTCAGTGTACAAGAATTAACTTTCAAAACCAGTATCACACTTACTACTGTACAATGTAATACCTCATGTTGCTGAGGTGGCTTGACTGGTCAATTCTCAGTTACATTACTGTTTGGGTCTGTGATATGTTTCACTTTTTTTTGTTTGTTTTGTAGTGGGGTTTTTTGGGTGTTTTTTGGGTTTTTTTGTGTTTGATTTGTTCTTTTACTTTTTTTTAAGTTTTAAAGTTTTTTATGTTAAGTACAACTGAATATATTGAGTTTAAAAAAGGTAAATTGATACATTTTAAGAAAAGCCTAAGCAGAACCAAAATTTAAAATGTATCTACAAAAAATGACTACATAGAGAAAAAAAGGAATCACATGTTTGTTTTAAACCACAGAAATATTGTTTCAGTCAATAAAGTAATAAAATATTTTTATCTTCTCAGATCCTGGAACCTGCTCCCTTTATCTGGTTTGAACATACAAGTGAACACACAAATTTGGTGATCTTGTCACCATACTTTAAAAAATATTTTTTGGATATATTTTGAAGAGAGGTGAGTCCATGTTTGCCCTATGCATGAAGAAACAAAGGGATTGGCTTTTTTTTTTTCTCCTGTCTCATTCACCAAGTTGCTATTTGAAAACATAGTTCAGTATGCTGATATTTTATCATATTCCTAATTCACATCAAACCCCTGAACCTTCCAGAAAAGAGTTTATTTCATTCTGCCTCAAAATGGAAGAAAAAGGTGCAAAAATTAATACAATAATCACTGATTAATACAATCATTTGCTCTAACCAAATACTTCCTTAAAACAAACAAAAAAACCCCACAAACCTATAATCTCCTAATTATCACTACTCATTTATCATTCACCATCAGAATAAATCATGTGTAGATCATGTTAAGTAATGTGCTTTGGTAAGTATTAGCACTACCTAACTGAAACTAATAATTTCTGTTGCTACCATGTGAGCAACAATACTATAAAGCTGCTGCAGAATTTTGCTCATCAACCAAATCAACCATCAACTCATCAACCAAAGAGGTGGAAATACTCGTATGTTCAATCTTTTAAAGTTATTATAAGAATAATAAAAGATAATAATGTATTTGAATTAAATTTGAAATTAATTTTGGTAGGGATCTGAGGTTAGACAAGTAGCCATGCTGTGGGACACTGGGCTGAATGGAATTGGGTTTGGTCCCCACCACCACCTTTGGACTCCTCAGCACAAGTGAGACAAGGAGCTCCTAGAGTCATTAGCAGACTGCAGCATCTCTCTTATGAGGAAAGGCTGAGGGAACTGGGCCTGTTCAATCTCAAGAAGAGAGAACTGAGAGGGGACCTCATCAATATCTATGAGTATCTGAAGGAAGGATGGAGCCAGGCTCTTCTCAGTGGTGTCAAGCAGTAGGACAAGAGGCAATGGGCAGAAACCGATGCACAGGAAGTTCCACCTGAACATGAGGAAAAATTTCTTTACTGTGATCGTGACTGAGCACTGGAACAGGCAGCTTAGAAAGGCTGTGGAGTCTCCCTCCATAGACATTCAAAGGCCATTTGGACAGAATTCCGAGTAACGTGCTCTAGGGACCCTCCTTGAGCAGGGAGATTTGACTAAGTGACTTCCAGTGGCCCCTTCCAACCTTAAACATTCCTTGATTCTGTGATTCTGTGAAAAGGAAAGCAAACTTTTGTCTCAAAGATTAGTTTTGAAGAAATAAAGGCTAGATATAAGGGTGTAAAAATATGTTAGGCTTACATGACCACAACAATCAACATACCTGGGGGCAGAGAAAAATCAGGAAAAGCTGTGATTCATTTAAGCCATAATGACTTCACCAGAGATGCAGAGAACAAACATTGCAAGAAGGAAAAACAAGTGGTCTCACTAAAAAATACTTACACTTAAGCTGAAGTAACTTTGTTAATTCAAGTAACATTTGCTGAAAAGATGTTAATAGTTTTTGTGTTACAGGATTACAAAATATGTTATTCTATTCCAATAAAAAATGCAGCATATTCATTTGAAGACATTTTTGAGCTTGTAAGATACCAATTTTTAGACTACTTAAAGAAGCAAAGTATCAATTTTATGAAATAAGAATACGAGGAAAAGATTGATACTACTTTTTACCACTTCCTTCTTCACCATTCTCTCTCTTCCCAGCCATACAGCTCTTAGTAAAGAGACCACAGTTAAGGAAAAGAAGAAACAAAGACACTCTTTACTATAACGCAAAACTACCAACTATAACTTGAATTTCAACAACTTCACCAAAAAAAAGGGAGACAGATACACACTTATTCAAATCTTTCATTCTCTTGTTAGAGTGCAATGTGTGCAAAAGTGATCAGCACAAGTTTTCAGATATTCTCATGAATCAAATTAACCAAATCTCAGCAGAAAAACAAGCAAATGCTGCTGCTTACTAACTTGCTATTACTTCTCTTCTGCTCCCATCTGCTCTTGTACCAATATTACTGAAATTAATCACTTTATCATTACAGAGAGCCTCTGAAACAAAGATCACAAGTATTACAAATATGCTCTTACTCTCTATCTCTGTTTCACCTGACTCACCATGGTTAATCATGCATTTCTGAAGCAAACTATCACAGACCACTGTGATTTACCTGAATCAGAAACTGAACTTGCAGGTCCTGGATTTCAGCTAGGGCACGAGATGTTTCTGCTGGAAACCAGGGCTTTCTCCAAAGACTTACACTGAAGATTCTCAAAGGCTTCAAACTATTTTCAAATAAGGTTTAAGATGCATATGTGAGCTCCTGAAGGCGCGACTGTGGCACAGAGTAACACATGTACATGTACTACTGCAATAAGTGTGGAAGAGGAGATCATGGGAAGGACAAGAAAATAAACAGCATAGCTAGTTACTTCTATGTGCAATGCATCCCTCATTAAGAAATCTCAGTCAAGAAAGTATTGCAGACCACAAATCTCAGTCTTCATATTTAATTTAAAACTGGATAAATGCGCCATTTAAGAAAGGATTAAGATGCTTATGTCCTTTCATCTTTCTTCAATCTTATACAGAAAACATTTTAAATCCTAAGATACAGATTTCAGGGGAGAGCAGGAGGGAAAGACATATTTCACAACATTGCCACTACAGAAAAACTGGAAACAGATGGATCTTATATATTGGTTTGAAGTGGCTGCATTGATCATCAACTAGATGCACAATTAACTGCCTGACTTAGAAGAGCAGGATATCATCAGCTATCTATTTCATTTAATAGATGCACATTTTAGGAGGAAAAAACATGCTTTGTATCTTTCAGCTAGAATTTTTAAAATGACCTTCAAGTTCAATTTTGCAAGATACAGAAGAAAACATTATTGAAGCATTTTTGTTGCACATCAACCTGCCTCACCAGACCTTCCAGCCTCTTTCATTGTGTTAGGGCATGGAAATATGGTAGCTACAACCGGAACCACTTTGTTTTCAGCACACTCTGATTTCAGCATGCTGTGAAGACTCTCTCAAAGACCCTCCTGAAGCCGTATTATTAGACACCCAGTCTGTGACACAGCCATGCTTCACAATTAACTTATAAAATCTTAACTATCTTGCATGTTTTGTACAGGTACTCTGAACTCAAAGAAAAAAAGGTAATTTAATAAAAAATTAATAGAATTCTTCTCTAGGATTTATTTCTTTTCAAGTGTGCTAGCATATACAATTAAAAAAAGTAATTAAAATTATCTACATATTTCCTAAATACAATGCATATAGTGACCCCTACTGGTCTGTTAGGCACCCCAGTAAAGACACAAACTGACAAGAGCCATCACTTCAAGGAGTGAACCTGAGCTAACTTACATGGACAACCCTCAGACTGAGCATACATACCTTATTCAAGTTACTGAATGACTAATATTAACAACTTAGGAGAGGAAAAAATACTCTGGTGCTTTCTATGGACTTTTATATGTTAATTCCTCTTTTTATTAAAAATAACAAAATTATCAAGTAGATGGCTTGTAAAGAACACTCTCTATATACCAGTATCTATAACTGAAAACCATATTATTATGAAAAATTTCAATTTAAAAAAAAGGGCAACTTAAAAAACACCCAGAAGAAACAAACTTCAGTCTACTAGAGGTTTTAAATCAGAAAAATGTACACTTCATGTACATTCCCGATTAAATATGAACAGCAATTGTGAGAATAAGCCCCCGTGAATCAGAATGTGCTTGCTAATCTTTTATTTTATACATAAAAAGCAAGTCACAAAAGTATCTAATTATTTGTTTAAATATTGTCTGCTGTAATACACAACTAGCTAGTAAGACAGGCAACCAAAAATGTGCTCCATAACACACACACTTTAGCACCTAATACACTATTTTATTAATTTAATGTTGTAGGAGAATCAGTTCAAGACCCTTACATTAATATGAGTACTCCCAAAGAATAATTAAAGAAGAGTATGGCTGCTTACTTGAATGGCTGAATGTTCTCTTATTTTTACAAATATATATATTAGACACACACACATTTATGTTGGATCAGTACTCAACTAGAATCAACAACAACTAGAAAAAAGCAAAGCTTATGCTAAATGTGAATTCTAAATCCATTTCTTTGACTGTTGGACTTTCTAGTAACATTGGATTACAACATAAAGTGCAGGAGACTGAATATACGAAACAAATATTTGTCTCCTGAATTCATTTCAGCCAGGAATGATCCCAAGAATCTAGTAAGAGAGAGCATGGCTAATCCCCACTCCCAAGAAAAACCTCCGCTTAGAAAGCTTAAGCAATAAAAATAGAAATCCACTCTTCTCTCTGCTTCAGAATTCCTGCAAATTACAAGGAATATTGTGTAGTGACTGCAAGTTTCCACTGCATCTAAACCAAGTCAGTCTAATGTTGCCCAATATGGGCTCACACTGGGAGCTTACAAAAGAGGCTGCTCAGGAGCAGCTGGAAACCCAGAGCCAAAGCCTGGACCTCAGAGTGTTTCAGTGGCCACCACCAGGCTGGCCTGCACTCTGTCTCTTACTTCTGACCACTATTCAAAGTTGTTGAAGCAAATAAGTACAGTCATAAGTTATTTTTAAAATGCATTCAACCAATTCTACCTTAGCACACCAAATCCCTAGAGCCTTCAACAGGAGCTCAGCATTTTACAGAGATTTTATTTTTGGGAGCGATATTTAAATATTTACAATGTTACACAAAGGAGAATAAAATGGAAAAAAAACCCCAACAGTGACATGCCATAAAACATTTAAGAAGCTTGTAACTCAGCTTAATTTTTTTCCAAAACTATACAGTAAACTTTGCTATTGTTTTCACTGAAATACTGAGTACTGCAATATTCACTGTAAAAGTATAAATTTAGACATTATTATGCAAAAAAAAAATGCAACAGAAAACATTGAGGTTAAAAGTCAAGCACTACAAAGTCACAGAATTCAAGAAATAATCTTGCCCGTGCACAACTTAATCAAGTTGTACAAAACCAAGAAGCCCCAAACTTTTGGGCTTGCTTCAAGTGATAATTAAAAACTTATTCCTCAAGATCTTCACACTATTTAGTGAACAAGCATTCTAGCTTTGTTGTAGTCAGTCTTGCTCATGTTTGATCCTAGGCCTTGTAAGTGCCATCTAAACACAGACCTGAACTAAACACTGAGCTGACTGGTGCAGTTGATTTGCTGGAGAGAAGGGACATCATCCAGAGAGACTTTGACAGGCTTGACGAGTGGGATCAGGTGAACTTCATAAAATTCAACAAGACCAAGTGCAAGATCCTATATGTGGGCTGGGGCAACCAATACAGACTGGAGTATGAAGGGGATGAGAGCAGTCCTGCAGAGAAGGATTAGGGAGTACTGGTGAATGAAAACTTAGACATGAGCTGTCCATGAGCACTCACAGCCCAGAAAGCCCATCACACCAAAAGCAGCGTGGCCAGCAGGGCGAGGCTGGGGATTCTCCCTCCATGCTATCACTGGATTCCACCCAGAGTACTGCATGCAGCCCTGGGGCCCCCAGTACATGAAGACATGGACCTGTTCGAGAGGGTCCAGAGAACGGTCACAGAAATGAGCAGAGAGCTGAAATACCCCTGCTGTGAAGACAGGCTGAGGGAGTTGTGTTTGCTCAGCCTGAGATGAGAAAGCTCTAGGGAAACCAAGGAGACCATTTTGTGGCCTTTCACTATGTAAAGGGGGTTTATAAATAAGGGGGTTTATAAATAAGAAAGATTTTTTCTAAAAATAAGACTAATTTTTGCCAAGGCCTGTAGTGACAGACAAGGGGCAACGTAAACATTTAAACTAAAAGATTGTAAATTCAGATTAGAAATAAGGAAGAATTTTTTTACGATGAGCGTGGTGAGACACTGGAACAGGTTGCCTAGAGAAGTTGTGGATATACCAGCACTAGAAGTGCTAAAGGTCAGGTTGGACTTAATCAGCAACCTGATCTAGTGAAAAGTGCCCCTGCCCCATGGTAAGGGATTGGACTGGATGATTTTTAAAGGTCCCTTTAAACCCAAACCATTTTGCGATTCTATGTAAGAAGACATTTTACAATTCTGAGCTGTCTACACCAGAAAAAG
This sequence comes from Neopelma chrysocephalum, assembly GCF_003984885.1. Taxonomy (NCBI): domain Eukaryota; kingdom Metazoa; phylum Chordata; class Aves; order Passeriformes; family Pipridae; genus Neopelma; species Neopelma chrysocephalum. Next base: position 1,048,018 of record NW_020925585.1, on the reverse strand, counting down.
GGCCCTTGGTCTATTAGAAACCCCGATTCCCTCTCTGTGGTAGTAGGAAGTAAAGTAATGCCAAAGCTGTTGCCAAAACAGCTTCAGTACCAGACGTACTACTCCGACAGTAGGCTGCCTGATCAAACTACAGCTTTTTATCTGTATTAGTTTCAAAGCCCTGATCTCTGTACAGCAGTGTAAAGCTATTGTTTGACTGCACAGTTGCAAGAACAAATTTGGCTGACTTGGGGATACCCCCACTCAGCTCCTCCTCAAGAGTATGCTCTCATGGCACCTTGTCTCTTCTGCCCTCCACCAGCAGCGGAGCAGTCCATGCATGCACAGAGCTCTCAGGTTAAAAACACCCAGGAGGATATTAGCCAGTAATCAAATTTAAATCTTGTGTCTCCAGCGCTAGGGTGAGCCAGCATTGGGGCCTCCAGAAGGCTGACAGTCAATGTATGCATGCCATTGGATACCTGGCTACTAACTCACATTCCCTGGGGAATGATAAATTAGTTCTCAATGCTCTTCTGCAAGTCTGCTCATAATTTGTAAATGGAATCATGCTTTACTGTCTACAAACAAGAAATTAAGAACTGTTGTAATGCAGGAGGTAAAAATGGGTTTATAAGTGGGGACTGAGAAAAAGTTGACTCATGTTGCCTGCTTATTGCACTGCCCACCATAACCTCAGCCTGCTACCTTGAGAAATACAGAAATTGCCTACCTGAGTCATGAGGTATAAAAAATTTTTACCGTAATCATATTCCTTGTCAGTGACCACAATTCTTGAATACTAGGGATATTTAAATCAATTAGCATCAAACGTCCTACTAACACCAATGACAGCAGTGACAGCATTCCGGAAAGTGGGACATCACCATACTGCTGCGCATCCAATATTTTTCCTTGAAACCTTCTGTTTTAAGGTATTACTCTTGCAGGAGCTGCAGAAGATTCTTCGATCATTTCCGTGATGTTAAGGGAAAAGAACCACATCTAAACATGAGCAGTGAATGAATCACATACGTCAAGAATTAAGTGAAGCTGAACCATCTCTGTATGTCTCTGGCTAAGTGTAGTAGGAGAGGACTAGAGTGGCAGGTGGCAGAGCACTACTCCATTGCACTGCTCTGTCTGCAACTTCTGGCAGACCACATGGTCTGCACAGCAATGGATCATGCATCAACAGAAAGCACATGGGAACAAACAAACAAGAACTTAGTACTGGGAGCCACCAAAAATGCCTCCTGCATCAGGGCAGAGACACGGTCTGTGATACCAGTGAACAAGAAACACCAGGAAATGGCTATAACACCAATCTTTGACCACATATTGACAATCAGCAGCTCAAAATATGTGCCTAATTCATTAACCAAATGCAAGACTAAGTGGTACCTACAACAAGTTCTGCAGGTATGGTATATGACTTGGCAAAAACTGTTGCACTACAAATCCTCCTGAAATACTATTTTTAAAAATACAATTATTTGATCTGCTTCTGACAATATTCAGGAGTAAGTGGCACAAATCGCTCCATCTTTCTTCTGTTATCTCGTCATTTAGTAAATCTGAAGAGCCTTCTAACTTGTACAGCATACCTTCATGCCTTTTCAGATGAGACAGGATTGAGCTGTTAGCTTTGGGAACAGCTCCTGCATGGCTCTCCTCTCCTACAAAAATGTGCCTGTCTCCCTTTTTAACAGACATATGGAGACAAAGAGCTGGAACCCCAAACTTGGAGGAGTCCTAACACTCCCATCTCAGTGCTGCTTTCTGCTTCACAGCTAAACCACCATCTAGCCATCTCAGAAAACTACACATCTAGGAATTCGAACACTTGGAAAGCTTTCATTTTATGGCAAATATTATACACAGGAAGAGGTGTATTGAATGAGGTAAGAGTGGCAGTACATTTTTGCAGTTTATTGACTAGCTTATAGAGGGAGATGTTGTGCCTAATGTTCTGCACCTCCCTTCATGTTTATGCATATTTACGGTTATGGAACCAGATAACAGGCAGTCCAATTCTGAAGTACTAAACAGGATACACACCAAATGCAAATGGTTTACTGAATAATAATCGCTGTGTTTAAAACGTAGGGGGGGGAGAAGAGAGAATTTTTATCTCCTGGGAAGATCTTACAAAAGGCTGTCCTGGACAAACTAACAAATTATTTTTCATCTCCTGCATGCAGAAACAGAGATGGAGAAGCTCATAGTTGTTTCAGCAACTGTTCCACTATGAGATGCTTCTACATTTCCCAGGAGAAGACAAAGAGCTACTCTGGGTAGACTCTCAAGAGTTACAGAAAGCCACAGAATTTCTAAGTGATAAGAGATTAGGGGTTAAAGGATAAATAAAATTTTTGAAATAATGCAAAGAATGGCTGCCAAGTGTCAAGGGAGGCTCACAAAAAAGTGCTTGAGGAAAAATTTGATGAGAGATGGCCAAGTGGGCTTCAAAATGTCCACATAACTTGCTTATATAGGTTTTATGCATATTATCTCCCAGTACTGAAAGACCTTATGTCTATTCTGGTTCTTTACTTCTGGGAGATATCTGTCTCTCCATGCCATCTCCAGGCAGGACCAACTATACTTCTTACTTCTGACAGAAACTTCTGTGCCTCATACAGACAAAGCTTCCATACCGTGTTCCTAAAGGGTGTTCTGGTGCTGTAATATCTTTATTATTCAGCACCATTTCATAATTAGCCCCGTACTTCTAGTGGATAGGACAGATAATTCCACTGCACAGGACCACAACACCACCAATTCACGGATCAACTGTCTCATTCTTTCAAGGGCTTTTTGTTGCTGAGGATTGTCATGTAGCTCCTACTCAGTGTTTTATTTTTGATCTAAAAAGCCCCTGCTATATTTCATTCTTCACATTGATCAGAGATCCAGAAAGCAATGTAACTTGTCCTAGGTCCTCCTACAATGCCTTTTTTCCATAGTCTCACATGTTTCTTAGAATGCAGTACCTAAAACTGCACATTGTACTCCATGCTTAGCGTACATGCCACATCACTGACCTTTTTGTTACATGCATCCTTTGAAACCCCAAAATGCATTTGCCTTGTGACATGGCCATCTTCTGACACACAATAACCCCCAGATCCTTTCAGGAATACCAGTAACCTAATCTGTCGGGTCTTGCTCCATGTTACTGATTACCTTTGATAAATGCAACACCTCGCACCTGTTCCTATTGAATTAGCACCTCATTTTCCTTTCCTGCCAATTCACCAAAATTATTTTGAACTCTACTCGTGTTCTCCAGCATGTTCACAGCCACTTCTACCTCAGTGTTGATGGCAAATTTAAATTAGAACATTCTTATACTCACATCACTAAAACATCAGGTCATACTGCAACTCAAACACACCCTTCAGCAATACATCCCAATAAATCCTTCCCATATTGACATATGCATGTGCTTCCAAGTATCTGTGCCCAGAAGCACTTGTGTGCATGCACATGCCTGTTCTGCCCTGCCTGAATATAAGGATATTACACTGACCACAGTACTTTGTTGGTTTTGATGTTTGCTTTGTGGCAACTGATTTAGGTTGCCTTCTGCACAAAAAGGCCCTGTGTTAACAGCACACTCACTGGCTTTAAGTAACTTGCACACTCCACAACAAACCACCAGGAAATAAGGCAGAGCTGCTTTAGGAAGCACAAGGAACATACACACTGGCTAGCACACTGCAAAAATCTACATTGTTTTAAGAAGTCATCCTACAAAAAAACTTCACCAAGAAATAAAAGCAAGGCATACTTTCAAAAGTTAATGTTAAGCTTAAAAAGAAACTTTACTTTTTTCTTTTTATGTGCAATAGTGAACAGTGAGTTCTGATCATAATAGAAACTTCTCTTAGGGATTGTATAAAAAAACATTATTTCTGAACAAATTTGAAAAAAAAAGGAGAAAATGCAGGCTCATTTAAAAAATTTGCTTAGCTATGGAAAACTGCTAAGCAATTGTGGAAACTACAGCGGGAAAGAAAGTAGCAGACTTGCAGACTTGCTAGCGGGGTGCTCAGAGTTACACTGCTGTCAGAAATTCCCTAGGTAAACCTAAAAAGAAATAGTTTGTGCTGAGGCATTTTTATAAATTCCTCAGAGATACCTTAAATATTAATATGAACATATTTCAAAACAGTCTGTTAAATATTAAGGCATGTCCATGTACGCTATATTAATGTGAAATTGAATAAAAAACAGTTCTTCCCACAAGATTTACTTATTTTTTTAAAATTATTATTATTTTTTAGCTCTCCAGAGAAATCCTTGTTAACCCAAACTAACATGTTCAAAATAGCAAAATTGAATGATCTGCCAGTTTTTAAGAACAGATTAGTGACATGGTTTTGAATGTTTCTTAGATGAAATCACTAACTAACACCTTCACATTAATCGATTGGTGTCAGCAGAATTCTGGAGAGCTATGCTGCAGGCTCCAAGACCAAAGTAGTAATCAATTAAGGAAGTCAGCTGAAAAAAATGATGCAAAGATCAGAGTTGTCAATGGCAAAATAATCTCATCTCGGTGGTGTCAAAGGAAGAGTAAAAAAATGCCACATACTTACTTCATAATGTAAGAAAACAATTTAAACAAAGATTTAGTAAACAAATAATTGTCAAATAAATATAGCAATTAAAATCTATTAAGAAATTCTTCAAGAATCTATCTTCTAGGCCATATTTATGTAACTTTATAAAAGATACATGTCAGTATAAATTGTACAAGTCTTTTTTTTTTTTACAGTATTAAATACCATACTTGCTAAAAAAATCCTGGGGATTTTTATTTAGAGTACTAATACTCCAAACAATTAATACAGTTAATTACCAAGACAAAGATATATCCAGTTTAGTTCTTGGAAACTAACTAATATTTTTACACGTCTTTTACACATTTTTCTTTTGGAATAGGGATTAAAAAACCCTCTGTTTTTTCTGCTGTATGTTCCATCCATAAACAACTCTGAAGCACAAATAACACTGCTTTGTTGAGCTCCTAAGCTCTTGAACCTGCTGAGTTAGCAAGGATGTCCACAGCAGGGTGTTGAGAAGGGGAGCGTTAAATATCACTCAAAATAGGGTTCTCATTTCTCCATACTCTTTGTTTGGCTATCACCATCATGAGGGCCTCTACCACGCTACATGCCACAGAAAGCTACCTGACACAATCTGTAGTGCATTCTTTACCTTCCACAAGCAAACCATCAGAATCTATTAAAATTACTTTACGCCGATAGCACTAGAGACATGACAAATCACAGGCCAAGAGTCAGATACCAAAGAATGTGTCTCAGGGCGTTGGGGCCAGGCCCATTTGCAAGCAAATGATATTGTGCGAAGCTGGCATGCTCAGTGCATGACAAACTGATGCAATTTCAGTACTGTCGGAGAAGCTGGGTGAGATTTCTCTGATGCTGGCTATGGTTAGTGTACAGAATTGTGCAGAGTTCCCAGATTTGAATCACTTGGGGCCTGAAAGGGCTTCACTTGACAAGCCACAAATAATTACACTACACTCCTTCTATTGTACTCTATTACTTTGCCTCTTATCTCTAGGCTTTGAGCACTCATGAACAAGCAAGGTCGCTTCTATTTTGACCATGATGCAACAAAACATTGCTCTTTTGTGATATGATAAATAAAACACAGCCCTGCAGACTAAACATTTTTATCAGGTCCATTTTCCACTTTTATAAACAACAACAACTTTGGGAGCTTGTTAGAAGAGTAGAGGTTGGAAATAATCATGCGGGCAAGTTCATGAGCTTTTCACTTAGGAGTGTGATATAGATATCTCGTTATTGTAAAAACTCATTTGAGAAATGGGGCATTAAGTTCTTAGCCCATAACAGATAACAGTTGTATCTGTGATTACTTTAAGCAGGTTTTTACTCCCTTTCAAATCAGCAATTTTTGACAATTTAGTTGGCGAGTAGCAAAAAATAGTCTGAATGTGCAGCATGTTACCAGCTCCTTCGTAGACACCAAATACAATTCAAAATTAACATTTGTGTATTAGCTCACAAAATATATTAAACACTTAGCCAGTTAGGAAAGTTCTGTATTACTGGTATTATCCTGGCCACTGCGTTCAAAAAGAGTAATGATATTCATAACATTCACACTTAGGAAAAAAGAAAGAAAAAAAGGTAAAAGAAAAAACAATGGCTTTCCTGGTTTAAGGAACTAACTTCTAGTCATCTTTTCTTAGTTTACAGAACAATTTCTTTCAGAAGAAATTTCCTTTTTTTCTCTCCCTGGTTAGGCAAAAATCAATCTTATTTAGAGTTCTAAACTACAAACCAGATGGTACCGTTTTTTTTTTTTAGCCTTAAAACTATGTTTAGAGGTTTTCTAAAGCTGCAATTAGATACAAACCAGAAAAGGAAAAATTCAAATATGATGACAAACATGATGCATGTAGACAAAAAATTATTCTTTCCCTCTTCCCAAACGGCACTAAGACTTTATTGCAAAACCTGACCGTCTGATATCAAAACATTCTGAAAAGGGAAGGTAAAACCAAAATTATCAAAAGAACAGATTTCAATATAGAGGACAAATATAGAAAGGAAAAATTTAAAAAAGGCCAAAATCTCCTCCCAGAAATGGCAAAAAACCTCAGCCATACTTCAGAATCTATTTATGTTTTCTAATCTCTGTGTCAGAGGAAATTGTGCAAAGATTGTATGCCTACCAATCACACAACTACATCCACATTTGCTCAGCAAAAGGTACTTTCTATTCAACACCAATAATAGATGTTTTCAGCATTTACTGACTTTTTATGCTCCCTAGCTACAACATAAAACCTCATGCCAGGTTTTTAGCTTTTAGCGGGAGAATGATTCTTTAATTAGAAACCAGCTTTTAAATATTCACAAACTTCTTTATGAGAATGGAGCATTTTGAACTTTAATGGTGAGAATGTCAGCACAGGAAATAATTTTTCTTAGAATTTGGAACAAATGAGAAAAAATAATAGGCTGATTCTATAATGGCATAACTTTCAACTCCAAAGCTTGTCTGAATTTTTTTCCTGAAGATCCATTTCTTCACAAAATTAACGCAAGACAAATATTTTTCTAACGTTCTCTGACATTATTATAAATGTACTGGTCCATTAATTTATTACTCAACTGAAGACATGTTCCTTTTTTTCACCACATCTTAAAGGAACAAGAAAGTTAGAATGCAATTACCATCACAGCTCAACTGCAAGGAAGACACATGACCAGGGAGTCCTATTCTTGGAAAGAACTTGACCATCCTGTAAAGGGTACAGAAGGGAATCTATACAGAAAGAAAAAGAGTCCTGAGCAAAACCAGAAGTAGAGGCAACTGGCTGAAGTATATATTCCTCAATAAATATGGTCCCTTTTCATAAAAGCTGTTCATTGTAAGGAATACAGACTTGCTGCTGAACAACTGATTGTTTCACTACCTAATCAAGATTCTTTGTTCGTCCTTATGTAAAAGATTATAAGGAAAGCTTTAGATTTCATTATTTTCCAATTTGGAGATACTGCAGCACTTGAATGCCTTCTCCCCTGGTATATAAAGGGAATTCAGTTTTTAAAAGTGAATCAATTACAGGAGAGACAAGGAATACAAAAAATAAAATAATGAAGATTTCAGTAATTCTTATCTCACCCTTTTCAAGGTAATCTGGCGGGAGAGAAAAGCTTCACAGAAGTTTTATACTGTTTTCATTCTGTTAAAGAATTAAGTAGCCAAACAGTAATAATATCATTTTGGATAGACAATACTTTCCACAGCATGTCATCAGGTTAACAACTATTACCAAGTGTAGGCAACTTCTTTCAAGAGTGATTTTTGAAACTCTGTGTACCACGTACACTATTTCACAACTGTCATGTAGAGGTCCTGATCTTAACCAGGACCCACAAACCCTGAGACATACAAACTAATAAAATACTAGGTGTAAGTTGCAGTGGAGGTTTGGCTGTCACTTCTTATAAATTACTGAATTGTAGCTACACTGAGGGCATATTCAACATCCAAAATCATCTTCTCAGATTTCCTATTCATATGCTTTTAGAACTGAAGGGTTTTTTTGAACAGGAGGTGGAGCTCTCACTGCACCGACAGAGGAGGAATGAGAGGAAATAATTGTTTCAAACCTGGCATGGAGATGGTGCTCCTTTCTCATGGTGTGCTCTTTCTCTCTCATTTCAATGCCTAAAGGTATCCAAACTTCACTGTTTTGCCTTAAATGCTTTATTTAAAAGAAGTCCAACCCTACAACATTTATTGGTTTATGGAACATAAAATATTTATAACGCAATATATAGGTTGAAATAATATTTTAAAAAAAGACTGTTCACAGAAAGAGATTAGTCATGTTCTAGCTGCAAGACCTTTATCATCAGGACACTTAGGAATAAATAAGTTTGCTAACAGACTACATACACTTCTCCTTTCATTTCCCATTACAAATACAATGCCACTTTCAAAGGGAATGACAACACTTCTGTTTTGTCATCAAAATCCCCTTCCAGAATGCTCTACACTGCTATTTCAGTCTTCCCCAAGCCACAGAAAGTTCAGGCTTAGATAAAACTGGAAATGAAAAGTTGATACAAGTCCTCATATAATTCCCATAAACCGGAAAAATAATGGTTGCTTAAACAAGTGTATTCAGAAAATGGTAGGTGGAAAGCCTCCATTAGCACACTACCTGAAGTATTTCCACTGTATCCAAATGCAGCACTGAAGTTCTACCACTGAGCACTCTGTCACACAAGCATCTCTTAGGTATCATATACGGAAATTCCAAGATAACGTCATAAATGCTATAACAATGGGGACTAATTCCCAATTAAACCTGGAATTAATTACATCAGACATGAAAAAATTCAAAGACCAATTAAAATGTGTGCTGCAATAATAAAAAAGGGAGAGATATCTTACATTTTCCCTCATGTTGCATTTTAGAGCCTGGTGTGTTCTCACTCCTGGCAAGTAAACAATGAAATAGGTTTAACATTATCTTTGTTAACAAGATTTTACAATTATCATGACTTGATGCTATATGGGTAGAAAACATGACCAAGAGCAGTCAAGCATGGATCCTCTGATGAAATAATTCCACTGGTGGTATGATATTATTAACAAAACTTTGTCACCAATACCTCTAAAAAGTACAATGGAATTCAAATATCTCTACTGTGATGCATGTTTGAATGCCCTACTAATTCCAATCTTTCTGAAAATGTAACTTCCTGATCAAAACTGCAAATCAGTAGATCTTGGTAAAGAAATGGACAATGGATGCTTTGCAGCTGTGGTTTACTGACAGAGAGTGTCAACTTTTGGTCTTTCAGAGGACAAATCGATATAGGTGATCACACTGCTGTTTCTATATCCAACTGCCGACCCTCACCGCAGGAATACAGTAAAAGGGATTTCCTGCTCAGAAAAATCTTATGTGGGCCTTTGAGCAACTGCACAACAATTAGAGAGCGCTGGAGCTGTATGTCTCTGTCTAACCCATCCGGACTCTGAAGCAGATTAAACACACAAGAGAGGAAACAGCTTTAACTGATTGCTATGTACACATTCAGTCAGTTTTCTCTTTCGTTTTACCTTTTCCTAGTTTCTGCCTTAGCTGCCATCATGTGAATTGCAAAATTCTTTGTGTCTTACTTTATACACTTCAAGTTCCCTTTGCATACAAAGTGATCAGTTTCATAGCACTGACAAAGTCTGTCAACAGGAAAGCTGCCTGGAGGAAAGACATTTAATCATCACTGCTGACAAATGCACAAGTTACCACAAAAAAAAAAAAAAGTCAGGTCTATTCCCTCCACTAATCCATGCTCCTTCATTGGAACTGCAAAGAAAACCCCAAACAAAAATGATCAAAATAGCATTTTTCTGACATTACAGAATCTGTCAAATTATTGTCTTCATCATCCCTGTAGGAGTAACCAGGACATTTGAAAATCCTCTATGAAGACACTAAGACTGTAAAATAATCTAATTAGATCTAACAGATCTAATACTTCTGTTTAACTTCCTTGGAGTGACTGGTGTGTCACTGATTTCAACAGGATTTGTGAGACAAGTTTAACACATGGTGAGCTTGTACAAACAGACTGGTAAGAAAGTAGTCTTCACACTGGCAGATTTCATACTCAAGGCATTCGAAGGCTGTTCAGATTTTTTAAAACTACCAAGTTCACACAGTTCAGACACTCAGTGAAAGGGTTAGAATAGCAATTCTTCAAAGTGTTTTGACATAAACTCACAATTACTCCCTCCCTGCTTTGTAACTACAACACTTACAAATATTCCCCCTTTATAACTTGCTATTGTGGCTTATTCTTAGGCTTCATATGGAAGAACAAGTAAAAACTTCCCTTTTTTGACTCTATGTACATTTACTTTAACAGTAAAGAATGCTGAAAAAAAAAATAACAAACTTTAAGTCTTTGTGGTTTTATATTTCCATAAAGAAGAGTATAACCTAGTAATTAAACAGCTTCTATGGAGGTAAAGTCTATGGACTTTCAAAAAACCCACAGTATTTTAGGATCTTACATGTCATATTTTACTTCCACAACATTTGCAACTCCAGGAAAATCTGGGGAGTAGTATTGGAAGTGTTAATTAAAAACACAGTAAGCACTCGTGTCAGTCAAGTATGCCCTCTGCTCTACAACACATTTAAATGTATGTCACCTTGACCTGCAATATACCACTGTAAAATTTTTTTGGTCAATATAAATCAAATGTACACTAATTTATTCAGTAAGTTTCCTGGGATCTGAATCAACATTAGAAATCTAACTAGTATTTATTATTCTGTTATTGACAAAGGGAGCATATTTAAATGATAACAAGAACATGTGGGTGTCATTTTGAAGTTGAATTGTTCTCTAGGGACATCCTTAGTAAGCGTCTACATTTAAAGGTCATTCACTGCTAAATTATGAACAACTGTTGCATTTATTAGCCCAGGCTCAATAGTTTAGAAGCTAGTGTCATCAATTTAAACTGGTAATGAAATTTAATTGTCCACGAGGAAAACAGACATTTTCCTTATTCTGTGTTTCATCATTTTATGTATACTCCAAACAAAACTGGAAAAAGTGCAAGTTTACTCTGGCATTTTGGGTTTTTTTGTGGGTTTTTTTTGGGATGGGGGCATAGTGGAGGAAAAATACTTTTAAGATCTTATATCAGAGGAATAGAGCTTTAGTAAAGCTGAGCTCCTGGAACAAAGACTTTTGAAAGAACTGTGTTTCCCATTTACTTTGTTGACAGAACCCAATCTCAAGAGTTGTATAATAAGACTTTTCCCTAAATTTTCTTTCTAATCTTTTATTTTCCTGGTCAAGAGTCCACTCTACTTCTTAATTTCACTGTAGTTTTCAGTCTGAAGCTAGGGAGAAGTTTCCTCTTTCTATGGCAAGTCATTTCCACCCTCTCCCCAGAACTGCTCATTCCACTTTCCCAGAACTGATGGGACTCCCTGCCCATTCCACTTTGCAGGTGCTGCCTAACAATATTAGGGATATTATTTTATCTGAAAAAACAGGTTTCAGGGTAAAGCTGAAAACAAACCAGTAAATTGGTAATGAATTTCTTTAAAGAAAAGGACAAACGTTCCCTTTGTGTCTTTTCTTCCCAGGGAGTAAGAATGTACAGTGGCAGCCTGAATCCAGGGGAACTGGATTCTGCTCTGCTAAAGGTAAGAAACCAGAAAGGAAGAGATGTCAGGAAATCATGCAGAGCCACTACAGAGAGGAACAACTCTCCTTTCAGTCTCTCATTTCATGCAAGAGGTCACCACCATCGCTGTTTCTAGGATGACCATCACCACTCTTCCCAAAAAACTCTCCCTCAGTTCTGTTTCTCTGCAGTGGTCCCAGCAATCACAGTACAGAAGATATGCTTTGTAACTCCCTGGCAAGTGACTGGGCTGGTGGGCAGCCAGCATGTGAGCAATCTTCTATATGCCCCAAGTTCCATCATCCTTTTCTGCTATTAATTGCATAATCTGATTAGTTCCTTGTTTCAGCTATTCCAAGTAAACATTTTAATTTTGAGCAAGATAGCACTTCTGGGAAAGAGAATAGTAAAAAGATCCACTGTGTAAAGTAGTACTCCAGTGATCACAGAATCATACAATAGTTTGGGTCGGAAGGGACTTTTAAAGGTCATCTAAACCACCACCCCTGCAATAAGCAGGGACATCATCTAGATCAGGTTGCTCAGAGCCCTGTCCAACCTGACCTCGAATACTTCCAGGGATGGGGCATCTAAAAACCTCTCTGAGAAACCTCTGCAGTGTTTCACTACCCTCACTGTAAAAACGGTGTTCCTTAGGTCTACTCTGAATATACCCTCTTTTAGTTTAAAACCGTTGCTGCTTGTCCTATTGCAATAAAACCCTACTAACAAGCTTGTCCCCATCTTTCTTAAAACCCCTCCGTATATACTGAAGGACTGCAAAAATGTCTCCCTGAGCCCTCTCTGGTCTGGGCTGGACATGCCAACTCTCTCAGCCTCTCTTCATAGCAGAGGTGCTCCATCCCTTTGATCCATTTTTGTGGCCCTTCTCTGGACTCACTCAAACAGTCCTTGTCTTTCCCGTGTTGAGGACCTCAGAGACGGACCAGCAGACCCCTTCCAGGTGGGACCTCACAAAAGCAGAGAAGAGGGACGGAATCCCCTCCCTTGCCCTGCTGGCCATACTGCTTTTGATGTACCCAGGACACACTTGGCTTTCTGGGCTGTGAGTGAACACTGCTGGCTCATGTCCAGCCTCTCATTCACCAGTACGGCCAAGTCCTTCTCTGTGGGGTTGCTCTCGATTCCTACATCCCCCAGCCTCTACGGATACTAGGTGTTGCCCCAAACCAGGTGCACTTGGCCTTTTCGAACTTCATGAGGGTCCCATGGACCCACTTCTCTAGCTTGTCCAGGTCCCTCTGGATGGCATTCCATCCTTCAGGTGTGTCAACAGCACCACCTAGCTTGGTGTCATCTGCAAATTTGCTGAGGGTGCACTCGATCCCTCTGTCTGTGTCATTAATGAAGACCTTAAATAATACTGGTCCCAGTGCAGACCACTGAGGGCACCACTTGTCACTGATATCCATCAGGACTCTGAGGCACTGACAACTACCCTCTGGATGTGACTGTCCAACCAATTCCTTATCCATCTAACAGTCCAGCCATAGAAGCCATCTCTCTCCAATTTAGAGAGAAGGATGTTGTGCAGCACTGTGCCAAAGTCTTTACAGAAGTCCAGATAAATGACATCTGTAGACCTTCCCTTGCCCACTGATGTAGTTACTCCACCATAGAAGGCCACTGGGTTGGTCAGGCAGGACTTGACCTTGACGAAGCCATGCTGGCTGTCCCAAATCACCTCCCTGTCCTCTATGTGCCTCAGTAGAGCTTCTAAGGGGATCTATTCCATGAACTTCCTAGGCACAGAGGTTGGTAGTTCCAAGGGTTCTCTTTTCTATCCTTTTTAAAGACCGGTACAATGTTTCCCCTTTTCCAGTCACCTGGGACTTCACCTGACCACCGTGCCTTTTCGAATCTCATGGAGAGTGATCGGCAACTACATCAGCCAATTCCCTCAGTACTCTGGAATGCGTCTTATAATGTCCTACAGACTTAGCTATATGTTCAGGTTCCTCATGAACCCTATCTCTTATAGTGGGAAGCACTTTGCTCCCCCAGTCCCTGTCTTGCAGTCCATTTACTTGAGAAGTGAGGGAAAAGAGACTGCAAGCGAAGAATGAGGCAAAAAAAGTTCTTAAATAGCTCAGCCTTTTCTTGTCCATTGTTACCAGTTTGCCCATTGTATTCATTGGGAACGGTACACTTTCTTTGACTTTTATCACCAAACTGTTTTAAAAGGTAATACTATACATAAGGCTCATGATGCAAACTAACTAAAGTTGAATTGTCTATATAATTTCATTAAAAAATACCATACTTTACTCAGATATACTGCACCCATCCCCTTTAATGGAAGGTTATATTTCAAAAAGATAATGCTTCACAGTGGCACTTACTCCACTTAACTCTTCTAATTCATCAGATTTAGATAGCACAGAAGTGGTGAAACATCTGCTTAATCATAAACACTTGATCACCCTGCAATCCCCAAATTTTAAAGTGGTATCTATACTCCTCCTGGCTGTCAACCCCCACAAGAATGAGAGCTGATGTGGTATGGACACAGAAACATCCACAAGCTCCAACCATCCAAGTGAAACCACCTTGTTCTTCAAAGCAAAATAATTTTTATAGTAAATATGTATGAAAATATATCTATCTACACAGTATCTTCCTAGCTAGTACAGAGCAATATACTAGCTTTCATTAACCTTAGTTTTGCTGGAAGGAGGGCATATAGTGTACTCATTTGAATTTCTGTACTTGGAACAATACTTATGCAAATTATTTAGCAATATAACAAACTGACAATTACATTGGCATAAGCTTTCCTCATGCATAACCCATAAGCTCTTTAAAACATAAAGGAAATACACAATGTTATTATCATAACAGTTTTCTATATCCTATCCTACAAGCATGCCTGGCCCAGACGAACTTCAGCTACCACTTCTAGTACAGTTTCCTGGTCAGCATACAGCACGATAATTTTTGTATGGGATGTAGTATAGAGCCCTCTCATCTGACTGCAAAGACAAGAATCCTGCAGGAACAACGACCAAAATCTGCTGATCTACAATAAGTTTCAGATTCATGAGTTTGACTCATCACTAGAGAATGATCCAAGAGGAAAAGTGCTGTACAATCAGTGTTGTAATCAAAGATTTTCACTCTTAAGATCATTTTCCTGAAAGATTTCTAGAAAAGATACAGTTCCATTTCTGATTTCTTTGATTAGACAACTTGCCATTTTTTAAATTTAAAAAAAATAAACCCACTAGATAGCAGGATTCACTGACAGAATTAGAACTAAGTAAATAAAAAACACACTAAAAACAAATACTGCTAAGAAAAATTCTATTTGTATAATATGTGCATCTTAGAAATCACTCTGTCACTTCCAACTAACTTGCTCAACTATAACATGGTGGGATTAGTCTGTGCTATTGTAACCACACTCAGCAAAATGTTTTAAAGCCAGTTTCATTCCCCAAAATCACACAGATATATTGCAGGGAACCACTTACATTTAAGTTCACCTAAGAGACCGAAATATTGATGCAGTTACACTCCCACATTAATGTATATAAAGTGGTTTACAAGGCTTGTAAGCACTTGCCAGTAGTGAGGACCAAATAATCTACAGCATTAAAAATCAGGCAGATGCACTTGTTTCATGGAACTATGCCTACATGGATCAATCTTCTAGCAATTCACCTGGATTTCATTTTTTTTCTTGGTATTTCTTAGCAGCTCCAAACTACTGAATTGATACATTTAATAAAAGAAGCTAGCCTTGAATATCCACATTCAAATGCCTTGAGGTTCACAGCCTCCCCTGTCTCTACCCAGCAACATGTGGAAGTGTTACAGTCCAGCAGTTTTGTGGGATGAGAAAACCACTGGGAACAAAAAGGACCTCTGAAAACTGTGTAGACTAATTTGCCTGCTCAAGAAGGATCAGCTACACAGCAGGTTTAAAGAACCTGCAAGGATGGAGACTTCACAGTCTTCTGGGCAACCTATGCTTGACCACCTTCATGGTAACAAACCAGTCTTGTCTTATGTTTAGATGGCGTTCTGATGTTTGCCCACTGCCACCTGTATGTCACCAGGCACCAACAAGAAGACTTTTGCCCCTCACTCTCTTTGTTCAGATCATTTGTACATGTTGATGAAATGTCCCTGTCCCATCTCTTCTATGGGGCACCCCAGCTCTCTGAGCCTTCTGTCATGCAAGAAGTACTCTAGTCCCTTCATCATGTTTGGCCCTGCACTGGGCTCACTACAACTTCTTTTGTGGGAGCCCAGACCTGGACCCAGCACGTGCCTCTCTCAGCAGAGAGCAGCTGCCTCTCCCCTCTCACACTGCACCAGCCACCACCCTGCAGCACAGAGCTCGCCTGGGACAGCAGGTGCCTGGCAGGCTGAGAGCACCTTCCTGTGCAAGAGTAGAGTAGGGCAGGGCAGGGCAGGGCAGGGATGAGATGGCACGGTATGGCATGGCATGGCATGGTCAAGGTTGGGCTGAGCAGGGATGGGATGGGAGGCGATGTGGCCAGCAGGGCTAGGCTGGTCAGGGCAGGGATGGACTGCGCAGGAATGGGCAGGGATGGGCAGGGATGGGATGGGCTGGGACGGGCTGCGCAGAGATGGGCTAGGCCGAGCAGGAATGGGCAAGGATGGAATGGGCAGGGCAGGGCAGGGCAGGGCTGAGCAGAGATGAGCTGAGCTTGGGCAGGTCAAGGCAGGGCTGGACACAGCTGGGCAGTGCTGGGCTGGGCAGGACAGCGATGGGTTAGGCAGGTCAAGGCAGGGCTAGGCACGGGTGGGACAGGACGGGCTGGGCTGAGAAGGGGTGGGCAGGTCAAGGCAGGGGTGGGCAGTGCTGGGCTGAGCGGGGCGGCCCCTCGACGCCCGGCCCTCCGGGGCAGCTCTCGCTCGCCGCCGCCATCTGGCCGTCCCGAGGCGCGGGGAGTGCCCCGCCCCGGCGCACCTCACCGTGTATCCGCGCTCCAGCTCGCTCTCCTCGTATCGGAAGGACGGGATGAACACCTCCATTCCAGTGCCCTCAGCGCGCCGCCGCCATCGGCGCGCGCTCACGTGACGCCCAGCACGTGACGGGGGGCGGGGCCATGGCCGGCCTGGCCCCGCCCCCGGGTCCCCCGCGAGCCGCGAGCGTCGGGAGCGGTGCGGGGTCCTCTGGAAGGAACGGGTTTAAAAAAAGTGTTTGAGAGAATCGGCTTTCGGTACAGCCAGACCTGCAGCGTTACGTCGGAGCACAGAAAAATGAAGGGAAAAAAAATTAACTCCTAGAGGCATGAATTTATCCGGTCCTAAATTCGCACTGCAGCTCAAACCAGAATCACAGAATATTTAGGGTTGGAGGAGATCTCTGGGGATTATTCAGTCCAACACCCCTGCCACGGCAGGGCCACCTAGAGCAGGTTACACAGGAACGTGTTCAGGTGGGTTTTGAATGTCTCCATAGGGGGAAACTCAACGACTTCCCTGGGCAGCCTGTTCCAGTGCTGTGCCACCCTCAATGTAAAGGAAGTTCCTCCTTGTGTTGAGGTGGAACTTGTGTTTCAGGTTATGGCCATTGCTCCTTGTCCTGTGGCAGCACTGAAAAGAGGCCGGCACCATCCTCTTGGCACCTGCCTTTGAGATATTTGTTTATATTGATGAGATCCCTTCTCAGTCTTTTCTCCAGATAAACAGACCCAGCTCTTACAGTCTTCCCTTGTAAGGGAAATGCTCCAGACCCCTAACCATTTTTGTCACCCCCCACTGAACCCTCTCCAATACCTCCTTGTCTTTCCTTGCTCTGAGGAACCCAGAACTGGACACAGCACTCCAAAGGTGGTCTCACCAGGGCCAAACAGAGGGGGAAGATCACCTCCCTCAACCTGCTGGCCACACTCTTCCAGGATACCATTGGCCCTTCTGGCTGCAAGGCCACACTGCCAGCCCATGGTCAACTTGTCATCCACCAAGACTCCCAGGTCCTGCTCTGCAGAGCTGCTCTCTAGTAGGGCATCGCTTAACCTGTGCTGGTACTTGAGGTTATTCATTCCCAGGTGCAGGACCATACACTTGCCTTTGTTGAATTTCATTAGGTTCCCCTCTCTCCGGACTATTCTCCAGACTATTGAGGTCCTGCTGAATGTCAGCACATATTCTGCCATGACCAGGTTGGTCAACAAACAAATGCAGCACGTTTCACAATGCCTGTTGTAAATGGACATGGAGACAAGGTGGGGGGAGGAGGAAGCAGTGCTGCACAAAGTTGCTCATGTTGTGTCTGTTCCTGAGAAGCAGTCTCTTAACTCTGTTATTTAGCAGAGCAAACCAAACCATTTCAGAGATATGCAGATGATTTCTAGCTATTTGAGAAATTAAATAGTACTTCTCATTCTCCAAAATAAGCAGCTGTTTTGATGGCTTAAAGAGCAATGGAGCAGAAACAGAAGGTGGAATACCAGGTGCATTTAGTAGGCAATACTGTTGCACGGGCAAATGCTCCCATTTCACATAAATCTGCTAACTCCAAGCTTCAAACCACTTGGAAGCACTGCAAAATGACAACAAACTGCAGCTGTATTAGATTGCCATATCTTAAAACTCACCTTGCAAGGTTTTATGAATGCTGGAAAGTCTCAAGACACTAAATGGGTTGAGATGGGCAATGTCGCCATCTCTTACTGGTCTTTTACAGAGCAGCTACCATTATAAATTCATGTGTATACAGGGTTTGATTTTGCATAAGCAGAGTCAAGTATAATAACATACCTCAAAAAAGGACAGAAAACAAACTTATGTGATGTTTGAGGTTATGCTATCAGCTTTTTGAAATGTCTTTTGAAAACTAACTTGCTTCCTTCCTTGCGTAGTGACACTGGGAAGGGAGAGGGGAACATTACAAGTTCCTTTTCCCTCCATTTCTATTTTACTGGTAGGTAAATTTAATTATGTTTTGCTCAAAGCAAACACCTGTGACCTTAAGAATTCAATATAAAATAGACATTGTCTGACTAAAACCAAGAGGATTAAAGCAAACTAACATGACTTCACTTTGCTAATCTAAAGCAAAGTAACAAACAAAAATCATAAAAGCCAGATGGTCCTCGGGCACCTGTTTCTGTGCATTGTTGCTCCTATGCCTGTGCCCTCAACTGCTGATGGCAAGCAGGACAGTCCAAACACTGCTTCGTGGCAGAGGTGACAAGAGCAGTGTTTCCAGTCCCTTGTGAGCTCTGCACTATGTCCTTGGACAGAAAGGTGTGAATAAAAAATCCCATTCTCACCCAAAGCACCCTCTGATTAACATGTTATAGTAATCCCAAGGAAAGACTAGCTATACAATGATAGTCTTATCAGCCTGGGAAATGTAGGCATGCAAGAGAATAATTATCATGCTATCATTACTGTTACTTTCTGGCTAAGAATCCAGTCTTTAGGCTTAATTTCTGTTCTTCCCCTAATGCAAAACAGGTGGTAACTCTAATGACACCATTTGTGCCATAATGCATTTATGCTGATGAGAAGCCAATAGAAGAATTTCATAGGAGCACTGTTTGCGGTTCTTTGCAATCTAATAAGCAATAATTTCAAAAAGCTACTTTTCTCCTTAATATCATATAACTTATTAACAAAGAAAAGTTTCAGACATTAATCTGGTTTCAAATTCAATACAATATAATGGAACTTTTGACTATTCATCAGCCAAGAGGAACAAGGAAGATTACATGGTGAGCTGAATAAGTCAATATGTATTGGAATGTTAAATACCTAATTTGCACAATACATCATCATTAGTTGGCTAATCTTTAAAGTTATATCTGAAAAAAAAAAAAAGGATTGTGTTTCTGTCTAACACATTGAGGATCAAAAATTTAAGAAACATTAGTTCATAAAACGCTATCAAAGTGTGTTCAAAACCATCCAGGATTCTTGTCTTTGAAAGCTAACTGCACAAATGACACAATGTTCCCCACAAACAACAAAGCAAGGAGAATATATTTTAAATGTAGCTTGACTTGAACTGGTGTATTAAAACCATGTTAGTAATCTTAAAAGCAAAACTATAAAAGGGTTGAGCTGTACTTTTAACAGTGACATAAACTGTCAGACACAAATTCATATGTTGAGCAAGCTCCCAAAAGAACCATAGGAAATGTAGGTGTTGGTCTTCAGTGCTGGGTGTTGTAACAGGTATCAGTATCTTGGATTATATTCTTAACTTGATCCAGAATGTAAAATAAATTAATAATATACTCCCCCAGTTGTTAACTGTTACCTGTCATCAGATTCTACCTTAACCTTCCATGATTACAGAAATGAATCTATGAATCAACAATCACACCCTTTGTTGACCACTTCTGCATTTCTTTTTTTCCAAAGTAGTCACTGTGCAATTCCTCATACAGGGAGGGAGGACTTAGCATTTGTCATGTTAGAATGGTTCACAGGAGAGAAAAAGGAATGAATACAGGCAACTCTGAAAGATCAGTTTCCACTAATTCTCATGATTCAAGGACTTTCTAAATGGCTAATTTCCAGAATACAAGCAAAGAAATCCATATCAAAATAACAGCAAAAGTGATAAGTAAAATACACATCACAACAAGAGGCCAGAATAAAAAAAGAGATACTCCTTAATTAGATCACAACTTAAGTTTGTCGATTTTTCAGTTGCAACCAGTAAGACTGGTTTTAAGTAAACTCGCCGGTCAACCATAGATATATGGTTTATCTCAAGTATTTTCTTGCCCTTCCACTTTCATTGCATATTTCTTTTACTTTAGTTTTCATATGAATATCCTGCTAGAAGGATTCTGCCTAAGTTGCTTTGTGTACATTTTGGAGATGTCCTTTCTTAATTATAGATTTTCCTAATGACAGAAAAAAGATTTGGATTTATACCCCTTCCCTATGTTAGTCACTTCCTCATCAATCTGGGGGAAAAAAAAAAAAGAAAAAGCAGTGTTTTACCAGTGAAGTCAAAAGATTATTAGCAAGTTCACCCCCGATTTAACTATGGAAGACAAGAATTTTTTTAAAAAGTAGAATCATCTTAGCAGGTAACAAGTAACATCCTGAACGACCTGAAACTTCAGCTCTTCACTCGTTATAATCCTGAACTTTTTTCTCACATGATTGTAGTGGACTCATATTTTGCCATAGATTAAAATTATTCCACAGCATGTTCTACTCTAAAGTGGAAGAAGAGAAGAAAATGTAAGGGGTTTTTTGTTCCTATTTTTTTTTCTTTAGGACAATCATTTCACTATACGCGTAATTTTAGTGGATGTTGACTGTTCATTTAAATGCACAGGCTATACTAGCCAGCAACTCATCTCCACAATTTGAAAGAAACTGACATATTTGGGGCATGAGCTCCACAGATGTTGAAACAAACTCCCATATGAGGCTTTCAGAGGGAAAATAACTTAGGAGAGTTAGACAAAGGAATATTGAATAGGGAAGCAGAATATTCCGTTTTAAAAGGGATAGTGACTAAAGAATCAGAGACGTATTGTACACTGAACATCAGTTTAAGAAAGAAGGAACAATGTCTTCAATTTGAGCCACTTCATGTCATATATTTTTAATTCAAAAAGGACCACTGACATAATGGATAGAAGAATGGGGATGATTTTAAGTTGTTGCAAACATCTACAAAGTATTTCAATCTAAAATGTAAACTATACTTCAGTAGCACCTTGTTTTTTATTCAGTATTTCAAGTGCAGTTCATAATTTTGCAAACAGTCATTTTGTTCATGCTAGTGGTTCTTCTGTGGTACAATGCTTGGAGTTTCAAGGAAACACTTTAATTTAGTACAATGTGTGGGAGTGAGCTTCACAGAGGAAATAGTTCAGCAACACCTCCATTCATCTGGGTTGAGAAAAGTCTGCTAATACTAGGTGTTAACTGTACAAGGAAAGACAATAAGCAAACCTTCAATCTTCATAATGAGTGGGAAGATAGACAAAATAAATTAACAGATTCTTGAAATAACCAGAGTTTTATGATAGCCAAATATGACAGCTGATCTGAATCTTCTATTCAAGCTAACCTTGTGATGCAAAAAAACCCTACAATTTTTTGGATGAGCAACCAACTCTCTGTGACACTGAACTCCAGAAATGCCATTATCCTTTTGTTCCCCAACGGGCTTCAGATTTCAAGAAAAGAACCTACACAACCCATTCTTGTTTTCAGTTGTCTAGTACACACAGTAACACTAATCCTCACTAGGAGACTAATATGAAAGCACTTTTGTATTCTCTCATCATAGAGAGAAGAAATCTGATCCATAATTCAACTGAATTCTAATCCTGATAGAAGCAAAAAAAAAAAAAGATCATGAAAGCTGGGTAAATACACGAAAAAGATCATGAAAGGATATGCTTGCAGATTTTGAGCTCTGCATGTCCAAACTGACTCTTTAGTTCTGGAAATACCATTTTCACTCTCAATAGAACAAACCTGAAGTATAAGATTGAGCTGTTCAAGTTGTTGTTCAATTTTCATTAGAAAGCAAGCCAAAGTCAAGTACATCATAACACTTAACAGAGTGTCATGCCTACATCAGTTTCTTCATCATAAATCTATTGCATACTTGAGCTTTTCAAAAAGCAGTTACAACATAAATGACTGAACAAACACTGATGCATAAGATATTACAAGCTTAAGGTGTTAGCATTTAACCATTTAAAAAGATGATTGATAAAGGCTTGCCAAGGTTTTTTTGGTGGTTTTGTTGTTGGTTTTTTTTGTTTGTTTGGTTTTGTTTTGTTTTTTTCCCCTTCTATTTTCCTTGAAGAGTCACAGAAATGCTGAGTCAACAGAACTATATAGAGAAACAACACAAGACACTAATCTGTAAAGTTTACACTAATTTTGTTGTAAAAAGTGTACGATCTTCCAGCTAAATTTAGGTTTTCATTTGTTCAGAAACAGCATTGTGTTGTTTTTTTCTTATTTGACAACAAATAATACAAATTCATGGGCTCTTCCTGCAGCCTTATGATTAGCTGAAAGAATAGCTTCTCCTGTATTTTATATGATTAAGATTTGTCTACAATTGGTTATATTAATACTAATATATGCCACTATCAAGCTCAGTATATCATTAAAATGACAGGACAGTATATCCTATGTTCATATTGTACATTTCAGAAAAATGTTTAGGTGCTCTGATTTCTTGCAGAAGAGTTAACCAGTCCCTGCAAATGTATTTTCTCCTCAAGAAAGTCCAAGTAGAATGATAGTTCTTAAAATTAACATGCACGCAGGTGAATTACCTACTTTTCTTCCTCCCTGGTTCCCAGAATTACTGCAAATTTGTTTTCTTTTTGTATCTTGAAGCCACTGAAGACAACTGATGAAATTTATCAGGTCCAGTAGTATTTGACTATATAAGTGATTTTAACTCTGCAGAGGCTTTGTAAACACTTGAAGATTTCACTTTATGGCTGTCTGCTGCCCAAGCATCAGTCTTTGGACCCTATGAGTATTAATGCATTACAGGTTGCCAAGGCAGTGACAAATTCCTGTGAAAAGAATACCTGTAATGAAGAGATTCAGAATTAAAACCAGAATACTTTACCACAAATACTTATTTGTGGATCTTTAATACCTTCTCCAGCACTCTTTACTAAATGTTGTTTTTTCTTGGATATAATCTCAATTTGTTCTGAACAGGAAGTATCCAGACACAAAACCAGAGTGTTTAATGTTTCACAAGGTACATCCCTTTATTACTGTAATCACAAAAACATGATTTTGTACAGGAATGTTTAAGTGAACATTAATCAATGCAATTAAATTTGTTTCATAAAGATCAGGTAAACATACTACAGAACATTGTATTGTAAAGAACAAAAATATCAGCTTTCTGGCCTTGCAGTGCACACTCTAGTGCAAGTATTAAGACACAATAGTGTTCAATTCAGCAGTGTATTGCAGAACATCATGCCACAGTCCACTTCAAAGAGGGTCAGGACATGCAGCTTGTTAATAAAATGCTGTGGTATATAAAAAAAGCCACGTTAATTCATAAAATATATAGTGGTTTATTTGAATGATTTAAAGTGATTTCACTGTGGAATTTAGTTTAATCCAGGACAAATATTCAGAGTGTCTTGTCATTTGGAATATTCTTCTTTTAGGCAATGGCTTTGGCTTCAGGTAGGAATGCCTCCCAGTATTTTATTAGCTTGAAGAGAAGGGAAAAATGACTCGTTAAGTACTAAATGCTGGAAAACACAACACATACTTACCTCCTCTTGAGGTAAACTTGCTTCCCAGACAAAGTAAGAACATAGGTGCTTATTCATTCACGTTTTTATATAGTGCAGGAAAAAACACAAGTAATAAATATACAAATCTGTTTATAGCTATAGGTATGTTACCACATGTTGAGCACAATGCTACTGAATACAATTATACAGAATTTTTATGAAAGCTCAATCTGCTGTTCTAACCTCTAAGAATAACTTTTTTTTTTTAATTAAACAAAGCTGGAGGGTTATATTCCTAGAATGAACAAAAGAAAGAATCTGGACATTTTTTTAGGAACTAAGGCCTACTTCTGAGACACTGGAAACTGTTTTAATGCTTTATAACATTCAATAACATTATTTCATACTTTTAAAAAAAGTAATAAACATTCAAGTATCAAAGTTTCTTCAGTAAGTCTAAGTACATACTGATTACAATTTACTCCAATTTGTAAGTGGAAATACTGCTTTGGTTTTGGAAGATTACAAGACCCTTCGCTTGCCCATATCCCTGAGAGAGCTTCTCCCTTGCTTCCTTGAATTACAGCTGTGCAAGGCAGTATAGCAATAGCTGGGAAACTGTGATCATCATGTCATTCTCCAATGTCTGCTAGTACTGACAAGCAGTTCTTTATATTTTGGAAATTGCTATATTTAAAGCCCCTCTTCTTCTAAATAATCTAATATGGAATATATTAAATATTAACTTGTACAAAACTTAAAACTTATCTTACCTGCTGTTGTGTTTGCACTAACGACTCTAAGTACTCGATAATAACAGTTTTAAAGTCTTTCACTCGTTCCTTCTGTTAATAAATAAATTATGGCATATTAACCTCTTAACAGATTTTACTTAGAATGTCATATTCTCAAAAGTAAAACTGTCATTTAGTTGGACAAAATTATACATGCCTCAAATCTTCCCACTTCCTTGCGAATGGTTTTGGAGATCTGTTCAAAATCTTTTTCGCCTTGCTGAACTTTTGTCTCCCACTGGCAAAGGAAAGATATGCAGAAGTAAGAGTTTGTGTTGTTCATTCAGTTTACCAGTACCTGAACTTTCTTTAGCATACTGATAGTCACTTATGAACTAAAAGGACCTGTTTGATTTTCTTTTGCCTACTTAAGAGAAAGCCTTACAATAATTTCAAATTTACATAATAGGATGTTACAACAACAGTATCTTTAAGTAATGCTATCTGTAGATAAAATGTAAAAATACCTTAGTATAGCTATTAAGAACACTTAACATTTTAAAAATATTCTTTAGAAAAGAAAATGGATATCTAAGGCTTTACTTGCTATTCCCCTTACAAATATCATATAAAAAGAATCTAAACCTGTCCAATCCAGCATGGAACAGTCTCAAAGGTTAGTTCCCTGTACTTTCCTGCTTCCAGAAGAGAGGATTAAATCTTCATGTTTGCCTACGAGCAAGTATATAAGTATCCCTGTCACATTTTTGTTGAAAAGCTACTGAGGATGTGTTTATTTGCTTTCCAAACAGAATACACATTGCTTTAGGAAGCCAAAGCACAAGCCTTCTTTTTTAGTGGAAGCTGTTTTCATAGAAAGCAGGAATAGAAATGTTATTGCAGGTAAGAAGATCACTAGAGGAAAATGCAGAGGAAGAGACATTTCTTATGGGATTTTGCCATACTGAGAGCATGGCATTTATGTAACAGTACCTGACACTAGGCTGCATCTCCGTTTCTGTGAAAAGACATGCAGCTAGACAAGAAGAGATCATAATCACCTACATTAACCTGTAACTGCTTTTACACATCTATTACATTGTTAAGTTTAAGCTATCTGTGTAGATACACTGTGAGCCTCACACTGCAGACACATGCAGGCTAGCAGTTATTTAAAATGCAACTGTATCTGTTCATCGCAACATATTACCTGAGTCATGGGAATATATTCAGTAACATTTATCTTCCTTAGAAAAAGGCAGCAGGGAAGCAACATGCGTCAATGTAGCATAATCCTGTTAGCAATCCAGTGATGCTACTTATTCACAAAAAATCATTTGTGTGCAATGCAGTGTCAAGTTACTATTGGGATATGACATAAACATCATCTATGTCCCAATAAACATCTCCGTATTTGTATTTTTAGTTTACATTTATTCAGAGCCCCCTTATTGCCTTTTTAGATGTACATAATTAAGCAGTAAGTCATAATAGGATGTCCTTCATGGAAGAATAGCCTAAAGAGTTATTAGATAACTCAAACAGTATAAAACACAGTTAAGGAAAGGCAGATTAAGACTACCTATGCCTTCCTACCGCACCAACTAGAAGTGCCTGAGACTTCTGTGAAAGCCTCTACAGGCCTAATGAATCCAACAACATTCCAGTTTTATCATGCCCAAATGCCAGGTTTTATGTGAACTATCACAGGATAACAGTTTGCCATCCTATAGTATCTGACAAGAAAAAGTTTCTCATTCAATAAGGTATTTCTAGGACTGTTCATTGCCCTTTTATCCATGAAAAAAACAACTTGACTCATGGATGATGCTCAAGCTGCGTAGGCTTCCACGTTGCAACTTCTCTGCCAGAAGGTCCACTATTACAGAATTCAGCAACTCTAAACACATTTCAATGGCAGCAAGAACTTTCAACTGACACATTTAAATTGGGGATTTACTAAAAGCCTTCTCTAATCATCCAATAAAGTAGGAAAAATAAGTCCTTAAGAAAAATTGTAATTAACTATTTTAATATTGGAACTGGGAAAGGATCACTATTTCCTACTACTTCCAATAATCAGGAAATGCACTGTGAATGGATGGGTAACATCAAAAGAGGCAACCAGCAAGAATGTGGTCACACAGGAGTGATACTAAGTTTTCTCAATAAGCAAAGGCCTTTTTTAAGAAAAAGAAAGTCAAGTTAATGAGTAACTTCACTACTGTATGTGAAATATATTGAAGGGCAAAAAGAACAAAGGAGCATGTGGTTAGTGACCAATGAGGAAGCCAAACAAAGCAACTGTGTAAGAGAGCTTGAAATCTGCAATAATGTTCTTCTGTTATTTAATGGAGAGTACTGGAGCATAATTAGAACACATTAGTGTTAAATAATTAAGTTGTCCTACCTCCTCAATTTCCTTAGTGAAGCATGACAGAAAAAGTGTATAAATTATGACACTTCAACATGTTAGAATTATTTTTACTGAAATTACACCATATATACATGCATATATATATATGGGTAGATATGCTGCACAATTAAGCAAAACATGGGAACAGTTCCCTATTAGTTGCCTTTGCTAGACTTAGCCAAGTCATCTTAGCTTTAGAAATAGAAATGCTCCGCTGCCTATCCAAGCGATCTGATAAAAGTTAAAAGCATTACCTTGTACGTGTTCCCCTCCTCCCATCTCCCAGACTCCATAGAGACAGTATTAGCTGCCTTACAGATCTTATAATGAGTAACAATTGCACATATTTGGAATTTAAATAAATTCCTTTTAACAATTTCAGTAAATATGGAAAACGGCAAATAAGTAAGCGATTTGTAAATAAAAATGGTATAAAGCAGCATTAATGCAGAATGAATGAGCTAAAGCAGCATGTCTGACCTCCAACATAATGTTTGATAACGTTACCTCTTTTATCTCATCTTTAGCTTGCTGCAATTTATCAGGTTTGTTGGCAAGTTGAAGCTTTGCTTCAGCTTCACGTTTTTTTTGTAAAGTGACCTGAGCATCTTGCCACTTCTGCCAGCATTTCATTCGATGGTCAAACACACCCTATAAGAATAGACAAATTTATTAAACAACTGGAATTTTAAGAGCTATCTAGATTCTCAGTACGAAAAAGTAATTCTGGATAGAGCTGGAGACTAGCTCAGTTGGTTAGAGCATGGTGCTAACAACGCCGAGGTTGCAGGTTCCAACCCTGTATGGGCCATTTACTTAGGAGTTAGACTTATGATCCTTGTAGGTCTCTTCCAACTCAGCAAATTCTCTGTGATTCTGTGTGAAGTACACTCAAAAAAACCTGTTACTTCTTTGACAGCATGCTTGCACAGCTCAATACCTTCCACAAATAACAGTATTTAAGAAGAATCCTTTTCAAAGCAGATACTTTAGTGCCCCAAAACATTTTATGTGCCTCATTCCATCAAAACACTACCAAAACAACCACTAAAAAGTGCTCTATTATGCAGACAATTCTCTACATGTAGATTCTAGAAAACTTTCATGCATACGGATTACATGCATATTCAGCAACACATTTTTGCTAGCAATGGACTACAGTAGCAGAATTAAAATAAAAATATAAATATAAAAAAAAAGAAAAAAAAAAGGAAAAAAGAAATAAAGTAAAAAGAAAAATATGTACTCCCAATAACCTGGCAAGTTCAAGGATATTTCTGTAAAGAATTCACAGACACCCCTTCCTATGTCAAAACCTAATTATGCTGTGAAACATAGCTTACATCTAAATTGAATATTTTCTTTAATGAGATGCAGATCCACAAATTGCATTTTTTTCTTATTTACAGAAACTACTGGCTATCTACCAATGACAGCTGAATTATGTTCTTGAAAATGTATGAGCATAGTGTAACAATAATCTGAAAGAAGCCGGTACAGTATGCTAAACGCAGTATACTTCAGTGTCCCCAAATACTGTATACAATCGGTACTGCTTAAGTAGATTTGCATTTTCTCGGGACCTTACTACTCCATTCACATTTTCGATCGCAACTATTTTTATCACTGGAATAGCTGATCATGAATGCATTCATTTTACTCAGCTACAACTTCAGGCAAAAAACTTAACTGTCTTAACTGTGTGATGACATGTGCAAATGCACACATTCATTTACCTGAATCTACAAGTTGAGGAATGTGACTTCAAAGACAAAATCAGTATTTTTCCTAGTAGTACTCACTTTTACTGCAGCAATCAGACGAATGTAATCACCAAGCAGCTCTGAGAACACATAGAAATCAGCAAAAGCTTGTTCTTGATGCAATTGATCTATCTTCTCCTCAACCTCTGCAAGCTGAGACAAAGCTCTAGACAGAGCAGTGTGGTCCTCAGAGTTACCTAACATGGCAGCACTTTTAGCAAAGGCAGCTGTGTTGGCTGAAAGCTCTGAAACAGAGGAGTAATGTTCAGTACAATGTAGTTAATTTGTTATATTACTCTGTGGCATACATCAGTGGAACAGAGATCTCTGCCCGATTTCAACCCTAACTTCACCAACTGAAAAAGAGAAGCTAAAGATCACGATAAAATACACAAGGAGACCACAATGAAACCACATTTAGGAGAAAGACTCATCTGCAAAAAAATTTGACCAGTAAATGTTTTGCTGAGTCTGTTAATGTCATGCTTAATCTGTCAAGCAAAAGACATGGAAAAAAATGTCACTTCAGTATTATCCAACTGCCTAGCTCAGAGAAAATGCAAGCCCACAAAAAAAAAAAAAAGCCAAGTCACCCA
Organism: Neopelma chrysocephalum; assembly: GCF_003984885.1. Classification (NCBI taxonomy): domain Eukaryota; kingdom Metazoa; phylum Chordata; class Aves; order Passeriformes; family Pipridae; genus Neopelma; species Neopelma chrysocephalum. The sequence continues at coordinate 1,018,570 of NW_020925585.1, read as the reverse complement.
CAGGGCAAATTCAGAACAATTTTAACAGGTTTACAGCACAGTTGTTTCACTAAGTTCAGAGAGAAAGAAAAAACCAACTCTTTCACAAAACCACCATTCCCATGAGTGGAATTTATTTCTGTTGGAAGGTTTTATTGACTGTTAAGTAACTTCTACTGTGCATACTGTAACGTATTGCCACATCTGCCATGCTTTAGAATAAAAAACAAACAATCCTCACATATCAGCATCTGTGGAGGTAGTTTTGAGCTTATTTATTAACAAATACTGGCACAATTGTCTCATCAAATCCTATGTAAGTAATCCCGTACAAAGTTAAGTTCTATGAAGGACCTTTGAACAAATGTTTAGTCCAAATTACTTCAGGATTAAAAATGCAGGTTTGTTTGCAGCTCGGCTACTCCTGCAGAATCATCAGAACACCAGAAGAGATTGCAGAAGAAAAATGTCTTCAGATATTTGAAACCTTTACAATTGAAATACAGGTCTTAAAAAAACCAACCAACACTTCTTCAAATTTATAATCAGGTGTCAAATCAACAGTAAACCAAGATTTCCATTTTCAACTACTTCTTAAATACTTCTTAGCCTTGAGGACAGCTGGCTAAAGATTTTTTTACTAGAGAGAGCAACATGTGCTTAGAATTATGAGAAAGCAACTTATGACATTTTCATGTACCTTTGAAAGAGCTCAAAAGTGACACCATATTTTAACATAATACAATAGTGTCAGAAAGCACACTCATGGTCTTCCCTGAATTATAAATCAAAATTGTGGGGTTTGGCTTTTTTTTTGGGGGGGGGTTGGGGGCTTTTTTAAATCATCTGATAGAAATCCATCTTTGACAAAAAAAGCAGCACAAGCTGCTTATGAACTTATAGGCTTTGCTTCTCTCTAAAATAAGTAAACAAAAAGCTGATATTCTGTGACTACTTATCTTCCCAGGAAAGTTTACTTTAACAGTAGCTTGATGATATACCCTTATGTGGGACCAAAATAAGAACAGCAAATTCCTGTGTAAGAGCTTAAACTCAGTTAACAGAGCAGTACTGAACCAAAAGATGTCCAAATGGATTTATGCAGCCACTTTTTGTTCAGAAAGAAATTACTCTTGCTGTGAGACCTAAATTTATGGATGTCTACTGTATGGAATCACCTGGTACAGGTGTGGTATTGAAAGGGTGCAATGGAAAAAAAATATGCTAAATCGATAAAGTAACTCTAACAATGACAGATATTCTGGTTAAATTTAATATTAAAAAGGTATAAAAAATACTACAGCAGTTTAAAATAAAAGGTACAAATAGAAGATCTGTGCATTAAAATACATTGCGTATCTCTATTAATTAGTTAAGAGCTCTCACATGCTAAGCTCTTGTTTCATCATCATTTCCTAAAGTTCACGCAGTCACATAAAAGTTAAGTTACCTTTTCTGTGGCAGACTAATGCTTCAACACTGGCATGAAGTTTCCTAAGTTGCTGATCCAGATTCTCAAATTGCTGCTGTTTTTCTTCAAACCACTGACAAAAGATGAAAGAGTCAAGCATTACAAATTAGATTACCAACAACATTTCTGGTTCTAAGGAAGCAAATTATCCAGGTACTGCCAGGGTGGTCAACTTATACAGCTAAGAATTCAAGCCAATAAGCAAATTAATAACCCATTTTCCACTTCTACAGCTTTAAAATGCAATTGTTGAGGCTCATTAATTCGTCTCATTATTCAAGCCGAAAAATCAGCTCTTACTGCATCCGATTCATTCATCTTGATTGTCATTTTGTTGACAGCGTCGGCAGCCTTGTTCACCATCCTCAATATTCCTGCTCCACTCAGAGCCTGGGTGTTAACCGCTCTCGGCAGCTGGAATTGAATGACAAATAAGGGCAAACAGACTGGTTAAAAGGATGGAGGTTTAACTGGGCACAAGGGGGAAAGAAAAGGATATAGTGTTTTCTTTGCTCCTATGTGTTTCAATATAGTGGAATCTAATTCCTCAGATTTACTACTTTTACATTCTCAAGAGGAAAACTTAAAAATATAGACTATTTACTTTTCTTCTACAACTTTACATTTAAATGGAACAAACAACCCACTTGTCCAAAGCTGTTATGAACTAGCCAGATGTCCTAACTAGCCACCTCTGTGCTACAAAGAACAAACTGCCACTACAGGAACAGAAAAGCTTAGATTTACAACAAATTAGAAAAAAGAAATGTTGTAAAACATTTATCTGTAACGCAAGACATGCACTATGTGCTGATTATAAAAGGTTGATGACTTTTTGCTTTTCAATATAGGGTGGATTTCAAAACCTACCTGAAGTGTATCATGAGAACTGTGTTATCTGCATAGGTACTGAGAAATCCTTGGAGGTAAGTTAACAAACTTTAAATTTAACTGATATTATTACTCAGGCTAGATTGAATATGCCATATGCCATACAAGGTGGCCCCCCTTATCAGACCATCTACCCTTTATATGATGTTTTGTCCATCAGCAGCATTGACAAACCCACTGTAAGTTATCTATTGATGCTTTTATCAGTAGTGAGGCATCTGTGACTTATTAGTATAACTAAGATACTGACATTAGTCAAAAGACAGTTCAGTATTACAGTGAAACCACTATGCATATTTATAAAGAGATATCATGTATCTTTAACAATACACTTAATATCGTGAAAGGCGCCAGATTGATAGTACAGAGGACTGACGTCCTCTATTCACAAAACACCCAGCCTGGCCAGCAGCATTGCTAGCATTCTCACATTATCCTACCAATACAGCTCACACTGAACTCCTGGAGGCAAGAGAGCTGCTTCCAAGCCAGCTTAATTCTTGATCTTAATTAACAATCAGTAACATCAATTATAGACTTCCACCACATATGACAAGTTTCACTCAGAACTGGACAGACCAACTCACTTGAAAAGTCACTGTACAGCAAACAGCTTTTTGTCACTATCACTTAGTTTTATGAGAGCCAGAGGCACACCATTATTTAAGTAGGTTACTATATCTAGAAACAAATAGGAGAAATTAAAAGAACTGAAATACCTCAGAACTTTCCAAGAACTGCCTTAAATCTGGATCCTGTAGCAAGGTTGGATGCTTTACTGTTCGTTGTAGATACCTATGATTTTAAAAATTAAAATATCAGAGAACAAAACAAATATAATGTGTGTGACTGAAAATAATACCGTGCCATGCACTCCATACCAGAGCATAACACACTAAAGGTCAGGCATTGGTTTATAACAGTTCCTTTAAAACAGAAAGTCCTTAACGTGGGACCTACCATAACTGTATATTGCACAGCAGTAAAATATTATACTTCGTACTTTCAACAGCTGAATAAAAACCTCCTCCTTTAATAACATCCAATTTACACCAGAAAAAAAATGTATAGTGACAGGCTTTTTGTTACAGGTAATTCTGGTATTTAAAGGACATCTTGGACAAGTGACTTGATCATGATCCAGGTATGAACTACTTATATGCTGGATAGACTATTGTCATTAATACATTTAGTTCTAAAGGACTGATGCACACACATACAAAAGTAAAAATCAATGCAACTCCTTGGAGTAGGTTTTTTTCATTGCTGCTTAGATACAAAGTGTAATTTGTTATCTATCCTCCATTAGGTATGACCACCAGATCCTTATTTTTCTTCCTACAGAAGGTAAGGATTGCAGTGCAACTATTTTACACACTAGATTGCTCAGCTTTTCTTTCCCTGTTCCATACTCAGTATCAAGTACAAGTACAAGTTAATGTGGCAGTATACCAGGGACAGGACCTTTCCATGATCAAGATACTTGAACAGTATCAGCTGTATGCCAGCACTGGGTGACAGATATCTTAGGCCAAGACATATTTCTTAGGCCAAAATCCAGCTAGTCACATCAATGTCATCAATGTATGTAATCAGGAGGCCATTTGACTTTCAAGTGACTCTTTCACTCATTTCCCTGCCCAACAGTCGGTTTGCTATAGAACAGATACGCTGCTGTAAGTGCCTTAATTCCTTCAACCACAAATGTCTAAATAAGCTGATAAAGATAATTTTACCTACTGAATCTGTACAATCTTAAGTTGAAACAAGTTATCCATAATCTTTTCTACCAATAAGCCTACATTTCCTGTTATTAATGGGGATTATTCAATTTCTACACAAAAAATTCGACAACTGTATACAGCCTTCAGAATTCATCTAAGTACAGATGGCCCATATTCCAATTACAGAGCCTACGTAGTACACTACAAGTAATTCTGAGCCTAAATAAATTTTACTTAGATACAGACATTACCTTTCTAGAGCAGCTCTTCTTTTCTCTACAAATTCAGTAGATGAAGAATCTTCTTTGCCTACTTTAACCTTGGTCATGCCTTGAAGAAAATGGCATCATATTGATTTTAATTAAATCATTAACATAACTGCTGTGATTAGAAGATAAAGCTCACCTAAGTTTATATATTTAATTCAAATTACAATGGAAAACACTACATAGGAACAGAAAAAAACAAAACATCAACACTTCATGTTACATGGTTTTGTGGAAGCAGCTCTGTGAAATATATAATTTCATGTAACATATTAATCGTGACTAACAGTTGTGGAAAACTAGGTTAATTTGCATTTATGAAGACAATTTAAATGCCAATCAGAGTCTAACTGGTAACTCATGTTCTGAAGAAGAAAACAGTTAACCATATAAAGCAGAATAGAAAAATAAATCTTGGGTTGAAAGCCTATTCATTGGTAAGCTTACGACCAATATTTTCATTCTACTATTTTTCCAAGTTCTAAAACTAGTAATTTTTCAGTCAACTCAGGAAAGCTAACAAAATCTGAAAATTCTAAACAACTACAAACTGAATGAAGAATGAAATCAGCAGAATAAAATGTATGCAGTTTTACAGTGCTTCCTCTGACCAAGACAAGAATGGCCAAAAAACTATGATGGGGAGCCAGCTATTGATGTGTAATGGTATGGGAAATACACTCAATCTCAGCATCAGAAGAACTCTAAAACTGCCAGAGTGAGGTCACTATTTTCATGCTAAAGACCTAAACTCAAGAGAGTTTAGCAACCTGAATCCCTATTAAAAACACCATGAAACACTGGACATTCACAATTATTCTTATTTCCTAAAATGCAGTATTTTATGATACAGTCTGGACATCTTATTACTAGCTGTAGTGTAGTTCTGACCTGTTAGTTTTGTGCTTCTCCAACTAAAAGGTCTACATCTGAGATTCTGAATATGTACTCTTGTGACCTGCCAGGTCAACAGCTCCCAGTATTGTTCCTTGTCCCATCTCCCTTCTGGCTTTACAAGCTTCGCACAGTAACCCATGGAAGGGACAAATAGCATCCTTACAGAAACAAGGAAGAACCTTTAACCTCTCTGTGGAGCCTTAGCTTTTCCTTTCTCTGCAATATAATGAAAATAAATCTGATAGGCATTTTTTTCAAAGGCATACTAAATAGTGTAATGTAACTGTAAATCCACAAACTTATCTGTAAAATCAAGTATGTCTTAAAGTAGAAGGATTAAAGTATTCAAACAAAGTTGAGGTAATTCACATACCTCACCTTTTTGCATTAGAGTATTACTATACATTAATATTTCACTGCAGAAAGCAAGAAATTCTGTGTTTAATACAAAAGATCCTTCACCTTTGAAGCTTGTACAGAAGTTCATAGGGAAAAAAACGAATATATAATCAAATGACCGGTATGAGGAACCCTTAACCTGTGATATTGACAGTTCATGCCAGGTTTCTTTCTTGCATATTTAAATGCAAGTGTAAAGGCTGATTCTCTAGCCCAAGCACCCATGTAAATCCTTCACAGAAAAGGTCCATGACTTAACAGATTATTTTCTTTAAAAAAGAAAAAAAAGTTACTTTCACACATGCGTATGTAAGTAATGAAGCGGTTTGGATGAATGCCCAACTCTAACTCACCATTGACTCATTTTTATCCTTTGTTCCACAGTCAGTAATTCATCACTTGAAAATAGCTAAGATCTAAAATTCCAGCCCCTCCCACTCATCACCAAAATGAAGTTGGAGCTTAAAATTCCATGTGTTATCAACATTTTAACAGAATGAACACACCAAGGACTTTTGTACAATAGGCACTGCATAACACGGAACGTACGCCATTATGTATTAAGACTTTAAAAATAAACATGTGTGATGTAAACACTATATATCAACTTTCAGCTGCTTTGTCAGCTCCCTACTTAAAGATGAGTTATTTTAAAACACTCTAGAATCGATCCCTTCTTTTCTCCAGAGTTACAGAATCACAGAATTATTAGGTTGGAAGGGACCTCTTGAGATCATCTAGTGCAATCCTGCTGCAGGGTCACCTAAAGCAGGTTACACAGGAACGTGTTCAGGTGGGTTTTGAATGTCTCCAGAGAGGAAAACTCCATGATCTCCCTGGGCAGCCTGCTCCAGTGCTTAGAAATGTATTGACTACATGCTTTTGAACAGAACTAAGACCCATGCAGTGAAGTTCAACTTTAAAGAGAGAGTCTCATACTCTTTAGAAATGTCCTGCAGAATCTGTGAGTTTTCCCAACCTACCTATAAGCTTTAAAAAGTCTCTATACAAGAATTTGAAGCAGCAGCCAGTACTTGCTTACACTGCAGTAAACCTTTTTACAGATTTCCAGGCGTATTCAATTTTAATGCTAGTTTTGTTCAAGTGGTACCTGAAATCCAGTCTAAGCTTTGTCTTACAGGTGATTCTGACTGTGATGCAAGCACTACATTTCCATGTAAATGCACACTGTCATAAATGCCTTAAATGTTGTATCATCCAAAGGATGTGATCAAAAATGACACTCTTTAAAAGCCTCGTTTGCATTTGGAGTTAAACTTATTTTTGTTATACGATAAACTGGTTATTACAGAATCACATATTTCTTTCAAGAACTACCAAAAATTCAGGTAAAATTTTCAGTCTCACAGACTTCAAAATGCAGTCCACAGAAGTGTCCATAAAATGCTTTCCCAAAGAGGTAAAATCCTTAATTTCCCAAGCCTTCTGCTGCCTACATCTACTCAGTCTGCCTACTGCTGCTTATGTGAAAAGCTGCTGCTCTGGTTGGCTTTACAGACTAAATTAATGAAAAAGAAATCTTGCTATTCTATACATATCAAACAACATTCTAGAGTCAAATCACCTATTTATGAGTAACACAAAATACTTCAACAGGTTTTACTTTTTTAAATGCTTAGTTATTTTGGAAGAACTTCTACTACTTATAGATCATAAAACTGAAGTTGTTTTAATGCATTAATTAATGAGAGGTTTTGCATTCACCATGATAAAAAGAAACAGACAGTATTAGAAGGTGGAATATGTATGAAGCTCTGTATGCTGCAGGCAATTGATAACAGCTCGAGCTAAAAATAATTTTTTTAACATCTTTGTTTAGATAGACTAATCAGCTTTTGAAGGGCAACAGCAAAGAAAGAATCATAGATAAGAAATTCAAGGCCATGTAGTAAGACATACGTCCTTCTTATTATCAACACTGGTCTGAGCTGGGAAAAGGCCATTACATATATTTCTATTTTAACCTGAACTGTTTAAAAATACAGAGCATGAAGAACATTTGGACCAGCTGAGCATCACTAAGCAGTATTTGTCCAGTAAAGTAATTTGTATTACAATACTTAAGTGTCACCTTACAGGAACTGCACTTACCTACAATACTTTTTTCTGGAGCTGGAGGCACAATATAACCAATATGCATGTACTTCGTTGCTAATTTGCTGTGCAAGCCAAGAAAATCACTGAATCTTCTTTTAACAGAGAACTCATTTTTGTGGAACATTGATAGTGATGTCTTAAAAAAAAAAATGTTATGAATTACTGATCCATTTCAGCTATGACACAAAGTTATCTACAAGTATTTGTTGCACTAGTTACCTTTGTTGTTACTCTGTATGCCATATAAGCATTCATGCCATCTCCTGTAAGAAAATTAAGATACTTATCCCAGGGCAAGGTATGGTTATCCCGCCATACACTTTTTATTCCAAAATATACATTAAATAGTTTTCCATTTAGATACTAAAAACTGCCAAAAGACAAGTGAAGAAGTCATGCTGAAATTTAAGAATAGTCCTCAGAGAATAAGACAGTCTGAAATGCTAGGCTCAAGGAACTTACCAACTTTCTCCGGGTCTGATACATTGATTTCTATATCAAACAAATCTCCATTTGCTTCCTCTTCAATCTAGGAAAAAGATTTGCCACATTTAGAAAGGTAACATGCACTCATCTTATATACATGGTTACAAGGATAAGAGTATAGAGGAAGGAAGAGAAAAAGTTGGTATGTTTGTATAGTCAAAAAACACTTCCAGTGTCCAATGTTACTATAATTTCTAACACTGTGACTGCAACTAACTTCATGTGATGAACTTGGCAGTGCCAGGTTTACAGTTGGACTCAGTGATTTTAAAGGTCTTTTCCAACCTAAATGGTTCTACAATTTTAGTTTTAAGGCCTCATAAAAAAGTTCTTAGTATGGCAGACTCAGAAGTTGCTGGTCTAAAAAATTTTAGTAAATATTTAACTTAGGGATACATTCATTGTATGACCTACAATGATACTGTGGTTCACAACCACTCTCATTTGCAATGTTTCTATGTGCCTCTAACCTAAGGACAGGCATTCCTTTTCATTAATGGTATCTGTAGCAGAAGAGCTTGGGAAGGGAAATGCAACAGATCAAAAATTTTCTGATACTTGTCTGAGTTCTAATCTCCCAGAATTTCATAATCTTTCATGTAATACACATATATTTGATAAAAATGAGAGATCTTAAGAAATGCCATGGCAGAAGGGACAGTTACTAGGGCCGAAGGGGGCAAAATCAGAATCAAATGCCATCCTGTGATATCTGGAGAAGCAGCCATCATCGAGTCACAGGTAGGTCTTGTTAGTAAACTCATTTAGCAAAGCCACTGTCCAGTAAGAGAACTCTCCAAAATGAATGGCATTCAGCAGCTCCAATGCTTTGACTGAAACACCAAATGTACACAGCAACATTTAAACTACCATTATCCTCAGCTGCATGTTACTATGCAGGATAATGCTAAAAACTGCTTCTTCCATTTCCCCACTAAAAACAGCTTCAGAAATCCAAGTTCAAACCTGTAACAGGCTAGTAGGAGTTATTTTATGTTATTAACATTTCTCATGTATCAAGCTCATAGCTTATTCCTACACATACTTTTAAAATATCTGTTCTGAAGGAAGAGAACTTCTTACTCCTCACACTAGAGATCTCCAATATAATTATCTAAGCAGTGAATTCTTATGGTATTTTCATGAATCGAATTCACAATAAACTTCATATGCAAAATAAACAGAATAGATTTTCTTTTACATTCCTGTCCTTAACAAAGAATGATGCTATGAGGCAACATTGAGGAACTGGCATTTCAATAGAAGGAAAAACTTAAAATGCCATGGAAGACATTTCCATAATTTAGAAGTTTACTGCATACCTCTTCTCTGGATCTATCAAAAATCACCGGGGCTGTTATGCTTTTTGATTCCATTCTGGGAGCTACTAACGTAGTAGGTGTTACAGGAGTGATTGCAGGAGTAGGTTCTGGTGAAAGTATTGGATCCCTCTCCGGACTGTCCAATGAAACTTCTTCTGTTGCTTCTAGATAAACATTTTGAGTAGGTAAATATTTTGAGTTAGCAATGAAGTTCTTGTGAAACAGAGATGGATAAGCATCAAAAAACAAAAAACACACACACTAAATGATGATAGAAGTTGATCTGTAAATAGCATTCATTTGTGCAGGATAATTTCTTTCAATACACAGCAGAGGAGACATTTGAGCTTGTAGTGCAGAATGGGTTAAAGTAAGATTAATACTGCTTTTTTTGGTTGGTTGGTTGGGTTTTTTTTTTTTGTATACTGTTTGGTAACAAGTCTTTTAAAGCAGTCACAAGTCACAATTCATTTATTTCTGCATGAGATATTGTGAAAACTAAAGAATTTTTTTTTTTACCACAGCTCTTTTTCATCACTGTTTCGCTGAACAACAGCTGATTTAGTCATACAGGCTGATAACTGAGCAGACCATGAATGAAGTATTGAATGAAGTATTGAATGAAGTTACACAACCACACAACACCCCCAGCACTGCCAAACCTTACCACAACCTTACCACAAACAGCAATATTAGCAGGTGAGACATTCTTACTAGTAAGACTATCTTTAGTCTCTAGTCTCTCTGGGGCTTAAAACAGTTCACTAAAAACTGAGTACTTTCTTCACACTATGGACAGTTCACCCATCTTTAAAGAGGATGTAAACCTTGGCTTTTTGTTTGCACTTTCCTGCACTTACTGGTTTTGACCACTGGCAAACCACACACTTCCTGGGTATAAAGAAATTTCTGTTCTAATTCAAACAAATTAACAATGCTGTGGTTCTTACTGGATAAGCATTTTCAAGAATTCTAGTTCCTTAAAAGATAACATGGACCACAGGACAGTCATTTGATACCAAGACTGACTTTCTAATTGATCTCAAATCTTTTTACAAGCTAGACTTCCTGTGGCAAGTACTTACCAAGTACTTGCCAAGGCATTACAACAGATCCACTTCAAAGTACACTAGGTTACAAAAAAAGGTTTATTCTGCAGTTTGGAAAAGACCTAAGTTTGCAACTTCTGCTTACATAACTCACTGAATTTTCAAAAGAAAATACGCTTTCTTCCCAACTTTTTAAAGCCTTGTGAATAAAATTAATATAACGAGTCCTTACTTAACAGTTAAAAGGAGTTTTAAAGATCAGATCTACTTTAAAATTTGTGGGATAGTTTTATTGCATGTAAAAAAGTCCCATTTTTGTATTACATAGGATTGTTTCCTTCTCCAAAAGTGCCTGTATTTTATATTGCCTATTAGCAATATAAAAATAGAAGTGGAAATAGCATCCAATGAGACATATAATTTATTACTGAAAAAGAAATATTATGATCTCTCATAACCCATATATCAAAACCACTCAACTTTATCCCTGCTATCACTTAGAGATATTCTGTTAGGCAATTGTGTTTCCCACTCTACTGTAGCACTAGTTTTGCTAATCTTTGATAATTTTCATAAATCAACAAAATCACACTTCTCTGTTTCGGGGATGATGACAACTGTGTGCCTAAATGACTGTGTTTGATACCAAAGACCAAAATAAATTGAAAAAAAAAACCTTCAAGGTTAATATGCCTTACTCTGGTCTGAAGCAGATACTCATTCTGGCCTGAGGCTGCCAAAGCTTCCTATCATCATTTTGTTTTGGAGTATATCACAGAATTGCTGAGTTTGGAAAGGACTTCCAAGATTATCTAATCTAACTCCTCTATTTGAGCAGAATCAGCTAAAGCAGGGTGGACTGGAACATGTCCAGGTGGGTTTTGATGACCTGCAAGGATAGAGAACCTACCCCCTCAAAAAAAAAACCCTAGAGTTTGTTTTTCTTGCATATTATCCATATTTCAGTGCGTAGCTGTTGTCTCCTGTCCTGTCAGTGGGCACCACTGAGAAGTCTGGCTCCCTCCTCCATTTCCTACCATCAGGTATTTACACATTGCAGGATCCCCCCCATTCCAGGTGGAAACAGCTCTATCTCTCTCAAACTCAACTCTTATGCCATACACTTCACAGCCTCAATCATCTTCATGGCCCTGCACCAGAGTCACTCCTCTCTGTCCAGGTCTCCCTTGCATTTGGGTAGCTCAAACCTGCATTCAGCACTCCAAGTGTGGCCTCAGCAAGGCTGAGCCAAGGGGAATGATCACTTCCCTGAACCTGCTGGCAATGCTTTTCCTAATTTCCAATTATAGATTTTCATAGCATTTTCAAACTAAACTTAAAAGCAAGCACCTTTCTATATTTTCCATTTTTAATATGAACAAAGAATATCTAAAGCCTTTCTTTGAAAACATTTATTTTCCTAGCATTGCTTTATTCTTACTGCTAAATATTGAGGACCTAAAGCATCTGCTGATGCTACCTTTCCTCAAATGCCATAGGGAGGACATTGCATCTTAAATCAATGAAGAATTTTAATTCAAAACCTAAGAGCAGGTAGGAAGTCATGATGAAGCTGTTGCAAAAAAAGCTTTTAGATTGGTACAACATTTCAACATGGTAAAGAGGCAGTTCTCTCCTTTGTGGCTAACAGCATTCAACATATTGTTATACAAATGACTATTTCACAGAAACTTTTATCAGAAAAATATATACATCCATATGTAACGCAGCATGTTATATACATGATATAATGTAAAATATAAAATATTTATAAAATAAAGCAATTACACTTCAATTCTCCCTTTTTTTTCCTATCACCAGCTATATTCCAGCACATGTGTGGGAAACAAACCATTAATCATCACTATATACTTCTCTGTACTTCAAATTTTAGACAGGTTTATAAAACAAGTCATTAAACAATTCAAAGCACACAGATTTCTTGCTTACACTACCTGAGAACACAATCCTGTTACTGTAAAGTATGACTTAATGAAAAAACTGTGAATTTAATGTAACAAAGCAGCACTGCTATCAGATGAAACAGCAGCACTCCTTCCCAAGCACTCTTCTTCAGACTTGTATCCACACACTCATAAAGCGATCCAGGTTGTGCATCAAAAGAATTCCAACCAGGAATAGAGCCCTGTTTCTGTTCAGCAGATAGCTGAAGCTACTGCTAAGCTGGTACATTATTTACACAAAAGAGAAAATGGCAAGAGCCAGCAGTTGGACAGGCAAGGAGGTTTCCTTTCAGTAGGACCAACAACATTAGAGTTTGTCCACACCAGTTTTTCTAAGGCTACGGGACCTCAGGTTGGTTAAGCAGGAGCACATTTTTATAGCTGCTGCCTACTAACCTTTTTTTTCTATTTTACTGGAGGAACTCACCCAGAGAAAATAGTATCTGTTTGTTTGATGGCAGTAAATCAGTTATTTTAGGAAGAAAGGAGAATTTATGCTATCCTCCCTCTTTGCTACCTCTCAACTCCAAGTCTGTGTGCCTCCCAGACATTATATAAAACTAGAAGCATGGAATGGAAAAGTCATGGAAGGGGATGATGGGACAGAGCAGGACAGGGACAAAGTTGTTGTCTGAAACAGAAGTATTAGACAGTTCTGAAAGGGAAAAGAAGTATTAATTTTAAATAACAACAGCAGGCTCCTACTTCTAGCTATTTTTACCCCCTCAGAAAAGCAGCCTTTTGAGTAGTACATAAGCTGAACATCTATTTCCCAAGAAATAGGTTTGTTCTGATGAACTCTGACATTTATGCTTCTTGCATACATTCCTTCACTTGGAGAAACCAGATGACGTGGTCTAGATTAAAAAGTTTTGTTGACAATTCATGTGCTTGTTTTGCAGGTTTGGTTTTCTTTCATGGAAATATTAATTTGTCAGGTTTCAGAGTAGAAACTATGGCACTTGAAGAAACATTTACTTGATCTGTTCATTTTAGACCTTCTCCTGAAAACTTAATATGAGGTTGTGGTTTTGTGGTGTGGTTTTTTTGTTGTTTTGAGGGGGTTTTTCGGGGTTGTGTGTGTGTGTGCAGTTTTTGTTAGGTTTATTTTTTAAATATTTAGTGTCAGTATTAGCATGGAAGATGAAATCTTGATGTCTTCTTTTCAGTGTACTTCTTAAAAGCATATGTTCTTGCTTAAAGAGAGGTAAGCAACTGCTCTGCCCAACTTCTGGATGAAAAACATTGAGATCCAACAGTTTTATCAGCTATGGGAGCTATGAGCACATATTAAGCACTCCCACCAAGCTAATGCTGTAAGACTGATACACATAAATACATACTTTATAATCCATAAACAGTCTTTGTTATGGATCACTGTCAAATTGCTTAGCGCCAAAAGCACATGAAAACATCTCATTCTGCTGTAGAAGACAAGTATGTATGTTTACTTAACATTCTACCCCCAACTACATCAAGTTTCTATCAATGTTCGAGCATGGGGCTGAATCTCAGCATTAGACAGCTCTCGTTTCTTTATTTTTCACCACCAGTATTTGTCAAACATCATCTTAGAAAGTGCAAGTTTGCAATTCCTCACTAGCAGCTCATTTCAGCCCCAAGTTATTTTTACTAGTCACAGTTCTAACATTCTGACATAGCTTGAATGTTTAAATTGGCTTATCATCTTTAAAAGCTTGCTCATGTGAACACAAATTTGGAAGAAAACATAAGCAGAAACGATTGTCTAGAACAGCTGACAAGCTAGTAAAAAAAGGCTTCTCCAAGTGTATTGGACACCAAGTATATTTCAGACACAAAACCAAATGGAACTGACTGTAAGAACTACTACAGCTAAGTCACATCCCACGACCCTTATTGTTATACTATGAGTACTAAGCATGACCTTAATGAGAAGAGAGTTTTAACAGAACAGTCAGATATTACTAAGACCAAATTCTGACTTCAAAACTGTAGGTTCACACGCTTTTGTGCATGTTTCTTGCAGAAGAAAGCTAGAACAGAACAACTAGCAGCAAAGCATTTGCACCACACTCTTCGTTTCAGACAAATCACACAACAGCCTGACAGACACCATCAGCTACAAGCTTTCCTGCTCAGATGGGCCTAAAGTACATGCCTTGCCTGGTCCACAGAATCATCGTCTCCTTTTCTGTCTCAACTACCAGGAAAAAAGCCTAAGACAAACTTATCACAACCCAAAGGGAAAAAAAAAGGAATACAACAAAAAAACCAATAAAAACAATCATCACCCCAGACCCCACCACACTGACTTTTCCCAAGGACAGAGTAGCTAGATACTTGCATAACTTGATCCATTCCCAAACACCTTTCAGAGCTGAAAAAACAAACTAACAAAGATAGTAACCTTTTACCAGAAGAGGGGAGAGGCAAAATTATAATTTTCCACTTTTCCGAAGAAGGTGACAGAGTACTGCCATAACTTCACAGATCTGTGCACCATCCAGGAGCACTAGAGGCAGAAGGCACAGACAGCTATGCCCTCTCCATGGCATATTTGTGCAGTTATACACTGAACTTTGGGTCAACATTTTGGAAGACTAGTTCGATAACAAGTTCTTCACTGTGTAATAGCAACTTACAGACAGCCAAGTTTTAAGATATGTCCCAAAATCCCTCAACATACACCTAATACTACTTCATCTGGAGCACTGACCATTATGTCCTCTGCATATAAGAGCTCTACAAGGTAAGAATGAGTAAGTCTTTTTTTTCTAAATAATCAACTGACTTTTATTCTAAGAGTGAAATTGCTTAACTGGGTCTAGCAAGACAATTTGCTTTGTTACAGAACCAAGAACCACAGTGCAGCAGCAAACTTTACTGGTCTCTGATGACAGCTCCAAAACTCATTTCTTCCACCTTTGAAACCTAGCTTTAATAGTTCACTTATGAGTCACTAGAGACAAGGTAATGAGTATCTAAACCATTTTGTTGCACACACTATCCTGTAGCTGCAACAGAAATATAACAGCAAAGGGGGTTTAAATATAATCAAAAAAGCCAAAAAAATCCCAGGTTCTATACTGAATTAAAGCAGCACAGAAAATTTGTTCTCCTTCTTCTCCTTTCCCATTAGGTTGCATTATTAGGTGGAATAACGAAAAATATTTTTAAAGTCTACAACAGCTGGAGAGGCATACTATTGCATCTCTTTATAAGTAAGTCTAAAGACTAGAATTATTTCTGACCCCTAAGCATGACTGTCCCTCCTTTCAGGAGCAACAAAGGATTTTCTTTACCTAGATTTTATAGTGTCTAGGAATTCAATATGAAGGAACAACAGAAGTTACAAAGCTGTGGAGCTTCATTTTCTTCCCTCCAGTTAAGTGTTCCTATAAGCTGTGCCAAGATAGGTTTCTCTGGAATTTCAACATGTCAAAGAAAAAAACCAGTCACACTCACTTTTAAATTAAGTCCCGCTTTCACAGAAAGCCAGACTTAGGCAATACGAGATACCTATTTTCTTGCTTCCAGCATGATTGCATTTCTCACATTTTTTCTATATTGTCTAGCAAAACAGTCCTAAGAAAGAAAAAACAGTTATACTTGTGAGTGCCCAACACTGGAACACAAATTAGACATAGTTCTTCTGAATGTCATTTCAGAATGACAGTGATACAAAGACAGAAGTTCATCACCTGGGCTCAACTGCACTACACAAACTTCCTGCTTAGAATAGGAAATCGTGAAAAATGTCATATTCTGTCTCAGGCTTCATAAATCACACTTGTTTTTTCCTCTCTTTGAGAGTCTCAGCTGTGTTAGATGTGCTGTATGTTAGATGCCTTCAGTTCAGTGCTGCAAGCATTTCAGAGAATGTCCTACATAGCAAAGCTCAAATTCATTAAATCAGTTTTTCTGTGTGTTTTTCTCACAGCATTCATTTCAGTTGAAACAATCTGGCTGCAAACATTTGTTCATTCTGTCTGGTTCCCCTCAATATTTACTACAGCCACCTTTTTTTCTTAATATTATCCAAAGGAGAACTAGCTTTACTAAAATATACATTCCAGATGGCTCTATGGTTATAAAAAGCTGGCTTTATATACTGAAGCAAATTACTAACTAGTACTAGAAAGCTTCATTGCTAAAGAATGGATGGTCTTTATAAGTCACAAGATAAGGTAAAATAAATACAAAAAAAAGTAAGATTACCCCTCAATTCCTTTATTCCTTTTTTCTTTTGAAACACTTTCAGAGAGTTAGTAAACTAGTGAATACATTCTAATAGTGTCATGAGCAAACATAATTTCAAATATATGGAAATACAAATTTAGGAAGTTTAGAACAGAGGTAATGAGCATGTGTATACAAGTATTTATACAAAACAGCCCAGAACTAAGGGCTATGAAGTTTCTTCTCAAATGAGTACATCAGGTAATCAATGAAGATGAGATGAGGACTATATTCAAAGCAGACTGCCAGCTGACTCACTCAATATGTAGCCATACGGAAAATACTAGTAATGAGATGCAACATTCAGAACCATCTTTTGACACGCATGATAGATTCCAAATATTACACCTCCTTTCTTGAATAGTTAATGCTCCTACATCTGTAACTGACAGCAACAATAACCCATGTTAGGAGAGTCAAAAACACCAAAGTAGCAATTGAGTAATGAAGCCTTAGAAATGTACAATCTTAGATTACTTATCAGAACTTTCAGTACTATCAACTGCCAGAGAGATAAACATACACTACTGAAATGATAGGACTGGTCCCATGTGCCAGTTTGCTACTTTTTCATTAAAACAAGAGTTTTAAAACGAAGGAAATACCCTCCAGTTGGCATTATTTTTTGAGTTATCTGTCTTTGTAATTGGAACAAAGACTGGGACAGCTTATGTATAGTAAAAAGTAAAAAACAAGAATGCAACATAAGTCATGTTTTTTCACACAGGTTTGAACATTTTTAATCACAGAATTGTAAGTACTATTATTACTGTCAGTAGAACAGCTAAACACTCCCACATTACACACTGACAATACACATCCCTGAAAAACTTGCATTTAGTAAACAAACTTAGCTAATGTACCACAAGAAAAAACCTGTACAACACTGTCAAACTACTTACAAGGTTTCAACTCTCCCTCTTAGAAAACCAAATTTCTTTCAGTCCAAGGGCAAAAGACTTTGTGCAGGCATATTACAAGAAAATGGTAATTACCAGCAAAGAGGTCTTCTCTGTCACCATCCAGCATGATTTCTGCTGGCTTTGGACCATTGGAGTTTGTGCTCCGGTCTTCTGCAGGAAGACTTGCTGGCTCTGGAGATGAAGGACTTGACTTTTATTAAAAAAAAAAAAAAGTAAAATAATTAGCAGATAACCAGTTGTCATGTGTCAGTATATAAGAATTATTGCAACAAACATTTTTTTATTGCAAAGAAACAAGACAAGAGGTACAGAAAGGAAACCCTGTCAGCTATTTCCATTTCCCACTTCCAGCACAGGAACAATGAACAAAAGATATGAGTTAGTCAACAGCTCTCAATTTCTTTGTCCAAGAGAAAAAAAGAGTCACAAGTTTCCTCAGGTTTAATTAACATGAAGCAAAAGCTGCTACCAAAATATCTAGAATAAGTTTATTAGTATCACCAAATGTAATTTCATTATTAAGTTCCTTCTGGAAAGACTTGGATTTAAATCTGGATTTGTACATAGCCAAAGATGAATAAAGAACTCTCCAAGTGCTTTGTACCAGTTTTTCAGAGACTGAAAAAATGCATTAATGCCATCCAAATAATTAAAGGCTGCCTGGAGCTTTGCTAACGGATTACTACCACAGAGAGTCATGTAGTACTGTACATGGAAACAAGGCTTGCCATAGATACAGTTCTTTCAATTCACTGAAGACGAGAACTTGCTCTGTTGAAGACACTTAGGAAAATTAAAGCAATATTGAAGCCGGGCCATCAAATGTATCTCTTGCTTACAAAACAAATACACACCTAACTGAAGTCAGTGTTTCACTTAGAAAATCTTCCTTGAATAAGTATCTACTCTGTTTACTGCCAGTAATAGAAAATTCGCAAGACTAACTTCTGACAACTTCACCCAGGATAGTTAGCTAGAGAGGTTTCAACAACAGCATCTTTATTCATGACTATATGCATTTTAAGGAGCATCTGTAAACTGTACCACTACTTGCTTCCTAGTTTTTGCATAAAGTTGTCATAACTTAAGCTCAGAACCAGTACTCAAAAAAGTTCATAAATGTTTCACTATATACTTCAACAAACACCACAGACTAAAAAGATTTTTAAAAAGACTGAAAAATATGGAAATGTCACTGAAAAAGTCTGTCCAGATTGTATTTTCACATTCATAAATGCAGCAGGGGCAACAGTTTTAACAAACAGGCCTTCCTTATAACTGCCTCTCCAAAAGTAGTGTATGTCCTGACCCTCATATCTATCCAGACTTCGAACACCTGAAATTCTAGTACAGAAAAAGTAAGCAGAAATAGTAAAAATCCTGCCAGGCAAATTCAGACACAGTACAGAATAGTTTTTCAAAGGAAAAATGAAGTATGAAATCAAGATTGACCTGGAAAGGTTTTCCCTGATGAAGACACAAGGAAGCTACAAGCAAATTAAAGAATACCAGAAAATTTATAATCCCTAAATCAGTGTAGTAGTTTAATCCCAGAAAGCCACCAAGCCCCACACAGATGCTCACTCACTCTCGCACCAGCAGGATCGGGAAGAGGATCAGAAAGAGAATTGGAAGGGCAAAAGCCAGAAAACTCATGGGTTGAGATAAAGACAGTTTAATAAAGAAAACAAAAGCTATACATACAAGCAAAGCAAAACAAGGAATTAATTCACTGCTTCCCATGGGCAGGCAAGTGTTTAACTTCTCTAGGAGAGCAGGGCCCCGTCATGTGTAGCAGTTTCTTGGGAAGACAAACACGATCACTCCAAATATCCCCCCTTCTTCAGTCTTCCCCCCACTTTATATCCTGAGCATTATATCATTTGGTATGGGATATTCCTTTGGATCGGTTTGGGTCACCTGTCCCAGCTGGGTGTCCTCCCAACCTCCCATGCCCCCTCAACTTCCTCACCAGTGTGGCAATATGGAAAGCAGCAGCAGCCTTGGCTCTGTGTAAGCCCTGCTCAGCAATGACAAAAACATCTCTACTTTATCAACCCTGTGTTCAGCACAAATCCAAAACACAACCCCATTATCAGCCACTGTGAAGAAAATTCATGTTACCCAAAGCCAACACAGCCAGATTATGGTTGCAACAATGAACTGCTCCATTCAAGTGACAGAAGAGGTCATATCTCCCTCCCTTTGCCAAACGCTGCCCCTCTCTAAGAACCCCACATATAATATGGGGAAACCAATAAACAAACAAACAAAAGGAGCAGTCTCTCAAATTCTTGGATTTTGCCCTAGAGCCTGGAAAGAACGTCAGAGAAAGAACGCTTGGAAATGAACATAGGTAGAAGAGTTTAGAACCCTGCAAGGAACCAATCCACTAGTCACATGAACACTTCTTATCTCATACTAAATGAATGCCAAATTGACTCCTCAGGAAATAGAGTGCTCTGGGGTAGTAAAGGTGTATTTGTCCACTCTGTGAAGACTCTGTGAAGCATCATAAGGATATACAACTCCTTAAGTTGTATCATAAGACTTGTAGTAATTTAGATGAAATGCACTAGGAAATTTAAGAAAACCACAGTGCTTGACATGCTTCAGTGTTTTACAACTGATAGTATAGACAGTATGTGTTACATGTAATAGTCAAAGGTTTTAAGTTGTATCAGAACTCAGAAGTAGCATATTTCAGAAGAAATGGTGTGTCTCTCCAGCAGTGCTGTGTAGAGCTGCAAGTTCAAGATCTTGTAATTCAGCAAAACAGCAGAGCACGGAAATGTTTGATTTCTCTGTGAGGTTCAAGAACTTTAAAGTGTTATCAGCAAAAGCAGTTTTTCACAAAAACATTATAGATACTCCTTCCAAACCTGTTTTGATGCTACTCAACTTTGAACAGCAACCCACCTACATTTTGATAGATCTGAGGTTTAGGACACAGTGGGTGCCTCACAATACCACAGATGCAGAATGGCCCATAAGTTTGTGGTTGTCAATTCACTGCCACAAAAAACAGCTCTAATACAGCCAGGCACAGGGAACAAAAGCCTTCCACTTGTTGCACATAAGCAGAGAGCTTTCTGCTTTATCACTTCATTGTGCTCCTGATTAATGAATGGTGGAAAAGAGCCCTTGGAGAATATTCACACCTTCAAGCTATTCCCTCAACCTATCTTCTCAGTTTTATCTGAGGTAGCCATTTTAGTTGCTGATGGTTACCTTTTGATTATACCTGGTTTCTAATCACAAAATGAAATCCTATCAGGAAAAAAATTCACCTTGAACACTTAAACCTGATCAACCTATGGCATAATATGAAATACCAAATATTTACAGGCCTAAAGCAACAAGTTAACCAGAGGTCAATACAGAGCTATTCCCACTTCTAAAAAAGAAACAGATTCCTCCTAAGAATGGTTATAAATACGTGTATCTTTCTGTTGCTGAACTGGGAAAGATCCTGTCCAGTGGCATCGTTAAAGAACACCAATAATTCTGCACTACACCAGGCTTCACAGCTGTAGTTAGTATAGCAGTTACAGACAGCTTTCTCCAAATTTCATATGAGAATACTTGCAAAAGGAGAGGACTCAAATAGACCTTAAGGGCACCTCAGAAAGCTCATGAAGCAAAGCTTATTCATGCAGCTGGTATAATTTGTATACAAGATAAAAAGTCTAGAAGTGACTTTTATAGGAATATTTCCAGTGAAACTGATATTCTGTCTGTGTATTATTTGTTTAATAATAATAATTTTTTACATAATAAATTTGCATTTGTTATAAATGTTAAGTTCTTAAGAATAGTAGATACTAAAGTTTAATTTTGCAGATGATTTATGGATAAAGTGAATTTTCAGCTGTGTACTAGTTTTGGCTAGCATAGAATTAATTTTTTCATAATGGGTTGTAGAGTTCCATGGTTTGGACCTGCAACTAAAACAGTGTGACCATGCAGCCTTGATGTTTCAGTTATGGTTGAACTTTGCTTAGGCAGCGTGAAGGCTTTCTCTATTACTCACTGCCCTGTCAACAAGCAGGCTGAGAGTCCACAAGAAATAGTGAGGGGACACAGGTGGGACACCTGGTCCCAACTGACCAGAGGGATATCCCACCCTGTAACACTGTGCTCAGCCATAAAAGGCATAAGAAGAAGGAGGATGCAGAGGATGTCTGGAGTTACAGCATTTGTCTCACTAAGTCACCATTAGATGTGATGAAGTGTCTTCCTGGAGATGGCTGAACACAGGCCTGCCCACAGGAAGGGGTGAATGAATTAATTATATTGTTTGTGTATGCAGCTTTTACTATACCCCTTAAATTCCCTTCATCTCTACCTACCCATCTTCTAACTTTTACCCTTCCAATCTTCTCTCCCATCCTGCTGGCGGGAGTCAGTGAGTGTGTGGGGCTCAGCTGCCAGATGGAATTAAACTGCAACAAGCTGACAGATGACTAAGGTATCTCCTGGTTTATTAATCTTTCTGTGGCTCTTTGGTATTTTCAAAAAACAGCTGTCATTCTCAGATAAGATAAATTAAGGATGGAGTTAAATATCTTCAGAAACATTTGGGACTTTATACGAAAAAGACAACATGTAAAAACTTATTAAAAATTATTCATGGTCTGAACACTGCATCAGCTTGTTTTTAAGAGTTTTGCAATTAAATTTAGTTTTTTCTCTTCAAAACACATAGCCCTCAGGGAACTACGAAAACCCAGCAAGACATAGCTCTGAACATATCAGAAACTGGACTAAATAATTCTGAATAATCTGATGATTTTGCACAGCTAGTGGGTCAGAGAGTGCTATTCAGGCTCTCAAAAACCAAAAAAGCACCCATGCATGCATCACCATAAAAACCAAAAAAGCACCCATCAGCATATTAAGCTATTCCACTTACAGTCTTCTACATATGCAAGCTAAAAGATAGGATCCCAACTTCGCCTTTTTATCTCCACAAAGTACAGCTCAAATGGCTGAATAAAATGTCTGTCAAAGGAATTAGTAGTTAGTGTAGCGAAAATCTGCATATCAGACAAGAAATGGAAGATGAGACTAACATAAAAGCTCAAGGCCCAGACACAGACAAACAGCATAGCTGTTTAGAAATTTTAAACTTACTTGATGCCAAGGATTCACAAAATGTCACAAACATGTCCATTTCCTGAAATGTACATGCCTGTGAAATTTCTGAATGACTGGTGGAGCTGAATGAGCTGAAAATTTCTGAATGAGCTGAAAATTAAGTGAAGCATTCAATAACCAATATACCAAATGGCCAGGACATCCAGGTATGCAGAACAGTCTGGATCCTGCCTTGTTTTCTTGGAAACAAGTTTCTGGTGAGAGGCCCAGGGACCCGTTCCAATTTACAAGGGTTATAACAAGCCATCTTATAGCTCTGACTTATGAAGAAATAAGAACAAGTTCTCACATTTTCTGCTCACTGAAATTATAGCTCTAAATGTTTGGACATCCTCCCTCCTCTTAATAGTAGGGTCCACCTCAAACTAGTTCAACTACTTGTCTGAATCCTACCTAGCCTCCTTCAGTCAAAATACAGTAGGCTGACAAAAGGTGACAGTCATATTATAGTTGTTCAGGTTAACACAGCTCATTGTCTGAAATGGGGTTACAGGAGCTCACAGTATGGGCAGAGAGAACAGATTCAACAGCAGGACAGTTCTACTTCCAGCAGAAAGTAAGCGGCCACGTAGGAGCAATGTCTACATGCTTCCATTACAGCCTGGATTTAACATCAAGCAATGAGACACACATTTCCAGTAGAATTACACCAATTAATCTTGAATACAAACTCAAGTTTCTACAAAGGTACCGTACAGTATTGAAGGACTTAGTATTTTCCTCTCAGATATTCCAATGGGGCCTTTACTGCTTCCTCAATAATTGCCACTGTTAAATTGAATAAATATCATTAATGCCATCTGTGGTTATCTACTGTTTTGCTTCCTATGCAAAAACCAAATATATATTGCAGATCTTTGACATACACCAATAAACTGGCAATAAGATTATACACCCTGCCCTAAATGACATCCTTGATAGATTACCACATCTACTGCTTACTGATAATTTTCAAGTTCTCCATGTATTTTTCCATTACATAAAATCACGCTAAAAGCAAATGGACAGCTTCAAGATGAACCAGTTGGGAACCCTTTCAAAGTACCACAGCCTTCATGTAAGCTGGCTTTGGATCTCACTCTCTTTTGCCACACTCTCACCTCTGGTATCAGCAAACAAATACAGGATCAACTACAAAAAGCGTGATTCTCTTGTTACAACAGAACTCCCACTGCCATTTATGATCAGCTGCTTTATGAATATTTACCAGATTAAAGTAACACTCAAGACAGAAGTTTAACTAGGCCCACATCATGAGATAATCATTATTCTGTGGACTGTAGTACCCTATAAACTGCATTCATCAATCCACGTTCAAGCTAGTGAGAAGCCTAAAGTCAATTTTCATGACTCTTACAAATTTGCCGGAAAAAATCACATGGTTAAGGCACTTACCCAAATGCTGTAGCTGACTAGATGTCAAAAAAAGCTTTACTGACACAGTTTTTTAAAAGCTTCTCTTCAAGCAAAGAGGCTTCCCCTTTCTATTAAGGACTGTCTTCCAAACCGACTGTGTAGACAAACACAGCAGAAAAGTGGAACTGTCAGCCAAAACAACTGATACAAAGTGTTTCTTTGCCAGTTTTTGCAGTTAGAAGAGTTTTCAGTAACTTTTGAATCATTAGGATGAGGACTTCTCCTTGTTACTGTGATTCAGACACTAAATTTTTCTTATCTCCTGCAGCTTTAATTCTAGACCACGTGAATGAAGATGTTGTTAATGTTACACTACAGTCTTTCTCAGTGCACACAAGACTCCAGCAATACACAATGTCACACAGAGATGCACAGAAGTCTACTCATGCAACTGCAGGTTCACATCATTTCCTATTCCTTTACAGCACTTTTCCACAGATCTTTTTCTATCAATGCACATATTATGCATCTATAAAAAGAAAGAAAAAAAGACAGTTGCTTGAGAGAAGGCAAGTGACTTTCAAATCCATTTAAAAGCCTCTTTGTACAGTGGGCTTTTTTTTGTTAAGGACAGGCAACAGCCAGAGTAAAAACAAAGAAACATATACTGATCCCATTACTGTAAAGGTCAGGGACAGAAAACTCTTCAGGAAAAGAGGAACAGAAAGATTTTCTTTTTAAATGGGTAACTGTGTACAGGAAAAACCAAAGTTCTTCCAGAAGATAATGGCAAAACACACAGGGGAGACGTGACCACAACAACTCGCCAGGGAAAGCTCCCACTATAAGGGATGAACACAGAAAGCATTTCTCATGTCTCCTTATGCTCCTTCTCCAGCAGGTCCCAGCAGCCGCTGCAGACAAGAACTGAGCCGACTCCCGTGGAACAAACCTCAGAGAGAAATAAGTTTTTGCAAATTTTCGCGAACTGGAAGAGGGTGAAGTCTCGGAAAGAGGCCAAACAAAGAAAATGGGGTGGTATTAATCCCCTCAAAGTCCAAGGTGGGAGGGAGGGGACGGACACGCACAGACCAGCGAAATTGGAAAGAGGAAAGGTGGGAATATTTGTCACCCCGGCAGCGCAAGAAGGGGCTAAGAGGAGGGAAAGCGGCGGCCCGGGACAGCGGCACTCCGAGACAAGAGTTGTGGATTTCTTTCGGCGGGAGGAGCCCCGAGGGGATCCCCGCGCCGGGAGGGACGCGTCGAGCGGCCGCTCCCGGGACACGAGCGGAAGACCTGGTCGGTGAGGGGCTGCGGCGGGGCGGGGGGCACGGGCAGGGGCGAGGGACCAGCGGGCTGACAGGGAGGGGACGGGACGGGACGGGAGGGGACGGGACGGGAGGGCCCGGCGGGCGCCGACCCGGCTGCGAGGCTCGGGGCGCGCGGCGGTGGGCGGTCTCTCCTCACCTCCAGGGTGGACACGGTGCTAGTGAAGAGGTCCTCGCCATCCTCCAGCTCTTCGAGGTCGGCTGGCCTCGCCTCCCCCAGCGGCGGCGGCTCCCGCTCCGCCGCCATCTTCCCGTGCTGCCCGGCCCCCGCGTCACGTGACCGCCCCACCGCCACCGACGGCACGTGACCGGGGGGGCGGGGGCGGGAGCGGCGGTCTCTCCGTCCCTTCCTCTGTCCATCCCCGTTCTTCTCCCAACCCCTTTCCCTTCCCCATCACCCTCCCCATCCCTTCCTCTCTCCTCAACCCTTCCCCATCCGCTTCCCCATTCCCTTCCCTATCTCCATCCCCTTCCCCATCCCTACCTCCTTCCCCATCCTCTACCTCCTCTCCTTCCTCTTTCCCTTCCCCTTCCCCATCGC
This sequence comes from Neopelma chrysocephalum, assembly GCF_003984885.1. NCBI lineage: Eukaryota > Metazoa > Chordata > Aves > Passeriformes > Pipridae > Neopelma > Neopelma chrysocephalum. Next base: position 992,475 of record NW_020925585.1, on the reverse strand, counting down.
TCTCCCCATCTCCTTCCTCATCCCCTTGCCCTTTCCCATCCCCTCCCCTTCCCCCATCCCCTTCCCACCTTTTTCTTAGTCTCCATCCCCTTCCTCTCCTCTTTCCTCTCCCCATCAGATGTAGGACCTTGCACTTCGCTTTGTAGAACTTCATGAGTTTCGCACAGGCTGCCTCTCAAGCCTGTCCAGGTCCCTCTGGACAGCATCCCTTCCCTCCAGCATGTTGACTGCACCACTCAGCTTGGTGTTGCTGGTGAAATTCCTGAGGGTGCCCTCAATCTCGCTGTCCACATCACCAACAAAGATGTTGAACAGTATCAGCCCCAGCACTGGCTGCTGGGGGACACCACTTGTCACTGGTCGCCATATTTATTTCCAGGAAGTTGTAAATAGGTAAACAGAAATACATGTCTCTTGAAAACATGTAGAGTACAATGCATAATTTTAGTTGTATTGCCTAAGCTCACAATGTCATAAATTGTGGAGAGCTCTATCCTGAGAGATGGGGACTGCTGAGTCAGGAGAGAATACCCCTCGTACCTGCCAACATCTGAGAACATTTCATGCCTCAGTGCTTTGAGTGAGACCTGGTAAATCTCCCACTCAGGAGAACTAAATTAGTGTTGAACCTCAGGAACCCCAAGTTTCTCATTGCAAGTAGCAAAGAAGTTATCAAACAGAGGAGATTTAAGAGCAAGAATTAAAAAAAAAAAAAGTCAATATCTCTTCTTAGATGTATAGAAATAGATAGAAAAGGAACAGCCAAGCTTTCCCATTTTCAAATCAGAAAAAGTTATCTGCTGTTTTAGTAAAAGATGTATTTTGAGACCAATACAGCTACAAAATTACCGTTACTAAAAGTGATAGTAACTTGATTGTCTTTTACCAGGTTGGATAGCATTTTTAGGTTTCAGGATAACGGGACATTTTGCAGCATATCAATGTTTCCCTTTTCCATACAAAACAAAATAGCAGTGCTGCATAGCTTGTTCACCATGACTGTGAGGTGAAATATACTCTATTTACATTTTTATTCTATTCTTAAGCTCAGCCTATTACTTTTAGTATGTCTCCAAATAAGATTTAGATGTCTTTCAAGGTTTAAAAATTCGGAGTAAGAAACTGAAAAAAATCTATTCAAAATATACAAATCTTTTCTAACCAGAAGTGCAGTTCTCTGGCATTACATTTTTGTGGATAACACTATCATTATATTCTTACGGCCTTTCCAATTTCTTGTGGTATTCCTGTTCTGCTATGCTGTTCCTAAAAACTTTTCAAATAACTGGCATGCACATGCTTCATCTAGACACTAGGATTTAATCACCTCAATAATAATCCAGTGTCCTCTGACATTATACTCTTAGATATATCACCTTAATTTTATTTTTTGTGATTAGAAAGATCATAAAATATGTATTTTTTTTTACTATTTATGGCTAGTGTACTAACCTAGCATAGTACTTAGGTGTTTAATAGTTTTCCACTAGACTGACTAGTTTTCTGACTTCATTAAAATTCATACCTGTGTCTTTAACACTCATGCACCTAGGCTAAAAATCAGCTCTCTCATACCTTGAAGTACTCATCTTTCCACCAGTTGAGTATGCTCCAGAAGCAGAATAAATGAAGTGTAAGCAGGATGTCACCTGTGGGTTTGTTTGTGAGTTTTGTGGTGGGTTTTTTTGTTTTGTTGTTTGGGTTATGTCACTCATAAAGAAAGGTACCTAAGAAGTTTAGCTTCTCTAAATTAAAGTAACATTGGAATTACAGGTCAGGCTAAAGAGATCTGTGGCCACAGAAATCTTTTATAGATATTTATCTCTTGCAGCAGAGGAGTCAAGGAATAATGCATGGATAACTACAGGAGCTGGATTTTTAGCTAATTGAGATTTAAGTCTGAAAAACTGGATTGGTAAATCTGTGTGGGAAAATAATCCAAATTAGAGAAAAGCAATCAAGAAAATAAATTGGAAAACAATTAATGCTGCGGGGAAATTTAGGGTGAACGCAAAAAAAACAATCACTTGTGAGATTGTGATGTGTTACTGAAAAAAACAAAACCCCAGTTTAAAGCCAAGCCTCATCCCCGTCAATGCGAGTAATAATATGTATGTCACTCAACAAATACATAAGAGCTGTCAACTCTACCTCATGCTACTAAGTCAGAATCTAAGACAGAGAATAGGGAACTACCCATGTGTCGCAATGGAAGCTGCAACCATCCCTTCCTTTGCAGCCAATAAATCCACCTCTGTAATGCTATCTGAGATGGACATTAATTAAGTCAAGAACCCCAAAGTAGAAGTAGAAATATCAAGGCTAAGTTTACACGTGGAACTAGTATACATGTCATGTGCCTGCTTTAATTACCTGGTTACATGATGACGTTTCTATAGGAGCCCTCTTCCCAAGGAACATTGGACTGCACAGTTACACTGTTTTTTCTTATTGTTTCCTAACAGCTCTGTACTTCATTTATAATATGCACTTCTTCCAACCCTACCCTGAAGATAAAAAGATTTGTCTCCTCACAAGCATTTCTCTGAGGTTTGTCACTACCAAATCAAAGTGTTTCACAGGCACTGACGAATTTTATCTTCAGAGGATTTCTGTGGGAGTATGATGCCCATTACGCAGAGAGTGAGCAGAGAAGGAAAAATTAAAACCTAAAGTGTTCACTAATTTGAAAGCCCTAACTGAGGCAGCTGGGATTTGTTTTTTTTCCTAGAATACCTAACATTTCATCAGTTTCTTCTCATAGACAGCATTCCCCGGTATGACAGTACTAGCCTTATGCTCACCCATTTTTAAGAGTGGGCTTTTATTTTTTCCTTCTCTGTTCTGTCCTTTCTTTTCCCTTTATTGGCCTTTGTCAAGTCCCATACTTTCTTGATTAGCCTTAGGAGACATTGAGAATCCTCCAAAATTTCTGGTTTTGGCCCATCAGCCACTAGTTCCTCCAAGTCAATACATCTGCCTCACAAAACTTTCACCTTACTTCTCCTGCTTCTGCCCACAGCATCTCTAGACTCTGGAAGCCTTTGCAGTCCAGCCCTTCAGAGGAGATAGGGAAATCAAAATTTTGTTCTACATAAACACTCTTTGGAATTGTTGCACAATGAAAAGCTTCCTTTGTTCATGCAGAATGAGATTTTACTCAGGAGTATAATCTTGTAAATTTTAAATGGTTTTTAAAAGGAACAGTACAACAATATTAGGGCTCTGTGTCATTTTCCTGGTTCAGGTCACAGAGGTGATGAAGCATTGAAACAGTTACGAAAATTTATGTGGGTTTAGGTAATATACCATTTTTTTATCTTGCTTCTGTCCATCTCTCAAAAACTATTAAATTAGATGCCAAATAAAGATGACAATGTTCTAAGCAATGTGAATCAAGGTTTATAATCAAATATAACAGATTTTTGTAATTTCTTACATGTGTCAGTCTATGTTAGTATTGCACTTAATATACTTAGTATAATAGCCACTTCAGCTTAAAGAAGACTGAAGTTCTCCATCAGCCTGCACCTCAGGAAGTCCCCCATCATCCCACACATCACCATTGGCCAATCAGAACTCAAATCAGTCCAGCAGTTCAATTACCTAGGCAGCCTCATCTCCTCAGATGATAAGATTGACGGGGAGATAGACACCAGGTTGGCGAAATAAACACTTGAAGAAAAGTACCAAGATCAGTGTTTACAGACCATAGTGCTGTCTACTCTCTTATATGGTTCCGAATCATGGGTCACCTACCGCCACCACCTGCGTCTCCTAGAACGCTTCCATCAACGCTGCCTCCATACAATCCTAAACATCCACTGGTCAGATTATGTGACCAATACATCTGTTCTTGAACAAGCAGCAGTCACAAGCATCGAGGCCATGCTACTGAGAACGCAGCTGTGTTGGGCAGGGCACGTCTCCAGGATGAAAGATCACCACCTCCCTAAGATCCTGCTGTATGGTGAACTTGCCACTGGCTGCCGCAAAAGAGGAGCCCCGAAGAAAAGATACAAGGACTCCCTGAAACAACAACTCAACCTCGGGCATATTGATCACCATAACTGGTCTACTCTGGCCTCCAATCGGGAGGCCTGGAGACACACCATCTATAACGCTGCTGATGCTTTTGAGAAAGCACGCTGGATCACTCTTGAGGAGAAAAGACAATGCAGAAAGAATCGAGCCTTGCAGAATATACTATCTAAGTAGTCTTTCTGCTGTGCCTTTTGCAACTGGACTTGTCTATCTCGTATTGGCCTTTTTAGCCACCAACGCGCTTGCAAGAAACGTGGGTAGAGCCCTTCCCAAATCTTCGTTCGCGAAGCCTAGCCATTATGATGATAATAGCCACTCTAATGTTGTGTTATTTTAATAACTGAAATATCAATGAAACTGGAAGACATTTATGACTTAAAAGAAGCTATTCTGGAAGAGAGAGTGATAGTGAATTATACAAGTCAAGATCAGCTCCCTGGTTTGGATCTGCAGGGAGCCACAGGAGATTATCTAGTCCATTTGCTGAAAAATGTTTGCCAAACCTTTTCTTCAGCAACTCCAGTGATGAAGACCCCAAAACCTCTACAGGCAATGTACTTTAATGCTTTTCTCTCCAGGATCAGAAAAGATACTTCTTGTGCCTAACCTCATACTCTGTCACCACCAATTAAACATCCTCATATAAAGTATGACTTCGTAGCAGCTTGACATTGGGCTTGTGATTATATTCAGAACTGATACTGGTCTCATTTTGTATCTGTAAAGTGACTTAGTCAGACTTCAGAAAAAATCTCACATTCCCTATGGAATTTTTTCTTTCTTTTTACTGGCCTTTACTTCAGTCTGTTTTGACCACTTTGAATTCTCTTGCTCTGCTACAGCAGTTTGGTATCACTCGCAAATTCAGTATGCATTCTCCCTGGTCTATCACATATGAGAATAGTAAATCATATCAGGCCTACAGTAGGCCAGTGTTACCTTTCATTCAATTCATCCTTTTATGAAAATGGTAATCACTGAAAAATAAATTCTGACTTTGTTTTCTAACCAATTTGGTACTTAACCTATAATGATTAACATATAATGTTTCATTAGCTTTCTTGTGAAAAAATTGTAAAAGATAAATGTTCAAGAAATATTGAAGGAATACTTCCTCACTAGGAGTTATTGCAAAAAAATGGCTAAGTACAGTGTGCTTAGAATTAGAGATGGGTTTCTGAGATTTTATTTTTCCAATTTATAAAATGTTAAAAACCGAATATTGTGTTATTGTGTAGTGATCGCATTAGTACATAGCAGTAAAGCCTTGAAGTGAGTCAGCCTTCCTAAGAAAAATTTACTATATCTGTTCATTTGATTCATTTGTCCACTCGTTCAGTCAGCCAAAGGAACATTACATTTCAGATCATGATGACTGTTCTTCTGTGAAATATACACCATCTTTCTATCTGGGTATTTAATTTCATATTTTATAAAAAAATAATTTGTTTGGTCACCTTTTTTTACCAGTGAGTGGTCAGTGTCTTCTTTATTGCAGAAAAATAAAAGAGACTGATTCCCTCTTCAGTCAGATGTTTCATTTGCCTTTGGACTAGTGATGGGTACTGCCCTCTATCAAATAAGGGAATGGGAGTTCTTGTTTCCTAGTTCATCTAATGTTGCAGTATACTTAAATATAAAGCTCTAAAGTTCATTTATACTAGCTGCATGTTTACCCTGTTGCAATAGTAAGACGATGTAGAAGAGTAGTAGTTTTTTCCATCTTGATAAGCACTAATGGCAGGTGAAAACTAAGCAAGAAACATTGGTTACTGTGATATACATTTGTCTGCAATTCAGATTGTCCTCCACTGTTTATGCTTTACAAGAGAGAGAATGGCTTCCAGCAAAGTTTTGGTTTTATTTTACACTGCTAACCTTACATCTAAACCAGGCCATTGATGAAGACACAGCAGCATCTGAGATATCCTGATTTGCTTTGGACTTCAGTCACTCAATTCCAGACAGCTGCCTGTCAAATCTCATGGGTTGTGTCCCAATAAAGGGGTCATGCTGGAAATAAATATAAGCATATGGTCACCAGGCGGTAGACTTGAGACATCCCTTGCCAAAGTAGAAGGTACATGTTTAAAAAGACCCAGAATGGATGGAAATGGGACAGCACTTGCCTGAAGCCAACCCTTCTTCAACCATCAGTTTCTGTCCACAGACAGAAGCATAGTCTTAATCATATTAAAGGGAGCTAAGGGTTCCTAATTGCCAAGTAATTATTTGTTCAACTTCAGCCCAGCAAAATTTTTGGGTCATGTAATTGCAAGCCCATGCTCCATGATTAAGTCAATTTTATACATTTCTATTATGCAAAGCTGTCTTGACCTGCTTTCCTGTTTTCAGAGAAGGTAAGGAAATCATGTATGGTGTGCGGTTGGTTCCATGTAAGGTATGAACATTTGCAGAGTTTTGTTAATCAATTTTAACTCATTTTGTCAGAGTTTTGTCATTGTAACTCATTTTGTCATTGTTACAAGATTTTTGATGTTAAATCACTAAAGCCAACATAGTTTTTGCTATTCTCTGATTTGCTAGGACTTTCGGCTAAAGCTAAGAACATCAGAAGCCATCAGTCTTAAAGATTCCTATGCAATCTTAAAGGCTGTCTGAGTGATATTTGTATCAATTCATTTCAGTGAATATACTTTGACTCCTTTCTTAGAGCTATCTGTTTATATTGATGTTTTGAGTTGTCTTAATTCTTTCATCCAAAATTGCATGACACAAGAAAAACAGAACAGTGGGAAAAGGAGGCTGGACCTTTGGTACAGTGTCAGAGATAAGTCAGTGCACAATATCAGTTGGTACTGTCCCTGTGCAGCACATAAAGAATTACCATCTGAAAATCTGTCTGGTTAGAGAAAAGGTTTCATGTTATGCAATTTTTCTTTAATGGATTCCAAGTTTCTTCAGCTGTAGATAATTTTCTTTTCTTCAGATGGGGTACAGGGTTAGAGGTTTTCTGCAGCTAATTTCTGGTACTGCATTAGGAACTGCTCTATGCCTCCTAAGTCTTACCATCACCGATTTACCAGTGATGAATGTAACATTGCCTTTCAATTTTATCTAATTTGTCCAGGGAAGATTTAATCTAGTGAGAATATTAGAGTCAGAATGATAATGAAAACAGTTTCAGAGAAAAAAATCCCAAATCAAACGAACAAACAAAAATCCCCCCAATAAACAGAACACCCCCAAAAACCCCACACAAACCAAAACCAAACACCCCTCCCCTCCAAAAAGCCAAATAAACCAAAACAACAACAAAAACCCAAGCAAACCAACAATTCATTTTCAAGTGTCCATTTGTAGAGGAATTTAAAATAAATAATTAAATAAAATGAAAACAAGCACTTTGTTTAAAAATTCCTGTAACCAGAGCTACATCTCAATGTATCTCTGTCAGTCAGCAGTACTATCTCGATCCAGAGTAGAACTTACTGAGACAAGAGCTTGAAATAGTTTTGTGTTAACACTTGGTAGGTGAAGAAAGTTTATATTGTCTTTTTCTTTCAAAGAGTTACAATTCTTGAGCTAATCTTAGTTTAGAAAGTTTGAAGAGGGAGCGGGGGAGGATGTGGATGAAGCAGAAGTTTTTGCTTGTTTTTTCTTCTGTGGAGAATTATGGCAAAAACCTGAACATGGCAGCATGGAAGAAAATGGAAGTGACATGCAGCAAAAAATGGTGTAACAGCCTCTCAAGTTCACCACCATAAACTTAGGAGATCTGTATTGTTCTGCCCAGTCTTGAGCCTGTGGGAAGGAAGCATATTTCCCTGCTTGCTTGGCACAAAGCAGAGGCTGTGTGAGAATCAGATACACCAGCCTACTCCTATGTTGTAGGACCCCAGTAGTGGGGGCCTTGTTCTGTCACAAGGTGGCTGAGAGCTTTCAGTTGTTACCATAGGAACAAAAGAAGATTTTACCAATCACAGTACTTTTCTAAAAGGTCTGCATTCTTAAAACGTTAAACTACAGTGTTGGTTAGATAAGGACCGATATATCTTATTTATGTTCCAGACGCAGGAGGCAATGTATTTTGTATGTTCTTATGACTTTGAAGCCATTTCTAGGGAGGCACCAATAGAGTTTCTGAAGAGGGTCAGCTTTTTGGCTTCCAACTGTTCCTGCACTGCAATTATGCATATACAAAAGCAGGGAGGTGTTGCATCTGTTCTTATTTAGTGTTTAGTGCTTTAAAATAGTTTGCCCCTCTCAGCCTGCTGAGTGCCTTTGATTTGAGGTAATTCTCCTCAAATTTTAAAGCAGATTTTAAAGCAGCAAACAAGAGAATGGAAATGTGCTCTCTGAAACCTGTGCTGGAATTTTAAGAGCGTGCATGTCCAACACATAATTCCAAACCCCTTCACTTCTCCCTTAGTGTTTTCATATGCATTTGGGTACAGTTTACACTTCATAACTTTAGCTGGCTAAAAGGCAGCAATCTAACAAAAGCTATTTCAGCTTAGTTTGCAGGCTGTTGAAGGAGACAGTCAAAGAAAAAGATGATTTCTCTTGCATGCTATCTGTCTTTAGCTCTTAAGATAGGATGGATTGCTGATGAGTGCCTATTTCCATTGCCAAGGGAGGATGCTTACTCATAGGTAGATGCTTGATTTTAAAACTGTGATTAGGTGAGAAAATCTCATTCAGCAAAACATATGTATATATCCTAAATTATAAACTGATTAAATTAATGAGCCTTAATCTTAAATGCAGCTTTCTGGCTAATCATAATATTTATCATAATAAAAATTATAAAGTGGCTGCTGAATTAACCTGAGATAAAATACTATCAATAATACTCTATCCAAAATTAGCCTGAGAAAAAATTTCTTCCCTGCCCTCCAGGCACACTGGTGCATGTCTGCTGCTGCTTTAGAAAAACCAGAACCCTAAAATTAAAGAAAACAAAAAGCACTCTCAAAAATATCTCTCAAAATATTTGCATTTGCATGGATTAAGAGAGCTAAGCACCAGAAAAAAATTGTTTCAAAATATCTCTGGTAATTTTTTTCAGAGTATAATCTCCGATCCACAGAGATTTTTTTTCCACTTTGTGAACATATAAGATAAGGGCATGTGAAAGTAATTTTTCATTGAAAATTGCTCAGTGGATATGCATGAACCAGAATTTGCTTTATTTCAAAGTTTCACAGCCCAAATGCAGCTGTAATTTGCATCATTTACAATTTTGCTGTAAAGTGACTTGGAGCATCTGTCTACATTATAGCCAGACCAGGCAAAAGATAAGTAGGAAAAATTATAAACTTCTAACAGAATTGATTCCCACCAAATAGCACTGTCTCTGGCTGCTACAACAATTAGTTTATCAATTTAATGTTGATTATGGCTCTCCCAATAAGTAACAGGAAAACTTGCAAACATCCACTGAACAGCAGTGCAGAAAATTCTGGCACTGTTGCCACTAGAGCTGATACAGTATTTAATACATATATTTGTGTATCTAATACATATATTTGTTTTTCTTTAAGATGCTTGCAGACATGTTCAGAAAAAGCCTGTCTTTACAAAATAGTTCTTCTTTGAGAAATTTTATTTCACTATACTCTGGCTAATTTTATTCTGTGGAGGCATAAATTTGGGCTTGGAAAAATCTGTTTCCTTCAAGTTTATGCTTCAAGTGATAACAGTTGCTAAACACAGAGTAAGAAAGAAAAGATTAACGTCTCAAGAGTGTTGAGAAAGCAATCAACATATTGTCTAAATATGTTAATAAGCATGTTTTCAAATTTATTCATAAGAATAAAGTTTCAAGAGCTCAGTGAAGTCCTTAGAGGACGATGCAGTCATAAGATACTGAGGAATCCATTGATAAAGAGGGGAACTTCAGTAACAAAATGATGTCTCAGAAGGGATTTTTTAAATGTTTGACCTGCATAAACTACAAATTTAGCTACAGAAAAGTGTCTGTGGCTTTCTAATCATCTATTTATCCGGTTTGTGTTGTATCCTACAATATATTTTCTTTGCTTTGATTAACCCAGAGTTGTATAGGGCAAAAAAGAGGGCATCAAGCATACGCTTTCAATACTATTGGTTACAAGTATGATTCTGCCAGTAAGTTAATTAATGAAATCACTGAATCTGCTCAAGAATAATTTTGTATAGACTGAAAGTCATACTAATAAAATTCAGCATGAGTATTTTAGAGCAGCACATGGTAGGATTGTTTTAACTTCATCTAACTGGTCCTCCTTAAAAAACTAAACACCTCAGCAACAAGGGACATTCTATCCTAGGCGACTTTTTCCTTTCAGATAAAGACAGGCAGTAAAGACTTTTTTCTTACCTAATTTTAAGCATGATATTGAATTTCCTGTACTGTAAACATCCTCATTTCCGTGTTCCCCATTTAGTTGGAAGGAGATACATACCTTCGAAGAGGAATTACAGTTTTTCTCTGGGTCACCCCCACTTATCTCTTTATCTCTTCTATTGACCATACAGAAAACTTACACAAAGTCTTATCTTATCTTTGGCCCTTACCTTGGGCAACTCAGGTAGATGTTTGCTTTGACACAAGCTACATTTTAGCTTTTTTTGCTTTGATCTTTGATCTTCAATCTGTTACAAAATATGCATATCCACATGGAAAAAGCCACTATAAAACAATACATAGAGAGTGAAGAGTGGGGAGGTAAATGCATATGACTGCATATGGGTGAAGTATTTATATGTAGTTGTACAGTCTATATGTGTGGCATATAGATACTATATATATTCTCTATATAGTATATATATATATTCTCCCCAAATATATTCATTCTCTATGTATCTCTATATACTCTCTCTGTATATGGAATATAATGTCTATCAGTATATATATGTGTATATTTTATATATGAATATGTACAGCAGACAAAATAGAAACAAATATAAATATTTGAGAAAAAAATACAAATATTTATCTATAACAAAAAAAAAAAAAAAGGTTTGCCCGGGAGATCATTAAGTTCTCTTCCTGTGGTTGCTAGTATACTGGCACATTATTGTACGGATACTGGATTGATATCTCAGTTCCTCTTTTTTGCTTGCAGTTCTACAGATTAAAATGGGAGAAGTAAGAACAGTCTACCACTTCCTGCCTGATGCTAGGAATATAGATCAGAAACAGCTGACATGCTGATTTATCCAGAACAACAAATACAACCAGTCCATGGAACCAGTTATTTCAATATATTTGAACTCCTTGAACTATTTCTAATATTTTCCTCCAAGAAACACACCTTCCTTCCTCTTCATAGACCAATTAAGTTTCTACAAAATCTGTGCTGTTTTGAAGCATTTGTTCTCAAAAGATGTGAAAGTTTGTGGTGTTTCAAAGCTGTTTTCCCAGCTGCTCACCTGGGAGCTGTCACTGCCCACTCACTCAATGGACCTGCCTGCTGTACCAGTGGGAGTGATCACTCTTGGAAGCCATTGGATGAATGGTGAAAACAATAAGATCAACATGCTGGGAATCACTTGCTGACAACAAGCAACTCAATACATAAGTTGAGAGCAGTGCCTGCTCTGTGAAGATGTGCCACTTGGCTAAACCTAAAAGTCTGGCCCAGTCCCTCTATGTTAGCAGAGCATGTGATTGTGCTCTGATTTTAGTTGCCCTGTCCTGTAGGAGGTTATTGCTGTTCTGATCTTCCAGCCAGCCAGCTGAGATGCACAGTCAGAAGTGATTTTGCCAGCCCGGGCAGAATTCAGCTGGGTTTGCAGTCTGAGCAGGCTAGTTGTTTTTGTCCCAGGTGGTCTAAAAACAACTCCCACTTGTACTTGGTGACAGAGACACAGGACTAAAAATATTAAATAGTTCTTGCATGGAAAATAAGTAACGAATAGCACATGTGAGAAGTGGTGAAGAAAAAAACATGATGGTTTTGGAACAAGACTTAAAAATTAGGATTCGTGTTTAGAGAACATTTATTATGTCATACCAAATGATTGAACTACTATTCAGTTGCAGCACTTTTTGATCTTTAAAAATTAAATCAGTCTGGTTCAGTACTAAATTCTGGATGTAGACAAGGTAGTTGAAACCTTCAGAAATGCTTAGATATTAGTATGATGTTCTATCACTCACAGTTAAACTGAATTAAATCTTTAGAAGGTTATATGAATGACGTCGTCAACATTTGGAAGATTTATCATATATTCATTTCTTTATATGGGAGGACAATTTTTTTAGTGGTTGGGATAAGACCATAGTTTTGCTTTGCTGTAGCTATTCCTCTGATCCTACATTTGGTTTTGTCAGCAGCATAGATAGAAAGGCAATGCTTACAGCTTCATACTTTAAGTTACCTAAAAATTTACTTCATATCCCCAAGATTCTTCAGGTACCTGTTTTCTAATGAGACCAAAAGGGTTGGGCGCACTCACCTGTGTATTGAGCTTTAGTTATTCTTTGACTTTTACCTAAACACTCCAGAAACTTCATAAAAGTGCATACTGCCATGTTAGCAACAGGTACCTGCTGGGAAGGTGCCAGCCTCCATTGAGCTAAAAAATCCACTTGGGGTTCTCAGTGTAGGAGGAGGAACGACAACCAGAGTAAAAAGCTGCCTCCTTTATGCTATGTGGAGAAGAAGAGATGTCCCATCCACTTCCCAGAAGACATGGCTGTTTATATGGAGCAGAAAAGGATGAAGCATAGCCCATGCATCAACAGGACATGGTCTGCTCCTAAAGGAAAGGGTATTGATGCCCATGGGTGGGTCATCCAGAAACAGACTTTGTGGCAATCTGTGTGGTCTTCACCATCACTGCTGTCCCTGACAGCATGTTATCAGGACTGTATATCTGCTAGATACTATTTGTTCATTTTGTGATACTGGCATGTGCCTCAGCATCTATTGTCATCCAGCCAGTCCATGTTCCAAGGATGACTTGTACATACTTCTATTATGAATAGACTTTTCTATTCATCAAGGAAGGGCTGAAAAAGTTATGCTGGCACATACTTCTTGTGGAGCAGACTGCTGATATTATGGAGCTTGTCCCAGAGGAAACATTGTCTGTAGAAATGGTGTTAACTGGCAGGACTGGGAGAAATACAAGTGCAGTCCTGGAATTAACGCTTTTGCACAGGTGTTTAGGTGGCAGAAATCTATGAAGACAGATGTTTGCTGTGTTGTGCAACCTGATACAGGTTGCCAGGTCCAGGCATCAACTGTCTGGTCATGCAGGAAGGGTGATGAAGGCTGAGCATCTCTCAAAGAACTGGATCTTACCTCTGCTTAGCACTCTCCCCTCTCCAGGCTCTGAGAATCAGTGTAGCAGAGGCCTTTACATCCCCTCACTGGGCACAGAGAATGGAGATTGAGGGAGGGTGGCATATCTTGAGGTACTGTGTATTCTCTCCCCTGTATTTCTGGCATACTGAGGATACAGCTGGAGCATTGAAGAGGTGTCTTGAAAGCTGCTGGTGAAAACACAGACAGGTATACAAAGATGGCTCTTTGCTTCGTTTTTGCATGTGAAATGTGGGATTCAGGTTAGAATTAAAAAGTGTTTAATATTGTAGTGGGTTTTGCAAGTTTTTTTTTTCCTCTTATTTCCCCCCTTCCTTCCTCCTTTTCCCTCTGGGGGGAGTCTCGGTGGACACTGGGCATTCAGCCAAGGTAACTGATAACAAATATATATTTCTGTACGATCTAAACAACTTATGCATACTGGGTTAAGGTCATGATTAGTGCAACCTGTTTGAATGGGATAAATTCCTTCAATTGTCTTAAAGATCTTATATATTTTTATTTAAGCCTTTTAAAACAGAGGAAATTAAATTCTTCTCTGGGGTTCTCATAGATTGAACACTTTAATCCTGACATTGTGCTGCTTATTAGGTACAAGTATTAGCTTATCCAAATAAAATCAAATGGAAAACATTAGTGCATTTGTAATTATGACTTCAGTATGATGGGAATGCATTGTGGGTTTTCTTGTTTAGAGAGCAAATATTGTTTCAAAGCCATTTCTCTTAGAAGACCATAAACATATACCATCAGCATTAGGAAATTCCCGTACTATTTTTTAACCAGAGTATAAAAAAATGTAAAAAATCTTATTTTGGACTGGTGAGCTTTTTATTCTCTTATAACAGCTCTAAGCTATTGCCAAGAATATATTTCTTGTTGTTAAATCAGTATGTTGACATGGAACCTGTTATTTTAGATGAGCATGTTGCTTTTGGAAAAATCCATTGGTCTCAGTTTAAGGATTTTATATTTTTCTTCTTCAAAGAAAAAAAAAGCATTGGATTTCATTTTTATCAGACATTTATGTCAAAGCTGGCATAGGCAGCATGTTACTTCATGAATTCAGTAATTTAAGAGACTTTGACTTTCTTTTCTAACACAGGTGCTTAAACTACACTTGGTAACACAGTTTATATCCAGAACATGCTTCAATATTTCCACTCATGTCCTCATACTGTGTATTCTTGGACTTTCTTTCAAAATTTATGGTCTGAAATTATCTTTTTCTTGTGAGATCACAGGGTATTTTGTGTTACATTTGGAGCTAGCTAGACTCCCTCTGGTGGCAAATTCAAAACTCAGCTGTCCATGGACTGGCACTTCTTTACTTCGGTCAAGTAGCTACACTGGCAGAGAACTATGTGCACTAAAACTTATTGTGAAAATAATGTAATTGGAGCCTGTCTTTGTGCTTCTTTATGAAGTGGATAACAAAAGTCACAGAGATGTACTCCAGAAAAGCATAATAAAACCTGTACACCAATTAGAGAGGTAAAAACTTCTTCATGCATTGTCTATCCAAGAAGATGAGAAATATACTAATAAAAACAGGAGTAAGAAGTAACTGGCAATATTAAGAAATACTAATCTACTGAATTAAAGCCATTACATGTTATTGAACCAAACCCCTAAAGTAGTTTTTGTCTTTATAAAAACCATTTTCCTTGAGAGTTTTGAGTAATTACCATAATACATTTTCAAAGACACGTTTACTTCCAGAGAAGCTACCTGAAATTCACAGAAAGTTGTTGCCTTATCCATCTACGATAGTAGGGAGCCAACAAATCACGTCAGAAAGGAATAGTCAATGCTTCATAGCCAAAATCCAAAGATGTTGTAAACTTATAGCACAGGTATCTATTCTGGGTCAGTCCTTCAGTTGTCATTTAGTTGATAAAACAAATTTGGGCTTAATAAACTTGTATTTTTTTTTATAGATAAGTGAAAGGCTGAAAAAGAATTAAATTCTGAAATTAAAGAACTTGAGAATTTTCAGTTAGAATTAAAAAAAAAAATCATAGGAAGCCAATATGAAACACACAAATACAAATCAACAACTGTTAAAGAAACAAATCTGCATTAGGAAATTAAGAGTGTAGAGTGAATCACAAGTTGATCCTGATGGTATCACCATCAAAACAGATAACTTTCATAATGGGGTTATTAACAGGAGAATTTTACATGGGATCCAAAAGACAGATTTTTTTTTTTTTTTACTTAACTCAATGCTCAGGCCCCAAGCCAAGAATATTGTATCTGCAGAGAACAGTAAAAAAAGTAGACTAGATAAAAGGACTTCAAGGTGCAGCAGCAAGAAAGATAAGAGGTTAAATAGTATGATCTGTGAGGAAAAGCAGAGAAAGCAATGAGGGACATGATACTAATGTAATATATGAGAAGTTCTAAAGAAGGGTGTATAAAAAAGTGATGGTAAACCATTCTGTATTTCTCTAATAACGTGGTAAGAAATAAAAGCTTATTCGCATATGGGAAATTTTGGACAGATAGTAAGAAAACTTTCTAAGATATGCAGAGTTGATCATGTGTAGATCAACTCATGATTTCATGAGACACTTTACAGTAGTTTGAACATTGTCTTTCAAGAGCAGTCCATGTATATGTGACCTTAGAATAGGGAGCATATTGGGCCACTTTCTTTATTCCAGGTTGCAAGGTGCCATCTGTTAATACCACACAGCTTCTGCAGAGTAATTACTTTTGCTCAGTTTTAGACTTCCATGTTTAAACGTAGCTATGAATGCAGGAAAATGCACTGAATTCTCTCATTCCATTGGAAATATCCAAGTTTTATGAATTCTTGAAATGTGCTTATCAAGAGACACAGAATTAAACTATCATTTTTTCTTGCCTCAGAGTTTTCTTGAAAAAGGTGACTAGTGGATAATGCTTGTTGTAAAACTTATTTGTTATGTTTGGCATCTGCTGCCACTGAATGGTACCAGGGAGTCTGGATCTGTTGTTTTTCCTCCTTCATCCACACTTCACATATTTTTTTCAGCTTTATTTATATCTGAAAAGAAGCCACAGGGGATTTTTTAAGAGGGAAGAATCCAACACAAACAAGCGTTTCAATTCACATGAAGCAAGATAGTAATCCTGGAACATAAACCAAAATCACTTAGATCATTCTGTCACGGTATAAATCCTGTGCACAGTATTTTCTTAAGAATTCTTTAAAAAATGATCTTGCCTCTCGTATTTGTTCAAACCAATCAGTTATTTTTGTCAGTTAGGTGCCTGTCTGTGGTAGCATCATGCCTTATCATAGCATCGTAAGAGATGGAGTTGGAACGGACATCAAGAATTTTCTGGGTCATCCCACTGCCTTATTTCCCTCTGTCTCCTATTTGACAATATGCACAGGTTCATTTTTAAACCATACAATTTTTTGGTTTTCATTCTAATTATTGAAGCAAACTGACATGACAATTTAAATGTAAAGGAAATGGTCCTGCATGCCTTAACAGCACTTGGGACATTATGGTGATCCTCCCTATCTGCCTTCCAACATTTTGCTCTGTTAAATGTGTATTTTATTTTCCTTTTGCTCTTTATGCTATTTTACAGCTTTATTTTTTAGAATTGTTACCTTCTAGCTTGTGTCTTTCCTTGGTCCTTATTTCCTCTATTACCTTCACAGATGATGGTGCAAAGAGGACTCAATGAAATGACTTGCTATAGAAGAGCCAACAGAAGTACAGTACCTTTTCACTGAAGAAAATGGAAACACAATAAACACCGTAATTATATTGGTAATTGTTGATAAACATCTCAGTGATGAGTCCATTTTTTCCCACTCCAATATTGCATTTATTTCGTGATCTGGATATGCTGCATAAGGACACAATGATTACTCAGTGTTACATCCAAGCAGTTTGTTCCCTCCCTCAGTTCTCTGGCAGCTGCTTGTTATTTCCTCTGGACATCAGATTCCCTTCTCCACTCTTTCAGCATGGACCTGATGCCAGTAGCATGGCTAAAAGCCAGGCCAAAAGTGATGGCTGACCTCCCACCTGGGTACTTAGGGGAATCTGATCTGTTGGAAACAACCTTCCAGTGAAAAATCCAGCCTGTTTCTTGGAAGGTTTTTACACCCAATGTAAACCTGAAGGCAGGAAATAATTCTGTAAAACAGAATAGTTTATAAAATTAATGAAAAATGCCTGGAGAATAGAATCATATCTTTCTAAATTTCATGGTGATGCAGTATGGGACACCCATGGTTTAGATATGTTTACTGTTTAGTAAGTACTGTTTAGATATACTAAATTTGGATTTCAATAATACACATTTTTGCAGAGTTTTTTGTAATTAATTTTCAACCTCCTTTGTGTTCTGTGCCCCACCCCCCCCCTTACTATTTTCCAATTATTCTTGTGACATCTGAGTTGTTCTGAAGCTTGTGCCATTGTCAGGTTGGGGACCAGCTGGAAGAACCAACAACATCCTCTGCTCCAGGTGGCCTGCTGTCCCTTCAAGTTCTGTTCTGGAATGGATACACAAGGCTAGCAGCTGGATTGTGAAACTGTAGTATATAAAATCATGATTAAAATGAAAAGGAAGAAAAGAAAACCTTTATGTTTGATTTTATACTCTATTTGCAAGACAAAGAAATAAGGTAGTTGAGAAGCATGTTGAATTTCTGAATGCCTGATAGCAAAGATTCCTTTGCCCTGAAAATGGGGAAGAAGAGTGAGCTTAAGACACATACAGTATCTTGTAATGTGACATTTGGTTGTATAAATGAAAGAAATATGTTGATCTGTAGTTGTTGCTGCTGACTAGCAGTTGCCTGGGTGACACCCCTCCATTTCAGTGTGTAATCTGAGAAGCACCCACAAAATATTGTGAGTTCTGTAAGGTTTGTTTTTTTTGTTGGCAAGAAAAGTGAGCTACAGCAACAGGAAACTCCAAGGGTTAGTTACCAGAAAGAGAGCATGTAGATCCTTGAAGAAGACAAATTGGGAAGAAAAAAAAGTTTTGTATGTCCATGATTAAAAAATTCATGAGAACTCTGTATATATGCAGGGGCTTCCACCATTCTTATGAGATGGATGTGTTTCAGAGCTATTAGCCATCTTTGATGATGCAAAAGGATTCTCACCAGTCTTATACTGTCTCCACAGCATCCCATAATATCTTTAAATATACAAGCTGATACACAGATGAAGAGAAGTAGAGGAGTTTAAGGCTTCACTGATGAAACTGGTAAGCTAGTTCATCAAAGAGCAGCTAGAAATCAAATGTTTAGTGAGTCTTTCTCTAAGAAGCACTGTGAGTTTACATGGTTTGTTCCTCAGGACATTTACACCAGAAGTGCCTGTGAATCAAGGTTTAGTTTGCTCATGTTAAAGTTCAGTCAAGAAATTGACTCCATCATTCTCTCATTGGACACCATGGGATATATATTTTATGTTATGCAAATAGTAAAATCTCCAAGAATTCATTAGTTGGTGGTCTAAAGGCTATGAAGAAAAATATTACATTATAATTCCCAGAGAAACAGGGAGTCCAAAAATAATGTCAGATTTGGTTTTCATGAGCTGATTTTCCCCAGCCATATTCTTACATCAGTTTGAGTTTATTTTTCCAAGTCCTTGAGTTTGATATCTCTTTGCATAACTTTAAGTGTTATGAAACATAGAAGGGACTTAGGAGTACCGTATAGGCTGTGTTCTGCCACATCCACCATGTGTTATCTGTGATAGCCCTTTCTTAAACTGGCTGGATCCCAGCTCACTGGGAATTCAGAAATGCCTGGACGACTCTACTAGTATTGAAGATTGTCTTTTTTTGTTCTTGTAAAATCATCATAAGGTGATACTGTTTAACAGCATTCCAAGAGCCCGGGAGTAAATGTTGCAAAGACTGGGGGCATGCACAACTTTTTCTTACCTCATTTGTGTTTGCCTTAGATAGCTTTATCCCTCACTCTTAGTGCACTCTGTAGGCTTTTTTTATATATTCTAAATCCTCCAGTTATGCTTGGATTTGTAAAAGCACCACAGAGCTGAATATTTTGCTTTCATTTCATTTATAAGGGAAAATATTTGGACTTCATTTTGCAGTACAAAACTCTTTGACCTCAGAGCAAAAGGGCAGGCAAGCACATGCAGAATATATTGATGCAATATAAAACAAAAAGAGAAAAGAGTAACAAATGGGGAAGATCTGTTCAGGCAAAATGAAATAATGCATTTCTTTCCTGGGAAAATAATAGTAAACACTGCCTGAATATCAATTAGGATAACTAAAGCAAAAAATGTTACAGTATACCTGGAACAAAGGAATATTTGCCACAGAAGCACTCATAACCTACTGAATGAATACCCATTCTGATCCTCAGCAGATATGTGCACATGCAGCGTATATATTTCATAAGAACAGAGCTCTTAACCATCCCATCTATGTAATGCGTGCTGGATTACAAAAATGCAGTGCATACTTGGTTGTTTATGGTGCTTGGCTTGAAAGCAGCACATTTGTCAAGTCACTAGATGGTCACCTGCCAAAAGTTGCACACATTCTGTTATCTGCTTATGTGTCAATAATGTACTTATCCTGGTTGTCTAGAGCTCAGTGAAGTCAGTCAAGTTTCCAGGGAGTATGGCACTATTTGTATGCTACAAAAAGAAGGAAAAGGAATTTGGGTGCAGTGAAAAGGGGTGAATGTATACTTTTAAACTTTCTTTGAGCCTTCAATCCTAATACTGTCAACAAAATACACTAATTACTTAAAGAAAAAGACCTGCAGATAAGAGAAGAACTCAGATACTGGGTAGCATCTAAAACATGGAGCTGCCTAACTAGGTTAGTACATATAAGTGTGTTCCATCTTACTCTGTATAAATATCTTACACGTGGTAATGTTGTTTGTCACAAAACTAAGGACTGTGTTAAAACTCAGGAAAACCATGTGATGCCTGAAATTGCATAGACATATTTAATATGGCCCGTACATTCCAGTAATGAGAAACTCAGACTGATACCCCAAGGTGTTCCCAAAATGATATCTGAAAAAAATCTGAACATTGTTTTTCTGCCAGTCCAGGCTGGAAAGCATCAGGATGCACCATGCAAGGACAAGTGGTATTTGGAATGGCTGTGGGAGGAGTCCACTCTAGGCAAGCACAGGGTCAGCAGGGCAAGGCCCCTATGGTATCTGGAGACCACCGACATGCTGGATAGTGCTCTGGACAGATCGGCAGGGAGCAGTTGAGTTGGGTCAGTGTAAACACCTGCACTCCATCTGAGCCGCTAACTTCTGAAGAGGAATTTCTCCTAATTGGCCTGTATAAGGAAAACTAATGTTAGGCAGGGGAAAAAAGCATATATTGGTCAGATAGCAGACCTCAGTCTGACCCAGCTGTGTCTTGTCTGTGACAAAGAAAAGTGAAATAAATTGCAAGGTCATTGCACCCTGCCTGTATCAGACTGTCTTTCATATTCAATAAATGATGTGTGATTACAGTAAGCAGCTAGCTTTGAGGGAGTATATTTTGGCAAAGCCTCTCCCCTCTCTCTTCAGCACTGGTGCTATGGCTTTATGCCATAGTATCCTCCTACCTGTCAAAATACTTCAGTGTGAATGCACTGACTGCTACTAAGTGAGGAGAAAGCCTGGCGTAAGGCAGCCACCTCTGGAATGCTCACCATGCTGAAGTCATTGGGCAGAGAGATTGCTCTCCCTGTACCCACAAGGATCATTATGATATATACAGAACTTCCCTCTCAAACAGGGAGAAGTGGTTTAAGGAACTAACAGGCTATTTTGTCTAGGTTTGTTGTTTGTGGAGGATACAGCAAAGTGATTGTCTCCTTCATCTATTTTTCCCTTTTTCCCTGTGGTGGGCTTTTTGTTAGTTTGTTTTCGTTCTTTTTGTTTTGTTTTGTTTGGGGGTTTGGGGTTTTTTTTGTTTCAGTTTGGTTTTTTATAACTAAGTGTTGTTTTTTTTCCCATTACTTTCTTTTTGAGCCTCAAAAGCTCAACATTTGAATTTGTTTCTTTTATGGGTAGCATAAACTGAAGACAGATTTTGTTTGCTTCCCTTTATTGAACTTCTCTTGTTAAAAATGACTGATGCTTGTTTATTCTTTCTTTTGTGCTTTGAACAGATATCAAATCTCATGCTTTGAGAAAGGAATATAGAAGGGGATCATGGGTTCATCATCATTCATCATTCACTTCAATGTGCACATGTGTGCCTGCACTGCAAACTAAGACTGCAGATAAATTCATTTGTCTGTTTGCAGTGAGCTGTAATTAGAATTCTGACTAGGTGGAAAGTGACTATTCATTACACTGCAAAACTACAGAGCTAGATTAACTTTTTCTGGAGGCTTTTCAAAAACACCCTTTGCACTTTCTGGCATGCACTGAATGATAAAGACATAACGCAATACCTTCTAAGTATTTTGTAACTCAATACCGTATATGAGCCCATGTCATCAACTGGGAGCCCAAGGGGTTAGGTCTTGTAGAAAAACCATTTGTTTTGGCACCATCGAGAAGGTCTTACAGCCTAAGTGAGTGTGTCTGAGTCTGAAAGAACATTTCTCCTTCACAAGAGATGTCTTTATTGCTCCCTCCAGTGCTGGCGGCTTCCTAAAGGCACAAGTGGAGAGCCCCAGTAGAAGCAGCATCTGGCAGCACACAGTCAGTGGAGAAACTCTGGTGACAGCCTCTGTCTCTCTGATGGCACACAAGGATGGCCATTGTTTGTGCCCACAATCTTTGGCTACCATCTTTATCCCTAAGGTCTGCTAAAAGCTAAATCAGCTTAAAAAAAATACCAGGAGAAAAGACTGCTAGGTATCTGGTCCAAAATGCCAAAGTGTAGAGGCTGCCTTAAATTGAGACCACCAGCCCCATTGAATCAGGGAGTATGTACTTCAGGCACAGTCAAGGATTTAGCCCTGTCTATCTAGTCCTTGAAATAACATGGGTAACCTTCCAAGCCAGTACTAAACATAGCAGATGCAAATATGTATTCCCTTGATGTCTGCAAACATCTAGGAATTCTTCTAGGATAAATAAATTACTTAGCAGCCTTTAATTTGAGGTGTATTTTCCCCTGTAACAGTAGCAGTTGCTAGTAACACCAAGGTTGTGGGTTCAATACCTGTATGGGCCATTCGCTTGGAGCTGAACTTGATGATCCTTGTGGGTCTCTTCCACCTCAGAACACTCTGTGAAATCTGTGAAATATGTGGAATTCTTACCTTTTAGGCTGAAATTATTCTCTCATGAATAGTCAGTTTTTCTTGGAAATTTGAACAAAATCAATGTATGCATTTTATGCATTTAAGAAGAATAAAATAAAATTGCATTTCTGCTGCTACTGTAAAGAAAACACTAGAGTGTTCTTTCCTACCAGCTTTAACACTGAAGCCTAGAAAGTCAGAAAATGTACATCTGGATTAGAAATGTCTTTATAATTCCGGTAGTTACTTTCAATGCTCAGATAGATTTCTGTTTTGATTAGTGGAGATATGACATTAAATATTTTTGTGTATATGTCAAACACAGTCATTGGGGAAAATTATTTAATTCTGTTTTCCTTGTGATGCTTGTTTGTATAGATACATTGAATGAGTTTTGAATCATATTAAAAATCAATACACGGAAGTTTTGCTTCTCAATGTGTAATAGCTTGTGTTTGTGTTGAGTGACTGAAGGGATATGGAGAATAAATCAAGCTTTCTTAAAGAAGGGAAGCTGGAGAACAGCTACAACACCTTAAATGAAACCTTAGGCTTAATAAAATCCACTCTTCTTTTGAGCAGATCCTTTACCCTTTCTTTGGCCATGAATTCTGTATATTGCAGCACTACCCCCTTGACACCATCCAGAGAGGGTTTTTTTGATGTCACAATGACCTTCAGAAATAGAGGATTTTAGTGTTCCTATTTCTGTTTCAATTTTTCATATACACCAGGCTTACTGTATCATTTCATTAGCCTCTTCCATTTGTTTAAACTACCTACTTTTTCTTGTCCTGAACAGTAAACATCTAAAGGCAGTGGATACCCTTCTGTGCTGTATATACTCATCAAGTGCCAAAAGAGCTGTGTCTTGTTATCTATGACTGGGCACCCAAAGTACTAAAAGATACCTTTATGGAAGATTTGCTGTGACCCAGATGGAAGATACCTGGTTGTTGTAGATTCTGCTATCAGAGGGACTGCTGTACTACACTGTGGTAGTGAGTCCTTCCATCCTGAAAATTCTTAAAAGAATAATCAAAACTAATCTGTTGCCAACTTTACAACTTGAAAAAAAGAGCTCGAGCCTCATTAAGAAAACTTATACAGATGCTGTGACTTCCAATGGAGAAGAACTTACCAAGCTATGCTTGCACTTCTGTTGTGTAGTATAGGAATGAAATTCTCTGACAGACGGTAAGGTATCTCTGTGGAGAGAAACCCTTTAATAAAAGGTTATTAGGGAGGCTGGGTGTTGTAGAGCAATGTAGAAATACCCTCTTGCACCTTTTGAAAATTTTGACCACACTGAAGAAGAACTTGGGATGGACTATATGACATAGAGAAAGGAGGTTCAGCAGGAAAGAGCACACTGATGAGAAAGTGGACACATGAGAAATTCACATGCTGCGTCCCCTAGAAGCTACAAAAAAAAATGTGCTTTTGAAGTTCTGAAGGAAAGAACCTTAATCCCTTTCTGTCAGTTTCTGAGAGCAGCAGCAGCAGCAGCAGCAGGCAGAGATGTGTTGAGAGCCTGCCAGGAAGGGCCAGACTTTACATGGGGCCGAGAGCCAGCAAGCTGCAAGACAGCACCTACAGCTACTGTTAGAGTGCTCTGTTGTGGTTTAAACCCAACTGGCAGCTAAGGACCCCACAGTCACTAAGCACTCCCACCCTCAGTGGGGATGAGAATAGGAAAAGGAAATTGTGGGTTAATATAAAAACAGTTCAATAATTGAAATAAAATACAATATAATATCTATGTTAATGATAGTAGTAGCAGCAGCAGCAGCAACAGCAGCAGCAGCAGCAGCAGCAGCAGCAGTAGTAGTAGTAGTAGTAGTGAAAACAAATGAGAAAGAGGAATAAAACCCAAGAGAAACCAGTGAGGCACAATACAATGCTCACCACTTGCTGACCAGTGCCTAGCCCATCCTTGAGCAGCTATCAGCCCATCCTTGAGCAGCTATCAACCCTTCCTGGCCAACTCCGCCCAGTTTATGTACTAGACATGACATTCTGTGTTATGAGATATCCTCTTGGCCAGTTCAGGTCAGCTGTCCTATGTATGCTCCCTCCCATGCTCTTATGCACCTGCTCAGTGGCAAAACATGGGACACTGAAAAGTTCTTGTTTTAAGGTAAGCACTACTTAGCAATGACTAAAACATAATTAACATTATTGTCATACCAAATCTAAAACATAGCACTATACCAGCTACCAGGAAGAAAATTAACTCAATTCCAGCCAAAACCAAGACACACTCTTTGGTGGTGCAATGTAGATGCATGCCTCCCAGATGATCACGGGAGCAGTAACCTTAAAAGAATTTCTTGCTTCAAGGAGTTTCCATCAAATCAATTTATAATTAAAAATTTATGAAACTCACTCAAGTAGGGATTTCAGTGTTTAAGATTCCACAAATGGAGCAAGAAATTGTGTGCATACTATTGAATGTAAGCAAGCTTTATGCCACTGATCATTTCTCTTTGAAGAATAGTAATTAGGGCCTAAATTGCATTCTTAGATGACAGAGATAGAAGGAATTAAAACATCTTTATTTCCTTAGTTATAAATAGTCAAATAGTGAAATCTAGAAGTTCAAAGTTCAGCATCTTTACAGATTTTCCACTGAACCTGATCAGAATGGATTTCTCATTCTTAATTTTGCTGTTGCTATTGAGTTACTCTGTAGTTCGACTTTACATGTAACATAAGATAATGTTACTCCATGCCATCACCGCAGTAGAGGTACCATTTATTCCTGTCTCTCAGGGACAATATTAGATGTGCAGATGCAACATAAGCTTGAGCTCAGTCCCATGAGATGTACTTATCTGATAAATCACTTTATTTGTCAGTATTTGTTTAAGCTAACCCCCTTGCACTGAAGCAGGGTCTAAACACTAAGGCACTAACAAACTGTTCAGGGAGAGCTCAGGGAGCCCTTTTTGCCACTGCTGAGCTGCCAGGTGCCTGTGCAGAGGACTGCAAATTGCCAAAGGTCTGCCAGTCTCAATCTCTTCACAGTCTTAGTCAGAAATGTAAACTTGGTTTCTTAAACAGAGCTCTAAGCTTAACCTTTCTGTACAGCTTTATTGCAACTTAACTACAGCTTGCACACACACAGTATATGTCAGATATAAGACTTACAAATATATTGGTGCTCAATCATGATAATCATATGGCCATAGCCTTAACAGATCAAATAACCAACATTACTTTAAATAAGCCTTCTATGTCATGGATTTGGTACTGCTCTTTAAACTTTTCAGTGAATGTGCCATTCTTATTACTATTTTGATTCAGCATTCTTGGAGAAATCTTTGTACATTCAGAGAGAAATATTAAATGCCTTTACCAAACAGAAAATTTTTTTTCCTCTACCTAACTTTCACAGCCCCAATTTTTTTTAACCTAATTTAAAAAATAATCTGTCTCAAAGACACTTTGTCCTCTTCAAGTTCAACTGCATAACCAAATGAAGGTATGACTATAAGTTGTGGTAGTTTTTCCACACCGGTGTCATAGAACAAGCACTGACAACAGTAACAATCATTGTAGCAGGGCAATCTTACAGTGTGGTATCAGAAGATAAACTCTCCAGGGACCCTTAGTTAAATTAGAAGCAGTATAGCAGGATATGGTACAACTGCAGTTTGCTAGGCAGACATATCTTTCTCTTCTCATCAAAACCATCAAGAAGGTTAGGAACACAAATCTTTATTGACTGCCAATAAAGTCTGTTATACTAACTCATTGAGACATTTCATAAGTCTTCCTTAACTTATCTTTACAGGTTATATATAACATAAATATTGTTCTTCTGTCCATCTATCAATCAATTAATGAGGTTGTTTGAGCTAATGGTTAATTAACAATATACTGATGGTTCCCTCTGGAAGAATACCGTATGTTTCAGTGTTGTAAAAATAACAGTTCTCCTCGTGCTCTGAATTTAATAAGTAGGTAAAACATACTACATGATACCATGCTCTAAGAAAATACCTCTAACTGCTTCAGTATTGATAAGAGTGGTTGTTAGCAAGAGTCATCTGCAATCATCTTTCTTTCTGCATTTCATTCTGCTATTACGAGAACCAGCAAATAAGTGTGTGACATTCTGACAGCAGTCCAGCAGTTACTGTGGATCTTTGCTGTTACACATTATAGTATGTAGTCATTATTTTTAATGTCTTTCTCTGTAGAGAGCTTGGATTTGTATGTATGTATGCTGTATTAATTTCACAATAATTTCTCTTAAGTTAGCCCAGTATGCCTTCTTTTACATATATATTCTTTATTGCCCTGAGTTCTGGTTTTTGCTGGTTCAAGATAATATGTTTGTTTCTCTTCCTTCTGAAGACTTAAAACAGCTCTCAAAGCCTCACATAAAGACATATATTTTAAAAAAGCTCGATAATTACTGATTTAAGGTCCAGAGAGGTTGAATGGCATACCTGTAGGAATCCTCCATTGCAAAGAAATTGCAATATAGAAAGTCTTTAAAAGACATTTCATTCTTAAAAAATATCTCTAGGTATAATGCATAAGCTGCAGACACGCAGAATAATCCTTAGAGGAACTAGTGAGTAACATTTTAGACTACACACCTAAATGAAATAGGATTTCACATTCTCTTTAAGAGCTGATGGTTTTGCCTAGAACTTGGAGAAAAATCAATCTGAATTAACTTTTAAAATAGATTGGCTAAACTACATTAAATTTCTGTGTAGCCAACTCTCATTTAGAATGTATTAATTTGCTTTGGAAGTAAATGTAGTTAAATCAAATTAGGGCCACTTTAATTTTGAATGAGAATGTGCACATAATCCAGTTAAACTAATCACAACTTTAAATTCACACCTTTAGTTAATTTGTACTGGTTTTCTTGAGTGTTCTGAGACATATAAACTCTAAATCTTACTGAAGTCAATAAACATTTCTTCAGATGTGGATTGTTAGGTATCCAGATAAAGAAGAGCAATCAAGACAGCCTAAAGGAGCATGTCCTGATAGCGAATAATGCTGTAGATGCAGGGTGAAGGTAGAGTTTCCTATCTAGTAAAAGCTGTGGTGAAAACAACTGTCTCTCGTGAGTGGTATCATCCAGAACTTGAACACTGAAAACATTTAAAGCTACCTACTGTCAACATTTCATTATATCTGTGATAGCCAAATTTTTGATAGGGAAATAATGTTATCAAAATTGACTGCAGTGGGTTGCTACCACTTGTCAGGCAACATCACCTATGACAACTGAGAGGCATTTAATGAACCGTGGGTGTTGATTGCACATGCCAAATTCCCTACTCTCTCTGCAAAATGCAAGTTAATGACCTGTTTTGCTGTATACCTGATGGCCTCCCGCTGCCGGTTGTGTTTGCACTATGTACAGTTTGCTGCTTCCTTGAGGAGCTGTAGATGGGAAAGTCTGAAAGAGCATTTATTTGAGCTATTGAAAAAACAGTGGGAGATGTGAAGGAAGAAGACAGGGGTAATACAGTCTCTAATAAGGCCCCATCTTTACTCTTACAGTGCAGATTAAAACTTACATGACAATAATCAATGTGCCAAGTGAACTACAGGATTTCTACCGGGAATCTCTGTTCAAAGGTAACAAAATCCAATGGCTGCAGGACTGAGAAATGCCAGGGTATGAGTATGAAGCAAATCAGTCAATGATAACTGCATGCAGCTGAGTGGACTGTGCTGAGAAGTGAAAGAAACTGTATGTCTGGCCTTCTAAACTTAGTTGATTGAAATTTGCTTTAATGAAAGCAAACTGAAAATACTGTGAGACTGTGAATCTAAAAATTTAAAAATTAGAACAGGATGGTTTGCAGTGATTTTAACTATCTTTGCTATTTCAATAAGAGATAAAGTTATCAAAATAACATTAAATAAAAATTACTGGGATGCAAACGGGTATCACAGATTTTTTTGGAAAGAAGAAGTTGAAGATATAAGCAATTCTGATTAAAATATTTTGAGCATAGCTAATCTGCTTCATTTCAGCATCAACCTACTTTTAAACCTTGTCATTTAAGAGTTTCAGATAGTCAAACAATTCTTTCTAAGAGATGTACCAGATTAATAATGCAGAGAAGTTTTTTAAACTGTATTAACTTCTGTCTTAATCTTGCATAATATGAAACTCAAATCCTAATCTTTCAAATTTTTAACATATACAAATCACCTGAAAAATTCAACTTAACATGAAACTGTACACCTACAGTTGAATGAAAATTTATAGCAGCTTACCATATAAATAAAATCTAGCATTCTAAATCCATGTTTAGACATTTAAATATAAAACAGCATGCTTTTAGAAGAGCAACCTTGTCATATTAGTAAATAAAAAAACAAAGTTTGTTATTCATGGGCTTATGAAGGACTTGTTTTAAGTACATCAATCTTGCTTATACAGGTAAGGTATTAATGAGAGACAGAAAAAGAAAGAAAATACAGCCAACGAAAAATACAGCCTATATGTATAATACAATGCTGATAGATCACTTTTTTGCATTTGTTGTCAAATTTTTCAATTTCCACTAAGGTGTCATTTTAATTAGGCTTGGATTCTAACAAATTTCAAGCTAATGACAAATTTCTCTCAGCAGCAAGAAATAGATTCAGGACATGGACTGCAGGCAGCTTGCTGCTGTTGTAGAATCTTTCAAATCCGTGATCCAATTTTATAGTTCTGAGTTAAAAGTGTTTAATAAATCATCAGGAGTTTTGTGTGTAAGGTGGTATGAGCTCCAGCCAGCACTGAGCCCACAGCATCCTTTCACAGGTGTGACTCCCACTCTCTGCCATGAAAACTAGCCAGTAGAATCGATCCTCCTGAGTTTCAGTTCAGCAGTGGAAATGAAACACATTGTCATAGAGATTTCCCCTGATTTGACTAAATGTTATTTATGCCAGCTTCTTCTTGTAGGCAGTTTATCAGACGAAAATGTTCAGCAATCTTTTAATTCAGAAGCTACATCTCAAGGTTGAGGAAACTTCATGTGCTCTGGGGCAAATCATAATGAAAATTCCATGTTTAGAAACATCATTTTAATGCCAAAATACTTATTTTATCCTTCCCTATTTCAGTGAAGCCATGGGCTTTCTATTATGATTATTTATGGTTATCATTTTGGCTGCTCTGAGCAGCAGTGTCTTGGCTTAGTTGTCTTCTCTGCTCAGGATGAAAAATGAAGTTTGAAAGAATGTTCATTACCTTCACGGCATGTGTTGACTGCACTGATTCTTCATCTGCCAAACTGCATATGCTGGCTTCTGTCTCATCTGGAGACCTCTGGAACTAAAAGTAATTGATCAAATTAATTCTAATATAATCCCACACAGACCCTGCTACCACTGCAGCTTGTTAACCTTATATGCAAACAGTTTATTTAAACTATCTGGATGACATAATGAAAACTACCTTCTATACATCAAAACCAGTATGAAATGAAAGCCCATTTCAACATTTTTTTCCAAGATATTACTTGTGTTTTGCTATTTTTTTTTCTAAAAAAACAAATTTGGAACCTCAGCACCTACTGAATTAATTTCAATTCATTTTGCCATACTTCCCAGATTATTGGATTTTCCCCATTTCTTAAAAAACTAATCACAACAACTTTCAAATTATCAAGTTCACCACAGTAGCCTTCTACTCAGTATGAAGTAGTAGTTGAAGGATTCTAGTAGCAATTTTCTGAACTGTGCACTCCCTTTTATTTCATTGAACCACAGAATGGCCTGAGTTAGAAAGGACCTGAAAGATCATCTAGTTTCAACCTACCCCTGCCATGGGCAGGCTGATGATTCTCATTCTTGCATTTTGTGGACCTTTACATGCAACTCACTGACTGATCTCTATCATCCTTTATGAACTCCAATCCACCTATTGCCTCCCTATAGCAGCTACAATTTCTGGTTATGCAAAATATTAGAGTAGTTCTAATAAACACCTTTGCAATTGTTTCCATCACCTAGTGTATTTCCTACTTTCATACTGGCTGCTATTGACACTGGTAATAAGAAGTGCCTTGTGCAATGACCTCACTTAATGTGTGAAAGAAAAAATGTCTCTGCACTGTCACAGCAGAACATATCATATGCTATAAAAGTAACTATTCATAAACCACTGGAAATTCCCAGGGTACCTAAAATAACAGAAAGTGATTCTCAAAAAAATAAGAGTGAGGAAAATAAGTATGCACATGACACAACATAGTGAATTAAAGATAGCACAGCAGTCTCAGCTTCAAAATTTCCTATAATTTATCACTGTGGCCCAAGCACTTAGCCATGACAATGTCATATATATATATATTAAATTACTTTGCATAATATTGAAAAAATCATGATAATCAAGATTAAAATATTATAAAGATATAAAAATATAAAGTAGTATCTTCTGGTCGTTTGTCCTGAACTACTGCTTAGAGGGGTAGCAGCGAAGACCTGTTAGACCTTCCGGTACTGATTACCTCAGGGAAAATACTTAATACTTATTAAACATGACTTCTTAATAGGAAGAATGAAGACTATCATGAGAGCACTCCTAAAAAGATAATGGATTGTAATCATGTCTTGTGATTATTCTGCTACTTAATAAGCAAAATTGTCCTTTTCAGGTAGGCTAGGCTCTTTCTCATAGGCATTCTTGGCAGCTTTTTAAATTCTCTTGGCTCTAGACTAGTAGGCAGTTTCCCCAAAACACTACAGTTGTAGTAGAAAGGATATAACAGTCATTCCAGAATTGCTCTATGCTATATACTACATTCTGTATTCTAGATAGGGTTAAATTAGAACATTTCAGTTAAAGATTTTTCTGAGATGCAACATTTTTACAAAAACAATGTTTTTTTCAGATCTAGGATAAATTTTACAGTGAGAGATGTAATTCTGATTATGCTATTCTTCTGGGACATAGGAGCCCTGAGTTCAACTCTACACTCCACATCATTTCTCTTTCAGTAACTTAGGAGCACAGTTCCATCATTTTAACAACGAAGGAAGGTAATGTCATCCTGGTTGAAAAAAATGTATTATTTGTTAAAAAAATTAAAAATGTGCTCATTTCTGAAGTTATTCATGCAAATAGTTGCAAAGAGAACAAGATATGTGGCAATAATTATATGCACAATGTTCTAGCCAATGACAAAAATATCAGGATGTGAAATGTGATGTATGAATGTTGTTTTTTAGCTTACATTAAGCAAATACCAACTGTGGAGAAAAATGGCTACATTTCATGTATCAAAATTCCCAGATCTCATTTGTGTGCTAGAATGCTACCCTGTTTTTGTGGGGGTTTTGTTGGTTTGGTTTTTTTTCCTTTCACTGGTTCATCTTCTGTAATAAAAAATTAATACCTTTTTCCCACAGCTCTTTCTCCAAACACAGACATTCAGAGTACCTGAGTGATCCTTTAGACTGTTACTCAGGGACAAATTCTCTGAGACAATACCTTAAAAATAAAACATATTTATCGACAAGCCTGGTATGTTGCCTTCTCCGAAGCCCTTGGTAATCACTAACAGTGATCATCCATTACCCAAACAGGGAAATGTAACAACCCGTCCTCACAGACAGTTAGAGTGGTTAGAAAAATATATCCCTCAAGCCACAAACCCAAGGAATTTGTAGCAAAACTCTGTATAGGAATACCAGCTTCCAACTCAAAGATCCACACAAAGGTCCCCTTTACAACAGCGGGAGTAAACCAGGCTGATGTGGAAACCATGGAGCACACTACAACTTACTAGCCTGTGGGAGAAGTGAATCCAAATATTTTCAGTCTTACAAAGTCAACAGGTCACTCTGTTTTTCAGTTGAGCACATGCACAGGCTGGCAAAGTTCCCTACTTGCCCAATCTTTCT
This sequence comes from Neopelma chrysocephalum, assembly GCF_003984885.1. Classification (NCBI taxonomy): domain Eukaryota; kingdom Metazoa; phylum Chordata; class Aves; order Passeriformes; family Pipridae; genus Neopelma; species Neopelma chrysocephalum. The sequence goes on along the minus strand of NW_020925585.1, from coordinate 960,034 downwards.
TGATTTCTTTCCACACAGTCCGTAATTCTACATTAGTCTTTTATAAACAGTTCATGGTAGGAACAGTCACTTTCTGTTTATATCTAGTGATTCTTAAATGTCATGTGTGTGTATGAATTCCTCTCACTTTAAAAATTTGTAAAGGGTAACTAATCCTGACAGAAATATTACTGCAATAAAAAAAATAACGGAAGATTGTATTTATGGGCATATCAGTTTCAAGTTCTTCATGGATTAATCAAGAAAAATGTTTCCAAGAATTGCAAGAAAAAAGAAATAAGATTATATTTTAATTTTTTCTTTAGAAAACAGAAGCAGTATAGGCTACTTGAAAAAGTGCCACTGTTTTATGCATCATTGCAGTTAATAACTTATTCTAGGTATTAAATCTGTCACATTCCTTTGACTTAGAATAGAATTGAAGAATTTACAGCCAGAGACCCAAATCTGACCTAGCAATTTGAAAGCATAACTGAGATATGAATCCAATTTTTCTCTGTCCAAACACTGACACACATACCTTGTATCAGACAGACATCTGAACAAGTCATATTTAATATCAGACTGAAATTATTACAAAAATGATAGCATGAGGATTATTAAGCATTTATTTACTGAAGAGAATTCGCTCCTGAAAAGAGTCTCTTCAAAGGACAAATTTGGTTTCCTCTTATTTCCCACATTCCATGCCCTCACATTTTTAAAAATGCCTTTTTTTCCCAACTTCATTTAGAAAACCCTAACATACTCATCTTTGCAGATATCTTTGTGACAGCAACATTATTAACACTATATTAGTAAGATCCAAAGGTTTACTCACAAATGTGTTTTGGTATTTTTGGGATTTTGGTGGGGAGGGGGGTTTGTTTGATTGGTTTGGTTTGGTTTGATATGTTTTGGTTTTGTTGTTTGTTTTTTTTTTTAATATAGCTGGATTCTGTAAGGAAAAAAGATGAAAACATGTCAGTGGAATTCTCTTTTTACACTGTTTTTATAAAAAGAATTATAGAACATCCTTCTGCTGGGTTTACCAGTTGCAACAATGACTTAGATCTTGTAAAATATTGAGAGCCAATGTCTTCTCTTGAAGATGTTAAAACATCAGACCAGGGATGGAAGACTTTTCTGCATCATAATATTAAGTAAAGGTGAAATTAGATGCATGTAAAGTGGCATTGAAACAGGGAAATAATCTACCAAACACTCTTATGTTCATCAGGTACCTTATGCTAAAGCAAGTAGGAACACAAGCAACCAGAGTAGTCTGATGAAGGAGTACATGTGTGGGTCACGAAGGCCAGTAAAGGCTTTTGAAGGTAGGAACTCACTTTCCAATCTTTTTCCCAGGTAAGATTTTCCCTTCAAGAAGGTAGAAATGCTCTTGTAACAAAAAACACGGGGTCAGGCTTTCACTCCCAGCAGTGGGAGATAGGGCTGTGACAGTAGCAGGGAGCATCTCCTCCCACTGCATACTTGCTGGGTAGTCCCAGCCCTTATCTCTCCCCCCGGGCCATCCCTGCCATCCATCAGCCCTTATCTCCCTGTGGCTCCCAGCACTGCCTCGCGCCCCTGACGATGCCGCCGGGGCTCCAGGTCGGCAGTGCCGTGTGGGGCAATGGGGGAAAATGGATGTGGGCAGCTCTCCGCGGGCTTCTCCCCGTGGCTTGAGCCAGCTGAAATGCCAGTGCACATGTATAGGACAAGCCCCCCTGAAAAGGGACAGAAGTTGAGGACTTTGCCATGTTGCAATCGCACTTAGTTTCTATTTCTTTGAAGCTGAGATGGGCATATCTAATCTCTCAGGACGTCTGCACATTTTCCTTCAGCAGCCAAATGCTTGCAGGGTAGTACATCACCTCATGTCAGAGCAGGGATGTTAAAAGCAGTAAGGATGCCAGCCTTCTCCGTGTCCTCACGGGTTGATATTACAGTATTTCTTTATGAGAGTTTCATTGCAGAACCGTCGATGGAGCAGTTTGCTCTTCAGACATTCAAATCATACCACTCAACCGAGACATAAAGTGAAAAATTCTTTATTTTGCTCAAACAGGGAGAAAAGCCTGGAAAGGGACTGTGCCTTTCAAATTTCAGACTCAACTCTGCAACTATCTGGTCAAGCTGGGAGCTATGAGTATGGTATGAATCCTTAGAGGGGCAGCTCTTAGATTACAGGAAAGCAGGAAAGTTTGGTGACTAAATATCTGTTTTGTTTTCCAGACACAGAAAAAGGAGAGGGAAGGACAGCCAAAACAACAGCCAGGAGTAATTACAAAGCAGTGTAAATTGGAAAAGGAGTACCTTTACTCCCCATGGCTGGGAGCAAGACATTTCGGCTGCCAGCTATGACTGCAAGGGAAGAAGTTGAGTGTCAGGTCTCAGATGTGTGTACACAGCATATGAATCACTTGGTTTCCTATATATTAGCCTTTACCCTAGAACTGTGCAAACAAGTCAGGTAGCATTTTATACTTTGAGAGTTCTGGTCAAAAATAAGTGAAATGTGTATAGAGCAATGAGGGATTAGGCCTTTAAGACTGTACATAATTTTTCATGACTGCTACATTATAATTGACTTTCATTTTCAGTGTAAAAGCTCATTCTTTTGACACTTCCTTAGACTCCCCTACAGGATTCATAATTCAATCAGTAAGGCAAACTGAAACCATTTAAGCCAGACCTTCCTGGAACACAGGTCCTAAAAAACCATTTTTGAGGTCAAAAGATGATACTAGTATTAGACACATCGAGGGAATTAAATCACAGTGACAAGATTTTCCTGGAGGTTCTCAGTCATTTAGTATTTTCCAGTGCTATTTCATTGTATCCATTACCTCTTTGCTTTGCTAGGAAATACCAATCCAGTAAGAGGGGATTTGAGAGGTCCTTGACTCCACAGGCAAGACCAGGATATCTCCTGCAGTTTACAAGCTGGTGGTTTGGAGGCTGCTTGATCTCTAATTGCTTTATTTGCTGTTCACAGGACATATAAGCTTACTTTAACTTTGGTAGTCTCCTGAGCAGATTGTGGTATCCTCTTCCTGTTCAAGCTACACCAGTTGTCTGTTACTTCTGTGCCAAATTGGTCCAGCTTACACACCCCTCTCTGTAACACAGCTGTTCACTGTCTGATGCTAGAGAATGTGTGGAAAATCTGTCACTGTCAATGCCAGGCATCAGAGGTAAGGCTTTTTGGGCCCCCGTCCCAAGTCTGAATTTTCTTGTTTATGAGGATTGGATTTTTACTCATTATGATGCACTCTCTGCAAAGTGAGTAAAGCAAAGATCCTCTAGCATAAATTACACGTGTAAATTACCTAAGTGTTAAACACTAAAAAGGAGTTAAATAATAATTTACCTTGTCACCTGATTGAGTCTGATTATTGCTAAAATAATATGACATGCCATTAGAAAACAGGAATATTTGCTTGTTTCACTTTGAAAAAATCTCCATTTTTCCCCAAAGAATTCATAGCCCTCCATTAATTTTTTAAATCCTTCTTCAGAATATTCCTTTGAAAACATGACATTTCTTTCTCTTTGTTGTATTCAATAACTCACTTGTTTAAAAATATAAAAAACTTTAATTTTCAAATCACTGCTCCATGTTCTAAATTTTTTCTATTTAAGAAACAGAGCTTAATTTCTGAGTGCTGTCATATGAAAAAAAGTTAAAAATATTAATAAAAATAAACAGAAAAAACCTCACTGTTACCTAAGGGAGAGGGGTAAAGTAGCTTTTAATTATCAGCTTAAATTATAAGTGAGAGAAAATATGAAGATTCTGTCAGAGGACAATATTATGTACCAATATTGGGAAGTTTGTATGACACAATACCAAAATACAGACACTGAGAATAATAAAACCCACTATGGAGTAAAATTGCTTAAAAATTATTTTTCTGGTAGACAGAAAACAGATGAAAACAAAATGATTCTAGCAATTTGCAAGTGATAGTTATTTGACCCTAACACACTGCAGTACCCCAAACGGGCAAATAAATATTTTGTGCAGACAATATACACAATTTAATGCGCAGAAGAAGACACACTTTTGACACTTAGAAGGCTGTTGGGATTTGTATGATGTGGGATTAGACTGCTCTAAGACAGAAGCACAGAATATCCAAACACAGAATACCTACTGTAAGACAACGTCTGGCTGATGTAACAGCTGCATTGGAGCCATTTTTTGCAACTTGCACACTGAAGAAATCTTGGGGAAATTTCTTGGCTAAGAAAAGCAGAATGTTAATACTCTCTTCCTTTTGCTGACACAATCCCTATGAAAAGCTATTACACCAGCCCCAGCAAGGAACAAGTGGACAGCGTGCACCTTAATAGAAGCAATGTGCTTCCCTAAATTGGCAGTGCTAATGAGAACTTATAACAGTAAATTCATTTACGAAAACATATTTAAGAGCAAGAGACAGGAAGAATAGGGAGTGTAACTGCCAGTCTTCTATGATAAACCCTGAGCTGGTAGAACTCTGTTTAATCTTTTTTATTCCCTTCCAGAGCTGGGCTTGAGGAAGAAACAGATTTAGATGATGAATATTTTCAAAGCATGTTAAGACTGATGACAGTCTGATAGACTTCTATTTTTGAGTTTATTGATAACGTACTACTAATGAAAAAAAAAGTAGAAATAACTCCATTGTGTGCAGCTTAACTTGATCTGTGTCTGATTACTGGGATTTTTTTTGCCTTTACTGTTAAGGCTCACGGGTTGAATTATTTCCTGCTGCAGGTTATTTTCTGAATTTGTGAACAACAGGAGCTCTAGACTGAAGGAATCTCTCTGGATTTCACCTTTCTTTGCAAATACATTTTAAATGTCTTGCTAGGATCACTACTGTCTTGTGCACACAAAGTCTATGGTCAGACACTGCCATTTCCACAGATACAAGAAAGGTTTGTAGAGTGATGAGCCAGCTCCATACATGCCCTTCAGTTCATAAATAGAACAAAGATAGGTGTTGTAGGGGAAAACGTTGAAAGACAGCCAGATGGCAAAGAGGTCAGTCCAAACTCTTCCAGCATTTAGGATAATGGACTGACAAGGAGGATATAAAGTATCGTAGGGCAATTTACCTTCTCTGTCATCTCCTGTCAATGTTGTATGCTGAAGACAGCAGTGCTTAACAAAATGTATGGTCTGCATAGGTGTCTATTACTAAGTAATGGTTTCTTATGTAACACTATATACATGATTTAGCACAAAAGAAAGAGGAGTGAATAGATATAACTAAAAGCTCAAGCAGCGATTTGTCTTTTGATGATTGCAACCTGGCCAGATCCTCAAAATAAGCCTGTGCAAAAGTCAACTTCGTTTTAGGCATTAATGTTTTGTTATAACTCAGTTTCCTTTAGCAGTTATAGTAGTTGTAGCACTACTACTATAGTAGTAGTCAGAAGGAAATTATGTGAGAAACAGGCAAAAAATGGGAAATAGTAAAACCGAGGCTTTATACAACACCAGTCTGGCATGGGTTTTTTGGTGTTGGTGATTTGATGTTGTTGTTTTGGTTTTGTTTGTTTGTTATATGTTTTTGTTTGTTTGGTGTTTGTTTTATTTTCTTTGTTTTGTTTTTATTTTGTTTTTGTTTTGCTTTGTTTTTTAATTTTATTTTATTTTCAGGATTAAAAAAAAAAATTACTTTTTGTTTGGGTTTTGGGAACATTGCCTAAGAAAGTTTTCCCCTACTTATTGGGTAAGTTTCTTCTCAAAAGAATACTGAAGCTATAAACAGCTAAATAATAAAAATAAAATTACTATAAAAGCTATTAAAAATTAAAAATTACTAAAGCTGGTCATTAAGTCACTGTACTTGGTTGACAGAACTATCTTGATAGAATTATGAAAAGGTAGATGCTCCTACTCAGATACTCATCAGAGTCACCAGAGTCCTTGCTGCCAGAAGTGTCTTAAGCAGAAACCTGTTGTTACAGATTCTTAAAAAATAAAGCCCATATCATCCCAATTGCTATGCTGCAAATCTGAGGCTTGTTTTGGGGATGAAATGCACAATATCTGTATAGATTTTTTCGTGCTCATTTTAGCTCTGCAGGAAATTTCTGACAAGGACAGCTCATGCCCTCAGCAGTCAGCACTGCTCTGTGGGAACTGCTGCCTGGTGCCTGCTTTGGGTGGCTGCTTGGTGTCTGCACTTCTGAGCTCCTGCCTCTCAGGAAAAGAGAAGAGGAGAGGAAGTAACCCTTCTTTATCCCTGGGAAATGCCAGACAACAAAGATAGCCAAGGGGTTGTGATGATGAGGAGCATTGATCTCCGAGCTGTGGCAAGTTTTGCAAGCATGGAGCAGAAATGCTGTCCTGGCACCAGCAACCAGTGTGTCCTTGAGCAAAAGAATGGGTCAGACTGGTAACTGAGAATTGCCAGAAAAGAGTCACTGACCACCAGGAGCAAAGATGGGATGTAGGAGCACAGATAAAATAAAGAGATAATCCTGATCTAATGTTATTTTTCTCACCAGGTGAAATGACAGTAAAAGACCCCTGGGAAAAGATCAGGGATGAAAAGAAAAGATGCTCAAAACGACATCTTATCCTAGAGGAAAAGATGACGTCATGTGGAAAAAAGTCCGCTGCACAAATGCTTTCTTGAGAAGTGACCCTCTTTGGCAGACAGACCCTCCTTTGGCCCCGAGGCACTGTCTTTTCAGAATAGATGCTGCCACAACTAATAGGAACTTTAAACCAATGTGAAGCAGTTATGTTTTCTCCAAATTCAGTATTAATGAAAAAAAGACTCACAAATGGAAGAACAAATAAGGAGATGAGAAAGAAGAGAAAAAAGGATGATAAGAAAAATGAAGAATAATATGGGTAACAGCAGAAGTCTTGCAGATAAAAGCACCAACTAAAGGGATGGATATAATTCCTTGAAGAATTTGAGTGTGACCAGAGAGAAATAATTGAAAGGGTTTTATACTGGTGCAAGAAGCTCAGACAGCATGCTGTAGGAACAACCCTTACCCATGTGAGAGATGAAATAATAGAAATTGGCTGGACTAGTTGTCGAGCTTGCAGTAAGGGGGTTAAGGGGGTTCTCTGCTTGGGGAAGAATTAAACAGCAATTATAAGGCTGGAGAAGGCAATAGCCTATAAAGTTTTAGAAATTAGACTCTCAGATTTGTGCCCTCCATGGCATCATTTCTTATATCTTTAGGAGTGTTTACCAAAATGAAAGCCAAGTGTAGATAAGACTATTCCATAAATACAGCTAGGTATGAACACCCTGTGAGGGAGAACAGCTATCTAAGGAGAGTGTTGATACAAGGCAAAATAAATATGACCTGGCAATAAATAAACAGAGGCTGAAGTTCTGAGGAACATTTCTGTCAGAGCAAGGAGGTCCAGAAAAAAAAGGCCCAGAGGTGTAATGGGGGCAAGAAAATGCAGCTTAGATAAACAACATGAAACCCTATATAGCCTCTAACTTTGTTCAATACCAACTTACCATTTGTTCATCCAAAGGTTTTATTTTTTTTTGTTGGTAAATTATTGATTTTATTTTAATATATTTCAGGTACTAACAATGAAAATATTACAACCATACAGAAATTGGCAGAAGCATCAAATACCTTTTACTGCTAAATCACCTGGCTTTAGAGAAAATTACAGGAAGAGGCAGACAAACTATAATAAGATGTTTCCCTACCAGAAAAAAAAATCACCTATTAAAGAGGGGGTTGGGATAGGGACTGAGCTAATACCACAGGCAGGTAGCAATAGAGGAAAAACCTGCTGTGAAGTATTCAATTTTTGTGATTCTTTAACAATTTACAGTAGAAATGTCACATAATAGAAGTTTGGCTCTCTTTTGGGAGTCATAAATAAAATAGAGCTGCAATCAAAGGATAGAAGAAAAAAGACTTTGCAGATATTTAATTCTTATTTATGCTTACTTCCCTAACTTATGACTTGAATGTAAATGTAGAAGGATGTGGCATGAAATAATACAAACTCTTATATGTTCTCCAGCTGCACCCTTCCTGCTAAGTGTTTCCAAACCCTGAGCTTGCTGCTTTGATTTACAGCTTTCTACCCAGTGATTAGAGAAAGGTTTGAAAAGGTCTCCAGGAAAAAAAAAGTGGTGAGGTATCTCTAGGATTTGTTACTGTAGTCCGTTCATCTGTGATCAATACTCTGTAGCTGTCTGGGTCTGCTCCACGGAGAACCTACATTTCAGCTGGAGGAACTGCCAGAAAGCAGATTTCATGCAGGCACACAGATAGTTCATTTTCTTCATGCTGGATTTTTCAAAGAAAAATTAGGAAGTAATAGTGTTTCTAGATGAACTGTTACTACATAATAAAATATTAGCCAGCAAATTCTATCAAATGTGATTTAAATTTAAATAAGAAATATGTCCACTTTATTGATATGCCTTGTCAGAAGCAGGCTCAGGAGCAATAAATATACTGAGGAAATGACAAGCTTTGCAGGAATAAACTGTGAAAAACCAACTGGATTACCCTAAATTTATATCTAAATGTAGTTTGAGTCCTCTAGGTTGCATAGAAGACTGGACTGTAAATTGTCTCCAGGGTATTCCCTCATCCTTTTAACACCGAGCAGACAAACTGAGGGCTGGGGGAAGAACTGAAGCCTGAGGGATCTGTTTTTCTTCCCTCATCTCAAGCCACAACACTCTAAGCATTGTCCCAAGACTGAAAACAGTCTCTGGAATCAGCAGTCAAATGGAAGTTTCCTGAACATGAAATTAAAGTCCATTTCAGTCTACTTCGAATCCAACACATCCTTTACAGCAGGAGAGCTGCAGATGCATTGCATCTGCTGGCACAGGTCTGCTGAAAATTACCTTCCTTCTCTGCAAAGCCAGACATTCTTCATGGCAGCACTGTGGTAGGTCTTGCCCCTTGTTACAAGTGCTTGTTAGACAAGAACTGTGTGGGACAAGAACCTAAGGATGTGCATTTTCTTCTTTTTCTTCTGATGCTGTAGAGCAGTGTTCTTTGTTTTAAAGGGGCAAGCTCTTCATCTTCCTCACCTATTATTACCACCACTCAGTGATTGTAGTAAGACACGAGAGAAATTTCCTTTCTAAGGCCATAACAAACAGGCAAATTTGCTTAAATTCCTTCTCATTTAAAAAATATTTTGCCTAACTTAGGTATTTCATACCTTACAGAGATCACCTCCTAGACAAAGACAGCACCTCTGATGGATCTGGTAATTCACTTCAGATAGGTCAGGCTGAACAAATCTTTTTTCAGAGTTACTTCAAAAATCTTCTTTCAGTGTTACATGTCTCATCTCATCAGTGGCTTTGCAATGCCTTCAAGGCAGGTGAAACAGCTGTGGAAAAGAAAACATGGCTTTGGAGTGATTATAGTTGTTGGGCAGCTGGTAGTCAGCTCGGACCAAAATGGCATTTCAGTAGCTGCGGCTAAGAAAGAAGATAGAGTAGCCCAAAATGAGACTTGTTTAAAAATGCAGAATAGGTCAGTGTCTCCTGTGTTCAGCAACAAAGCTGCAAGATGTAGGTGAATGCCAACTTAGCTATCATTGACTGTGATTAAGTGCATCTCTGCCACTCCAGTAAATTCAGAGTATGTTGTGTGGTCACTAGTTTGTCCCTCTTTTCTCAATCCCTACTATACAGTTCTTATTCCATTTTCTGCATCCATGTCCTAAAATTCTTAGGTGTTAATGTTGCAAAGAAACTGTTGTGTGACAGCTTTTTTCTGAGGCCCCATTTTACCTCTCAAATTCCAGATGGTGAATGCCACAGTCAGGTTTAGAAAGTGACACTGTTACCATATCCCAAAAATTGAAACTTTTGCAGAATGAGACACGGCAACAATAATATTTGCAGCATCACCGACTTATCTTCTTTACTTATGTGATGGGAAAACATCAAGGGAGCATTGCTATACAGTACGTCTTTACTTCACATGGAAATGTCTGTGCTCTTTTGAGGTAGAGTAACAATTAGTCTTCTTCTCAGAACCATAGGCACTGTTATGACCTGTTGCACACCCAGATAGTACAAAATACTCTCTTTTTGATGGCCGCTGAACTGTTTCCACACCAGTGATTCGGAACTGGCGAACACTGCAGTGATAGTAAGCATTACAGCTTTGAGGAGGATCCTTCAGCTCATGCTTCTGAAAGGCTTTCCTTCAGATTATCCTATGGAGCCACAATAAACACCATAACCACAGGCACCCAAAGGCAATGTTGTGCAAGAATTTGTGCTGCTTAGCATAAAATCTTGGTACTGAGTACTTAAGAGATTAATCTGCACATATGAATATATTGAAAGATTATATGAACCTCTGCATAAAAAACCTATTTGTATTTCATTCCAGCAGTCCACTGGTGAAGTCCGTGTTCTCTGTACACAGAACTGCAGTAAGGTTTAAGCACAATGATGGACAATACCAGAATATATATATATAAGTGAAGGAGGATGCCCTGAAGTGTACAAAGCAGATCATTTTAGCAAATGTAAATGGAAGAGGCAACTTGCCCTGGAAAGGCAGCTGGCTCATTTTTATCCATTATGACAATTTCTTTTGCCTTTTCTTTGTCCACACAGAAGCTAAGGCTATTCTGAAAGGGAAGTTTTCATTCCTAGTAAGATGTGTGGCCTGAATATGAAAGAGCTGGAAGATATGACTAGTTTATGTACTTACAGTATCTTCAGTATACTGAAACAGTCCCCTTAAAAACAAACAAACAAACAAACAAACAAACAAACAAACAAACCCAAACCCCCCAAAACACCTCAAAAACATCATCACTGAAGCAACACAGAACAGACAGCATAGTGTAGGTTTTTGTTTCCAGTGAGAAACCTTCTTGTATTTTGATGAAGCATGTTGACAGCATTTCAATCATCAAATTCCAGTTGTCAAAGTCATCAGCAATCCAAGATTCATGATAATGACATACTGAAAAATGTCGGTCCTATGGAGTTATATGTAGTAATTAGGAAGGATACTAGAGGTCTATACAACTGTCAACTCTGAAATAGGTTCCAGACCCGACTGCAGTGACTGTCTTAGCTGATTTAAACTAATGATGCCAAAGATATGCAATAAATATGTACAAATCAACCCTGATGAGTAAATCTCTAAGACTAAGTTTTGTACTTGAACATTTCCATATTTTGGTGTTACTTTTTAAAACAGACCACAGCTTACTTCAAAATTGGAGACCCGCACTCTAATAATTTTATTTCTATATATGAAATGACGACGCTTGACCTTGGAAGAATCCAGGTTTTGTGTTGGCTTCAAATAACTTGCATGTATCACATAATCACAGAAGAACTGAAGTTAGAAGAGACTTCTGGAGGTCATCTGCTCCAGCTCCCCTGCTCAGGGAGGGCCACCCACAGCCAGTTACCCAGGTTTTGAATATCACGAAGAATGGACACTCAACCACCTCCTTGGGGAACTTTGTGCTCACTGCCACTGGTTCTGTCACTGGAAAGAGCCTAGCTCCATCATCTTTCACCCTCCCTTCAAATATTTAGATATTTTGATAAGATTCTCCTGAGCCGACTTCCCTTCTCCAGGCTGAACAGTCCCAGCTCTCTCAGCCTTTCCTCATAGGAGAGGTGTTCAACCTTTGATGCATTTCTTCAATTGAGACTTTCCATGTGAAAGCTCAAGGCTTTCAGACTGATCACATGAGAAGCAAACGGTTCAGCTGGGATATGTCTGGAAATAAAAGGTGATTCATACAAGAAAGGAATTGGATGTGTTCAGAACCAACTTAGGTACCTTCATAATGCTGCAAGCTTTCTGCATGCTGGCATTATACCTGTGCTCAAACTATGGAATTTACTGTGATTAACTGTGATTGAGGAACCAGCTAATTTCCAACTGAGATAGTATTGATCGGTTTTCAATGAAGGGGACCTCTCTCCCTAAAATTAAAGACAAAAATTAGTGAGATTCTGCAAAGCTAGGATTTCTAAACAATAGTTTTATTTCAAGGAGATAAACACGAATTAGTGAACAAGAGAACAGGCAGAGGAGTGGACATTGGTGTAAGAATGATGTTACCCCTGTGTGCAGCATTGTTAGCTCTGGTAACTGCAGAGGAATGAAGAATGGAGTCCTGTTTATTTACATTTGTTTTCTGCTTGAGAGACAGCCCAAGAAGTAAAATAAAATGAGAGCCTACTCAAATACCTGCTATGTTTCCCCTTAAATTGAATTTCTCATTTTATCAGGAAGCAATACTTGCACTGATGTTAGACAGGCAGCTAAAAGGTCAGCAAGTTCCCTTGGTTGCCTTTTGTCAAGGGTTTTTGACTTGTCTGTGAATAAAGATCTCCCAGGAGGAAGGCAGACCTGGATTTCCTGTCATCTTGAAGACAGCAATGAATTTGAAAATGTTACAAAAAGCATAAGGGACTTGAAGCACACCTTCAAATGCACTGCTGATGCCAATAGCTCCCCATGTAAACATGCACACAGAGTTGTTTTGGATTTGTTCTGTCAACTTGTTGTTGTGAAACAAATTGTTATACAGCTGCTTACCTTGAATACTGAATGGATCCGATGGTTTCCCATTACTGCACTATGCCTAATCGGGACTACAATCTTTCTGGATTAGCTGTGGGGCTGGCACACTCCCAACAGTGGTGGCTGAATAACTTTTCATTTTCTGTCATGCTCTCCTGTGACTTGCCTGGTGTCTCATCCCATCCTGCTCACTTGCAGCTCTTGATTTCTTTAAAAGTACCAGGGGTTAAAAAAGTCTTAACAGGTATCTGGGCAAAAAGAAAAAGCTCCCTCACTCATGAGGAGCATTAATCATTTCAGGAAACATGTAAGTTTCTCTCCAACAGACAGAGCTATAGTTACTGCTTTTTCTTAACATCTCTGTGGACATGCTTCTTGTTCTTGTAGTCTTGATGGGGGATAATTTCTTAGAATATACTTCAGTTGCTAAAGCCTCTATTAATATTTTTTCCTCAGCTTAGTTACTGAAACACAGTAATATCTGTGAAGAGTATATTTTAATTGCATACATACTGGACGGGAAAAAACACTTAAGAGGGTGAATGAATGTGGTCCATAGACCCAGCTTGTTTTTCAGTGTGATATCATGAAGCTAATAGTGGAAAACTATTTATTTAGTTCAGAAATTCTGTGTGATACTAATTTTCCAAGTAAGAAAATAAAGGCTGACATATAAACAGAAAGATATCACAATGGTCTCAGGATCCTCAGGAAGTTGTGTATCATGACTGCTGGTGAAATTTTCAGTCTATACTGGTCCAGCTTTTTACAGATGCATTCTTACTGAAAACAAACTAGTACTTTGAGGTAATTACTGCCTTCCATTATAACCTACTATGGAAATAAAAACAAGCAGAAATTAGAGGGTTATCAACTACTATAAGGTATTCACATTTTTGTATATTTGATATTGTCTTTTGATTTTTTTTCCCTTCAGAAAACTGTATTTCAGGATGGATCCACAGGAAAAATAGGCTACTCTTTGTTGTGCAATTTGGAAGATTTGCAGAGGAAAGAACACTCTAATTTAGACAGGAATTGTGAAAGTTTATGTAATCCGAGAATATAATTATTAACATTATAAAAACTGTTCAATATAGTGGAGAAATTGTTTTCTTTAACATGACTCTTCATTTAGAGTGACTTCTAAATCTGCTTGTGGCAATTTCAGGCAAGCGTAACCCACAAAAGTGCTGAGACCACGGCAGAATGGGAATAACCAGGAAATATGGAGGTTTGCCACTCATTTTTCCCTATTTTATCATCATATAGTGCATAGAGAAATGCATATGAAAGCAAGCACTTTTCACAAAATCATTAATGGATTTGCAAAAACTCTAGGTCAAGGATGTACAGAGTAACTTCTGAATTTTATAGATTAAAATTACTTTTACAAGTAGCAAGCCCGAGTCTTCCAGAATACGTATTCTGAAAACCTTCTTCTACCCTTGTAGATTGCATATAATGTGAGATTGTACTACTACTGATAGTTACATTGTGTAGATATTAACCTACAGACATTAACCTGGTGCTTGTCCCCAGTTAAGACCTTTTAGTATCTGGAACTTTGCAATCAGATGCAGTTCTAAATGCTATTAGTACCAAAAGAAGTATAGCGAGAGAGACTCCAGCCAAGTGATTTTAGGTTCTCCAGTTTCCTGAATCTTTTCTAAAGTTGAATGGTACTTTAAAGGATGTTCACTAAATGTTCTTTGATTTGTGCTGTCTTATAGATTACAAATTATTCCAGTTCACAGAAGTTATCTCCTGCTCTTATTTTTTTTGATTATAAACAAAATGTAAAGCTCAACATGTTAATGGGATTCCCATAAGAGAAAAAAAATAAGCAAAACTATGTAAAAGCCACAGAAGTAATTTAGTTTAATTAAATAAGGCCTAACATTTTTATTTCCCTGATGGATGCATTAACTGAATCAATAAGAATGTGAACACACTAAGGACAAAAGAGTACAAATCCAATCACAAAGTCTTTTCTTCTCAGTATTGTAATGAACAACTAAAAACAAGATCAACTCTTAGCACTTTCAATTAAAAATCCCTAATAAGAAATTCATGTAGATCTACAATGAAAAGAAATGCTAAAAAAAATCTGTTTACAAGTATAGAGGGATGATCACTGCCCGAGTCCTTCTGGCCACACTATTGCTGATGCAGGCCAGGATTGGCCTTCTTGGTCACCTGAGCACATGCTGGCTCATGTTCAACTGCTTTTGACCAGCACCCCCAGGTCCCTTTCCACCAGGACACTTTCCAGACACTCTGCCCGCAACCTGTAGCACTGCTTGGGGCTGCTGTGGCCCAAGGGCAGGACCTGGCCTTGTCTCCCCAAGAGGCCCTGCAATAAGAAGTGCTCACTCACCCATCTACTGTGAGCCACAGTGAAAACAAACAGAGCTTGAGATGAGAGGATGTTCTTTCTACCCAGTTCACACGACAGTTTTGTCTGTCCCACAGGTAAAGCCACCACACACCAATACCAGTGAAGGCTGAGTACCTAAACCTTGAAAAGAATGAGTATAACATTAAAACAGTCTTATAGCTGCCTTCAGTGCCCTAAAAGAGTGTCCAGCCACCCAGCTGGATACGTAAAGGGAAAAACTAAGCCACTGCAACTTCCTCCAACAAAAGAAAAATACTACACATTTTCTTGGAGGCAGAACAAAACCGTAATCTTATCCAGGGCTTATATCAGTTGTGTCTACATGGACGCTGTGAAATAAGGTTCTAAAAATCATCCTGGCAGTTTTTTAAACAAGTAAACTATAAGATTTTATCCATTCTATAATTTTATCTGCTCAGGTGATAGATTTATTGTGTTAATACAAAACATGACTTTAAAAAATTGTGATTCCTTGTAATCTAGCCACTCTTGATTGTATCAACATTTTGCTGTAAGGCAAAAATGTGACTCTGAAAAATATCCTGATCTTGTGCAATCTCAAACTTACATAGGAGAGATGTTATCAATATGTATTCAAACAGTAGTTACAACTCAAAAAAAACCAAACCACAAAATAAAAAACAAGGAGGGGGAGAGAGAGAGAGAGAGAGAGAAAGAGAGAGAGAGACATCTGTATGGCAACACTAAACTGTGTTTAGCTTCCTCAAGGTGGACTCTAGACCATTGCCTCATTTATAGGTTTACAAATTAGTACCCTGTATGAGATTGTGTTCTCTGCTGTGACTGAAAAACATGGTGTGCAAGAAAGTTTCTTCTGGCCTTCTCTCCCCCTAATTCTGGTCTTTTTGTGTGAAAACAATTTAATTAAAATATTAACTCAAAAAATGTTTTCAGCCATCTGCAGACAAATTCCTTTTTATTAAACATTTCTGTAATGCCAGTGACTTCAGTATAGAGACTTACTTTAATCTGGCATAAGGTAAATCTGCAAGTTGTTTCTTAAACTAGAACAAAGGTCAGAAGGGGAACCTGTTGGAATACCTATCATTAGAAATGTCCAACAGTTCCGTAGTAAAATACGGGACTTTAAAATGTATGAAATCCTGGTAAGTAAGCGAAACAAGAAGTTAAAAAAGATCCAGACCACACAATGTGAAAGAAAAAGGATGATCAGTATATTTGTAAAACAGTTTTTTAAAGTAAAACAGTTTATCTAGAAACCATCTTACAGTTCAATATATCTGATAAATGTTATATATTAGTCTCCTCCTTTTGGAATGGTTATTGCCCCTGGTGTTACTTAGAGATCAAGTGTGGGTAAATAAGCTTTTAACCCATGCTAAGACTTTTTATTTTACTTTAAATAGTTGAGATCATGCAAATGCAATGAACTTAGAAAAAGTAAAAGATGAACTTGGATAAAATGTTGGAGGAAACCATGTTTCGACAGCTGATCTCTTAACCCTTTGCATACAAGTTCCAAACACCAAGAACTTTGTGGTTTGTTATGGTTGTCTAGCTAAGTTTGATCACAAACCCATTGTACTGGTTTGCATAAAGGCATCAGTGAAATAGCTCCAGAGACACTATCTTGTATGTATGCAGATACTACAGAGCACTCACCCAAAACTGCCAAGTCTTCACTATAACTGGGTACAATTCTTAGTCCATCAAAAGGTATTTACTCCCTCTAAATTTTTAGTTTGTGGCACCTACTTTAAACACATTATTAATATTACCTAAATATTTATTGCAAATAGCTTAAGAGTGAGTCTCAAGAGGATGGGGCAGACTGTCTCTGTGGTGCCCAGTGACAGGACAAGGGGCAACAGGCACAAACTGGATCACAGGAGGTTTTGTCTGAATATGAGGATAAACTTACTTACTGTGAGGGTATCAGAGCAGTGGAACAGGTTGCTCAGAGAGGTTGTGAAGTCTCTTTCTCTGGAGATTTTCAAAAGTTGTCTGCACGCAATCCTGTGGAACCTGCTTGAGGTGAACCTGCTTTATCAGGGGAGTTGGATAAGATGATCTCCATAGCTACCTTCCATCCAAACCATTCTGTGATTCTATGAAATTAGCAGAAAGACAGAGTAGGTTTTTGTGTCATTGTTAAGCATTTCTTGAAATAGCTGTTGAAGGTGGTCTTGCTGGTTGTTCTAGTCTCTTACTCATAGTGCTCTACTCTGGCATGCTTGGAGTCTGTTTGCTGTCTAGGGGTTTACTTGATTAGAAATGTGTTTTCTCCAGGCTATGTTTGTATTCTGCTCACAGTGCTGCTGTCAGTGGATTGCAAACATCACTGTCATCAGCAAGTTACATGCCTCCCCAGACCTTCTCCTGCCACACCACATCTCTGTAGGCAGGAGGGGGATGGGTGGTGACTGTAGTTCAGGCTACAAAATGGGGAAGATCATGAGAAGATGTTGATGTTCACCGGGAGGGAGACAGTATTCACAGGGTTTCTACTGAGCTTGGCTTTCATGTATTGCGTCAGTGAATGAATGCACTCTTCCCTTACCTGCAAGGAAAAACAAGTTGTCCTAGACTTTAGTCAACTGCTTCTGGCAGCTCCAGCTTTCTTCCTGAGCTGTTTGGAGTAGCAAGGTCTTACTTCTCCTAGTAGTCTGTGAGGATACATTGCTTGTTTGCAATTTGCTCTGTCTTGACATGATGCATATACCAAAGCAAGCAACCCTGCATACATGGTGTTTAAAGGTTGCACCAGAGGTATGGAGAGGATGCTAATCTCTGTTTGCTCTCCTGTGAGCTGTACTGGTGTTCAGCCATAAAAGGTACCATTCCACTGTGTTTCCAGACTGTGTCAAATGTTGGCTGGTGATGTGACCATAATCATGCAGCCAGTGTGAGCAGCTGCATAACATGAATGTGTCCCACCTTTCTAACATGGCTGAGCTCAGCCAGATCTCTTTGTAACAACCACAGGAGCCCTGGACATAGCAGAATGGTGAGACTTTTTACCTATGTGTGGCAATACCACCTTTTTCTGCCCACTGCTTTGCAAGCCATTCACATGTATTGTGGTTTAACTCCACAGACAACTAAGCACCACACAGCTGTCCACTCACTTCTCCCCCCAGAGGGGTCAGGGAGAAAATTGGAAAAAAGGTAAAACTCATGGGTTGAGATACAGGCAGTCTAATAAGACAGAAAAGAAAGGGAAAATAATAATAACTACAAAAGAATATAGAATGATAGAATCATAGAATATTCTGAGTTAGAAGGGTCCCACAAGAACCACTGAAGTCCAACTTGTGGCCCTGTACAGGACAGCCCCTAAAATTACACCATGTGCCTTAGAGTATTGTCCAAACGTTTCTTGAACTCTGTCAGGCTTGGTGATGTGACCACTTCCCTGAGGAACCTGTTCCAGTGCCCAACAACCCTCTGGGTGAAAAACCTTTTCCTGATACCCAACCTAAACCTCAGATCCTGTCATAGTCATCAGAGAGAAGAGACGGATGCCTTCGTCTCCACTTACCCTCCTGAGGAATCCGCAATGAGGTCTCCTCTCAGTGTTCTCCAAGTTGAGCAAGCCAAATGGCCTCAGCTGTTCCTTGTATGGCTTCCCTTCTAGACCCTTCACCACCTTTTATATAATCATCTTCATATACAAAAAAGTGAAAAGGAAGGCAGAAGAATATTGGATTGCCTTCAAGGTTGACTCAGCCAATTAAATAATTTTTTTTTTTACTCTCTTTCACAAAAGAAGGATGGAATTATCTCACTCAAAGGTGAATGATAGGATCAATTTCTCATTTGCTACTTATGGGAGTAACAAAAGTCTAAATCACTATTTTGTGGGGAACCTGAAATTTTTGGCATCTCATATTTTCTAAGTTTGTAGATATTTTTTCTGTGAGTGTTCCCCACAACACCATCTCCAATTTGCTCTTGTCTTATTCTTTTGTCATTTCTTGCCCCTCCACAGTCTCCCTTCCAATGTGACTGTGCCTAGCAGGCAACAGGCTCTGTAGAGATCTTAGTGTTATCCTATTCCTTTGTGCCTCTCACCTGGAAGGCAGGCTGCCTGTGCAAACCATACAGTGATCCAGAGACAGTCAACTGGTATGAATTTTGTAAACAATGACATCAAATGCAAAGAGAGATAAGAATAGAAATCAAATGCAAACATATTGCATGAGCAAACTGGAAAAGTAAATTAAGTCAATAGTATAAATAAAAAAAGCACAAATACTAAAGGAAAATGACATCAGCAAAGGCAAGTGCTGGAGCTTAAGTGAGTGCCTGAATGAAAAGTAGGCTAACCTGGATAGCCATCTGGAGGGGACACACTGGCAACAGAGCAGGCATACAGCTGGTGTGATAGAAGAAGGAGAATTGGCTATGTGTGATATTGCTGGCCTGATCCACTTCTTCAATGCAGGAAAACCCTGGAAATGCTGGGAGAATTTTTGACTAGTGCAAAACCACCACTCTTCTGTGCAGTGTTCTCCTGTGCCAGACATCCTTGTTCTTTCACCTTCCTTGCAGCCATCTTCTCCAACAGACAAGGATAACATGTCCTGTCCCACCTTTCTCCTCTGTTGAAGCACCAGCCTTGATGGGTTCTAGTTTGCTCTGGCTTACTCTCAACTTGTGGGCCAAATAGGTCTGCTGAACAGACAGAAGTCCACCTCAGCTTCTGCCTTGAGGACTTCTGGTCCTTCCTTCCTCTTCTTGCCTGGAATAGAAACACTGAACCACAACACACTGTTGTGCAATATTTCTTTAGTTCCAACCTCTACACACTCAAACGTAAACATCTTCAGTCACAGGGAAATTAATTATTTTTTGTCATAAATTGGAATCAAATAAATTATCACAGTGTAGCTTCTGAGTTTGGAAATACTTTGCCCCAAAGAAAAAGCCATTGTCCCAGCTCGTGGCAGAGTGACAGATTTCATTTAGCTTCAAATGCTGATGAGGAGCAGAGATACAGAGTAGGTTAATTCACACAAATGATGACAATAAAAGTGAGCAAATTCTGTTGTCCTAATTTGGAAGGGAGAAAATCTATGTACTTGTTTCTGTCTTTGATGCCACAGTAAGGAAGCTAGAATACTCGGAAGCCTTTACTTACTTACTCTTCTTTCCTTTCTTTCTTTCCTGTCCAAAACCAGATCGGCAATATTGTGTAGTGTATTTTTTCTGTACTTTATTTCTAATTTCAGCTAGAATTTTGATCTTTGCTTTGTTTTTTTCAGCTAGCACCAACCCCACAGTTTTGGGATGAAACTCAAATACTTGAAAATAACCAGTTTTCTTTCTAGGGAAAAAAGAAAGAAAGAAAGAAAGAAGGAATGTTGTTTTTTGTTGGAAGGAAATGTGAAGATTTAAGCCACTACTCCATCTTCCTGCCAAGACTTTTATCCTATCTTTAAGTTTAGTTCTTTGTAACACTAGTTACTTAGTTTATTCAGTTTTATGTCTACTATAATTTAGCAATAACAAGATACAAAACACAGACAGAATATTCTGTGTAAACAAAATATATTGGTATTTGTACTACTTTACAAAAAGTCCTTATAATATAAATGTCTTGTTATTTCCATTCTGCTGTGTTTGATTTTCAGTGTTAAACTGTTTCTATGATTCATTAATACTATGTCCCAAATATATTCCAGCTGAAATATTTAGGTATACTTTCATGATGTATGTTAGCTTATATAGCCATATCTTGAACACAAGAATAGTAACTACTTAGTCTTGAGAAGTGTAAAGATCCAAGAGAAATTACCTACCATACCTGTAATTGGAGTTCTCTTAAAGGTCATAACCCTCTATAGATCCACACTTACCCTCCTTCCTCCTCTTGGGATTTGGAATACATTAGGCTTAGGATGGATTGTTTAGTTCTCTTTAGACCATAAAGAAACTGATGAAGAATAAGTCACATGGCGCTTCCCGTAAGGCTTGTATATAACTTAGCATATATGTCAGTCTGACAGATAGCTGGAAATAAGCTTTTCAGTAATGACTCAAATATTGCACTAAGAGTAATCATGATCTTCAAGTTATTTCAGTTACATAAAAGTAATTCAATTTCCTTCTACTGTAACAGCTTCTACCAAGCCTCTTCTTTTAAGAATATGAGAGTTTGTTTGGCTAATAAAAAATAATACTATTTTTGACTGAAATATCAAACAAAAAAAATCCCAGATTTTTTTCTTTTATTCTTGTTCTCAACTATAATAACAATGCAACACTTTATTTATCATTCCAGATGGGGATTTCATGCTTTCTATGCAAAATATTGCTACTTTACATTACCTCTCCAACACTGACCACATGAATATAAATGGCTGGCTTGAAATTATAGCTTTCAGTGTAGATGGCAAGTGCTGTATTACAACTCTGATTTCATCTTGAATATATAAAAATGCCTACTTTTGCACAAAGATTATTTTCCCCCTTTACTATATTTATTTATTTCAGCACCACATAGTATTAAAATGCCTACATAGAAAAGGTCACTCTTTTTCCTTTCAAAACATTTCTTTGTGGTTTCTGTTCCCAGAGGTACACATAGAATCAACAATCGATAAGAGAACATCACATAACACTCTGACTTACCTTTGAGGAATATCAGTTAGGTCAACACAGGGAAAGACTTTTACAGACAATCATTTTGCTTTTAATGACATTTTCTAATCACTAGGTAAATTTTCCTGAAATAGCAATAATACAGCTCAGTTACTCAGTTTGATCTATTTTAGCAGAAAAAAAGCACAGAAAGACTTCATTCTGAGAAATCCTCTTTTCACAATTGCAGTCAGGTTTTTATGAATTGACATGCTTCCTTGTTATAATTCTGAGCATTCCTGAAATGGATAGAGCCTTGGTTTCCTAAAGGATAGCTTAGTAAGTTTCCACTGCACTGTAAAACCAGTAGAACAATCCTGACAGTGGTATCCTGGATTATCTTGCCATCTCTGAAGTCTTGAATTTTAGTGGAGAAAGCCAAATCCATACTGTTCTGCTACTTCAGAACAAGTATATATTAAAAAAAAACAGTCCTGAAAGTTCAAGAAGGCTTTCTGACCATGGTGACATATCTTTCAAATCAGTCACAAAACAGCATAGAAGACTTCTTTCAAAATATGTGGTATGGGTTGATACCAAATCTAAAAGCTGCATAAAATAGTTAAGCTTATCTCTTTTTCAATTTACTAGAAGATACAGAAGAGACAGAAAAACTGTTATTTTGGAATCATGTTAGTTATGAGGAGATGTATTGAGGCTATTGATTTCAAAGTAATAAGAAAAAATAATTTTGAAATATGCATTCGTCAAGCACTGTAGTACTTGGCAATTTCTATGATCTACGTTGTGCTTTCCAATATGGCATGAACAAACATTGCTTTCCATGGAGACATATGTGAAAGCCATTTAAGAAACAAATACCATCTTTACAAACTGTCTGCTCAGTTTCTGTAATGAAGACTTTACAGACTTTCAACTTTGTTGAAATTACATTGTGTTTGTGTAGTGCATCATGCCTTCAAAAGTCTGATTACGCCAACTGCAAGGTTGTGCAACCATTCAAATACACTAGGATCACATATTTATCATAGGTTCATTATTCAGTACAGAGAAACAGAATATGTTTAATATTTTACTTTCTCTTTATTATTCAAAGCATAGTCCTACACTTAGAATACATTTCTCACATCCTTTATTGCATTAAAAAAGGTTAATTGCCTCATGAGCATTTCTATGCCATTTACCAACTTATTCAAAGAATGTAAATAAACTCCAACGTGAAGTGTTATGTTTGCTCTAATTTCTTCAGTCTTTCTCACACCATGTGCAGTCACTTTGTGGAAGAAAAGATTAAGGATATTGGATACAACTAATAGGAAGAATACGAGTCATCGGCACTTGGTTGTGCAGCAGAACAGATAAGAGACAGGATGGCTGGGGCTGAAAATAGTATATGTTTAGTTTTGGAAAGACAACTTGTGCTGTCCTTGTGAAGCAGTTGCACAGGGGAATGAAGTTGTCCAAGCAGCACAGAGCACCAGCTGGAGACCACATATCCAGATGTAACTTCAAATCTTCACTTCGTGACTTGGCACTCCACTGAACCTGGGCTGTACTAAGAATAGGCTTGAGGAGCCTAAAAGTTACTGTATGTACTTGTACTGCTAGTAAAATTTTAGTGGTAGAGAAGCTCATTTTCCTGCTTTTTTTTTCTTGTGGCAACTAATTCAGAGACCTTGTATTGTGGCATCTCTGTACCATGACATCCAGACTTATTTTACAGATCTGAAAGACCCCATAATGCTCATCCAGTGGGGGGCCAGAGAGGGTGACTCAAAAGGATATTACTTGCAGAGCAGTAAATAAATAAATAACTTATGACAATTTTTTTGGTCAAAAATTATCTTAACAGTCTGTTGATAGTATGGAAAAAGAAAAATTACTTGTATCTTAATGACTGAGCATCCTTTTCTTCAGTTCTAGCTGTGCATGCTAGAAGTTCAGCATGGTGCAGGCCATGTGTGTAAAGTTTAGTGCTATTGTAAATCATTCTGTGCTATATCTGAATAAGATTAAGTGTCCTACTGGCAGTAACTGACCTGTCAGTTCAGTTTTGGATACGATATCTAACATAAGATGTTTAAGAAATTTGGTAGAGGCACAGGAAACTGCCTAGACCAGAGAAATAGACTCAATGCTATTGCTAGTGCTATCAGGGTCAGTACAGATTTCTTTTACCTAAATTTGTATGGAAATTGGAAGAAAATAGTAAAAATCAGTTGAAAATACAATGGCCACCTAATGACATTTAGCAAGGAGCATCTAAGAATAGGTTCAGACATTAGCTAAAGTCTTTAGCAAATATGCCTATTTTGAGCATTCCCTTTTGGAAGAAACAGATACCAAAGGATGGATGGATGCCATAATGAACCTCCCTGGTTAGCCAGACAGCTTCTGTGAGAAGAGGTTTTCCAGACAAGTTTTTGGAATCAAAAAAAAACAGAACAGCCACAGGATTGTGGTGCTAACTCCAAACCTGACTGGTTACCTCTTAAAGTGAGAATGAGCAAGTGCCTTTTTGTTCAGTGCTGCGTGCATATTGGAAGGCATATAGAGAAGGAACAGTGCTGTGCAGACCAGTTTGCTGGCCCTGAGTTTGAGGATATACATGTGGAAGTTCAAAGCATTTGATTACTTGTGTATGGAGACAGCTCAAGGGGCCTCCCTGAGTTGTCTGAAGAACAAAGAAAGCATGAGTATAAACTTGATGCACCTTTCTCTCAACTCCCCAGTTTAAAATATGCTTCTCCCTGCTGGGACCTCTTCTAAACTCTGTAACTTCTGATGAAGAAAGGTAATTATTCAAGGAGGTCCAGCATGGCAAAAGCGGTGGTGAGGAAGGAAGATTTCAGCTTTTTTTCACTACTTTTGTCACTTTTCTATTTCAATGGAGATGGGCAATGGCAGAGTCATCTCAAGGGAAGATTTTCTGTTGCTAACTGCTTAACTGGGTTATGTTTGTAGAAGACGGAACAGTAAAAAGTGAGAAGACGTCTTGAAAAGGTATGCTTCCCTGCTCCTGAGGCACATACAACTTCGGAAGCAAATACAGAAATTATCTTTCATGTGCAGGAAAAGGCACTCCGGATCTGAAAAAGGCTGACCCTGAGTGAAAAATGTATTTCCTTGTGATCACAGAATGACAAAGTACACAGAGAGTACGGCATAATTTTTTTAGAGGTTATATTTTTCAAACATATTTTATTGGACATAATATCTAAGACAAATGGCTTTGGACTTGCACCATGGACAGAATCAGCCTGCAAAGGTGGCAGTGATATAAAACTGGCATTTTAAGATACGTTCTCATAAGTGATTCAATTCTGTTTAGAAGATAAATCTTATTTTCATGCAAACAAATCTGCAGAGAACCCTATTTGTTCTAAGGCTAAAATGATGCAAGGGAAAAATATATGTCATATTGGTAACTCTGTGCTCTCTTAAAAGACTATAATATATTCAACTAAATGCAGCTGGAAATTGGCTTGAAAAATGTCACCCTAGGCGCAATTCTTTGGTTTTTCTAGGAACTTGTAGTTTGTTTATTGTGGGCAAAGAACATTGGGAAGGTATACTGACAGCATCAAATTCATTTGGAAATACTTGTGTTAGCATAAAGGATCCCTTGTCCTCCCCCCAGCAACATGTCTGCCTTCTCAACTTGGCCTCTTAAAAGATGGGTACAATTGCATTTGGTGCATTGCGCCTTTTGGAAATACACAAGTCTAAAGAAAACTACTCCACCATCTGTCTTCTTTCAAGCAGATTGTCAACAAGAGGAGGGAGCAAGGGAAGAAGGGGAAACTTTGAAAGGATGTTTTAAAGCCTACAGATAAACTGTCGCTTTGAGCCTTGACAGCTCAAGAACTTGACACATACGGCTGCTCCCTGGAGGCTGTGCCCTGCATGCTTGGCAAGCTGATCACGGCTGCTGAGCTGTGACGCCACAGCGCTCGCCTGACCTGACATAATGGGCAGCTATTTACTGCAAACAAGGTAGATGGAAAAACATAGACTTAAATGATGCTCTGGTGTAAGAAGGAATCCACTAGGGCCCCCAGTCAATCTTCAGGGCTTTTTTTTTTTCTTCCCCTTCTTTTTCTGGGATTGTTTATTCTTTCCCCAAGGAACAGGTAACTGTGGCACAGTTCTAAGCTTCTCCTCCCTGGATCAATAGAAAGAGCTGAAGAATTTATTGCAGGACAATAAACAGAAAGACAAAATTAGCTTTGGATCGCTATACCAACAGTTTACTTTGTTAGTTTTTCATCTATTACTGCGTAAAGTAAAAACACAAGCCCCTGCAGGGCCTTCAAGAATGCTGTCAACTTCATTCCAATGTGGAAGCATGATCATACTTGATATGTGAAGAGCGGGTGTTGAAAGCTAGAGTGAACCCTTAAAAATATTGCGTGTATTACATGAATCCAAATGCATCTTGTGTCAAGTGTTTTTTGCAAACCACACTTTAATTCAGCTGTGAATGTGTTCAGGTAGATGTACCCTATATTTCTGCTTGCCACTGTGACAAGAAAGGTAGTGAGCTGAAAAAAACCCTAGCTCTTTCCTTTTAGCATGCCAGCTGCATAGTGCAGACAGCATTCTCCACTGATGTAAAACACTAATAGCATTGATCCAATATGCTGGTTTAAATCAGATGAAAAAGTCATCCTGCTTGGCAAATGCAAGTACACACATGAACATGGTGATTAAACAAAGTTTAGACTTACATTACATTGGTATAGCTTCAGCAAAAACCAAAAGGTAAGACAAGACACTGAAAGCCTCAGATTCACTGTATATGTCCCAACCTTTCTCTGGTTTTGTGATGTTGCTAAATTTCATTTTTCTGCACAAATGACTTTGTTTTTTAGAATAAGTTTAGCAAGAAAGTGTCAAGATATCTATACAAAAGCTGTTCTTTCATTTACTTACTAAAGAAGGTTCTGGTTTTACAGTGGATTTTGGCAACTGCCAGCATTCATATAAGCCACATTAACATATTTGCATATACATCCAAGCACCTGTGTCATGTAGGAATGAAAAAGCAGAAATTAAATGTTTTGATAGATTTCAGTCTTTAAAATCTACAAAACACTGGATTTTATAGTGGAGGTGTGGTTATTTCAGAATATTTAATCCAAGACTTTATGAAAAGTAATGCACTTCCATTATATTCTCCATGTGCACATAGTGTTTTATACATGCTTCTCTTTAAAATAATTATATACTTCCTTGATGCACTCTCCAGACCTAGATACTTTGAAGCCTTATCAAAATTTTGAGCTAATAGACGTAATGCAAATGCTAATTATGAAGTAGGGAAGGGCACTGCTTACTGATAAACTTTATTAAAAAAGCCTAATTACACAGGTGTTTCAGTAGTGGGTATATTTAAAAAGCCAGCTCCCATAACATTTACTGCAAGATTGTTGAATCTAGGACCACATTCAGCTGCAGATGGGAAACTGAAGAAGTGATGCAATGGTGGCTTCATGCAAACACCTGGGTATGCAACAAGGTGTTAATGATCCAATGGGCACAAGGTTCAGCTGCTCCAGCCTTCTCTATCTTGACACAAAGCGTTGTTTTGCATCCACAATTTCAGTGGACATTTGTCAGGATCGCATAGTATCTGAAGATAAAATTTACCCATTGAAGACCTAAAAGAAGTAGTACAAAATTTTCATTTAACATGTGCATATAGATTAGGTTCACCTCTGCCCATGGAGCAGCTGCTCTCTGCATATGTCACAGACAGTACAACACCAAATTTGTCTAAAAGAAAACCACAGCTTTCCCATTCCTGCAAATGTGACTAGAGAGTAAATGGACAAAATTGGCTTGGCACAACCACCAAACACAGATTTGCACTTACTCACAGATAAAGTGACACTTAAATACAGTTGTAGAGAGATTTATAATTATCTGGCGTGCACCATTACCCACCTGCATATTGGTTTGACATACTTATTATATGCATCCAAAAGATACTATCAAGGAATATGCAAATGATGGTTTGGAGATAAAAAAAATGTGATTAAGCATGAAGGGACTCACAGCAGCATGAGACTTCATTCCTCAGTCCTTCCATGAAGAATCACACGTGGGTTTTTTTATACTGGAATACACCCACTGCAGCCTCTGTTTTTCTCACTATTATTGTGATACTGCTGAAGAACATACTGAAAAGCCCATGAATAAATGGCATATTTTTTCCATGTCTTCTGTGAAGCAATCAGCATACATCAAGAAGAATAATAAATATAATAACAAGGCATAAATTTTTTTCATTGTGTAGTGAATTGAATGATGGGTTGTGCTACGCATTAGTGAGCTTTCCTAATGGCATCACAGTTTCCACAAATGACAGCTTATGGAATACTTTAGGAAACATTTTGCTTTGAATTAATTCCATCTTCCTTACAATTTTTAGTATAATGATTTCTACTTGTCATTTTTCTTATGTACTTAACTAATTACCCTGCAGACAAGCAAAGAATAACTGAAGAAATTGTCATAATGAAGTTAAGAAGTTCACTATCTCAAGAAGAAATACGACTAATTGCCTTTTCTGTTTTCTTGCATTTTGACTGAAAGTAGAATCCATTCCATTGTGAAGACATAGCAAATTCTAGAGCCACAGTTCCCAAGCTCTACTGAATTCTATCTTCCTAGTACAGGGGAGTATTCCAATGTCATAATGAAACACAGAAAATACGTTGGCTACAGGCTCACACATTATTGCCAATGTTTTGCATGCTGCTATAATTACACTGGGAGAATAAAAGAGAAAAGAACCCCTGCACATCTGCAGGGAGAAGCCTCTACACATTTGTTTCACACTGTTTGTGGAGTTATTTCAATTTCGGGAACGTCTGAAAATAACTAACTTTCTGTTTCTATGAGGGCTGTATAGGCTAAAAATCTCCTCCTGAAATGGAATAAAACATTCACAGACAAATTTTTCAGTGATTCCAAGCCATGCTTCTACTTTATATAATGACGCACAACATATGATGGAAACATAAATCGATATGTATATGATCAAACTTCTGAAGGATTAATTTCAAGGTCATCTCCAGTGTGACACCAATCCTTCCTGGAAGTATCTGAAGGTGATGTAAAGGGGGAAAATTAGTGATAATAGAAATTTTTCTAAACCCTATCTCACCTGTGTGTGACCAAATCATCCTTTCTGTTAGTCATCTTTGACAGACCTGTACTGATGGACCTGCATTGATAGACCTGCAGGGAACTTCACAGCACAGATCACCAGTTTCATGGCATCTTGCAAGAAATCCACAGTTCCCCAGTTTCAGCTATGTGGTGCTTTCTCTGGTGCCAGAAAATGGTTGTTTCCATTTACACATTCTAGAAGGTACCTGATAAATTACAAGCATAATAATAACTAAAACGCAAGGACTATTTCCCTGGTGGGATAAGTAACTTGAAATAACAGTACCTTTCAAAGAACAAGGCTTTACACTAGTTTCAGAAGAACTGTGTCTCAGATGTGATTCAGCAGTTTGCTGTATATGTTGTCCCTGGGAAATCGCCTCTTTGTGTCATACTCCACATGAATGTGGAGGATATGTTTTACATTCCTAAGCATTACAGGTGTATGACTGAAAGTTTATTGAAATTAACGGAATTTGAATATTTTGTATGAACTTAACATCAAAATTGAATGTATTCTCTTCTGTTTAATCGGAAGAATATTTTAACTTTCATGCCTTCTTTCAAGATACTGAGTTTTTGCTCGCTCATAATTTTACAAGTTCCTTGTATGAGCAGGAATCTTCTCATCTTCTCAAATGTGATTATGATTATGCAGTTTACATACTGAAACAACTCCAGAGCTGATGTCCTTCAGGAAACTGACTTTGATGTCTGTGTTAACTCAGATCAAGCATCTGCCTTCAAAGGCAAAGCTATGCTTGTGTTACCACACTTTTGTTGTCTCTGCACTCAGTCACATGCACGTGGGGGCATCTCCTTCATACTGGAACTACAGTGTCCTCTGTGGAAAGCTGTGAGGTAGAATAATAAATATGTGTGTGATTTTGTCAGAACCCCCCAGCAAGGCACAGGATAGTTACTGCATGGCACCTTGAATTCAGGGACACTCTGTACTTGTATTCTGTGCAGAGCTGGAAGCCAGAATCTAGCTGTGGTGACTAACTGTGGAAATCTGACCCCCTCTACCACCTCAGGCAGGCACTTAGGTTTCCAACCTGAGTTTGGAGATATTTAAGGAAGAGCCATATTAATTTTAATTAAATATACCCTTTGAACTGATGTAAGGAAAAGGTAAATCTTGAAGGTTCCAATGCAAGGGAAAAACATGCAATGGAAAAATCAAGGCAGGAACATGGATGTCCAGCGTAAAAGCCTGTCCCAAAACAACATCTTTTTCTCAGTCTGTAGTAATACCCAGCTGTGATTTTTAAGTTCTATAAGCTTGGTCTGCAGGTGCTTAAACCTTCATCTTACATTCTTACTGGCTACATTCCTAGTGCTTACACAAAGGCAGAGTTTATGTTAATGCCCTGATACTTAAAAAAAAAAAAAAAAGTGTAGTGATCAGTATCCATCATCTTTCCAACTGCCTTGTCACTACATCAATTAATACAATTGAGCAAAAAATGTCACAAGCCCAGTGGAAAAACCTTTACACAGCCTTTCAGGGGGAAGTTTACTCCCAGCTTTTTTTCCCTTGCATTAGCTCCTGTCATCTACAAAACAACAGAACCCAGTGGTGTCAATTATATTTGATTGACTGAGTAAAGCACACACACAAATAAGCAAAAACAATGGACACAAAAATCTATATATGACTCCCCTTGTCAGTGAGAATGCCTGTCTTCTCCATTTTCATGCTGCACGGTGTCCTGCTGCTACAGGCTTAAATGTTTCCTTCAGCCCCCAAACTATCACCAATTAAGTTAGCAGGGTCTTCAAAGGTGTCAAATGACTCCCTGGGCAATTGGCTGTAACTGCTGTTCAATAAATGAGGTCTAATTTATCAGTTTAACTTCACTTTTAAAAACCTAATGTCTCCTGGTACCATGTGCCATTTGCCCAGGGTGTGAAGAGATGCCTGCCACGTTGCATTTTGAAAGTTGTATGAGCTCATGTTAGCAATCACGTGTTTTCTCTCTCATACCTTTTCTCCGAATTTGAAAGATGTATTTAAATAAAATATACTTGACTGGACTTGTGCAGTATGGTACCGCAATAAACTATGCCTAGAAAAACAAATAAAAGGAATAGACACAGGTCATTTCTGGTTTTGGTATAGGAGGGGTTTGAATACACCTTACATAACAGCCTCTTCTTACTTTTCCTGCAATTCTTTTACACTGACCCTGCATGCAAACAATGGAAGCTGTGTTAGAGATGCAGGAATTCTGTGGCCAGCATAGGAGATGCTCTTTCAGAGGATACATTTTTCAAGGCATAAGGTACAGGGTACAATTGTGGCCTACCACCAGAACTCTAAAAGCGTCAAGCGTTACAGTAAAGTAATGCTTTTCTGGTATTAAAGAGTAAAATGTGTTTTCACTACAGACAAAGGATCACAGCACTAAGCCTGATAGAGTTCAAGAGACGTATGGACAATACTCTCAGACACATGGTGTGACTCTTGGGGATGGTCCTGTACAGGGCCAGGAGTTGGACTCAGTGATCACTGTGGGTCCCTTCCGACTTGGCACATCATGTGATTCTGTGATTCTGTGATTCTGTGAAAGCTTGTGCTAGGAACAAAACTATTGCTTTTGCATGTGTCAGCAATAATATACATCCATAGTAATGGAAATTCTGATAACACAAGGCAGCTTTAATTACATATTTGAGTAATACTGAAGTATTACACTTTTATGTGTTTTGGTGTTTTTTTTTATTTAAATGCCAAAGATGCTCAGTAAGGCAAACACATTATCATGTGAGTTAGCACTCCAATGCGATTTTTTTAAATCTATCTGACCTAATACAGGATTTGAAATCTATGGAAAAGATGTCTTGTACCTGAAATAAAAACCCACACCTACACTACATGCTGGTCTCACCATGGGATGATTGTAATATGGTTTCTGTGGAACCTTCTTAACTTGCCAGCTTCTGTTTTGATTCGAAGGTATCTGCAACACACCTACTCCTAACCTGAAGCCATCCTCTCATATGACATAAGAACCTTGATTTAACATCGAGGTTCATTATACAATTGATATTAGCATGGCACAGGAGAAACATTTTAGACTCTAAGCTTATAAATATGACAACAAGAACCAGTCTGGCAAAAGCAAGAAGGCACTTCATGCCCACATTCAGAAAGAAGATACTAGTGGAACTGGGCTTTGAAAGACTTAATGACAATCACAAATTCACATAAAAAGAGTCATCTACTATAACATTAGAATGAGTCAAAAGAGTATAGGATTTCCCTTCAACTTAAAGACATATTGAAGGGACACAAGTAGAGCAGAATAACTTTGTAATCTACTCATTTTATCGGAATATCTTTCTCAACACCCGCAGACTTCATTTATCTTTAAAAGACACTAAAATTTTCTGTACCACATACATCCTCATGAGGTCTCAGCAAGTTTTTGTGCAACGTTGCTGTACAGTATTTCTCTTCTCTTACATCATCATTGCTTTTTCTTCTTGTCCATGATGGAGGACTATATTGCAAACCATGATTTTTACTGTTTCTCTCCCTTTCTCATTTCCAAGTACAAAGCCTCTCACTCTGAAGCAGAGTTTTTTACCAATACCAATGTTATTAACCTGGCTATTTTTATGATGAAGTTTCCTTTTTTTTCTGTTACTGTAATCCTCACTGTTATTTGATTGTTCCTGTAGGACACACAGATCCCCTTCTGCTGACAGTTCCTCTCCACTCTACACCTTGGGCAACTGCAAAGGCTACTAATATCCATAGTGACTTCTCAGAAACTTCACCTGTAACCTTAGAGCAGGTGTTTAATCTCCTGTTCAAAACCAAACTGCTACCACCTCATTTTTAGCTGATTACCACCAGCTTTACAGTTGTTATGTTATTCTCTACCTTAACTGATGATTTTTCATGTTAGAGGATATCAGATCCTTTAATAAAGTCCAGCCAGCTTTGTTTCATCTTCACAAAATCAATTACTGAACAATGGTATTGAACTTTGGAAGAGTAAGTTGCTTGGGTCTTAGCTATAGACTGCTAATTATGAACCTGTAAACTTTTCTTATAAACCTTGCCTGACTTGTGAATTTATAAAACAGAACCTACAGAATAGTTAGACACAGATTATTTGTTCCCTTTAATTAAAACTCCCATTGAGCTTGAAGAGTTAAATGTAAATTTGAGTTTTATTCCATCTTGGACATGATCCCTTTACTCAATGTCCCTTTGTATTGTGTCAATAATTGTATCTTAAATTTTCTTCTTATCAATAAGAAAGAACTTGTGCTGTTGCTCCAGTTAATGGTTCAAGAAAGGAAACACTAAAGTTTAGGTATTTTTAAAAGAATACAAAAATAAACCCAACTAGAGGAAGACAAAGTCCAAACCTAGATTTATCTCAAATTTACCTGTACTCAATCTGAACCAGACAGCCTCAAAGTGTTCATTGAGCAGCTGTGATGCTGCTATTTACATTACAGGTAGGTAATAGGTCTTATATCCATGCTGCTCCTGTAAAACTATAACAAAATGCGGCCATACAGTATCCACTCTGAAAACTAGTGTGGGAAGGGAAACCCCAGAAAGCCCAAACAAATAAAACCAGGTAGCCAATTATTTTTACAACATAAACAAATAGCTACAGGAGCAGGAGCATTTGGTCATAATATCAATTTTGGGAAAAAAAAATATATTTAGAACTATATGTGTGTAGTGAAGTAATTTTTCATCTCTCATTTCTCTGAATAACAGGTAGGTGGCTGACTAATTTCCTACTTCTTCCTACAAACTTTTCTTCCCCAGCAAAACCTTGGCAGGCAGGTGTAGCATTTTCTTGACCTCAGGGAGAGAAGTGGTGCCAGCATGCAACATCAAACAGTGCACAGTCAAAGAAAAAACTCATGGAAGCACAAAACAGTGACAGGCAAACAGACAATTTCAGTTTCCTTTTTTTTTTCCCCCGAATCTGACTTCTGTCTGTTCAAGTTTTGTTTGCATCCCCTTTTGTTTGCTGATCCTGTGATTAAAATTATAATAGTGTCAGATGAAGTTACTTCTGCTCAGGGCTGGAGCAGGACTAGGAAACCTGCTCAGCACGATGGGAGAAGAGGCACAGTGCCAGCAGTGACCGTGTGGGCAGCAAACATCTTGCTGAGGGATTAAAACGACTCATGGGCTCCAGGTAGTAGCAAGATCCACTGCAGCAGTGACCTTCTGAGAGAACCTTGGGAGTGCTTCCTGGTATTACCAGTGACAGCCAGAGTGGGAGCAATTTACTTGAAAAACATAGGCCTTATCAAGTGCATCTTTCAAAAAACAATGATAACATTAAAGAATTGAATGGTATTAAGATATTTTTGTTCCTAGTTCAGAGTCAAACACTATATTGCATTAACAAAGCCATTCAAGGGTGTTTGCAGCTTGGATTATGCTTGCAAGAATTCCTGTGTTCCTAAAATGTGAAAAGTGTAATTTTTTAAAACTAAAATCAGAATGAATAGGCATAAGTTTTTATACACTTGCCACACTTATCTTAAAGCTGTTAGTAAACACCCATGAAGACTTATTCAAATTACATGACCTGCTTTTGCAATCTACCTTCTCCTCACTTATATTCTATCCGGCTTGTCCTGTAGCCTGATACTGAACTCCCATTTGACTCTTTTCAGACTCTTTTCAGCACTTCTTTTTTTTTCAAAATAGACTCATACTCTGTTACCAGCTGCTCTTCTGGCAGCCCTGGCCGCACATTCCTGCTGGAAGTATCAAGACAGCTATTGGAAATGCCTTTTTTTTTTTTTTTTTTTTTAATGAATACCTACATACCCGTCGTGCTGTGGACTATTGCCCTCTGGAGTTCAGAGCTAGGATGAGCGTTTTCTCAACGTGTCTGTCAGACAGAAGACTTTGAACTATTTGCCTCTTTTCCCTTCGTTGAATGAGTTTACAGCTAAGAAGGAATTTTTCTGGCTTTAGCTCAACCTGGTCTACATGCATAGAGAGATCTGAAATATTTGCTCCTTTCAATTACATCTTTTTCTTTTGGGCCAAGCCAGCAATGGTGCTAATCTTGGTTCATTACATCATTAATGCTTATCTTAACTTTAGAAAAATTTCAAAGAAGTTTAGAAGTCTTTGACATTTTTGGGCATGAGTGGTTTCTTGTTCCCACACATTGCCATTAATTATGGAAATTACTATTCCAGCCCTAATAGCCAATCTCAGCTATCACAACAAGTGTGCGAAGATAAGAAACTCACCTATCCTCTTGAAACATGTTTTGTAAGAAATGGTATATGAAAATGAAATTGAAAAGAAAAGAGTAAGAACTCCTGTGGTGCTTTTGTATTCTGTGGAAATTTAACTGTACAGAGCCAAGCGTTTTTTTTTGTGCTCAGAGTGTGCACACAACTTTGTGCTTAAGTTGTGCACACAACTTAATTAGCAAAAACTCTGGTTTAGAAATACAGATTCAAGAAAGAATGGAGGTTTAGTCACTTGGCTTTTCCTACATCTTATGGAATCATGCTCCATAAATATGTCAGGTTCATCTGTGTAGTCCCTCATAACAGCATTTTGAACGCTTGATTACACAAAGTTATGGGAGATGCAGGGCAAGTGGTCTGAAAGAGAGTTAAACTCCTTAGGGTTTCATGAAAACAGATGTCAAGACAGGGCACAAAGACTATAGATAATCTGACAAAGGTGATGGCTATGCCAGCCACTTTCCTTCTTGAACTACTAAGTAAATCAACCAGGAGGTACATACCCATACGAAATCAGACTCCTGAAGTTCTGGTCACACTGAAATTAGCTATTTTTAAAGTAGGATTTGGTAGGAAAGTGCCACCCCTAGCCCAGGTTTAGAAATGATTTCAGAATATTTAGAATATGCTTAACCAGACTTAGCTGCAGACTGCCCTCTAAGACCTGGAGACATGTTCCCTCTCCTCAATTTCATTTTATCTAGCCATCAGAAAGAACCTTTCATTTGTTTTGGTTTTGGTAGGTTTGTCTGGTGGTGAAATTAGGCAATGCACAGCCTCTGCCATCAGGGGTCTGTGGGAGTGTGGGCATGAGGGAGGCAAAATCTCTGATGGGATTTCCTTTGGGGCAACAATTGAGGCAGCGACCCTGCTGCCATCACCACACACAATCAGCTCCACTGAATCGAATGAGACTACTCAGAAACAGGCAAGTCAGCAAGACATAAATATCTAAATGGCATTGGAATATCCATTCCTTAAAATCACTGATAAGGAATACTTCACTTGAGAAGAGCAACATAATATAATCCTTGCTTTACTGCAGCTTCTGAATAAAATTGCAGTTGGACAGTGTTGTTAGCATAGTTCCTAATGAAGATATACAGGGCTCTATTTTTGGAGAGTTTATAACAGGTCTTGTGACAGCCCATGGAGATTTATACTGCAGAATGTCCTCAGATATCTACTGGCTTCCCTCACACAAAGGTATTCCATGGTCCTACAGACTTCATTCTGATGCATCTCAGGAGAGAAGGCTGCTTATTAACTCGTCTAGTGTGAAGTATTAACTGATGGCCTTGCACTATGTTTTGTCATGCATTAAGCTTTATACAGTCACTTAAAGAATCAAATCCATGCCCATGTATTCTGAATTCTTATTAGATATTTTAGCAATAGTAACAGGAACATTTCTTGGCTTAACACCAAAAAAATCGGATTTTAAAGAAGCTGAAATACTAATCAATGGTTCTTTAGTCTGGCTTGGTTTTGTACTACATTAAAAAAGTTCTGAAAATGCTTGAATCCCCCAAAGTCTGTTAAAAAAATGAAATCTTCTTCTCCCAGACCACAGTTTGGTGAAATAAATTAGTATAATGATTTATGTTTACGGTTTTAGTCAATTCTGATAGAGATTATAGAGACAAAATGACAAACTGCCTTAGAGGTAAACTTAAATCATGTCAGCCAATCTTTAGTTTTTCCTTACTCTAATTGCTCCTCTTGTTCATTTATCTTCCTAGGCAATCTTTAGAAGAAATACTAGTTTAATCAGTGCATGTGCAAACCACCAGAGATAAAAAGTTTAGCCTAATTTGTCTCACTAAATTGTAATGCCTCTAGTAAACAAATGTGGTCTTGAAAGGAAACCAAGAAAATCTAAATAAACACCCTCCACAAAATGTTTCTCTACTCTTTGTTACACATAGCATTGCTGGTTTTTTATAAACTTTTCCTTTCGATGCAAGCAAAACAAAAACATATGCATTATATGTTTTTACTGTTTCCTAGGTAGCTCTTAGGCATAAGTAATTTCATATTATTACAGAAAAGTAATGCAAATAATTAAATGCAGAATAAATTATTATAACAACTGTGCAGTATATGATCAAAAGAGGTTAATTTTAATTTCTCTTTCTATGGTTTTGAGGTCAATATAATTTTTCTACTCACAGCATGCAGTATTTTTTAACTTGGTATAGCTTTATTGCTGTTAATCTTATCTTCCTCTCACTCAAGTGAACAGTTTTGCCACTCACTTTGGGAGAAGTAGGTTCTGTCCATTAAGTTCTGCTTCCACAAATGCATATCCTTTTTCAGTGGAAGTGCTTGGCATGAAAAAGCATGCAAATGTGTGAATCTTTGCAGAGTAGAGGAATAAGACAATAAACAATCACTGGATTGAAAGTGTCCCTGGTATAAATTAATTCAGACAACTCATTTAATTTCTGCAAAGATCCCTTAATGCAGACTACACTTGCTTAAAAAATCCACAGCTCTAATTCCCCAAAAATATGCAGTGGCTCAGTTTTAGAGGACTATTTCAATGGCTACATTTTGTTGTTTTTCTAAAGCAAAAGTCCTATCAATGGGAGAAATCTCATTAAAGGGAATTTTGCCCTTATAAGGCTTCCAGGATCCAGACTTTCTGGGCATCTCAGATTAGAATCTGATCTCAATAGCTAGGTTTTTTCAAAATACATGTGCGTGTCATTACTCATAAAACTAATCCCAGCAACCGAGACCATACATGTGAGAAAATGAGCATGTATTTTCAAATGCTTGCTGGATTGGGCCCTAATCATTCTTTTATTTTTTCCTCCTAATCATAAGGATCCCATCAGATTTTATGTCTAGAAATGTTTGTTATATATCACTGTATAAACCTTAATCCTGTTGTTCTGCAGGGAGGAGAGACATTTTTAAGCAAAAAAAGTACAGCAGCATCTATAATAAGGTTATTGGCTGAGATACCTTGTTATTAGACAGCATCCTTGCCAAATATTTATGCACTGGCTGGAAAATATGCTTTCTTCCTAATTAAGAAATTAGAAAGTAAAGATAAAAGTGGAGCATCTCCATTTCTGGACAACAGAGACATAACTCATGTCAGATGCTACAATTCTTATCACTTTCTCATTATGCACATTTATCATGGTCATTCATCTACTTATCAGGTCTGCATGATGCTACAAACATCAAAAAAGCACAAACAGCCAAAAGACCTCTAAAGGAGCATGACTTTGTGCCTGACCTTTGAAAATATATCAAAAACACTTAATGTTCTGTCTCACAGTCAGCAAATTATGTAAATTTTAAAGATTAAACACAAGCCTGCAGAATATATATGTGTGTGTGTGGATATGTGTATATATATATATATATCAGACTGTATTATCAACATATTTTTAATGCTCCATGTCTCTTTTTTCATTGCTCTGTTTGGTGAGCCAGCCTCTGAAATGTTTTAAATTGCCATAGTTCCTTACTAAAGCAAGTTGCAGCTGTGCCAGTTTACACAAACCGAGGATCAAACCCACGCTCGTTTCTGAGAAATAGTTGGTCTGGTCTGGTCTGGATTCTGTTGTTCCAGGGCTTGAAAAGGACCTAACTACACTCTGGGAACAGTACAACTACAACAGAGAGAAATTAGAAGCAGGTCCTCTCCACGTCGCCTCAATACTAGTGGAAGCACAACAGCCCTTTTTTGTGTGTCTCGCAGAGTCTTTACAGAGGCTCATAGCCTGGCTACATGGATGATCGGATAAAAGAAATGTTTCTCTCTGTTAACTTCGTCAAATGATCAGCAGGTTCAATCAATCAGAACAATATTCTCTAAGAAAACCTAACTCCACTCCCAGAGCACATTGACGAGCTGATTTTTATAGCTCTTCTTTGTAAGGATGGCTGTCAGAAGAGCAATATATAGAGTATAATTAGGAAATACCAGTCTGAGACCTGTTGGTTGCTGTTACTGAAAGCTGGTGGAAAGTGGAGAAAATGGCTCAGCTCCAGCAAGCTGGTGTCCTTGCATCCATCTCATACATCCTTTGATCAGCTCCTGGGGGAAAGAGAGGTAAGGGCATCCTGTCTCTTTACCTCATAAGACACGGGAAAGTAACACAGCATGGAAGAAATTACTGTACCAGACAGCTGTCCACACTCTCTGGATTACTCTTCACATCTCCTCAGGATCTCATCTTGGTAGTTGTCTGCCAAGGGAATATGCTAGGTATGGGTAGTTCAGGTGAGCACCCAGAAACTTTCTGACTGCTTCTGAGTACCTTTGTACGAGTTTTTCTGAATGAGAAAGAAGAAACAAAATATTATCCAAGCATTCCTCTTTCAATGAAATTTAACAAATATGAGCAAGACACCTGACATGCAACTCATTTCTATTTTCAGGACAAAGTCAAACAGTGATTATGAGACCTCAGACATCATTTTAGCTTTCTAGGTGTGAATTACAGAGGATTGAACTGAGTGTTGAAAACAATCTGGCAAATGTAGCCTTTTTGTGAGATACTTTAGAATAGATCACAACTTTACAAAATAATAAATAATTTCGATTGTATGATGAATTGTTATTTTAGCTGATTTAAAAAAAATGTATCTGCCTACTTACAGCTCTTGCTGTAAATGTCATATTACTTGACACGCTGTGTCACACCTTTGATAAATGGTTTCAGCATCATACTCATAGTGAGTACCTGAAAAATCATAAGGAGTTGAAGGATGATTAGACAACAGTAGGCAAGATCTCTTTTCTTAAGCACTGCTTAAACTTCCAGGTAGCGTAGAAATACATGTACTCTGGCAGCTTAATGGTAAAGGATGTTGTGCTACAAGTTGTGCCACCTAGCTAAATGGACAATGGCGTTTGTGGTCCTTGAAATCATAATTCCAGATGGGAACAATGTCACTGGGAGCTCCAGCTCAGACCCCTTTGATGTGGTCTCTTGAAGATCCTATGGGACACCAAACATGCAGCTGTTCTCAGCAGTTCCCCAGTGAGGGTCATAAAATTATATGGGATGTCTGACCCACAACGGAGAGATGAGATTGAAACAATAAACCTGAAGAAAGAAAGATGGTAAAGTGATGGTCTTGGAAATCACCAAAGAAGGGTAGAGAAATCCTTTCCCATTGATCTGAGATTCACAGAATGTGACTTGTCAACCTCTCCAGTTTAACAATGCTGCCCTGCAGGAACTGCCTTTATGATAAAGGCTGTATTAACAACCTGTAGAGTTATTAAAATGCGGACTTTATTTTCCTGAGAGTGACACTAAAAGTCTAAATAACAGTGGTCATACTTTTGCTATAGGGATGTTTGACTGTTGCAATCAGGATGCAACTACAATGCCGTGTAAAACAGGTTACTGAAGACCTACTCTAGCAAAAGACTGTCAGTGGCAACAGAAGGCACACCACAAAAACTATGTTTCTGTTACTGATCCCTTGAGATTGGACAGCCCATTGTTCCTGTTTTCAGTGAACTCTTGCTGGGGATCTGCAAGTATTTACAACTTTAGCAAGGATAATCAATTCAAATACTGAATCACAGCTCTGAAACTATCCAATCAAAACCAAACTGACAGTGACAAAGAGATAAAGCATGTGTTTGGAAGCTGCACACCACATTACCAGAACTAGACAGAACAGTGGCATTGCAGCACCAGGCAGAATCAAAATGTATGGGCAGAAGACAGACTACTAATGTGCACAGCAGAAACCGATTAAAACTGAAAGATGACAGGCTAAACATCACTGTTTTACAGAATAAAGGCTGGGCAGATGGTTAACAATGCTGATCCTTTTGCACTATTTCCCACATGTATATAATAAGCCTGAAGCCTGGGGAGAAAAAAGAAAATACTCCTACTTAGATGAGATTGTAATATAACAATAAGTTTTCCTCTTTGCCCATGTTTGCTAAGTTTTGGTTATATCGCCGGAGCGTATTACACACAACCTATTGCATTTTACAGGAAACACTGAACAGATTAACCTAAAGGCCCAATAAATTATACACAGAATATTCTGAGGAGGTTTAATGAAGAAAAATATACTTTAAAGTTTAATTCACAGCAGATTGTTGCTGTTGTGGTTTGTTTTGTTTTTTTTTAAAGAGAAACTTCCAGTCTCAAATGCCTATAAACAGATTGTTCAAGCCCCAGTATGGGAAATGCCATGCAGTATAATTGCATAATCTGACTTCAGTGATGATATTAAAATGACCTACTGGTATTAAATATGAAATCTTTTGTGAATCTCAAACCTAATTTTGGAGAACTCATTTACTGCTATTTTTGCAATGCTGTAAGGCATAGGCTGCATTTCTTAGTTTTCTGCTCCTAAAATATTTACCTTTTTGGAAGGTTAGCTCTCAGGATAAGCTAACTTGCAGTTAAGAAGATAGTCTTATAAGTAATAAATTTAAAAAGGAAGGGATTGAAAACTGTTATGTAACGGACCTGCTTCACAGATAAGCAAAAAGGAACAATTCAAATAAACTAGTAACTTCTGCAGCTTTGTACAACAATTAAACTAATAGAAGATGCACATACTGAGAGAACATTCACAATACCTCTAGCAGATCGCTGACAACATTTAATCAATCAGAGCAAGATCTGTTTGAGTATGAAATTTTAAACACACAAAATTAACACCTAGAGATCACTATAGGAATATAGAAAACATAGAGTTTAAAAATAAATGCTATCTTAGTCAGTGACAGAAACCCTCAGTTGTATTGCGAGCTGCAAAATGGTATAAGCAATATAGACAAAGCATGATGGGGCAATAGATCACAGTAATAACATTTGCAATAAACAATAACAGAACAAAGCAGACATCTATAAAAATCCCATGAGGAATTTGCCTTATCCATAATTTTTTTTACATTTGAGAAACTGTGTCAGGAAAGGCCATTACAGCCAATGGCACCAATTAATTTCTGCAACTTTTAATGACATGTTTCTGGGTAAAAACCTCAGATAATACCCCAGGCTCATGATGTATAGAAGCCTGTGTTTGATTTGTACCAGACTGTTGATTTTTTAGTATTTTTAAAGAGTCCCAGTGCAGCCAATCAAGCAATCAACATGAAATACTCAGATCTTTGCTTGTAAAGTATAAGAAAACAGAAAGACAATGGGACTTTCTTCATGGTGTTGACAGAATATTGGTGATTTTATTTCAGTAGCTCTCCAAATGATGGATTACCCAAATTTTTATTCCAGAAGCAAATGATAACCAAAAAGAAATGCCTGATTCTCATGCCATTCTGGATATTATTTTACCTTTAGAAGGGCTGTTGAAATGCAGAGGAGATAAAAATAATTGATTTTGAGAGGTGAAACATCCGAATAAAGTGATTTCATGTTTGGTTTTCTGGTCTTCAGCTAACCAATAGGTTCAAGGATATAAAAAATCCAGCCTGGGGTTCTCTCATAATAAATACATGGAGAATTTAGAACATGCAAACACAATTCCCTATTATTTTCCAGAAGTGTTTAGCAACATTTCTTTTATAGTTTGACATCAACTGCATAATTAAACTGCCTGAAAACGGAGGTAGGTAC
Organism: Neopelma chrysocephalum; assembly: GCF_003984885.1. Classification (NCBI taxonomy): domain Eukaryota; kingdom Metazoa; phylum Chordata; class Aves; order Passeriformes; family Pipridae; genus Neopelma; species Neopelma chrysocephalum. The sequence continues at coordinate 917,485 of NW_020925585.1, read as the reverse complement.
ATCTTTGCTCTCTAGTGAGCTTCTCGCACCCATCGCAATAGATCCCGATATCTCCATCTCTGTAACAGTAAGACAAATGTAACCACTGTGATATTCAAACAGATAAATAAAAGCTCTCATTATAAACATGGAAAATCATGTGTTTGTGGATTCATTCTACAGGACAGCTGAGCATGCAGGAAAAGTGTTCATACATATAACTCCTTCTATGTGTGTGAGTGCTCGGGGGTGGTGCCTGGACACCACAGCTTTTAGCACAAACAAAAACCGCAGCAGAGAAAGTGACGGGCTGGTTTTCTCAGCTACCTGCTTAGCATACGAGTGCTGTAAGCACCTCATGCTGGTCTCATGGATAGCCAGCCAGGCCTACAAGCAGCAAAAAGATGCGGTGGACAGTCCTGTGAACTCTGGTTTATTACACCGACGTAACCATGTAAGCTGGCAAAGAGGCATGGGGAGAAGCAAGCCACATAGCTACAAAACTCTTAGGCTTGTGAGAGTGCCTGTGGAAATTAGACTGCCAATGTCCAAGACTTCTGGTGGAGGCTGGGGTGTATGCCCTGCACAACAACTCAGGCAGTTTCCTGATTCTCTGTGGTGACCAGTCTGTGTCTGTTGGTGCCTGCCTCCACATGCCTTCTTAATTGCTGTAGATGGGATATGTGTCCTCATGGAGCATACACCACAGGATGATTTCTCTGAGGCTTAGCTCTCAGAATAGTCTAACAAAAACTTTCCTAGTTGTGAACGTAGATTAATTTCTGAGATCTGGGGCTTTGACATTAGACGACTGTTAACTGTATGTAAATATGCAGCGGGAGCAAGGATCTCATTCATTAAATGGTCTTGAAGGGTTCTAATAACTCATATTTAATTGATTTATTTAAAATATTTTCTGAATACTAGAAAGTTTCGAAATACTATGAATGAGAAGACGTAGCATGGGCAACAAATAACAGATCTCAGTGGTGCATTGTACTTCTCACAGTTAGTACTGGTACTGGTACCTCACTACTGAGCTAATTGTTACTTTATTCCCCTCTTACTGCCAATTAAGAACTCAAACTGCAGGTACAAATGGTAATAAACAGTCTAGCTAAGCCCTCTCACCTAGACTGCCAGGAAAGATTGTACCAACTCATGGAAACGGGCTAATCTTACCCAATTTAGTACATTAGGGGGGAGTTCAGAACTGTAAATCCTATGAAATAAATATACCTAATTCCTAACAAGATTTGTATGCACATTATTAGAATTACTCCTTTTTAAAAGACCCTCTGTCACATTAAACTGATTTTAATCACTACTCCTAAGCTTTTGAAAATGAAAATACCTCTCCCTAAAAAAACCTAATTTTCTTTTACTGTCCTGGTTCATATAAAAAAAAATAAATTCTGGTCTTTCAGTCCCTCCCTGCCTTAAAAGCTACAGTCTGTCCACAAACAAGCAAAGACTTCTTTATTTCCTTTAGACAAAATCTTTTTCCATTACAATTTTTTAGTTAATGCTTCTTTCATTACAGGAAATCCTTGTTATATTTTCCATTATAGGGGTAGGATGTGCTATCATTGCCTATAATATAGCTGTCCTATAACTGTGAGTGCACTAGAGGTTAAAATTTGACTCTTCTCATATGTATTCTGCAAGAATCTTCAAGTTCTTCTTGTCCCAAGCATTGCCTCTTTCAATTCTTTTGAATTGATTAGTAGTTTCTCTTTGAAGAATAATTATCTACCATAGAAAAATAGTGTTTGCTTTCATGTATATCAGGTATGACAACTTCAAAGGCTACAAGTACTAACAAACAATTGTTTACTTTTATTAGCAGAGCTATGCAAAAGAATACCTCAGTAACAGCAGTGCAGATATTAATTATTATGTAAAGATCAGGAAAGAGATTTTAGAAAAAAATGCCACCAGATTTGGGAAACAAGTACCGTGTTTTTCTTTCCTGTTGTCTTTGTGACAACTACTGGAAATACTCAAACTAAAAAGTGAAATATGTCACAGATGACTCAAGTAAACATGCGGTTTGTTTTGTAAAAAGACGAGTGTTTCATCCCAGAGCCTAATTCAGTAGATTTATCTGCTACAATTACAGTGCTTTGATCACTCCAGAATAGGTGGTGTAGTGTGGGGTGTAGCTGTCCTTTTCCAATTCACTCTCCTTATCAGGATACATGTCTGTTGATTTGTGGGAAGCTGGCTGTTTTTCGTTCCTGACAAACTCCAGTGATTAAAATGTAGTGGCTTGCTCTTGTTCCCCTGATAAAGGTGACAGCTGCAGAGTTTCCAGTGTTAGTGGATATGGTCCATGCAGATTGCTTTTTAATGAAAGCAATATATTATCTTACCTAGAGACCCTGCAGCCTTACCTTGTTAATGTATTCTAGCTTGGCACCACATTCATCTATAAATTAGTTGTATTAAACATGCTTCTTACTATTTATCCAGTCTCTAAAGAGTTGTGGTTGTTTTGGTGTTGTTTTTTTTTCTTACTTTTTTTGTTTGTTTGTTTTGTCTGCAACTTTGCTTCATACCTCCTCCAGCAACACTACAATACACACAATGAACAGTGGTGTAGAGTTTTCGGAAAAATATCTAGCATTAAATAATATAGTCACAGACACCTCTGTACTCGATGACTTGATAATCCTTCACACTTAGCCATTAAAATATGCAGTAAAGGATGTGAAATCAACTACACTTGATTATGTAAGTCATAGCTGCAAAGATTTTTCCCTTTAATTTTAAAATCAAGATGATTGAAGTAATTTATAAAACAAAACAAAATACAGGTTTCATCTAAACAAATTTGTCCTTCAGTTTTGTAGTCATATCTCTTTCAAATTGTCTGAACCATAGCAGATTGAAAATTCCAGTTGTATTGTGTCCTTTAAGAAAATTTTGCAGGTCTCTGGAACGCTCAAATGCCAAATTCATTATCACCAAGAATAGTCTGTTCTTCAGATATAAGCACTGCATTCACTGTCAATAATTTATACTATTTCCAGCAACCTTCATCTTGAACTAAATTTCATAAAAGGACTGGAGTATCACTTAGGGACCAACTTCTTCTTCTACTAGAAGTATTTTTCTAACAAAAGATAAATATTTAAAATTAATTTGTCTCATAAAATACACATAAAATATAACAGTTGAATTACATTCCTGTTATTTATTCCTAAATTATAATGAGAATTTAGTACAGTGGTATAATTCAAATGTGATCATTCCATTATCTTTACAAATCTCTTGTATCTATCATAATAAAAAAATAAGAAGTGGTTCAATAATTCAGAAATATATGAGCTGCTAACTACTGTGAGAATGTTTTACAAATCTTACAATTTAACTATGCTTAGGTCAGTACAAAGACTTTTTCAGTGGTGGGTGCATTTTGTACTTGAAATATTGGAATTTAACTTCTTTAGAGTGCCTGCATGTTTTTGCTCTGTTTGTATCTTTGCTAACAATGCATGTACAGTAAGAGAGATAAGTAAGGGATTAGTAAGGGCTTAAAGGAAAGCCTTTGGTTTATATACACTTTGAACACTGCCTCCACAGTTAATTTTTTGAATTTTTGCATTTTGTTGGAAAGATAACAAAATACTGTACCTGTTTATTTCCTCCATCTAAACCAGAAGACTTATCTCCTGGTTTCTTTAAAATGCTCTTTGTCTTTCTAGATATTTTATAAAAATAAGGGTACTCTTGAATTTCTCTCAGCAGCAGCTTTGATGCTAAAGAATATATTAATTCCTTCTCTGTCTTGCTTTTGTTTATGTTATAAATTTTAAAGTCAACCAGACCTGGTATGTTTTCTTGTTTCAAGTTAATAAATTGCCATCTTTTAGTTAAATACCTAGCATCCATTGAGCCTGTGAATGCAGAGATAAAGACAGAGAAAGAAAGCATGTAAACCTGTAATTCTGAGAAGGGCCATAAAGCCTTCTGGTCACTTAACCCGGAAATACCAGTTCACAGCTGGGGTGGGAACTGCACTTTCTCATGCTCCCTTTTCTCTGGCAAGGTTGCTTTCTAAAAATAGTTTCACTTTTTCTCCATGACAAATATGTGAGATGTATTAAAGGTACAAGTACACCTCACGCAATATTGCAATCTTTTACATTCCCTCCAAATATCTTTAAAATCAACAAAAAGTTTCCAGATTCCTAAGTTACTTCAGACACGTTTGCTCCTTGTCAATAGAGATAATTTATTTTTTTTCTTTATAAACATCTAAAGTCCTGATTATACTATGCTGACATCTGAATCACGTGTATACTAAATAACTGAGGTCATAGTCAGAGATTTAATGCTTAAACTGGTAAATTAATGTCATGGGTGAATTTGAGTCTCTAGAGAAGACAGTTTGATTTTTGCTATCATGAATTCATACAGATCCAAAACTGAACAGCACCAATTTAACACTGTGTTTACTACCTCTGTAGTGATCTAAGAGAGCTGCTTGCATGTACTATACATCATCATTCAACTGCTTGGTACTCAAGTTGATTATCTGAAAGGGTGCCTGTCTTAGCAGAATTGGTTCTAATAAAATGGAAAACACTTTGGATGAAATTTTCTTTTAAGCATTGGGGGTGCATTTACAGATTGTTCTTTCTATTTTGTATGATAGTATTTGCATTGCTGTTACTCCATCGTCATATTTTGAGGGGAGGTCATATTTTATTTCAGCAAATTCTTGCATTTTGCTTCTCATAAATAAAGAATTCAATAAATTATCTGTGAAAGAGCTTGTAAAACTATGTATTATGAACTGAAAAGTTTGATAACCATGTAGAAAGCAATTGAATGAACCACTGACATTCTCATCTTACTAGGAGATATTAAGGACCACAGTTAATGTATTTTTCTACATTTTGTCTTTGGCATGCATACATAGCCTGATGAACACACAGCCTTGCATGCTTAGGATATATTCCATCCCCTTTTTGTTCATCAGTTGTGACTCAAGGGCACACAGCCACCAAATCAAACAACTTCTGCACCTCCCCATCCTTCAACAGTAGCCTCTGTAGCTGGGAAAGGCAACAACCAGGCCCTGTACTGTTTCTGTGCTTGGTCCCAGAAAAGGCTAGGAAGGTGGGGAGCAGATGTGATGCACCAAAGACAGAGGATATGACTCTACCATCAGGAAAGAAAAGGGAAAAGTACAAAGGCTCAAGAGTAAAAAAAGAGTTTTCATTTTGTCCCCATTAATCATTGAGACAACTGTACACGTCTACAAAACATACACAAGCAAACCCAGAGAGTGCTGATTGCAGCATTTGTTCTTTACATATAGCCAACCATTGCTTTGCAAATTGGTTCCTCTGATATATTTTGCCATAAATAATCTGTTTAGAGCAAGCATTAGATACACTATATAGGTTGTTCTCCACTATCTTTTTTGTATATTGCTGTTGCACAAAGAGATTTTGATTGACAAAATAACACACTGGTATAAAACAAGCAGAAATGTCATGTCATAAATCACAACAGAAAGAAAAGAGATTATCAAACAACTAAATAATGCAACCCACAGCAAAACATACCAGTAAATCATACAAAGCAGGGTAAATTAGATAACACCGTCCATATACAATTACACTGGTTGGCTCCCACGACAGCCTTTAAATGTGACATGTTATTTGACATGTATGCAATTAGGGCTTAAAATCAATTTTTTTATATTCCATTTAAAATAAAAAATGTACTATTTTGAGATCAAATACTACCTTTTTAGTCAAGATGGACAAGAAGTAGTATCAGGTAGCACCAGCATCTCAGCAGCATAATGCAAGCTGGAAAAGGATGGTTTTCCTGAATACTGTGAAAGATCATATCTCAGATAATTATTCATGCACAGTTATTTATGCTTATTTATCATTCCAAAATCGCCCCCCCCGTGCACAGGACTTATTGTAAAACCAGGATCCATTGAAAAGTAAAAACTCTAAAGCACAATTATATAGATGACATGTTAACTATCTAAAAGGGTTTAGCTGTTTCTTGGTAGATAGAGGAACAGAGTCACAACATCTCTAGTGTTCAGTCCCATGGGAAAGTGACAAAAGGGACACCCTGGTACAACACTGAGCACAGAGCTGGGAGAAGGAACCAGCTGATGGGATGTTTTAAGGCTGTCAGATTCACATAACTACTCTGCCACTCTTCTTTCATCAGAATACTCAGAGCAGCAGTGCTTTGCTTCCTTACACAACTTAAAGAAGCATTAGAAGGATTGACTGGTTTCAGTGAAAGTTTGAGAATGAAAGTCAGCAGAAACATGTTCAATGTTCAGCATCATTCGGAGATAGTTGTCAGCCAGAGTCCCTGTCTCCTTGTGCTATTTTGGTTATCCACTGGCACCTGGGTATGAAATGCCTCCAAGGCTCTAGGCTGACAGACAGGTGACATGAAGTGGCCCAAAAGTCAGAGAGACATACCAGTGCAAGCAAATGATCTATGTTTCTGTCTTTTCCTTGCTTTCACCTGTTCTCTCTCTCCAGCCTCTCCTTGCTATACCCAGGTTCACAGCCTGCTTACATGTCTCTTCCAAAAGGACTCCATTCACTTCCCATTAGCTGCTCCCTCTTCTTGTGACTCCACTTCTGTCAGAACTGCCTAGACACTCTCTACCTAACAAGAGAAAGGCACAAGGAGGGAGCTGACAGTAGTTAGAGTATATGAGAAACCCCAGGGACCTGCAAAGGTTCCTGAACTACAAAGGGCCACAAACCCAGTTTCAGATCCCAACATCTGTGGAGTTCATGTTGTAGGGCCGCACACGTATATTCATGCTTTGCTGTGAGGTGCAGCAGACTCATGCCCCAGTTAGTTCACCTTGATGCTACCTTGTAATGCCCTCCCAGAGATGGATTTGGTGCATAGCTCTGGAGAAGATAGGTGACTTTGATTTCAAATTCTTAATTTGTATTTTTCTTAATTTTTACCTGCCTACCAGTCATTAAAAGCTAGTGTCTTCCTGTGGCTTCTCACTGCTGATCCAAAGGAGGTTGTGCCAAGAAAAGGACAGTTTTGATGGTTTGAGAACTCCATTTGAATCATTAGTGCGAAGTCATCATCATTCTCTCTGTCCTCCCTGTGTTTTGGCAAAGAAAACAAAACTTTCTGATCCCCCAAAGAGCAAGATGACAAAATTAATCACATAAAAAAAATTTTAAAAATATACAGGTATCTCCCTTCTACTTGGAAAGTTATATTCCATGAAGATCAACTGTGCAGTAACTTTGACATTTCTTGTAAATTTTCCTGTAGAAAAAGAATACTTCAGAAATGCATGCTATACATCGCTTTTAAATGATCAGATGACTACTTCAAAAGCATGAAAAACCATATTAGCTCCTTTATATAAAACTGATACTAAAATTGGCTTATGTATATCCTGGTGCTTTTGTCTCTTTTTTCCCCTTGTAGTCTATTTGTTATCCAGACAATTTAAAAAAAAGTAATAGGGAAGTACTTTACAATTTCCACAGAAATTATTTTCCAGGTCATCACAAAAACTTTGGATCATTTGAGGAATTAAATATAATATATTGCACCTGAAGACAGCCCCTAAAAGTGAGGCAGCTGCACTAGGTAGAAACCCAGAGAAAGGTTAAACAGCACAAGTAAATGGTTTTTGTTGCCATACATTGTTCCTTTCCTTTCTATTTCTGTCTTGTCTTGAATCATAAGACTGTTGCATCAGGAATTGATTGTGCTTTATGCTAAGGTAAATAGTTCTTGCTTATTAAATACAAATGGAACAAGTGTGAATGATACATAAAACCTCTTCACTCTTTTATTTCCATAGAAACATGAAACCTTAGGAAATAGTAATTACTAAAGCAAACTGTTCTGTAGTAATAGCTGTAATCATGGTTGTGCTTTATGACAGGGTATTGAAATGAAGTTCTCTCTAATACTTCTGTGCACTGTCCTATTGGCATTAATGCTGTGCTGTTGAATCAGACCCACAGATAAAATTAATTCCGGTGATGAGCGCTAAATCAATTTTTCATTACCTGTCCTTTGATTCTATGTGTGACTAAAAAAATGGCACCTTGTTGGTGAAAACTCATTCTGTATCTTTTTTAGCATTTTCATCCAATTCAAAGGGCAAATACTCTGGAGTGCCCTCACTCCAGACTCTTGGTTCATGATGGTTGCAAGAGAGTGCTGTTCTAAATTACTTTCCTGGAAAAACAGACAGGATTGAGGGAATGACACCCTTTGAGGCTGATTTTCCTGAATACAGAGAAAGCAATTAAATCTCACTGGATTTCTCTGTGAGACCTGCCCATACTGAAAACATGTAAGATCAGACTGTTCCTTGACAAACGGAGCAAAAACATCAGGTGTGCTTGTACTAGTCACCAGGGCGTGGAGGGGCAAAACATTTTCTCAGATTGCCTGCTGCGGGGAAGGAGGATTGAGGCGGGGAGCGGGAAAAGGAAACAGCTGCCCAAGTAAGGCGTCCCCTGGGTTGCCAACTTTAATTTTAGTTTTGCAGAGGGTGCCCACGCGATCTCCCACGGCACAGGAAAGGTCCAGCGCAGCCTTTAATTCAGGGGCAGCACTTGGCAAATCTTATTTCGTTCCTCCGCTTCGCTCCCTCCCCACTGGCGGACAGCAAAAGCAGCCGGAGAGGGAGAGGGGTGCAGGGGCAGCGCATTCCGGCCGGCGGGCGGGCCGGTGGGTTTCCTGACCCCTCCTGCGTCTTAGGGGGCGCAGGACGCTTCCCATGAGATGGAGATATCCCTGCCAGCCGCCGGTCCCTCTCTCTCCGGCCCCCGAGTAGGGGGAGAGGACGGCGATGGCGTCTCGCCGCCTCTCACCGCGGGACGAGGGCCCCCTCTGCTGCCTTCCTCGAGGAAATGACCTTCCAGGGAAAACAGCGCTCCTGCACGCGACCGGCGGCGTTCTTCTAGGATGGACGCTAAAGCCTCGCGTCTCACCTGCTAGAAGTATGCCGGAAGGTTTGGCATCTCTTCTTTCCCGCGTGGTGAGTGAGAAAAAAGAGGTAATTAGATCACTTCACGGAGTATTTTCTCCACCTGTGCCCTCGGCTACCTGGCCGTGCCCCAGTCTGGTGCTCTTTCATATGAGATAAGTGGGCATTTTTCTCCCCCTTGCTGCTGCTACAATTGCCTGGATGGGAAAACATGGTAGGGCACTCTTCATGGGTAGGCAATCCCTTATCTTAGCTATGAAAAAGTGAACAGATTTACCGTCCTTATTTATGATGTTATCCGTAACCAATATACCATGCAATCAATACACAATCAATTTTTGTAACTGGAGTCAGACAGAAGGGCAGAACTCAGCAGTCATCTTCCCAGCCCTACAGTGACAAATGACTGTGTGGCAGTTCTGCTTATGAAACACTCCTGGTGGATCACGTAAAAGATCAGGTCGCCTACTTCATGCACAAGAAGGGGTACTGATCTTACTACAGTAAGGCAATTCTGGGGCAGTCTGCCTCAACTGCTGTGATTGCAGCTGTATTTACCTAGCGAGTAACACAGCTCCTTATTGAAGCTCCTTTGTTACTGCCCTTTGACAAGATTATCTTCTTCCAGTATCTGCCAGGGATGTCTCATTGCTCATGGCTACAGCCAAGAAACCCACAGAAAACAGTGTAAGAGTTCGGATAAGCTCTTACCAAGTATTGGAAATGCATCCACTTCTCACTTTTTCGTCTGTTAGCCTGAATGGCAGCTGCAGACAGCCTCTGCTATGGGAAAGGATTGAACTCAGAGACTGATGGGAATCGTAAGTTCATCATTCCAAACAACAAAAGAGCAAAAGCAGAGTGAATCCAAACTTGGACAAAGTAAAAACCATCACACTACAGAATACTCTCACCTTTCTGTCTCCTAGGGTCTACTTGAGGTGTTCTCTGGGTTTTACCAAGTGTTTAATTTAAGCTTGATGTATTCATAAAACTACAGCGTGTAATTGGAGTAACAGCCTCACGTGACTAAAGGTATGACAAACAAGCTTGTGAAGGCTTGCGGTCAGTGCACAAGCAGTAGCAGAGCTGAGGCCCTGTTGTGAGAGAAATTGTTACTACTCCTGTGTCTTTTTAGGTAGCAGTGAAAGAGAAAAGGTGTTTTAGACTGGATCAGCTGTAGTAAATGCTTGGGTTGTCATGTGTCTGGCTGGCAGAAGAAATCAAACCAGGACACTGCCTTTTCCTCTACCTGGTTAAAAAGGCTGCTGTGCTGTCTGAGAGAGAAAAGGTCTTTTCCAAAATGTAGGGTTTTTCTTCTGTCATAGAAAATAAAAACAGCCTGCTCCTACTGAGATCTTCTGTGGCTGTCATTTTGTAACAGGTTTGGTTCTATGTTTTAACTTGCTCTGATAAAGCTCTGAAAAAGACTGAAAACAGAAAAGCAAGAGCATCTCCAGCAGAGGCCAGTGCATATTTCAAAATAAAACATCCTGCCAAATGCTGTTTCGGAGATGTGTATAGTCATGTTTCTAGAAGTGCAAGTTTCTCAGCACGCACTTGCACCAGGCACAGGTATTCACATGTGGTATCACCCCTCAGTGACTTGTTCATCATTTCACAGTCCTCTCTGCCAATTTCTTTCTTTTCCTGCAGTTCTACTTCACACTTTCTTTTCTGACACCAAGTTTTGTATTTGTCAGTGCATAAATAGAACCAGGATTGTAAAAATGTTCTGTTTGGCAGCCAGGCTTGGCAGTTCCAATCAATTAGGGCCATAAGTCATGACGGGATGGAGAAGGCAGCCCAGGCCCAGGGTGTATAAATGTTCTCATGGCCCAAAAATTCTCCTGGCAAACCCAGCCCCAAGCAATTCAGTTTGCTTAAATTACTGTGTTTTCCAGTGGGTCTGTGCTGTTCTAGTGTGGTTTGCTTCATACTTCTAAGGTGAGCAGTACTTCAGGAATTGTTTCTGTGATGCTGACAAAGCACCTTCTTATCTTGGGTCCCAAGGGTGACCAGCAGGGGTAAGGGAGGTGGTTGACAGGTCTTTGGTGAACAGTCCCTGTGGGTGTGTATGGCAGCCTGAAGCATATGATAGGAGAGGAGCTGCAGAAGCGCCTAGCTTTCTGGACATCTTTCCGTGGTTATGGTCAGTCTTCACAAATGTGATGAAGATGGCACTTCTAGCTCACCTTCACCTGCAAACCTGTTCAGCTTCTATAGTGGAGTATGGCCCATCCCAGACAAGCCATGGAGGAAAGATCAATAAGATACACACTAAAAGAAAGAAATGGTGGTGGGCAGTCCACCCAACAGCTCACCCTTCCTCTCTGACTAATCACTGAACAATTCTAAACACTGATTTTAGGGGTATGTAGTGCAAGGCATGGTAAATTAATATTAGCTGCTCCTCAGAATTGTGCTGACATCCACTACACAAGTGAATTACAACCAAGATAATTTAGCTACATGTTTGCTTACATGCATGTACATATTCAGCTACAGGGATAAAAGGTGTTTCCAACAACTACCTGTCTGTCCACAGCTGGGTACATGCATTGCAACACCGTGTTCTGTTAGTGCATCTCAGCTGTTGGGCAGAGCAGCTGTTGGGCAGAGCTGTTGGGAGAAGCCAGGACCAAAAATAACTCCTTACCACTGCAGCTATGGATTTGGTTGTTTCACTTGGCAGCAGATGCACCTTGTGAAACATAGGTTCAACTTCTCCCATGTGGGCTGCCTGACCTAATACCAGCTCTAACTGGGTACAGCAGACTGTAGTAGTGATTAAGGAAATGACAGAAGAACACAAATTCATCAGCTGGCCCAACGCAGAGTTTAGTTTTGAATTTAACGTGGTCTATAGTCAACAAGATAAACAAAGCATTCCTTGTCGCAGCTCCATCTGTACTACAGTCAGGGGGTACCTTTGTACAGCACTGACTGTACACTGTATACACAGAGTTGTGTGTGTTATATACCTGTGGTAATAGCTGCTTCTTTCTATCAGATCATAAAATGTTAGTTTTGGAAAACCATTCTGCTGGAAATGGTGCTCTGGTTTCAGAGCTGAATTGATGAATTGATGGTTCAGACATTGTTCTTGTGGGCAGATTAGTCTCAAATTACCAGAACAGCCAGACATGACTGCATCCTGATCTTCTCTGCTCCCTTTCTCAATCCAGTAGTTTCGGGCAGCCGTCCTCCAGTTGTCAATATATTTCCTAGAGTTTCCATGTCCAAACAAGCCCAAGACCAAAATTATAAACACAGGATCTAGGCAACAGATTCAGATAATCTCTCAGATTAACCTAAATGGAAGTTCAACCTCTTGGTTGCTAACTGCAGGCTACCTTATAACCATCTCTTGTTAAAATTCATAACAGACTTATTCATTGGACTGAGGTATTTCCCCAGTTTTGCTTCTTGCCCAAAAAAAGCACACTTGAAATGAACTTTTTTTTTTCTGGCACCATAGGACCTATTAGACCTACTCTTACTTCTTTTTTCCTGTCAAGAAAGTCTACTTTGTGTCCACTCTGCTCTCCTCTACTTTTAGTCCCTGTACTGTGAGTATTTGTGTTCTCTGTTAGGCCTGGTTTAGGCTTCACTAGTCCCTGGATTGCTTACTTGCTCAACAAATATACAGGTCTCATTTACCTTTTACAGTAACCCAAACTGAAATTATTGATTTTCTGTTTCCTTCAGGACATGGTGTTAAACTGCTTCACTTCCAAACCAGAGAAACTGCACACAGCAGAAAATCCCCCTGAAAATGTAAAAAGGTCAGTGGTGCATTTGATGACATGAGTACTTATGAAGCCACATAATTCATCATTTGTTACTACAGAACTTGTTCCTAAGGGGATTAACGTTTGCCAATAAATATACCATATGCTGGATTCTGTATGGAGATTTTTTAAGCTACCTTACTAAGTCATTAAGGATCTCCCATGACAACTATGACTAAAATGGGCCAAACCCACCAGGGTTCCCTAGACCAATGAAGCATGTAGGTTAAAGGATGAAGTCATGTCTCATTCGTGTACCAATTCTTCAGTGAGACGTTTACAATTAAATAGTTTGGTTGTGACTTGTCTTTTGGGGAGTACTATTACTCCTCTGTGAGGATGTGGACTTAACCCTTTCTTCTCTCCAGAAGAAGAAAGAAAAAAGAACACAGATGAAATTAAAGTAGAATTAGTGGCTAGTGAGGTTTAGATTTCAATAAGAACTGTGGATATTGAAGAAAGGTTATTAGTACTTTCCAATTACTATTACATTGTCACTTATTTTTTAAGTCAAAGGACCAAATAAAAGGAATAAAACTAGTTTTCAGAAGTTGGCTTTTCATAGGAAGGGCTTATGTGTTTCCCCTTCATCCTGTCATGGTCTTTCCTTAGCAAAGTTGTGTGAAACTGCAGAGAGAGAAAATGGGCTTTCCAGCGACTGCAGCAGGAAGCTCTATGAGACAGACACAAGCATGAGCTCACTCATGGTCTGTAGCTTCCTGTACCAACCAAATGAGAAAAATCTTTTTGCAGATGGTGAGAAAGCATCAAATTGCTTCTTTGGATCTCAACTATCTTCCTGACTCTTGTGCCAAAATAGTTAATATTTCCGTTGCCTCCAGTCATCCTCTCCCATGTTACGCTCTGCCAGTAAATGAAACAATCGCTCTTTAAAACACACAACCTGCCTTTGTGCATGTTCAGACTTAAGCACTCACACAAAACGTGTTTGCTTTTGATATAAAAACATTATATATACACTCTCAACACTGCATGTGCTGAACTAAAACCTAAATCCCATCACTGGAGCCAAATTCTTTGAAAAACTAAGACTGACTGGGGGCAGATTCGCAGCATGTGAGAAACTCTGAGGATCTCTGGAGATGAAAGACATTACTTAATTGTAAACACTGGGAAAAATTCCCAGTATAGCTGAAAATTAATGACAAAATTCCCAAGAAACTTCATTAGAAGGAATATTTGTGACATAGAACAGATGGCTAAATTTATCATGATGGATACAGTGTAAATGATTAAATAAAGGAGGAAAAGACATGATGAAATAAAAACAATAGTAGCATATATTTTCTCAAGTGATCTTAAAATGGATGCTCAAAATCTATATAATGTTAGGATTTTGCCTTCTTGAAATACTTTTTGCCCTGCTTTAAGTATCTGTTTGCACTAACAGGGAGATTTACCGAAGCAAATCATGTTATACTAGCAGAGAAATTTCCAGTTCAGATAATATTTAAGTGAATGCGTGTCCTACCTATAGAAATATATATGGCTTATTTACTTTACCCACTGGCTAGAATTCACATGAGAACCAGCACAAATTTAGCAAATCTGAGAGGAAATAGAATAAGAGAAGAAAAGTATGTGTCTGCTTATCTGTTTAAACTTACTCTTAAATGTAAAAAACTTTCAATAAAGCCAAACCCAAGCAATTAACGACCAGGTAATCCTGTTGACCTCACCAATCCAATAATCACTTTATTTCAGTGCTACAAAAGAAATGGCTCATACTGGCATATGGGACACTTTTTCCACACTATATTTAAAACAGCTGCAATAGCTAAAATGAACCAAGGCCAGAGCCATACACGAAGGTGCTATTTTGAACAGAACAAAATGGGCCACCTGATCAAAAGAATTTTTATTTGCCTTGCCATGCTTTGGGAGCTGCTGTGTCTTTCTTTCTTCTCCAGTACACTTTAAATAATTGCTCATGTCACAGTGTTTAAACACATGAAAGCTGTATGTACCTGGTAACTTAAAATGAGTGCTGTGCAAGTGATCCATTCCTCCTGCAATCATGGGCGGTACACAGAAGAAATGATAGATTTTCTGTGTGTGTTTTGGAATACAGAGTACTTGAGAGTCCACATTATCCTGACCATTACAGAATGGTTCTGCTCCAAGACATGTCAGGGAAATGACACTGAATGGGCTTTCAGGGAAAAACTGTCTGACAGTCTGACTACTTGCAAATTATTAAGTTGCCAGTTTTTCCTTTCCTATCAATAAAATAAGATAGAAAGCAGAATGAAGTCGTTTAGCCAGATAGGCAAATGCAAGTTCTTGAGAGCAGAGGAGGTTGATTAGCTGTGGGACCTGTGAGAAGCCATCTCATCCAGGTAATTATGAGGCCTCTGAGACCTGAAGGTCTATTGCCTTGAGCAGTACCATGATTTTTGGCTGCTAGATTTTTTTTCCAGCAGTCATTGCTACAGCCACTGTAGACTTCTAAATCATTATTTTGGCTGATGAAACAGTGAAGGTTTGAGTTCATCATCCATGGGCTGATCTCACTGCTCTGCAGGTGTCAGGCCCTGACGCCCAGGCAGAGATATCTCTGCTGTCTTTTCAGCCATGTTGTAACACAGGTTAATTAAAAGCACTGTGGTTATAAAAGAGAATGTACTTTTCCTCCCAGTATTCTCACCACCAAAGTTTACATGATTATTAAGAAGTTTTGAAACAATTAAATATCCTTGTAGACATAGCCTTTTAAGCAACAACAGGTTCTGTCTGGCTTGAGGATTGGGTCTCAAATACACTTTTAGTTCTCTCTCAGAAAGGCTGCACCCCAAAAAGCACACACACATGTGCTTCCATGTTGATTTGGTCAAACCGCTTGTGTTTACATATTTCATTAAATTAAAAGAAATAAAAAAAAAAAATCATTGCTAGTAAGTCTGCCTTTATTTAGGAATAATACTCTGCTAGTATGAAGTTACTAATTTCTCTCCTGTCATGTGCATGTCCACCGTATCGAAAACAGAGTAAAGCAGTGAAGTCTCATTATTAAGCATATCTGTCACTGTTTTGGAAAACTGTATAATCTTGTGCTACCTTTACCCTGAGCCTTGCTTGCCACTTTCAGTGCTACCCTGAAATGTTACACGCTCTGTCTCCCTCTGGTGATCAACAAGGCCACATGGCAGTGAGCATCTCCATGATGCTATGACTTGTCTGTCACTGCTTCTCTGTATCACTTGTGTTCTACATGCAGGGTACCCCTCAAATGCCACTCAAAATCCAAATGATTGTATGCAAACGATATTTGCATTCTCACCCCCATACATTATATTTTAACAGCTTACACCCTGAAATACTGCAAACAGTTTGATGAAAAATATTCCTGTAATACTTTAGCGACAGAAGCTAGAGACTACGTTAAAGATCTGTGCTTTAAAACCTGGAGTACACTGCACTTAAAGTGGCACAAAAAACCCATCTGGAATACAGACAGTAATACTCTCAGTATAGTTGCTAATTGGATGATCATACTACTGATTTATGATTTTGCAGTTAGTGAGATTCAAATAGCATTTCAATGCACACGGTTTGAACTTATCTTCTAAGATGTTTGTCTGTAAAATCCTTCCAAAATATGTTGAATTAAGTTCTAAATATGTCATTAGGAAAAGTTTAGCTCCTGAAAAGGCTTTTATGTGAAATATTGCTTAAATAGCTCCCTACTGCCTTGCACATCATACTTCCAGTACTTTGAATAATGGTAGCTGCTGAGTTATGTCTCATACCTAATTTGACATCTTAAATTCTATTGATATATATCTATACATATACATATAAAAGAATACCTATCTGTCCATATCCAAACACATATCTCAAGGACAAGGGTAGAAGTGAAAAATCAGTCTCCATTAGAAATGGATTTCTCCTGTTTCTGGAACCCTCTACTCTCTTTACTTTCAGAATAAAGTAAATCTGTTCCATACTTGACTTAAAAGTCCTAAAGATGGTGACTTCCAACAGCTTCAAAAGGTGTAGTTGCAGAAGAAGCATGAAGTGGCCTCTTGACTGCCAAGCACTTCTCTAAGAGACAGCAATGGAAATCTCCAGTGGCTTAGCTGTTTTGGTTTTATTTAACACCAAACTTCCTTCCCCTTACTCTCTGCTGGATATGATCTTGTCCTTTTTTAAAGGCTCTTCAGAACAGATAATAGACATGTTAAACACACAGACTCTGGTCTAAAAATTTTATGTTGAAGTACAAATATCTCCTGTCTTTCTGTTGAGAAAGGCTAGAAAGGGATGAATAAGAGCTCCCTATAGATGCCTACTAGTCATGTGGCAAATTTCTTTACTCAGAGAAACCAGAAATTCCAAAAGAGCGAGTTCACTACTTTTCCAGTAGTGGAATTTCATAAATAAAACCTCAAAATAAATTGGAACATACAAATGCATTTAACACCCACATGAAATATGTACCTATTTTATGTTTGTTGTAAAAGTGTAATAAAAAGCAAACTAGGAGAATGCCTGTTGTTTGGTTTTTTTTAATTGCTACAGCATAAAAAGGATTTCTCCTTGTTTCAGCATTTGTTCAGCTTGTTCCTATGAAGACAGCAAAAGCTTTCAGTGTGGAATGGGATTTCTTTATGAATAATCTTAGTTCATAATTTCTTTTAATGCTTTGAAGTATACTTTAAAGCACTTACCTTCAGGACCATCAGGTTTGTGAAGACACAACACAGTTCTACTGAAAACAGTCAAAAATTATCTCCAGTCCTGACACTGGATGTCACTGGATGGCAATTTTCCACCACAGAATTAGAGTTGTTGTGGATATGGTTGACTGTTTTTTAACTACTTCATACTATAGAGGGAAAACAGCTTCAAAAAAACAACTTAGGAGAGTAAGCCCAGGAACATATCAGGCAAACACATTTAAGACAGTGAGACATCCAAGTGACTTTTAGGTGAGAACAGTCAGCACTTCGCACACAGCAGTGCTTTTTTTTTTTTAAAGCAATGCATTTAAAATGATCTCTTGCAAATGCATTCCCAGGGGATCAAGAAATTATAGGCAATAGATTTTGAGGATATTTCTTACTCCTGTTAGGATTTTATGAGGTCAAAGTATAATTTTGATCTGTAACATCATCTGTAAGGAGTGCTCAAAGGGTTTTCAAGTGTCTCAGAAAGCAGTTCACACAAATGCATGCTTTTGGGATGTAAATCTTCATGCCAAAGAACTCAGCCTTTATCACTGGAATGGCAGAGGTAACTTCTTCCTGTGCTGTTAGGAGAAGCCACATTTATCTTGTTGATATCTCTAAGATGCTTTTTTATGCCTGTCTCCAGCAAGGGAAAGACAGAATTAACACTTGAGCAACAAGAAAGGGAACTGAACAGCACAGGATCACTCCTAGGATTGCCATTGGGCAGTGGCAGCTTCTCTTCAACAAAATGGGCACCTTTAATTGCTGCTTAAGATCCTTCCTTTTAATTAAAGCTGGACTGTTCAACTGTCCTTAGTGAGCAATCACAGAATCACAGAATCAGACAATGTTTAAGCCTGAAAGGAATCACTGAAGGTCACCTAGTCCAACATCCCTGCTGAAGTAGGGATCCTTACTGAGGATTGTGTCCAGGTGTGTTTTGAATATATCCATGGAGGAGACTCCACAACCTCTCTGGGCAGCCTGTTCAGTGCTCAGTGATATTCCACATCATTCCAATGGAACTTCCTGTGTTCCAGTTTCTGCCTGTCGCCTCTTATCCTATTGCTTGGCACCACCGAGAAAAGCCTGGCTCCATCCTCCTGATACGCTTCCTTCAGATACTTATAGATATTGATAAGAATTCCTCTCAGTCATGTCACCAGCTCCCTCACCCTTTCCTCATAAGAGAGGAGATTCAGTTCCCCTTTGTAGCTCTCCACTAGACTTGCCCCAGGAGCTCCATGTCTCTTGTACAGAGGAGCCCAGAACTGGACACAGCACTCCAGGTGAGGCCTCACCAGAGTAGAGCAGTGGCAGGATCAACTTCCTCAACCTACTAGCAACACTTCTCCTGATGCAGCCCAGGATGCCACTGGCCTCCTTAGCTACAAGGGCACTCTGCTGGCTCTCTTCTCCTGTACCACTACTGCATGTATAGTGAAGCCTGAGGATCCTGTAAACAAACCTTTGCTTATAGCTCTGATACCTCGTGCCTACTGAAAAATAACATTGCACTGAGCAAAAAGATTCTATATGGTTTCTTAAAAGACCAGAAGTATGTTTTAGAAGCTGTCACAATTTGGGCAGACATTTTCAAGGAAGCCTGAAGTTAAGTCACCTGTTTGATTCCTTAGCAAACCTGTATATGGATATTATTTGATCAGTGTTCTCAGCTAATAAATGCCATATCATGGACCTCTGGCAGAATTGTTGGTTGACTTGACACTGCTATAAAAGTCACAATGTGTTAAGACCTCAAAGTTTTCCCTCTTAAGCTGATTCTGTCAAAATTGAATCACAGACCCATTAAAAGAGAATTGCCTGAAAGGGATCTCAGGAGGTCATCCAAGTCCAACTGCCTGCTCTGTGGCATTTCTGATGGTTGCTGCTGGTATGTAATTTCTGACAGTTGTTTCGCCAACCTGTTCTTAAAATCCTCCAATTATGGCTCTCTCACATCTTCCCCCAGCTATTGTTTCCAGTGCCACCATTACTTGTGGAAAGTTCTGTTAACACATAACCTCCATCCCCTATGCTATAGCTCTATATTCACTGCCTCTTATTCTATCCATAGTAGGCAATGTGCAGAGCAAAAAGGGGAGGCATTTATTCCTGTCCTCCTTTTTAGCTGTGTACTGGAAGACAGTTGTCTTACCTTTAACATCTGCATGCATACACAGACACATAGGTATATGGCCAGGACACAGCTTTCTAAACTGCAAAACCCCTGAATTGGTCCCTATACTGCAGTTTTTCCAGATTTTACACATATCTATACACCATCTACATGCAAGTTTATGTTCATGTCTACACAGGAAAGAGGGCAAACTTCCAGACCCACAAGATTTTTTTCCCTTGGAGCAGTATTTCTAACTGGCAAAAGAGATAAGAAGCTAGCTCTTTATTCTAACGGTGTCAGGATTTCTTATCAGTTTTCCAAATATACCCTGAATAATTATTTTCCTTCCTCCTGTACACTGTTTGCCAGTAAGCACACTGGCAAAACACCTAGCAGCTTGAGTAGGAAAGGAAGTGACTCTGCAGATGTCAAAGAGTAATGTGTTCTTCAGGAAACAGATGGCTTGAGCTATTATTTATAGCTGACCATGTATGTTAAAAAAAAGCAGTCCATGTTACAAAATCTGGAGTATCTGGAAAACCAGTGATGCATTATTAAATGTGTGCAAGGAGGATGGGTGGATTATGCTGTGTATGTAGCCTCTTTATTTGGAAGAGGTTGTGTGGCACACTATTAAACTACCTGATTTCTCCTGGCTGAATTCTCTAATACTTGGGTCAAGGTTACATATTGAGTGGTCAATATAATGAAGAAAAGATGGGTACAAATAGTGTGTAGTATGTCTGGTGTATGCAAGAAGGTGATAGGGCAGTGATAATGTGCAGAGACAGAGGATGAACTGCAGGTTATGTAGTACTTGGACTTTTACATTTGGGCAACTTAAATTTGGCATAGTTCAGTGTCTGAAAGACGTTTTGGTTACAGGGCATATGCTGGACTTCTCCTGCACAATTATGTACTTACTTGTAACCTCAATATGCACTTACAAACAGAGAAACAAGGTTATACGAGAAGCTAATTATGTAACAGGCTATATTTGGGTACAACTGATGTACAGTTGGAAAGACATTTCTGAATAGGAAATACAATATAATTTGAAAAATCGTTCCTATTATGTCATTGAAAACCATTTCATGACAGATAATTAAGCCTTGCAGTTTGATGCTACAAATACAGAGACTGTATTTTTTACAAATATTTCTGTTGATTTTTCACCAAGTGGGTTTTTAAAAGGCTAAGAAATATTTCAAGGGTATGAGGAGGTGAATCTTAGTCTACATGCAGACAAAAGTTGTCTTATCATGAAATCTGTTCACTAATCCATTACTTCACACCTAGGATGTGATGTGTTGACATTTTTACTTTACTTTTAACTGTGTTGTGTGACCCTATTCTGACACTGCTTCTGATGGTAGGTGATGAAACATGCAATAAATCAGCTCTCAGAGAACATGTTTCTGAGACAGTTATCATTTTGTTATAAATAAGTGGATGTTAGAGTGTTTTTTTACTGTTTTGATGTGAATCATATTTTGTTATGCCATTGATCTTATGTCAACTTGATGTTACAAAAAGGTTTCTGAATGACAGTTACAATGAAATGAATATTAAATCTGTTTGTCTAACTTGTCTCTTTCATCTCCTTCACACATCAACTATGCTGATTGTAGTAATTTTATTAATTAGTAACTTAGTAAACCGATGTATTCATTCTCTAATATGGAGACTGAAAGGCAAATAAATAAAATATTACTAAAATGCTGCTCTACTAAGGCAGGACAAAGCATAGCCCACCATTTTGATGATGAAATAAAGCACCATTCTCGCAGTTTTGATGCTTGCTGCTTATCTCAAGTACCAGAAACAAATGAATTGGTCAGTCATGTAAAAAACCAAGGCTCTTAGCAAATTATGTTCATTCTTCAAAAAGGAGAGTCAGAGATTACCTGAACTTGGGAATTCACTACTGCTCTCTGGCATCCTGTTTATTACCTTTGGTACAGAACTGCAGGACAAACACAGAGAAGTCTTATTCTGACATTTTTATGCAGTGACAGAACATGAGTGGTTATTCATTTTACCTGTGGTGTCAACAGATACAATTTTATTAGGACATACATTGGTTCACTAGTAAATCACTGCCTTCTTTGATCAAAAATTTTTAAGTGGACAGGGGAGGACTTTTTCTGCAAGAGCTGTAATCATAAGGGATTTGTGCTCCTCTTAAAAACTTTGGTTAACTGATATTTCTGAAGACGTTTGCTGGAAATTCCCTGATCATCTCTTCTGCCTCTGGGAAATGCTTATACTTTGCTGACAGAAGCCTGACTTAGATTCATGCCAGTAGGGATATGCCTGGAGGATTACAAACTAAACAGAAACAGCTACGGCACCTGGATTCTATACCTACTAAGGACACAAATATGCAGAGCACACACGCATCTGCCAGCTGAAGATCAGAGAATCAGCATTTCTCTAATAGGCATGACATCAGAATGTACCATGTGCAGGCTTTGGAGTAGGAAAGAAACTACAAATTAGGAATAATAAAATCAGCCATTTATACAACATGAGCTCACCTTAAACCTTCCAGACACTACTTTTCATGCTTACATCTAGTTGGCCTCTCTTCTGCACCAGCTACCCCGAAACAGCTTTCTGTCACAATGTGTTCAGGAGCCACGGATATCTCTAACCACAGACCCCAAACATTTTCTGGCAATCCCAATCCTATCTTGTGTAGTAATCTCTATTGCCCTAGGATACTTGCATAATTTGATTCTTCATGTGTTGTACAACAATATACTCTAGAAATTGTTACATTGCAGAAAGCAGGTAACTTTTAAATCCTCAGTCTCCAGAATAGGCCATTTCTTTCTTCCAGGACTTGACAATACTTACATCCTGATCTGCTTCAAATCCCTTCCCTGAAATTCAGTTTTATCCCCTGCTTCAGATAGATACTTCAGATAGCTGTGGCAGACTTTACACATCTTCAGTCTGTCAGGATCACTCAGCAGGATTGCTTCTTCTGCCATTCACATGACCACAGCCAACTCTCTTCACGCTCTCAAAAATGCAAACTGCCTAATTGTTTTAGGCCCATCTACCAGACACAGAATCTCTCCTTTTTAGCTCTCTGTCAGCACTCTGGCCAACTGCAGCACATGTGTCTCTTCTCATTTTGCATTCAGATTTTTCATTTGCACAAAGACGACAGGAGGCCCAGTTAGAGGTATTGCTTTTCCTGGCTCACAGATATTTTTAGAGGTTTGGTTGTTTCTTTAAACAACACAGCGCAGGTCAGCTAAAGTGCTAGGTTTATCACTTTAGCTCAAAAATCAGAGTGTTGCCAAGTGATAGATAAGAACTGTGGAAAGAATTTCTGAATTTCATTTCTGTAAGTACATTAATTTTATTTCTATTTGTGTGGGTTGTTTTTGTTTTGGTTTTTTTGTTGAGTTTTTGGTTTTGGTTTTTTGTTTGGTTTTTTTTTTTATAGGCATTTTTTAATTTTCTTTTTTGTTTTTCTGATGTCTCAACTGGCCCCATTTTATCCAGTAGTACTCTGTGCTTATCCAAAGCCTACAAACAGGGTGCCTGGGGCATTCAGTCATCTTGGTCCATGGCAGCCGTATGGCCAAATGTAACATCACTCTGAAGACTGACACAAAGAAAGACATTCATCTCACTTAGCTAAAGGCATTCAAATACTATAACTCTTCCAAGAGCTTTACTATCTCACTTTCCTGTAGTAAGTAGGAAGGGACTAGCTGGTACTCCTGGTAAATGAGATATCTCTAATAGGTAGAATGAATCCTATTCAGGAAGTTTCTCCCTCCTCACTGACCAGAAACAAAGCCCAATGGTCAAGACAGACATAGCAAAAAAAGAGGCACGAGAAACTGCATAGAAAGCAATTCCATTGTATTTAATTAAAATCCTCACCTGACCACATTTTTTAGTTACTAGTTCTGCAACTGCAGGAATCTAATTTTCATAATATCATAACTTTTTATGTCCCTGCCCACTGCAGGGAGGTTGGAACTCAATGGTCTTTAAAGGTCCCTTCCAACCCAAACCACCAGTCATTCTATGACTGTCTTTTTGACAAATACAAAATTTCTTTGGCAAAGTTCTTTTGACTTCCCTATGTTCTATTAGAACAGTTAGTAAAATAAATCCCCATGTATTTGGATCTTTCTCAGCAAACCATAGCAGTCTTCAAATGGAAAGAAATCAATATAATCAAAATAAAGCAAACATATACACACATATTTGATATAAATAAATGTGACAAGTAAAGATTGCCTAGTATAGTACTCTGCTTTGGATGCTGTGCCATATGACACATTTGAAGAATCTACTCATAGTTTACTAGAAACAAAATGAAATCATTAATTTTCTCTGAAAAGTTCAAAGAACAGTCAATAAAAGGATCATGACAGCTTTGAGAGAATGTGGACTAGAGTTTCATCAGATTGTTCAGTCGTTTGAACAAAGCTGAGTACACTGCTGGTGTTTTGCAAGTACTTGGTAACTTAAAATTGCCTTTATACTTTCTTTTTATTTCTATACATTTTAAAGCTGATAAATGACCACTAAAGCAATTCTTGACTCGATTGACTGAACTGAAATACAGGTACTGGATGTTCTCTAATTATCAAATGAACACCAAAAAGAACAATAAAAAACTTAAAACTCAAAAGAAGAAATGAAGTATGAGAGGTATCTGCACTCGTGTCCTATTACACCATCTTTATTTCCTTTTTACAAAAAATAGAAATAACAACAGACAAATATACTCAAAAAAAAAATCAATGCTTTTGCCTTGGTCTCACTGAGGAGCTGCGCAGGCAGAGTCCTGGCTGAAACTTTGACAGTATATGCCATTGACAAAGGGAAATAAAGGTATATGCAATATATCCATGCAAGACGCAAAGTACAAAACGTGTTCTGTGGCCCAACAAACATTTTGGAGGTTGCCTGTGTCATAACAATTTTCAAATTACTGTTGCTCACCCATGCCTTTACACAGCACAGCTTACAAACAAGTTACATATACACATATATCATAAAAAAGATTTGTTTATGGTCTAACTGCTACAAATTAAGGCATCCTAACAGCTGCTGTTTTGCTGGTGAGGGGTATGTCTCATATTAGTGTTTTAAAAGGCTATATTTCAGGAATTTCAAATGAAGTAAGACATCATCACGTGCTTTAGAGGAAGAATTCCTGCAGCTCTGGCTCTTCCGTATTCTTTTGACTGACAGATTTCTGGCTGTTACAGTTGATGTCATCATGCCTAGAAAAAAACCAAAATTATTCATGGTAACACTAACAATATAGAGGTATTCGCACTATGCTTATTTATCCTGTTTTATTCCATTTGCATGCACTGAAGTCTGAATTAGTCTTTCTCTCTGAGGTTATTTTTCTAGACATGTACTACATAAAATACTTTTTAATACTGTGTATTTCTACTGAGTTGTAGCTTTCATTCTGAAATAAACCTGGAAACCAATGGGATGATGAGGAGATTTTTCAGTCAAGGCATTAATTAGTGTGCTGTTGTAATGTCCTGGTAATAATGAACAGAACACCAAAAAATTTCTTGCCCTTTAGTGAAAAGTATCACAATGATAAACAGATCCACTACAATAAACATTAGATATATCCTGCTGGTTTCTGACTCTGCCTGTAATGGAATCATCTTGTCCCCATTAATAATCATCAGAGAGAAATGAACACTTTCAGAAGGTGATTCATGGTATTTGCTCTATGTGTCTGCTTTAGGTAGAAGATGGAGGCAAACACCATAGCAAAAATGGAAAGCAGTAATGATCTTTCTGACATGGGCCTGTATCTGTTTTAACATTGTAATTTATGTAAAAACTCAATTCTAGTCATTAGGATTTTATTAGATGCACAGTTGAGGATAATTTCTCCATAGTGTGTTTTCATTTCCCCACTAGGTAAACTTAAATTAAAAAAAATAATTTAAAAATCTGTCTATTGTGTATGAGATTCAAATGATAGCTTGCCAATTAGGGTGAAAAAATTAATAACTACATATTTGTAACACTAGTTTTCTTCATTTCCTTTGACATGTCCCTGTTCTGAATTCCCAGCATGTTCCCCCTCTCTTCAATTAACCTTCCAACTAATTGAAGCCCACAGCAACTTGCAAATCAGTTAAAAGTCTCGCTTTTAGTTATATTACTGAACAGCAAAGCAGCAAAACTCCTACAATACAATAATGACTACCTGGTTTGCTGCTGCAAAGGACAGATACTACAATGAAGGCAAGAGTATATGTATAAAAAAGTTTGTCTTAAACTCACGTATTTGTGAGCCTGATTCTTATAAACTAGAATCGATTTATTTCATTCTGCAATCATCACAAAGAACCAAATATCCTCAATAACCTTGTGGTTACTTCAGGATTTAACAGATATTGACCTTCTCATGGAGCACAGTTGTGGGTCTTAATAAGAGGTAAGGGGCATCAGGGATCATTTTACTTTAAAATCTCCTTCATTCATCTAAATTACTGTTGTCGCATACCCAAAGCAAGAGCAAAAGATACAAAATTGAGGCAGACTTTGTAGGAATGAGATTGAGGTAAAACAGGATCATTTAACTTTTTGCCATATCTACTTTTTGGCACTTAACATGCATTGCTGTTATCAACAGTATGTTTAGCGTTACTCACATAGCTTTATTAAAGGCTGCTTTCTAAGGCTAAGATAATTAACTACTGCATGAGCTTAGACTTGCAGTGCTGAGAGTCCCTGTGGGTGAATCCCCCATGTAGAGTCTCACTAGGCACTCTAAAGAACCCAGTTTGTAGCTCTACAGTTGCAATGCGACCTCAAAGAGCATCATTTTTAGCTAATGCAGATGTCTCTAGGTGACAATACTGTGCCTCTTGACCTGAAGAAAATGTATTACCGATTCTACTAATTAGTAACCAAATTCCTAATTAATTTTCTCACATCTTCTGGTACCTGTATAACCCCAGATATACTAAAAATCCCCTCATGCAGCAAGCAGTGATGTGTGATCATAGCAGTTCAGAACAGAACAAATGTAAATTGTCTGAGACAAGGTTTAAATTACTTTCATATTGATGTTATACTGTACTAGTTTGAATTGCTACTATTTTATGAGACATACAGATAAGCATTCTTTTTCTGAAGTATATATTTGAAGTTGTAATTTACCTAGCACTAGGTCTGGCAGTGGGATTAGTTTAGATCCACTTAACTGTTTTAGAAACATGCCCAGTTTACTATCTGACAGAAATCTAACAGTGGATTCTGCTGATTGCCCCAATGTATGAAGCAATTTTTGCTGTTGATAGTTGCAGCAAATACAGGATTTTGTTTGATTTGGTGAGTTAATGCTTACTTTAATGTAATGCAGGTCTCAGATAATTTAAAGTGCGGGAAAGAGCTGTTCATTGGCATACATGTAAGATGGAAAAAAAACTACAGCTATTTGCTTGGAGTTGTAATTTGCCAAAAACTAGCTAATCCTTCCAAAAGGGGAAAAATTATCCCAAACCATCCTGCACATCTGAAATTTCCTCCAAGGCTTTCAGAAAAATAGGGTGTATCAAATTTAAAAAGGCTACTAAAAATTCTAGCACAGTCCTCAACTATTAAGCTGTGACCAATTTGAAAAAACAAACTACAGAGCCTTGATGTATTTGGGTATTTTGAATGAAAATTAAGAAAAAAACAAACAAAAAAGACCAAAAAAAATGAAATAAACAGAAGCTGAAGAAAAAGAAAACAGGAAACTGGTGGACAGGAATTTCATCCCTCTGAAAGCAGATTTTGTATAATGACTTCATATTTCAGAAGATGATAATAAAATCCCCTATATAAGGAGGAGTTAAATATATAGAGTTAAAATGGGTTTGCAACTGTGTCCAGCAATGTAATTCCCCAATATAACAATCTTCAAAGGTTTAAAACGCCAAAGATTATACTCTTTTCCAGAAAGTTGCTTTTTTCAAAATAGTTCTGAAACAGTAATGACACAGTCTCCCCAGGCCACCCAGGGGAAATTCAGACAATGTCCAGGGGCTTGTAATGCACACCATGGTGATGTTCTATTATTTAAATTTCACAGCTACTGGGCATCATGCAGTGGGCTAACAACAGGCACCCATTTTTCCCATTCAAAAATCACAGGAGATAATAAAAGGCATCACAAAGGCTGGCTTAGAAGCTCTGACAGCCTTTGAGTCTGTGTTCTGATTTCTGAAAAGCACAACAAAACTTCCATTCTTATCTGATTTTTGGACATCTCATGCTACAGACTCTGGCACACAATTTGCCCACTTCTGTTCTAATTTGTGGGTACCATAACAGTCTCCTCAAGCTGTGCCCCTCATGCACTCTGCTCCTTGTTTCCTGCTCTCTGGTTCTCCATGTGTCCAATGCCATGGGGGCAACTTCAGGACATGGTGCCTGGACCATTAGTGCCTGGAGGTGTAATCAGGAGCTCAGGTCCAGCCATCACCCTCCCAGCAGGTGACTTTACATCTCTGCAGTGGCAGCCAGACCTTCCCTATCTCTCACTGTTTCTGGGAAATACCATGTTGTCAGGGATTTCTCACACAAGAGCAGTTACACAAGGCAACGCCAAATTACAACAACATTTGGGAGACAGTTCCAACATAAGGATGAGCTTAATGGTTTTGTATTCCTCTATGGTCTGGACAGGCAGCTGGATGTTTTGACTGGAGGCTGATCACTGATGCTCCCTCAAACTACTGCTGCAAAGTTTTCTGCACAGGAGTTTCCCCTCTTTGTTTTCTGGACAGAATGAAACCTCTTGGAAATCTTACAGTTCTGTTTCTGGTTTCACATATGCTGTGCCAATGACTTCAGAACAAAACTCCCATTTCCATTACAGAAATTCAGTTTTCAAGTATGGGAAGGTCCTGGCAATAGCAAATAAGTGAACAAAAAAATAAATGTATTAGATATTTAGAAAATACTAATCTGAAAGTAATTTAGGCTCCTGAACTGCAGAATGACTAACGTCAGACTAACTTTACATCTCAGTTTAACAGAAAAAGAAAAAGGAATTTGTGAGTGTTAAGAGTTGAGTAAAAATGGCAGGCAATTTTTAGAAAGCATTTGCTTACAAAATAAACATTGATCATTGAGTCCAACTCCTGGCCCTGCACAGGACTATCCCCAAGAGTCACACTATGTGCCCGAGAGCACTGTCCAAATACTTTTTGAACTCTGTCAGCCTGTTCCAGTGCCCAACCACCCTCTGGGTGAAGAATCTCTTGTTAATATCTAACCTAAACCTCCCCCGACACAACTTCAGGCCATTCCCTTGGGTCCTCTCACTGGTCACCACAGAGAAGAGATCAGTCCCTGCCCCTCCTCTTCCCCTCACAAGGAAGTTGTAGACTGCAATGAGGTCTCCCTTCAATCTGCTCCAGGCTGAACAGATCAAGTGACCTCAGCAGCTCCTCCTACGGCTTCCCCTCAAGGCCCTTTATCCTTTTTGCTGCCCTCATTTAGACACTCTCTAATGGCTTAAATGTTCTTTTCCCAACATGTCTTTATGGACATTGGGGGACTGATCTCTATCTGCCTGAATAGCCCAAATTAAGGAGTTTGAACACAGTTGTAGTTAATCAGATTTTTACAAAACAGATTTAAGTTCAAAATCTAAGGGAGAGTAAGAAAAATGCAAAAATAAAACAGCACTACTTGAGGCACTACTACTTAAAGTAGAGCACTCTGCCTCATGTTCTCTGTACTCTATTTAGAGATGAACTGTGGTCTTTTTTGCTCTCCTCATGAGAGGAAATTTAATTTCCATTCTCATCTGGTTCTTGATTTTCATTCAACAGAGGCAGAATACTCAGCCAAAGTCTGCTATACACCCTGGTGGATTTATGAGTATGAATACTTTCTGTACTTGCTTGGAACTGAAATCCTGTAGCCAGTTCAATGGTGACATCAGCAGAAATCCGTCATATATTTCTGCTTTTCTAGGAATTTAGATGTTCATCTACTTCCCTTTTTGTGAATGAATAGATTCCAGTGTTTCAGTTACAAATAATGTTAGCAAACACAATTTGAGAAAACAAAGCAACAGAGATGCTAAACATTAGCATGCATAAGCACATACCAAGCATAGTTACACAGAAGTTCTTCATTCAACGTGCTAGAGGAAAGACTGGTGTAGCTGAAGAAAGAATCCTAAGGAAGTACAACATCATATCAGTTAAAAGCATGCACTGTGGTCACCACATGCATAACATGGAAATCTACCAAAACATGCAGTCAGATAGACACAGTAACGTTTCAACAGATTTCTTTTTATGCCTGAATCTGTTACCTCTTTGAGATGTGTGCTGTGGTCCTTCGGGTTGGTATGAAAATTTATTCTTTCCACAGTTTTGATGTTGACAAGAGTGACATGCAAACATGGCCTTTTCACAGACAATAAGCGTTTTATAGTGCAAGCATCAATCCTGTTAGAACTACTTCATACAATTCTTCAAATTTCTTAGGGAACTATGAAAACTGCTCATGACCTTACAATCTATCAGAACATCTTTGAAGACAGACTGTCTTTTCGTTTGTCACTATGAAATCTGAATCACTCACTTGAAAAAAGAAGCCATTGTGTTATATAAATATTTCCTTATTAAACTGGCTGTTCAAGTAGATGGTGCATGTCTTCAAAGACTCAGACCAGTAGTTCATATTGTGATTCTCAGTAAACGTTAAGAAATGCAGTTCCACTTCAATTTAGCCTGCTTCCTCTCCTTTGAATTTTTAATTTAATTTAATTTCATTTCATTTTACAGTATGCTATACACTACTGTTCTAGCAGCACCCACAAACATGGACTACTCACTGTTTCCAAGTTCTCTCTTTCCACTCTTTCTTTTCCATAACCATTTTGCCTCCTCTTTGCCTAAGATTTTCCTGTGTTTTTCTCCCATTACCTTGTCATACTTTTTACAGTATATAATTCACTAATTCTTCTCCTCCTGCTATTGGCCTGCTTTAAGGTTTTTTTTTTCATCTTGAATTTATTCTTCCACCTCATGTCTTTCCATCCACCCCTTCCCTCCCAGTATGACTTCCACAGAGAATTAAATCATCTACCATTCCCTCTCAACTGTATTTGATCTCCAGATGCTCACACTCCACTCTACAAACACACTGCGCCCACAGTATTTCCTCCCTCTCTCTCTTTCATTCAATACCTCTTTCTCTTGAAAGATATATTTGTTCAAAGTATTTTCTCCTTCCTTTAAACAAGAGGGACAATCTCTTAAATGCAGACACTCCTCTTTCTGTTGGGATCCCAGAAAGGACATTGTGTTGACTGCAAAGAGGGGATGATCTGGATCCAGTACATTTTGCTGCAGACTAACCGTATGCTCTGACACAAGAAGACTCTGCTATGAGGAGAAGGTGGGCAAATGACATGTAACTCCCACAGAAGCCAGAAGGACCATTTCTGCAATTTTTCCTGGTTGTATTTCTCATCAAGTCTTGGCTATAGGACAGGACAGGGTTAGTCCTTCAGTTATTTACTCCTCAGATATCCCACGGTTTCAAGAGTGACATTCTCATTTTAAGTTTTGTCACTCGGTGCAATATCAAACATCATTTCCATGTGAATCACATTTCTGTAGAAAGCTTTAAACACAGAATATGTGAACCACATGCCCTAAGTGTACAGACTGTATAGACAAGCAACACCTGCCACTCCTTAGAAAAGCCTTCCAAAATTAAAAGGGATTTATACAGGTCAAATACAATAAAGTATTTGTGTGCATCCTTTTGCTATAGAAAGGCAAGAGGAAGAAGCTGTCAAATTTATTCATTACTTAAAGAGACTAGAAAAAAAAAGGCCCTTCCTTCTTTCAGTGCACTCACTGGCTTGTTTCTTCCTTTTGAGAGAACTGCTGGATTTCCCTTGCTGTCTGTTGTCTTCCTTCCTAATGAGGTAAAAGGCAGTGTCGATGAGGTTTTGACCTGGTTTGCTGTTTGACAGTTGTTATTGTTATTTTGGTTGCCACTCAGTGTCTCCATTATGGACCGAAAGGTTCCAAAAGGCCTTTTCAGCTGATCCCCTACATGCTCCCCAGAGCTGGGTGGAGCCCGCATGAGTCCTTTGCTCTGGTCTTTATCCTTTTCCTCATTTAATTCTGACTCTGCTAGCTCCACCTGCACCACAGGCTCCTCGAAAGTTACACGAAGTTTCAAATTTTGAGATGTTCTGCGCTTTGAAGATGGAGACTTGAGAGCACTCTTAGGGCTTGTGGCAACCTTTTGAGCAGTGGCACTATCCGAGCTGGACGGAGAGTTGTCTCCACAAAACTGGTTCTGAGGTACCGTACCAGACTGATATGGGGCTTCATTATCTGGATCACTGCTCTCTGAAGTAGGGGAAGGACTGTGGCCATCCACAGACTTAGAGACCCTGATACCAAAGGGGAAGCGGCGTCCGGCCGCAGAAGTGTGTTTCTTAAGCATCAGGTTCAAACTCTCTGTGCTCTCAACACTCTCCACTATAGGCTGAGGTCTTGGTTTGTCAGTTCTTTTCACGGGGGTGTTCTTGTGGTCCTCAAAATTAGCTGAATCTGTATCAGACTCGCTGAGAGACCGCTGCATCAGTTGCCTCAGTCGGGCTAACTTCAACTCCCTTTTCTCTGGCAAAATCTTCTTCACGTTCTTGGAGGACGCATGAGCATCCTGAAATTCCAAAGTCAGCTTTTCCTGCATACAGACATTTTCAGATATTTCCTTCCCCAACAACTGACGCAAGATTTTATCTGAGTCCTCATCTTTTATCTTGGCTCGAGTGCGACTAGAAGTTCCCAAGCTGCCAAGAATCTGAATCCCATCTTGGGTGTTCAATTTACTTTTTGGTGGAGACAATTCATCTGCTTCAGATGGTTTCCACTGGGGTTTGCCAGAAGCAGGAGATGATGGCAAGCTTAAAAAAAAAAAAGAAGAAACACCACAGTGAAATTAATGCACATTTAAAATGTGAAATTGCCATTGCCCGTGTATGTGTCTGTCTCAGCTTCTTGTTACGTATTCTCGTCATTGCTACTCACATGGAATTTATTACTATGATGCCACAGCAAAGATTACATAAAGAAGGATGTAACCCTGTTTCCACTCCTATTCAGGATCTGAGGACCTTCACTTTCTCTTACAAAAAAACTCCTTAAAATCAAAACTTAGAATTTAAATTTAAACACCAAATATGAGGAAAACTCTAGAGAAACTACTGTTTCCTATTTATAGGAATTGTTTCATATTTTGTCACGTTTTAAAAGGCAAAGAAACCTGCACAAGGTCAAATGCCTGCTATCCAAGTCACATCATAATACAAAAGTAGCTTATTCTAAGTACTGTGAAAGGACCAGCTCTCCACATTGCAATGATTTCATATATCTACACTTCATCTGGTACTAATAGCCATATAAGACCTCATAAAAAGTCAGGGCCATTTGCACTCAAAACCTTTTCAGATATGAAATACTGAAAAGCAAGAGAAAGGTGACAAGAATGTATTTCAACACTATTAGAATAATAAATTAAATTTAGAACTCCAAATGTTTTATAGCAAGGAAACAGCAATTTCAAATAAGCCCAGTTTGCAAAGAATGTAAATTACAGAGACCTTTTCTTTCCCTGTGACATATGCTAGAGCTCATAAAACTTATACACATTCTTATTTTAAACCAGTTTTCCACTAAGCAAGGACAAGATGACAAAATTAGTGTGAGGCAGGCAAGTAGCTTCTGCTCTGCTGAGTCCATATTCTCACACTGTAAAAAATTCACATGCCTGTACTAGCCACTTCATTTTCAATTCCCTCTGTGCTTTTTTTCCCATGCTAACCGAAGCAGACACTAAAGAATATGCATTTATCTATGGTAGACATTCCCAGGGATAAAAAAAAGGGATAGGTTCTTTTAGATCTGCTACTGACTCCTTGGATGATGATAATATCCAGAAGTGAGTTCTAACTGGAAGGAAAAATAGTAGCCAACCATGAAATAAAATAAATAGAGTACAATTTTCAGATTTGCTCACTTAACTAAAATAATATTGAAACCTACCCTTTTACAGAAATAGTGAATGCTGAGAGATCTGCTCTCACCCCATCTTATCTGACACTGAAAGTAAAACAGTCCTGGTGTTCAGCAGTACTCAGATGTGAGACCACTTGGAAAGACCAGTCAGCAAAAATCACAGAAACCAAATGAGCTGGAAGACAACATTTGGTGTCATTGTACCTATGGAGCTGGCAGACAGGGAAGACAGAGATTCCTAAAAAAAGGACAAAAAAACCCTCTTTCCATTGTGGTTTTTTACTCCAGCAGGAGTTCGGAGTTTACAGTCCTTTCCTAGCTGAAGTTCCTTTACACAAATGCATCTGCAATCCCAACGTTTTTGTTATCTACTGTTGTAACTATCTGCACTTGCCTGAAACAATGACACATGAAATCCAGGGACATGGAGCGTTTGTACAGAAAAATGCTTGAGATTCTGTTAGAATCAAAAAGAAACAGTCACTCGTCCTATGAGTTCATACTTGATGACCCAAAGCCGTGATCATCAATGCCTGCAGAAGCTTTTATGCTGGCTACTTAAACATAGATGTAGCTTCCTAACAACTCCGAAACAAGGAGAACCACTGTGTATGTCTTCCAGAGAGGAAAATGTATTAGAAGGTAATGATAAACTGAGTTCTATTTGCATGTGAGTTACTTCTTTTCAAAGTCATCTTCAGATTGCTGTGAGTGAGAAGCTGTGCTTGCTTGACTTCCATGCATCACACTGTCAGAGATCCAGTCCTCAGTCTTCACCTTCCTCTTCTTTAATGTTTGAAACTTCATTTGAGTTTCCTTCTCCAACTTCTGACATGATACGTAAGCAATACATAAAATTTCCAGAGTTTTCACTTTTTATTCAATCTACTGCGGGTAAAAGATTTAATGAGCGTAAGGAGCCTTATTAATCTGAAAGCAGGATTTGTTGGTAACTGGCTTTATAACTTACTGCTAGCAGTAATGTACAGTGGATCAACACAAGGTCAAACTTTACAACTTTCCTACAAATTTCTAGGATCCTCTTTTGTTCATCTAATTCAAAATATAGTATATTTCACTGTAAAACTGGTTTTCACTCTGTTGGGAAACAGGGACTATTTAGTTCATACTCAAAAATTCCAATATTTATCAACATTATACACTGCCAAATTCTAGAAGATCAGCTTTGAGCCCATGAGGTAAAACCCCCACATTTTCTTTACAGAACACATTTACTACTTAGCCACATCACAGCTTCTCCTAATAAGTGATATACCAAGAAAATGTGCAAATCCAGACTGCAGCACAATTCCCCCACCTTACCTTGGGGATGTGGGCAGTGACTTGCCCTCCAACCGCTGGGCTTCTAAAAGCTGCTGGAGTTGGTTCTGTAATGTCACACGTTCCACCGTCTGCCTGCAAGAAAATTTAAGACTGTTTACCTCAAATTGTAAAACTGTCTGCATTAGTAATCTGCGGGGTAACAGATACTATCCTTTCAACTTTGTATTAAAGGAAGAAGTCCTCTTCATCTGTACTTTATGTAGTAAGTAAATAGAGAACTCATAAATAAGAACATACAGAGTTTGTACTTTTTTCTGAATCTCTGTTGGCATTTTATAATCACTGCACAAGAACAGCTTGTCAGATTATTTATTATACTTCATATAAGAAAAAGTGTGTGATCATAAGCAGCAGAGAATTGGAACTGAGTGACTCACAGATACAAAGATCTGGCAGAGCAAACTTAGGGCCCTTTAGTTCTTACTTGTTTGTAGAAAGGAATAGAAAATGGACAGATTTAACAGTCACTTCCTGTGTTTGGTGGATGACTTTTATTCAGCTAAGGAACAGCTGAGACAACTGTTCATTCCTCTTCTATCTGCAAATGAACTCAGAGAGGAGCCTTTGCCCACTGGAAAGGACTGATCCAATCTTCAACTGCAGGATGGAGTTAGGTATGACCTCTGTGCCACATCTGCTTGCTGCCCAACCTTACCAAACGTCCTACTTGTGCTGTGCATCCATCTTATAGCACCCAGCAGTGCTATACCTAATGCCATTTATCACTTTCAGTGTGGTGTTGTGATTGTTTTGTAAATAGCTTTAGAAACCAACACTCAAAAAAACTGTAATAGTACCTAAAAATTGTTAGTAATATGACAGTGATATCCATTCTAGAAACAACATTTATCATGTGCAATCACTGTATCTCTTGTCCTGCAATATACTTATTTCCATAGGAAGGACTCGGTTGAACAATATAACCTACAAACCCTCAAGTAGTTTTACAAGAATGATGGAACAGAACAATTTGGCACAAAGAGGTCTTCTCCCTTTCCCTGCTCCCATACAATTCAGGCTTTCCATTCTAACATCAAAACACCCCTTCAGCTTGTTGACCACCACAGACAACATTCAATCTTGTTTAGTAACCTGTAATTTCCAGTGCCTCTACACACTGCACAGACAGAATTATTGGGAACTACTGGAAAACAAGAGACTTAGAGCTTTTTATTACTGTACATATGCTATCTTTAACCTGAAACAGAATTGGTATACTGTGTTTTATTCCCTGGTCCTGATCAAATGACCATGGGAAAATGACTTTTTATCTGCTTCTCCCAGGCTTTGCTTCTGTTGCTGTATAAGTAATATGTTTTCAGTACTTTTATTCTTGTTGGATCTGCAGAACTAAGACAGTTCTCAAACAGTGAGCTGGACACTTTCCTAGCTTGCATGCCATCAGCAGAAGATTTAGCGGAGTTCCAAATGAAGCCTTTATAACTGGCAATGTCAAAGCCAGAAAGAATCCAGATGACTTTTTAAACTAAAGGTTGTATTTGCAGGGCTGGCAGAAAACAAATATTTTACTTTTAATATATCAAAGTGGATTTGAAATGTGCTACAGAAATAAAGGTGTGACCTTGACATACTGCCTTGCCATCACATTTTACAATACAGCTATGCTTTATGTAGATCCCTTCTTCCTTTAATTTTCCATCTTCCTTCTTCTAGCCTACACAATTCCTTAGACTACTTTAAGATTACTCCTACCATCTGTCAACATTGGCTTATATTGCAGATCCCAAGATACTCTCTTTTAAGAACCAGGGAAATTTTCATTTGAAATTAGGTTGTGATGTAATTTCTCTGGGTTTTTTGTCTTTTATCCTTCTTTTAATTTCTTTTTTAAAATACCTAGGTAATGCAGCTAACAGTTTTTAATGTTTTTAGCTTAAGTGGAAATCTCTGACATGTCTTCTTCTGAGATAATATTCTCATTCCACTTAAACATTTCAATTTTAAAAGAATTGAAGTTTCCTCCATTTTCACAGTTCTAGTTAGTGTATAACTCACAGAAACTAACACATCTTGCCAGCACTATCCCTAAAGATACATAATATACACATATATATCTAAGATAACATTGGAAACAAGGGATCACAGTTTCTTGGAATAGCAACACTGCAAAGTATTAAAACCAGACTGATTTAGGAGACAAGATCACTGTAGCTTCTGGGCTAAGAGAGTCTACTTACTTTATTATACTTAATGGACAAATTCTGGGTCTTGCCTTAGACAATATTCCCACTGAGTAATATGTAAGGACTCTTCTGTGTCTACTTAGACAGCTGTGGACCCCAACCACCTCCTAATGAAATCAGGGAGCTCAGTAACTCAGCAGGGAATAGGCTGAGGCACTGGGCGCTACTGAAATATCTTTCATAATATATTTTCTTATTTCTCCATTTTTTTCAAATAAGAAATTTTTAAACAAGAATGGCCACTATACAAAGGAGAAAATAGAATGGCTTAACTAAGTAAGAAAAAGATGAACATTGTAAAGTTTACATTGAGTTTGTTACCATACGTCTATATAATACACAATACCACAAAAAACTCACCGTACCAACCA
Source organism: Neopelma chrysocephalum (assembly GCF_003984885.1). NCBI lineage: Eukaryota > Metazoa > Chordata > Aves > Passeriformes > Pipridae > Neopelma > Neopelma chrysocephalum. The sequence goes on along the minus strand of NW_020925585.1, from coordinate 879,910 downwards.
AAAACCCAGCAACTTGCACACACTTTACCATACCACTAAAAAAAAAAAATTAGCTATTTTTACAGCTATTCCTGTGAGGTTCCAGGAAAATCATGGATTTCTTTTACAGAACATAGAAAAGTGATAGCAACAGAAGATATTAAATTATTTTTTCAACTTCATTTTTTGAGTCCTGGTTTGTTTTGATCTTTGCTTTGCCAGAGATTTTGGCTTGATAGTGTATCAAAAGAATCTGTAAGTGTCTCATTGTTAAACTGATATACACATCCAGGTCCATAAATGTGGGACAGTGAAATCATTTCAGAATGCAGGTCCATCAGCAAGCAGCATTGTAAAACAAGTCTATGGAAGCATTCATTTTATGTCATTAATTTTGACATGGTCTCTTCAGACCAGGAAAGCCCAAACAATAAAAATCATACTGTAGGTAGGAATTTTCCACACTTGCAACTAAGGATTTTTTAGGCAGATAAAACCAGTGAAGGACTAAGTAAGATTGTAAGACCTATGGAGAGCTCAGGAAGTAAAACGAAAGCAGACTATTTAGTACAGTCTCTTTGAGAAACTTTTGTGACTGTCCTAAGTATTTTGTTTAGTTCAGAAAGTTGTACTGGATTGACCAAACTTCTGCAATTATGAAGAGATGTAAAGCAAAGCCTGCATTTTGAAGCCAGTAACAGCAAGATTTTGTGGGCCACATTCCTTTCTACCTATGGAAAGATTTGCTTGGTTCTTTCCCTCTGTTGGGGAAAACCCTCAGTTAATCCTCTTGTGAAGATCTGATGGAACATCAGTACTAACTGCTTATTTCCTTCTTTCTTTTTTTTTTAAATTAAAAAATAAAATAAAAAAAAGGCTTTTCTCTCTGAATGGATACTCAGACCCAGCTCAGAACATTTTGTTATACTCCTCTGTATTTGTCAGCTTATCTGCTTTGGTTCAAAGAGCTGAAAGATGTGAAGACTCTGGAAAAATGTGATTTTATTGTTTTAGTTTTGTGCCTTTCTTTCAGGAATGGTTTCAAATAGTGTGATGGATTGGAATAACTTCTCTCCAGAACTGCTCTGTGTTGCCTTCATGACTGGAAGGGCTCATAAAAAAAGAATGAAAGATGGTACATCCTTCTTTGGGTTAAGACCTTTGAAGATAGGTCTTGATAGGTGCTTGTCTAAGACAGTTTCTTTGCTACTTTTCTTCTTGCATGATATCAACCATTCGAGTCGTCCTGTAGTTGGAGACATTGTGTTATCTGAGAGAGACTCTTATGCCTTACTAATGACCCACTCAGAATCATGAAATCACAGAATCACAGAATATGCCACGTTGAAATGGACCCACAAGGATCATCGAGTCCAATTCCTAAACCTGCACAGGACCATCCCCAAGAGTCACACCATGTGCCTCAGAGTATCATCTAAATGCTTTTTAAACTCTGTCAGGCTTGGTGCTGTGACCACTTCCCTGGGGAGCCTGTTCCAGTGCCCAACCACCCTCTGGGTGGGGAACCTCTTTTTAATATCTAACCTAAACCTATCCTGGCACAACTTTATGCAGTTCCCTCGGGTCCTGTCACTGGTCACCACAGAGAAGAGATCAGTGCCTGCCCCTCCTCTTCCTCTCACAAGGAAGTGGTAGACTGCAATGGGGTCTTCCCTCAGTCTCCTCTTCTCCAGGCTGAACAGAACAAGTGACCTCAGCAGCTCCTCCTACGGCTTCCCCTCAAGGTCCTTCAGCATCTTGCATGATCAACTCATGTTTACAGCAGCTGAGGAAAGGCTAGAAAGCACATAAGGGCTTTCAGTGTTGATACTGATTGCTCAGGTAGTCCATCATGATACAATCATACCTCTTTTGTCTCTAGAACAGTGTTCATTGACACTTGCAAAAGTAGTGGAGAAAATACAAGAAAGCTAGTTCAGCTGCCCAAGTTGGAGCTATTCCTACATAACAGCCATTTGAACTGACTTAGACTGTAAAATGGACTTCTATCTGTTGCCATCTGATGTTTTCAGGATCTTCAGAGGTGCTGCAGCCAATGGATTCTCATGGTATGCTAGAGGTCCCCTTGAGAAGCTGCTGCAGACAAGTACTTCATACTATCCTTGGATTTTTAAGAAGGATGAGCATTGCAAACAGGGCAAGAGTCTTTTTCCATCATCCTCTCTGCCTCCTGCGCATGAGCCTCTGAACATGGTCCATTGCTTCTATCAAAACCATTCATGGCCTGGGGCCTGCAGCCCAAATAGCCACACAGAAGCTGCTCTTTCAAGCAGAAAACAGAATATTTCACTGCCTCAGTAAACTGCAACAGGGTTGCACAACAGACTTACATCTCTTTGTAGAAGCCTTTGTAGAAAAGGCTGCTGCTGCACTTACTGGAACTAATCTGAATCCTGAAAAATAGGCTGATGAAGGGAAGCAGATTTAATTCCAGCTGAAACAAGCAAAGAAACTCATCAGGGACCAGATAAGAATCATTTAAATTACTTCCTATGGATACAATCCATGAGATGACAGTGGGGAGTCTTGGAAAAGTGTTAATACTTTTGTCATGAAAGTCACAACTAGACTATTTCTGTGGAGGTGAGCAGCCTGCTGACTGACATAAGAAGTCTTTCTCTTCTATAAGAGAAGTAACACTTATATCAAGTACTGGGTGAGGACTGAAGAGAACTGAAACATGGAGACACTGTGGTTGCCATTTCTACCTCCTGGTGTGTGGTGTTTTTTTTTTTCTGTTGAGCAATGGGGAAAATAAATTTCATTATATATTGTGTCAGATGCTAATGCAGTCTACTCAGGAAATGCCCTAGATTCTATTTTTTTTTCCTTTATGTCAGCTGATTGTATTTTTCAGCAAATGAACAAACTTACACATACTTTGAAATACCCAGGGAACAGTGTCAGACTGTGAAATTATGAAAACTGAAAATTATAATAATTCTCAGTTTAGTGTTTGCATTTTTGACAGTATCAATGTTAAAGAAGAATGAAGATATCACAAAGAGAAAACATCAAGGTAAAGACAGGAAGATCATTTACCAGCTACTGACATGGGCAAAAGAGACTTGACTTGGGGAATTTAATTTAATTCATTGTCAATTAACATAAATATTTCATTATTGCTTCGTGTTTGCAGAAACAAAAAAGGACAGACATTTAAAACATCTATCCTCCCCTTTTGCAAGTTCAAATTTATCTGCACTGCTAGATCCAACTCTCCCCAGTTCTCAGGCTTTACTCCAGACACCTCTCTTCCTCTCTTGTCACTGCTGCAGGTTACACCCAGTCTCTTCAGTGAGCCAACATGCAGCACAGATCAGGGTTCATGTGTATCAGTTTTTCACTGCTGCTCCCTTTTTCCCCAATTTCCCCTGTGCTCTAGTGTGGGTCCTTGACAGGCTGCAGTCCATTCAGGAAATCACCAGCTCTGGTGTGGGCTTATCCATGGGCTGTAGTCCTTTCGAGGGATGTCCCTGTTCTACTGTGGTACTCTATGGGCCACAGTCCCTTTGGGGATGTGTCTTCTCTAATTAGTGTGCCTCCAGCTCCTCTGACCTTGCTGTTCCCTCTGTTTGTCATTTTTCTGTTCTCTTCTCTCTGGCATTTTCTGCTCTTTCTTAAATATATTTTCAAGATATTCAAACTGCTTCAAGATTGATCAATAGTCATAGCTGTGTCCTGAAGTGGATCTGTTGCAGAAAGTTGTGTCCAGCAAAGAGTAGCCCCTCATCTGTTCTCACTGAGGCCACCCTACAGCTTCCCTACTAGCAGAGTATTATAATTTCTACCCAGTAAAATTAGCTACATGCTGCTTGCATAAAATGATATGGTCTTCTCTAAACATGGGATTATCAGAAGTCATTTTCATGGACTGTGATAGCTGAAAAGGTCTTGATCACATATCTAAACTGGAACAATGTTACATCAGTGTTGATGGTTTCTAAGAGTCTTATGAGCCTATTACCATGGTAAGTCACAGTAATTGCACCAACAACTAAAGAAAGCAATTGCAAAAACTTGTGTTTCGAAATAACAGGTTCTTTAAAGAATGTTTAATAAAAAACATACTAAAATATTAAAACCAGTTCCTACGAAGGACAAACAGAACAGAAGATATTCCCTCAGTAGCCATTGTGGGCTTTGGTGACCTTTAAAGTCTGAAAAAAACCCTCCAACTACTATTTCTACTATTCCTCCCAACATCAACACCCAGCACTGTAACTGGGAAGACCCACTCACTGTATACAAAAGCATGCTATGTGAACAGAAACCATGACCAGTAATGATGTGATCCCAAGGTATGCAAGGGGAAAGGGACTGGATTGCTTCATACATACCTTTTTCATTTCCCACTCTTTTCATCTATGTTCATAGCAAACTGCCACAAAGAAAACAGCTGAAAGATTGAGCTGCTAAAGATGAAAGGGCAAATACTTGAGAGTAGGAAAGAGTAGAGAAATAAGACAGAAATATGACTTGAAAATGTCATATATATGAAGCAGAAAACAGACACTGCAAATAAATTGAATATGAAGTAGGGTACTGTTTTAAGATCAATCACTCTGCTAACAATGAAACACTTACTCCTTCAGCTGCTTAGTTAGCTTGACAACCTGAGAGGCCAATGACATACACGTCTCCACAACTACTAAGTAGCGGGAACACATGGTGTGCCCCTGTCGCTCAGCACTTTGTGAGGGTTTCTCTCCCACGTGGTTTTGCATGGTGACATTTGCTCCATATTCAACCAATGTCTGTAAAAACATAAAAGGGAACAGTGACATCTCTAAGTATAAGTCTCTGCTGTGACTTCTGATCACCACAAGAATGGCTGGATGCAAAACACTCCTGAATAAAATGCCTGAAAATGTTAGTCTGAGCCAGACTACACATGGCAGACCTAGAAAAGAAGACACAGGCAAGTGCAATTCAAAGGACATCAGTTCTAGATAAAATCAGGGTCCAGAGCAGTGTGCCAGTCAGTTTATAGTGGGTGGTGATGAGTGTAATGGCTTACCAGGTCTAATAGCTGTTCTTGGGATCTCCACACCCTTAGAATCTTTTGGGAATGTCACTGCTACAGTATTTGCTGACTCCTTTTGTGGCTTACCTCTCAGTTTCTTACCATAGCAGAATCCCTACATTTAAAACACTCAGTAGAGCAGTCTCAGTGTCCTGGTTCCTTAGCTAAGTGATGTTTGGATATGAAAGACAGGGCAGGTACTTTAGGTCAGACAGGCACAAATTTCTTATTGCAGAAAAAGGTCTGTACAATGATTTTATCAATCTGGTGGGAGTTTTGGTTTCTTAATAATGAAAGAAGTCTCACTGGTTTGCACTTGCTTGGCTAATCCCTATTTTCTCTTGAAGACATACTGAAATATGGGTCAGCTTTCAGTCCGTAAGAAAAATTATGGCTTATATTCTGATGTATATCCCCATGTTACTCACAGTACTATCAGACAAGATTAGCTTGTTGCTGGAGAACCATCCAGGTTGTGAGCATGACATTTGAGTTACTCTGGGACTTGAATACAGAGCGTTCTAAGAGCATAAGAAGTTCTGTTAGGCTGACTCAAGACACACAATAACTGAAGCAAGAATGAGACCAAGTCTTCACCCTTTATAATCTGTTTGTGATAATCAGGGTTACACAGTATTTGCATTACTGAAGAATATAGAATAGGACCTAAATGTTCTCAGCAATGCTCTGACACACATTGATCATAGAACTTAGGAAAATTTCTGAGCAACATCATAATACAACCAAAAACTTCAGCTTATTAACATTACACATGTATATGCAGAAGAGCTGAGCTCTTGCTTGAGTTATCCAAGCAGAGCTGGTAAGCCACTGATGATTAGAGTGACCTTGTTGACCACAAACAGCAGGCACAGAGATCTGAGAAAGAGGAATGCTGGTCTGCCTGGTCTGCTAAAACTACACAGAAAGGAAAGTTATGAACACTCTTGCACTGTATCTCATGGGTTTAATTTATCAAGAAAGAAAATAAGGAAGGGAGAGTTATGACCTTGCAGAAAGTAATCTTATAGTTAGGAACATGATAGCAGTGTCATTTGCTCATAAACACGGTGAATGAGAGGTCCAGGGAATCACTGACAGACTGTGACTCTCCATTTTTATGCTGCTGCTAATGATTTCCTTGTTTCCTCATTGACTTCTTTCTTCTTACCCGATTATTCACTGCACATTGTTTTAAATTAGAGTATAAGCTTATTGAGCAGAGGGCTTATTTTGTTTCAGAGCACAACAAAATATCAACTACACTTAAGACTGTGAGGTGTTAGTGAAGTGACATTACTAACATTGCGTATTTTTATCATCATTAAATATTTTCATGACTTATTTCTCATGGCTTCACACAAAGCACTTGCTGATTTGTATATTTATCTAAAATATAATAATCCTAAGAATTCTAAGGCATTTATTAAGGTTCATTCCTCACAGGGAAAAAAGAGCTAGTCCGTTTTTGGTTTATTTTTATTCATGAGAACAGCCTGTAGATGTCACCACTCTGTTCAAAATCATCTACACTCACTTCTCTTTCAAATGCATTGTACATCTCAGTCAGGCACTGTTGAGATAGCAACCCTAAACATACATTGTATAGCAACTCTAAGTACACCCTCTACCCCAATGGTGCTCCCTCCTAGTAAATCATAAACATTTCTTCTATCCATTTTTTCCCATCTGATCATAGTCATTGTCAACAGTACAATAATAAAACCACTAGATGCAGAATGGATGTGATGATTTGTTTACATTATTCTCATACAAGTTTCTACAATGTCTATTCCTCTCATCTTAAAAAAAGAAAAAAAGACACATCCTCTTCATGAGAAAATGCAGAGATGGTCATGTCCTCCAAATCTATTTCATTGTCTTTGTTTCAAGTCTATTCATTCAGCTCAACTTTTTCTTTCTTATTACGTGAGACTCTCAAACTGGCTTTTATGGAGTTATGGCTTCTCTGTGTCCAGATCTATAAATAGATTGCTATATTATTATTATTAATAATAATAATATTAATAGTAGTAATAATAATAATAATAAGCAGCTCTGCAGCTTATTACAGACTAGCAGTATTTCTTTTAGGGTTGGACTAATAGAAATCTTCTGTACTTGCAGTGGCCTAAAAGGTTATGTGGATCAGTTCATATGTGGTAACAGGACTAGTATGTTTACTGATATACATCTGAGTCTTTTGACTCTGAGAACTACTGTTCCTTTTTAGACATGTCTTTCTCCCTAATGTGGAAGAGAACTTTAATTTTTATTTTTTGCCTTTCTGTCAAGTGGTTATTTACTCTTTTATCTGTTCTTCTCCAGTGACTAATTTGTTTATCAAATACCTTTCTGCAATTTCCTGGAATAATTTTTTTACTATTATTTCTTCTCCAAATAGTTTTCACTCAAAGTGGCCACAACACAAATACGGAAATGTACTCCTGTGACTAGTGGCTCTAGGAAATTTGATGGACAGGGAGTGTGTCTGCAATTCAATACAAAGTTAAGTTGCTTCAGCTTCAATCATTTACCAGTAGTCCTGACCAGCAAGGGAGGTCCCTATGACTGGAAGTTGCCAAATGTGGCACCCATCTATAAGAAGGGTGGGAAACAGAACCCAGGGAACCATAGGCCCATCAGTGCAACCTCAGTGCCAAGGAAGTTCATGGAGTAAATTATCTTGACTGTCATCATGCAACAAGTATGGGACAACCAGGGGATCTTGCCCAGCCAATATGAGTTTATGAAAGGCAGGTCCTACTTGACAGACCTGATCTGTGACAAAGGGATGAGTAAAAGGTTGTGCATGACATCTACCCAGACTTAGTAAAACTTTTGACACTGTTTTCCAGAGCATTCTCCTGGAGAAACTGGCTTCCCATGGTATGAGTGGGTGTACTGTTCATGGGGTGAAAAACTGGCTGCATGGCAGAGCCCTGAGCACAGTGGTGAATGGAGTTACCACCAGTTACCAGCTGGTGGCTGGTCACTAGTGGGGCTCCTCAGGGCTCAGTACTGGGGCCACTCCTGTTTCATATAACTGACAACATGGACAAGGAGATCGAGTGCACTTTCAGTAAGCTCACAGATGACACCAGGTTGGGTGGGAGTGTTGATCTTCTTGAGGGCAGGAAGGCTCTGCAGAGGGATCTGGACAGGTTGGATTGATGGGATGAGGCCAGTTGTATGAGATTCAACAAGGTCAAATGTCAGGTCCTGCACTTGGGCCACAACAACCCCATGCAGTGTGACAGGATTGGAGCAGAGTGTCTGGAAAGCTGCCTAGGGTGCTGGTTGACCGCTGTCTGAACATCAGCCAGCAGTGTGCCCAGGTGGCCAAGAAGGCCAATGGCATCCTGGCTTGTATGAGCAATACTGTGGCCAGCAGGACTGGGGAAGTGACAGTCCCTTTGTACTCGGCATGGTGAGGCTGCAACTTAAATCCTGTGTTAAGTTTTGGGCCCTTCACTACAAGAAAGTCATTTAGGTGCTGGAGTGAGTCCAGAGAAGGGGAACAGAGCTGTAGAAGTCTCATGAGGAGCATCTGAGGGAGCTGAGGTTGCTTCACCTGGAGAAAAGGAGACTGGGGAGAGACCCTATCACTCTCTACAACTACATGAAAGGCGGTTGTTGTGAGATGGGGGTTGGCCTCTTCTCCCAGGTAACAAGTAACAGGACAAGAGGAAATTGCTGCAAGTTGCACCAGGGGAGGTTTAGATTAGATCTAGGGAAAAAAATCCACAAAAAGGGTTGTTAAGCATTGGAACAGACTGCTCAGGGAAGTGGTGGAGCCACCATCCCTAGAAGTGTTCCAAAACTGTGTGGATATGGCACTTGAATACATGGTTTAATGGTGAACATGGTGGTGGTGCCAGTTCGAAGGTTGGACTTGAGGATCTCAAAGGTCTTTTCCAACTTTAATGATTTTATGGTTCTATGATTCTATGACCTAGCCATCCAGTTCAACCCTATGACTTTTTTTGGTATGTCTGCATTGAACACAGGTACTGGACAGAGGTATCCAAACTGATTTATTCAGATCTGGCTCCCAGAAGTATTGTAGATATGTAAGCCTTTTCAGCCAGATAAATTACCATTTTTAGCACCTCTATAAAACAGAACTATATTGCTTTCAGTGGCCAAGATGATTGCCTGAGAATTAGTTAGAAATCAGCATCACTCTACATTGTTTAGCATAGGTTCATTCAAAGATGACAAATCTGAAAAGGATGGTTTACTCAAGGTGTAAATTCTTCAACAAACTTATCTGTTACACTTCTCCTAAGCTGGAGAGCTACAACTACTCAACGAGAAAAGAAGCAGAAGGAAAATAGCAGAACAGTAAGGAGAGTACACATAACTGCACTGTCTGCCCTTTCGTAACACAAAAACATACACACTAGATGCTTATGTATAAATAATATAATCATGCTTTCCTCTTGCAATACAACATTTATTTTAGACTTGCAACAGCATAATTGAGAATAGAATCAAAAACTTGGAGCATTTCAGTATTCCAGTCTGACTTCTACTGGTCTAAAATTCCTCCTTCTAGTATATTTTAACATACCAATAATTATTCCCACAGATCTCCCATAATAAGTTTTGGTTGTTGTCATTCAAGCTTGATGTTTCAAGGTGTCTGATATAACTATCACTCTACCTGTATGCATCCTAGATAGCCATGTTGAGCAGCTATGTGAACAGCAGTGTTTCCATCCTGGTCAACTTCATCCAGCGAAATCCCTTGTTCTTGCATAAACTGAAGAAGCCATAGAAGGATTTTCTCCTAGAGGAAGGGGGAAAGAAATGTCACAAAAGATAAGAAATAATGGAAAGCTAAATTATATACTAGAGGAATACTGGTATTGCCATCTGTTACTATTACTATTCATTAATTCCTTGTTTTCAGTGTCTCTTAACTTTGTAGGACTTAACGCATCATGGGTCTCTAGTTTGGTTTTTTTTTTGTTGGTGGGTTTTTTTCCAGAAAGGAAATAAGCTGAAATACTTTATTTTATAAAAAGATATAATAGGAAAAATGTGAGTGCTGTAACATATTCTGAGAAACTGTACACAAAGAGCATGCCTGCCTCTGTGTTGGTGATGAAATATGGGGCAGAACAACCCACATATCAATCTGAAAATCAGCTTGTGAAATTTGGTCAAAGTTCACAAGCCTCTTTGGAAAATTAAAACAGCAGTATGCTTAGATCACAGAGCTGAGCAGCTGGATTCTTCAAATCTCTAGCCACTTCCCGGCTCTGGGTGATTGTGCTAGAGCAGAAGCAACACAACTAAACCCAGGAAATCTTGCTATCCTAAGATCTCAGTGTATTGACTAATGGGCCATTTATATGTCCCGCATGTTGGGAAGGTTGGGGAGACTTGGACTCTAAAAACTTGCAAGTCAAAGTCTGGAAGTCAAAACTGAAGTACGAACTTAATTTTGTACAAACATCACTTTTTCTGTGTGTGTATATAGGTGTAATACACATTTATCTGGGTATCCTTTTCTAACAATGGATAGCTTATAAAAGTGCACAAAGCTTATTTCAAATCTTATTTTCCCCAGCAGGTTTATTTGGAAAAAATTTCTTCTCTCTAGGAACTTTCCATGCCTCTCCAGATTAAATTTCATTTTGCCTTACTGAATATGAATAATATTGAAAATCTAGAATAAATCTACAGATTACATAGAAAAGTGAGATCCATTAAAGGAGCTGACTACAGCTTCATTCCCAGTTTTTGCACCTGAATAGCTGAAAGAACAAATGACCTCCTAGCTTAAAATTCTTTTCTGTAAACATGTATTTTTTTAGTATCTTCCATTTATATCAATCATGTGTAATACTGACACAAGCTGTAGATCAAAAGGGCTGTGTGGATTCTAGTGTTGTTGAGGCAAGCACAGACTTAACCTGCAGCACCTCAGGAGCTTCAGTGACGCATAAGTACATAACCACCATATGTGGGTCTGTAAAAGCAAAATGTATCTAAATAAAACAGTATTGAAAGCACGTAGAGGACTCTGAGCAGGAAACAGGTACAAAAGAGAAAGAATAAAATGAGAAAAGAAAATTCTAGAAAGGCTGGGTATAAAACAATTTTTTTGTATAAAACTACCACAGATATTTTAATCTCAATGAAAAGGGGAGGAATTGCCAGACTCTTCCCGGGCTACTCCAAATGATTCTGCCCATTCAAGCACCTAGATTTCTGCTTACTATTTCAGAGGGCTAGTCTGTCTGATGAGTATCTTCCTCATATCTTCATTTTAACAGCAATTTTGTTTTTATTACAGGGTGAAGGCATAGATGTTTTTACTTGTCCTTGACTGAATGCCCAATACAGCTGACAGCCAGCATTGAGAGATGACTTCAGATCACATATTCCTTTAAAAATATTCTTGAGCAGTTTCTCAATATGTCAGTGGTGTTGGCCAGAAATGAAGAAGGATTATACTACTCCTGTGAATTGCCTTTATGTTTTAATAATTAAAAGAAAAATATTTTAGCAAAACTCCTCTGCAGAACTGGAAGACAACTGTAGCTTTGAAATCATATATTTCTTTGGAACGTAATAGGGACCAGAATGTTAAGCATGTTCTGTAATTTTACAATCACAATCAGCATGGAGCAAATGATGCTTTCTATTAATTTATCTTGTCAATATGGAAATCAAGTGCCTGGATGGCTATATTCAATCATCTGTACTTACGACTATCTGTGCATCAAGAGATCACAGGCACAAAGTCATAGTCCTACTCAAACTGTTTGTGTTTCTCTCAAATGAGTACATTTCTTAGCAAATTCATCCTTGACCAAAAAAACCCCAAGAAAACAAATATTTTTTTCACATACAACTAGGGAAAATGAAAACATCATACATCAAAATATACCACATATCACTATACTAACACTCAGGTTGCAAGAAAAGTGTTCCCCGGAGAAGGTTCATAGTCATCTGTAGCAGTAAACCTGCATTATATGGGAAAACTGTGGTTTAAGCATGTTTTAAAATGGCTTTTTTGTAGTCTCTTTGCTAACTTATGTTCTCCTTCCCAAAAACCCCCACGGCCAGTTCTTATCTCTGTCTCAGGAATGTCCTGAGAAGATATCAAGAAGTCTTCTCATTGGTCTCTTGTTAACCCCTTCCTTATTTGGCTGTTCCCTGCCTGATTGGTGTTTTGTAAGACCCCTTACCTTACATGGTCCCCTTTGACCCTCCCAAGAGCTATATAAGCCCCTACCTACAATAAACTTGCTCTCTCGCCTCCTCTCCACGTGCTGGGTGTTGTCTCTCCGGCTGCCATGGGACTGCGTGGGGGGGGGGAGGGGTGAGCACCTAACCCTTCCATGCGTCCAGGACCCTGAAGAAACCCCTGGAGCTGGAGTAACCCCTTCCCTATCCACCTCAAGCCTTCGGAAATGGAACCCCACAATGGGAGGAATGCACCCAGAGTCATCAATGCAATTTATTCAGACAAAATGAAGGATAATAAGAAAATTGTTGAGATGAAGACAATGGAAAATAATCACTTTTTTGTTATTTTACAACAGCAATTGACAAATACTGATGAATTATTCAGTATACCTGGTATTTTTAAAACCTACTATGGTCTTTTGTTGTAGCAGTCACTAACATCCCTCTGGCATATTCTAGACCTACAATAATTCAAACGTGCCTATAAAAAGATTCTGGGAAAATTTGGGACAGGCTGCAGACTTTGGTTTCATCAGCTGGCTTTTGGAGAAGAAAGTACAACTAACAAAGATCATTTAAATCATTAGATGGTCAACAAAGGTAAGGATTAGGGTTGTGAAGAGAACTAAGAGAACTGACTCTACAGCTACCCTAGCCCCATCACTTGATATTAATTAAATAAGCTGTCCTTCACAGCAGAAGAGTGGGAGTCAGTGAAAACAACATATTACCCTTGGAAAAATGACATTAGACAGGCAGGCAAACATCTTGAGGTGTAAAATAAGGTATTTTTTTAGGTGTCTGTGTATCTGAATGTCATATACTGCTTTCCACTGTGCTCTCCAGCACTGTATTAGCATCAACTTGTGCATGAGATCCCTTCTAGGTCCTCAGTCATGTTTTAGGCTGCTTCCCCAATGTCCCCCTAGATTCTCTGGAGCTCAGAAGCCACAAAACTCTGGCATTTCCCACCCTCCACCTCTTACCTTTGCAGTCCATACTACCACAACACCCCTGTTGGAAAGAAATTGGAGCACTGTGAAGCTCTTAGTCGGAACTAGGACAATAGGAACCTAGGACTGCACCACCATCTTCCTGTGACATGGTGATTGTGCCAGGCACATGGTATGCTGTGTACCCATGACTTATGCCCAGCATGAAGAGACCTGTCAGCAATCATAGTTTCTTCTTGCATAATCTCATGCTTAAAGAAACCCTTGCTAAGAGGTGTGCTGACCAGGCTACACATTGACTTCAGATTGACTTATGTAGTCCCTCTCTCACTGGAAAAATATAATACTGCTGACGTCTTTGGAGTCAGGCCATGACACCAAAACCATGTGGTTTGATGACCTTTAACATAGGAGCTTTGCTATGAACTCCGCTTTGCTGCCTATTCTAAATCATAACTGTTGAAGAAAATGGTGCGCCTAAAATGCTTGGGGAAACAATGGATGGACTGACTCTTTGAGAAATGATTCAATAGCAGGTCTTCCTCGTAAAAATATTATTCTTGTTACTCTGCCAAGACCAGTGTTTAAACGGATTATCTCCTGTGTAAGTAATGGTAAAATAAATTAAAGCTTCAAGGATAGTGCCAACTAAGCATTTAAATTTCTCAAAGTTTTTTTCTTCTTAACACAGTTGGGTAATATAGTCTGGCATTCCTTCAGCCCCAACATTCCCTCATGTTTGCAGATTGTTTATGGAATACGAAAAAAAAGATAATTGACATTACATGTGAACTTTTTTTGGCATTCAGCTAACTAAGAAAATTTGGCAGCAATTTATATTTCACCTTTTCAAATTTCATTGGTGGCTGACTGTAGCTGGTGTTTCTCAACCAGCAGAGCTTCCGTTCTGCTTTGAAAAGAATCTAGATAAAGTGTGTCAGATCTGTTTCTGGCAGTAGACAGCATAGCTCACTGAAAAAACTCAAAGCTTCGATGGATTTAGTTTATATAAATATCTTTAGAGATGAAGATAAAATTAGGCTAATCAAGCGAAGATATGGATTTAAGTTCACATGCAACTTTCTCTTTCAAACTTTTTCTTCCCAGTAGCAAGCATGCTTTTCTTGAATCAGTTCTGATCTGGCTCACAGCTTCCCTATATTCAGTGCTGTGTTTACAGGCCAAGCATGGAAAGCAGTACACCATCAATCTGTATATCTGGCAGGGTCCTAACTTGCACCAGTAACATCTGCATAGTAGGTGAGCGGAGAAAAGGCAAAGGAAGTCTTTGCACAGCATGAAAACAAGGGAGTCTGTGTGCTTATGGAAACAGCAGGAGAAAGGGTAGACTTCGGCTCCATAGCCTTACAAACCTGCTTCTTTCTTTCCCCTACAGTAAATTTGTGCTTGGAGAGGAGCAGTTAACAGCAGAAGTAGCCACAATAATCATATGGCATTGAATGAGACAATCACACTTGCACAGGAAAGAATGATTTTCTTAGTGGTTATATTTTCCTTGTTCTCTCTCAACAAGATTAAAACGCATTAGCACAAAACCAGTGGGATTTGGTGTCCCTGCCCATGGTAGGAGTGTTGGAACCAGATAATTTTTAAGGTCCCCACTATTCCATGATTCTATGATTTATCTTTAATGCCTGTTGAAGAAACTCTGGGACAAAGTTGTCCATCTGTCAAAGAGATTAGAGAAGAATAATCAATCATTATTCCTTGCACAGTAGATCCTGGAGAAGGTCCTTTGAAGAGGGGTTATTGCATGGTCTACTTAGGAAAAAACAGACTTTTTGGGAAGAGAATGTAGTATAATTAAGTGGCATATATGTTCCTCCAGACGTTAGCAAAGCACTAGAATGCTGTACTTCAGTGGTTTCTTTTTATTATATTTATAGATAAGTAGGTGTGAAACAGGATTGATTTACAACATATTTATGCATGTAGTGCTCAATAAAAGTGGTTAGAGCTCGACAGATGATGTTCAAGTTTCACCACACTTCACTACCAATATGCTGAATTCTTAAATTACCGCAATTTGCAAATTTTTTTTGAGAACAGTCTCTCCTGAGAAGATAATATGAACTATCCCAATATGTTTGTTGCTTAGCTAACCTTCCTAGATGTTCTTGGTTGGCCTAATATGCCAGGTAATCTTCTCCTAGCCATCAGTCAAAGCTAAAACAAACAAACAAAAAACTTAAGAGAGAAAACACTGAAAAAAATTACACAGATTAAGTAAGGAAAGATTTTGCTATATTTGATCTAATTCAGAACACCTGCAACTAAAAGCCACAGAATGATACACATGCTTTAAATTAAAATTCTTATATAATTCTTATTTCAAATAATCTCTTTGAAAAAGTAAATGAAAGTCATACCTGGCCATAGCAACCTGCATAATGAATAAGGCTTGGGTGGTCTTTTGAGCAACTGAGTTCTGCAATAGCTTCTGTTTCACTGACCATCCATCGAACACACTCCAGCTGACCATTCTAAACAAGTAAAAAAAATTTCAGTTCCAGCTGTTTCCATCCTAAACACATCTACTAAACAGGGAAAAGCTTATTGAAATTATTAGAAAGTTATGAATTTCCAGTTTGCTTAAAAATGTGTTCTTTTGTCTGCTTTTACGTTATGAGCTTTGATCTGGCTGTCCCAGACCAAGTACAGTTTGGCAATTGATTATAGTGAAAGGGGCAATGTGAAAGTGTCAGTCAAATAGGATTGTGGTACCACAACAGGTACCACAATCTGGTACCTACTCTCAGATTGTTCAGAGAGAAACCATAGTTCTGTTTCCATCACTTGTACAGCAAGGTTCAATGACAAAATGAGATTATTTGCTAGAGTACAATGAAGAATCTACCTAGAAACTCAGGTTTTCATTGAATCAATTAAATGCATGCCTCTTAAATTATTCTTACATATGTAGTAGCTGAATGCCTAAACCTCATGGATTAGGACCTCTGCCCAACAGGCACTCTACAAACACAAATTAAGGAGATGGTTCTTCATCTGAACACCTTTTACAGCCTCGTCTCAAGATTCTCAAGCTGCTATGTACACTCCTAGTAGTTTGCACATTACTATGAAGTAGGATGTAAATACTGTGGACACAGATTAACATTTTCTTCACAGCATGCTTGCAGCCCAGTGTAAAGGCAAGAATTTTGCCAGCCGCTCTTCCTGCAGCCCCTTTTCAGCAATAGTATGTTGGTAAATGCAGTTTGGCATGACCTATGTTCTGGTCTGTTCTTACTAAAGTTTTTCAACTCACATATTCATAAAGTTTTATATTCTAAAGGATAGCTGAGACGAGAATTTCAGTTGCTCAGTCAAAACCTCATGAAGGTCAACATACATAACAGAAAAAAGTGGTTTGTGCACATAAGATAGATAAAGCAATAAACAGAAAGAAATAAATATTCATTTCAAGTTTCAATTTTATTTTATAAAAGCACAGAAAAGAATGTAGCGCATGTTCACCTATATAAAATTATATGGGAAAAAATAAATATTGAAATAAAATTAATTTTATATTTTTATACCTTCCATATGTAATGTATGCACACAAATACAAAAATACACACTATTTTACTTTACTTACTTCATTTGTCTCAATTTCAGCAATGAAGTAAAACTATGAAGCTACTTGTATTATTTTTATTACACTAGAAAAATTCTCCTCCTCATATCTGGGTTCAAATATTAGTAAGTATGAATAACTAATAATTTTTTTTATTTTGTTTTCCTTTGTATCACAACTGAATAAAATATTTTTGTATTTTTAAAATTAACGAATTAATAAAATTAAGTACCTGCTAAAGTAAGCTAATTTTGCTAATGTGGAAAGGATTTCTCCAGAATTAGTTAAAATAAACTATCAGTATCAAACTTGACATCCACAAGTCCACGGGCCCTGATGGGATGCACCCACAAGTGCTGAGAGAGCTGGAAGACACCATAGTGATAATCCAAAATCTGGGGAGATCAGGAGAGGTGCCCTAGGACTGTAAGAAACCAAATGTCATCCAGTCATCAAAAACAGCAAGAAGGAGGACCTAGGGTACTACAGTCCAGTCAGCCTCACCTCAATCCCTGGAAAGGTGATGGAATGACTCATACTGGAGGCCATCTCTAGGCATGTGAAAGAAAAATTTGATCAGAAGTAGTCCATATGGATTCACTAAAGGGAAATCATGCTTGACCAACCTGATTGCCTTCTACAATGGGACAACTGGATGGACAGATGAAGGAAGGGCAGTGGATGTTGTCTACCTCAACTTCAGCAAGGCTTTTGACACTGTCTCTCACAACATCCTCACAGGCAAACTCAGAAAGCACAGGCTGGATGAGTGGATGGTGAGTGGATTAAGAACTGGCTCATAGTGGGTCTCAGAGGGTTCTGATGTAACTACCAGTGTCACCATGGAGCCCAGTATTGTTTAACATATCCCTCAATGACCTGGATGAAGAGGCAGATGCCTCCTCAGCAAGTTTGCTGATGACACAAAGCTAGAAGGAATGGCCGATACCCCAGAGGGCTGTGCAGCCCTTCAGGAAGACCTGGATAGGTTAGAGAGGTGGGCAGTGCAGAACCTTCTGAAATTCAGTGAAGGCACATGCAGGTCCTGCACCTGGGGAAGAATAATCCCATCACACAGGCTGGGAGCCGATCTCCAGGAAAGCAACTCTGTGGAGAAATACCTGGGGGTCCTGGTGAACAACAAGTTGTCCGTGAGCCAGCAGTGTGTCCTCATGGCCAAGAAGGCCAATACTATCCTGGGATGCAATAGGAAGGGCAATGCCAGCAGGTGGAGGGAGGTGATCCTGCCCTTCTACTCAGCCCTAGTGAGGCCACATCTGGAGCGCGTGTCCAGTTCTGGGCTCCTCAGTACAAGAGAGACTGGAGCTCCTGGAGTGAGTCCAGCGGAGAGCTATGATTATTATTAGGTGGTGATTAGGGGACTGGAGCCCCTCTCTTAGGAGGACAGGATGAGGGAGCAGGGCCTTTTTAGCCAGAAGAAGAAGGAACTGAGAGAGGGCTTTGTAAATGTCTAAGTATCTGCAGGGAGGGTGCCAAGAGGATGGAGCCAGGCTCTTCTCAGTGGTGCCAAGCAATAGGATGAGAGGCAATGGGCAGAAACTGGAACAAAGTTCCACCTGAACAGTGTGGAATATCTTTGCTGTGAGGGTGACTGAGTACTGGAACAGGCTGCCCAGAGAGAGGTTATGGAGTCTCTTCTGTGGATATATTCAAAACACAGGAGCAGGGAAGTTGGATTAGGTGACCTCCAGTGGTCCCTTGTAACCTTAAACATTCTCTGATACAGTGATTCTGTAATATAACAGTGTGATTGGCCACAACATTCCACTCCATTTCCTGTCTCTAGCTCATAGTCAGAGGTCAGAAAGAGGTCTTGAAGCAAAATAATTACTTTTCATTAATTCATTCCTTACTGGGAAATGTTATAATCAATACATTGTTGAAATTCTCTTCCATGGAAGTTTATGTTTTCTTCCATTCTGATAGTCATCACTCCTGCAGAAAACAGGTGTACACCCCACATAGTATAACATTATGGGAGTTACAATGGCAAGAAGAATAAATCCCATTTTATCAGTGTTGAAAACCACTCCGGAAGAAAGGATCAAGAGCTATAAAGTTTAGTTATGCCAGATTACTCAAAGGCTCTTACAAAACTTTGTAATGACTCAGGACAAGCCCAGTCATGCAGGACATCATTAGAAATACTTGGGCCTGAGCAGTAGATATACTTGGTTCCTCACTTAAGTGAAGAACTCCATCACGTTTACACAATTTTCTGTGAATGTCAAAGTATGCTCAAGTATTATTGAAAGTAAAGGAACCAATCATTAAAAAAGCCAACCTTTCTGGAGAAATAGAGAAAAGGTTTTATTGGCTTATAAACACACTATATACCTACTATATACCTAGCTTGAAAAAAAAACAAGAAAGAAAACAATTTCCAACTAAAAATTTGGACTTTAGATTGGCAGACTGTAACTATTCAGTTTGACATGGGCCAAGATATAAGAGCATCTCATTAGCACAACTAGACATCAGTTTAATTTTCTATTCATATGGCTTGATCCATAAAAATAAAAAACCCCAACCCTGAAACCTGCACCAGATCATTGAAATGCCCCCTCAAATATGCAAAACTGCAGGTAGGAATCCACCAGTCCTTTCTCAGTTTCCAAATTTTTCCCAAGAAGTAAATAATAATAAATCCCCAAAGAAACAGATACTCTTGTATTATATTTCACCCCTTTCCTTCTTTATTCTCAAGGCTAAATGGAATGACATTCAACCATTCAGTCTCACTTACTAAAGAACCAGAAGCACTATGGTTAAATCATCAGTCTTCCTGTACACGACTGTGCTTTATTTTAGTATAGTAGCAGCATGAATTTTCATATTTTTCTATATAACAGGTTTTCCTGTAAACGTTGACATTATTTTTTGCAGATTTTAACAGATCATTCTGTAACATGTACATTTTAACTTTGATGCAATTGTTCTAGACAGCCAAGAATTGCCATCTCCAGATGTTTTTATGCTTTGTAAACATGTTTTCACACTTGTTTTACAGGATTGTACCAGTATTTTTAAAAAATCAAGAAACCGCTATGCTCCCTAAAGAAAGAACTGAATCTGAGTTAAATGAAAGCTGTTTAAAATGTGACAAATATTCTTTAAAGTCAGTTGACTTACTTAAAAATTAATGTATATGCGTTGATGACAATGTATAAATTTTCAATGTTAGACATTGGATATTGCATTCTGTATAGTAATCCATTTTAATTTGCTTATGCAGTACCAGCCAATGGCTTTTTTTGTTCTCACTTAAAATGCTTGAAAAACAATATCCCGCTGGATGCCTTTCTTACTGCCATCACAGGAGGGAACTAAATGACCTTTATGTCTCATTACAGTAGAGAAAGAGACTGTTACCTTTATCGCTAATCCAGCTGGAGTTAGCTGTTCAATGTTTCGCTCGTTCAAACAGTCTTCACCCATCAAAGAAGTGAGATGCTGCAGGCATTCTGCATGTCCCTTTGATGCTGCTACATGCAACAGATTGTTGTCACATTCATCATGGATCTTATCCAGATTATCTGCTGCTAAATGAGGCTGTTAAAAAAAGCAGTATGTTAGTTACAACTGAGGATAAAATGATACATTTAGCCTCACAGCCCTAGACAGAAGTAAAATACAAAGAGGTTTCCCTATAGGCAAGTTCTTTTTTAAGTCAAAATCCAGAGGTTTTCATTTCACTATACAGAACTTGGCTACTATTAGCAACAGGAGAGAGGAAGGACTCTCACTGGCTTGACTGACTTTGTGGTTTCTCTTTTTCTCATGCAAGTGTCATACAACGGTGTAAGATCTTAAATGGCTTTAAGTCTTTGCACTAGTTTGGTCAATGAGGTAGCTGAAAAAATACCCACATTTTCATAATTTCTGTTTGGTTTTTTTTTAGCACTATATTGATGAGTAATTAAACAGAAAACATCCATGATTTCTGAAAAAAAGTGGTAGCTTGTGCTAAGGACAATTTAAAATGTAGTTAAAACATGTGACAGAAGATTTTCATGTGATAGCTTCTTTCCATGAAAAAAAGAGTTGGAATATTTACCCAAAGTTCTACACGACCATGATGTAAGACATTATTTCGACTAATTTTGAGACAAAACATTTGGATTGAGAAACTCCAAAAGCAAAACAAAAGATGGAAGACATAGTTAAGGAGTAGCAATAACTAAGTTCCTAGAGTTGTGCAGACTTGCCAGAGTATTGTTCAATGAGTCTACTTCATTTAGAGGTTTTGACCTGTTTAGAAAAAATATATATTTTCTTTCCATCTACCTACTTATGATGACCTCTTTTTTTTCCCCCCACCCTATTTCAGGGTGAATTTAACTTGCTTTTATTTCTTAATGAGCAATCTAATAGTCTCTTCTGCCTCTGTCTGGTTTTGAATATCTTCCTTTGTTCTTGCTTCTTTGTTAAAAGCATGCCTTTGTGCTTGAGCTAGACTGGTAAACAGAGAAGCTAAACAAAAATCTAACAAAAACAGTTCTTACACATACACTGTTCCTCCACCAGCTGTTCTGTGTGGAGGTCATATGCTCTGCATCATTGTGTTAACTTGCAACCAGTTACTTTGGAAACTATCATTGACAGCGCCCGATCACAGCACTAGAATTTACTAAAAAAACTTCATATGGGTCAGAGGCCAACAAGGCTTTA
Organism: Neopelma chrysocephalum; assembly: GCF_003984885.1. Lineage (NCBI taxonomy): Eukaryota > Metazoa > Chordata > Aves > Passeriformes > Pipridae > Neopelma > Neopelma chrysocephalum. The sequence goes on along the minus strand of NW_020925585.1, from coordinate 858,429 downwards.
GAGAAAGCTCCTGCGTGAGAATGCTGCTGCAACAGGACAGCGTAAACACTCCTGAATAACAATCAGAAGCCCCTCTGTTCCCATCATCAACCTCTAAATAACAACCAAGGTAAATCAGCAATAATTGAGCAAAGTGACCCACAAATGTTGTGAAAGCAAAACTCAAGTAAGATTTCAATCTGATATTTTAGTGATCTCACTAGTTAAAATGTCGGCCTTCTATACGATTTCAGTGTACTGCATAAAATAGCAATCTTGAGCATGTTTACATAAAACTAGTATTTTGGTTTTGTTACATATTTTATTCAAATATTAAGACTTTCCATTTGGAAGACCATATGCTCAATTTCTAAGGAGTGTACAAGATAAAAAGGGCAGTGGTTCAAAATATTCACTTCATCAGCCTAGCTGGCTTAATAAACCACATCACAGATTCCTTTTATTCTACATTTTTTATGAAAAAGATGATACTTACCAGTAAAGATATTTGGCCTTCCTTTACAATGTTTAAGATGCTCTTAATTTTTTTCACTTCTTCGCTCCTCTCTTCTGGGGCCCCCGCATTGTTCCAGCTCATACTCAGTTCCTCCAGCTGCTTACTTTCTGCCATTGCCGTCTGCAGGTGGAAAGTCCTCCGGTGGCAGTTTGGCATGGTCTTCTCAGATTTGTGAGCATGAGGATCAACAAATGTCCTGCTGAGGAAGCCCTTGCCTTGGCCTTCAGAGTCATGGACCGAGCTACACTTAACTAAAGGCTGGGAAAGCTCTAATTCTTCTGCTGAATGTTTGTGCTGATCAAGGACAGTGGGCTGTGTTTTTCTCAGCTGAGAGCCTTTCACAGGAGACAGCACACAGAACTGCGTCCCGCCAGCAGGCGAGCTCTCTGTGTTCCCTGCAGAGCAAGTCTTGCCGCTAAGACCATTCACTGTTGAACACACACCCAAAAGTTTTTTCTCAGGAGCTATTTTTGTAAAAGGAACATGTTGCTGGCTTGATTTAATATAAGGCACATCCAAAATTTCATCCATGTCCAGGTCATAGTGCTCCAGCTCCCCAAGCAGAACAGCAGGCTCAATGTTTTTGCTTTTAAGGTTCTCTCCTTCTCCAGGACTCTGGTCATCATTTGGAGGTGCAGACTGAGAATCACTGCCTTTCTGGTATTCTCCCTTCTGGTTCTTCTGGTCATCACTTTCATTGTTCTCAGAGCTTTCTGGTTGGTGCTTTAATGGGGAAACTCTCTTCACAGGTCTGAATTTATTGCACACATCTGCAATTCCTGTTGGTTTCTGTGCATTTCCGAGAAGAGTTGACACTCCACAATTCCAGCTGCTGCTGGAAACTTTAGAAACAGAGGAATTTGATTTAGAAGTGACTGCTATCATGTGGTATGATATAAAGATACATGCATGCTGTGCACATATAAAGCTGTGCATGCTTTAAAGATATACCTGGCCAAACACTGGAAACAAGAATTATACGATAACATGCCACATTCATATCTAAGCAGATTTAATGGCATCTCTATCGAAATCACTGAAGAATTTAACACTCCAGAAAAGAAACTTTCTTCAATACATTGTAATAATTACATACATTGTAATAATTACAAATAAAGTAGTTCTAATCAAGTAATGGAAGACCACAATCACAAATTGTCCATGAGCCAGCAATGTGAGCTTGTGGCCAAAAGGGAGAATGGTATCCTGGGACGCAGTAGGAAAAGCACTGCCAGCAGGTTGACAGAGGTGATCCTGCCCCTCTACTCAGCCCTAGTGAGGCCACATCTGGAGTGCCGTGTCCAGTTCTGGGCTCCTCTGTACAAGAGAGACATGGAGCTCCTGAAGCAGGTCCAGTGGAGGCTGACAAAGATTATTAAAGTACTGGAGCATCTCTCCTAGAAGGAAAGGCTGAGGGAGTTGTAACTGTTCAGCCTCAAGAAGAGATGACAGAGGGAACTTTATAAATGTATATAAGTATCTGAAGGGAGGGTGTCAGGAAGATGGAGCCAGGCTCTTCTCAGTGATGTCAAGCAATAGGGCAAGAGACGATGGGCAGAAACTGATGCACAGGAAGTTCCACCTGACTATGAGGAAGAACTTCTTTACTGTGAGGGTGACTGAGCACTGGAACAGATTGCCCAGAGAGGTTGTGGAGTCTCTCTCACTGGAGTTATTCAAGAATCATCTGGACACAATTTTGTGTGCAATGCTCTAGGATGGCCCTGCTTGAGCCAGGAGGTTGGACCACATGACTCACTGTGGTCCCTTCCAAATTTAACATATTCTGTGAATAATAGCCTAGTGGCATTTACAGCAGTCCTGTCCAACTATGCTAGTTCTCATTGTACCCTGCATGGAGATGCATCATAACAGTAGGATGATTTTCTGGGAGGGCAACAACAGAGTTAGTAAAAAATTTTTATTGGTTTTGTTTTAAGAACAGTAACAACAATTCAATTTCTAAGGCCTGTTTTCTCTGGAAGATGTATTTTTCACATAAGAACTGGAAATTCACATGAACAGCAACTCCGAGCTGGGACTGTTCAGCTTGGAGAAGAGAAGGGTCAGGAGCAAGGCCTTTCTCCATAGTGCCTACTGATAGGACAAGAGGCAATGTAAAACACATGAAAAGTAAAACACATGAAATTCTATCTGAACACAAGAGGACACTTTTTTATTGTGAGGCTAGTCAAATGCTGGCACAGTTTCCCAGAGACTTTGTGAAGTCTACATCCTTGGAGATACTGAAAATTCAACTGGACACAATCCTGGGTTTCCTGGGTTTAACTTACTCTAGCTGGCCCTGCTTAAGCATTGGACTAGATGATCTCAAGTGGACACTGCCAACCTAAACAATTTTGTGATTCTCTGATCTAAAAGTTAAGCCTACTTATTTAGGTATGATGTTTCCTTTTCCACTTCTCCTCTCTATGTTGGGCTTCTCTGTCAAACTTTCCATCCCTTATATGTACAACCTGTATACACACACATACCCCCCCATAGCTCTGGACCTTCCAGACAACTCTTTCAGTGCACTGCAGGATACAGAGTTTGACCAGTGAATCTGACTTATGAGAAGGAAGGGAGCTCAAGTCAACTGAACTCTTAATCCTACTGAACTTGAACTGAATCCTACTGAATTTGCACTCTTTCACACAGTCCCAGCTGGTGATATTTATGATCTTCATAATCAGTGGAACTCTGGTAAAGAGTTTTCTTTCATTTTTTGTTTTCAGTTGAGGGACAGCAGTAAAACCTCTAAAGCCTTTAGGCAGTTATTATGACCCTTTCAATGTACACTAAGAGTTAATGCATTCTGAAAGTCAGGAATACTGTTTAAAAAAAGCAGATTCATAACATGTGCTAACTGCATATCAGTGGGATCTAATTTGTGGTCAAAACACACAATTTGCCATGAACACCTTCCTAAGGAAACAGATATATACACTTCCAGTGCAACATTAATATCTGAAGTAAAAGATCAGTATGTCTTAGTAGTTACGGATGTCTGAAAATTACATTAATACTTTTGGAAATTCTTAAGAAAACATTTCCGAAGAAGAAATAAAAATAATAATAATCAAAAGGCATGTAACTTAGTGGGCCAATACAAAGAATGCACTGTACTGACTTATTTATGTATTGTATAAGATTCTAGGTTCAAAGGCCTACACTTTTATGTTGGTTTTATTTACATGAGAAATTTTTTCCAAGTGATACAGGGAAATGGATACCATATGTTTCCCAGCTGTTTTGTTCTGACAGGAACTATTAAGCACTCAGTATGGAAATGAATTCTGTCTGAGTTTTATGAAAACACTGCTTTCAACACAGGGGTCTAGACAGAGGAAAAGGCATCAACATTTTGTTTGTCGTCACTTTATGTAAGCTTACATTTATTTTGTTGCTTCACTTTCTCCCCTTTTTAACTTTAGTAACTTGCATTTACATAAACTACTGATGACAAAATTGTAAAATCGAACACTGCAAAGGAGCAATGAACTTTGTTACAGATTTTTCTCAGCTCATTGTGAAGTCATGTATTTCTCTTTCATCAACATTACAGCAGAGTAAGGTTCTTCCAGTTTTCATTGTTTTTCTTTCCAACATCTCTTTACAAACACTGTTTTTCCAGAAAACAAACTGGAACACCAAGAACAGTTAACAATACTTTTACTGTCTTAAAAACATACTCTCCACTTAACTAAGATGATGGATTTACACTGCTTTTAATAAAGGATTAGTATATAGCATTTAAGCATACAGCAGTAGGGAACAAAGAAAGCCAGACTAGTTGACACTATTTCTCTGTGCTATTTACTACTTGGGCTCTGTAAAGGCTGCACCAGTCCTCAGGCAGTTACAGCACAGCTTCCCTCTACACCCCACTAGGTCAGAGTAGACCAGGGCATGGTTTGAATCTCTTTCATTCTGCTTTCAGATGACTGTTCCCTGAAGAAGCAAAAGCAAGTGTTGCCTATGGCCTCAGAAACACCAGCACAGCAGGAATTTTGTGAACAGTCTTAAACAGCTGCTCCAGAGGAAAAGCCTCTTGCTCATCTTTCAATACTTATGAACTCAGGTAGGGGCCATTAAAAGTCTGGGTCAAATAAATACTGTTTGATTCTTTTTTAAACAACAGTAAAAGATTGTCTGAGCTTAAGGCAGGAGAATGTGGAGCAGCTAGCTTGATTCCTGAATCTGACAAATATTTCTGGTATACTCCTAAAAGGTGACAACAATTTTTTTTCCCAACTATGGTGTAAAAATTATTTCCTTAACTTTTATTCATTAATATAAGAGACTTGGATAATCCCATTGTTGTGTTGGTGAAGCAGAAAGAGAGAGGAACACAAAAAGTGTCTACCTGATAGACTTGAGGTGTCAAAGCATTGCCTTGGCATAAAAGAAAGCTCTATCTGATGAAAACCTGCAAAGGTGAAATTTGCAGTACTTCTTCATCATATATTGTGCTCTGTGTTCTTCTTGAGTAGAGAAAATGCAAATTGTGAATCAAGAGGCCTGTAGGTTTATTTATACCAGTTTTATCTGGTATACAAGCATCTGCAGCATTACAGGGTAACTCTTTGGGTTTTCTCCAACTATCACGACTACCTCATGCACAGATGAAACTTTACCCTGTTGTGTTATGGGCAGTTTCTGTGATACTTACAATCTAGTGCCAAATATCAGAATACCTTTAAATTGTCCTGAGTATAATGAAAATAACACTGGTAAGTTTTTCATTAAGAAAATATAGGAATAGCATTGACAACTGCCCACATTTTTTTAAATGCAGTATTTTAACATTTTGCTCATGTAATATTGGGAGGGGGCCTGCAACAAGTCTATAGAAAGTTTTGTGTTTGGAGTTTTACTGTCATCTGAAAGAAATGCCTGAGCTCCTTCCTTGTGATATGACTTCAGTAGAGATTCTTGAATCAATTAAGACTTGTATGAATTCCAGGTCCATTTAAAGCACTGTGATTCTGACTTTGAATACAGATGCTGAGGTGTTGACTACACTAGGGAAACTTTCAGAAAACTCCTCGTTGCTAACACAAATGTTTCTCTCACACTGGCAGCAGTACTTGGGCTCCAAGTGATAGAGGAAGGGATGTCCCAAGTCAATGGATAATCAAAACCAGTTCTTAATATCTATTTACTGTTTTATTAATATAACTGAATTCATATTTAACAATTTTAACTGAAGGTGGCACTGTTTTATAGTTTTAATATATCAATAACTTGTACAAGAATACATATTAGAGTTCTTTACTGTAAGCTGCACAGCATTAGAACCTGAAATAAAGAACAATTCTGTACAGGTAAGAACAAAGAGGGTTTGTTCCCATTTAAGTGGAATTTGAAGTCACTCTAAAGAAGAAAGAAAGGGTATACAGGGTAAATAATAATTAATGCTTTTAAATAACAATGCATCTTTTCCAGGTAATTAAAACATAATCACGAGCCTCAGAGAATGAATAATTTTTCTTTTCTTGGTTTGACGAAGAACAGTACAAAAGCTGTCATTCTAAAGTAGAGAATATAGGAGATGCAAAGATAATTTTAAAATTAATAAATTGGGTTTACCCTTGTTCAGATTGATCTGTGGATATAAAAGAAAGGTAGTGAGCAAAGTTCTAATGAAAAATCAGAAGAGGTCATTTTAGCACAAAATGTGTAAAACAGGAAGAGGGAGGATGTGAAAATGAGTTAGAAAAAGACTTTATATGTAGCTAGCACAAGTATTGTTTTATTGTAAGAGAAAATTCTTCAGTATTTTACCAAGGAATGATCAAAACAATATTGTATTGTTTCAGGTATATTTACTTGGGAGATATCTGGAGCACAACAGGCTGTCAAATTGATGCCATGTAACACTACTTCCAAATTAAATTTTACTTTACTTTCTCATATAATTCAAAAACTACCAGGAACTTGAGACAGAAATTGTCTGCACTTTTATGTTCATTGATTTATTTCTTTTTCTCAAATAGGAAACTAATCTTTTGAATAATTTTGTGAATGGCAGTTACTTTGGGAATGAAGTATTGCAGAACGATACCTGCTGAAAATTAAAGGTGAATTTGTTTTTATCATTCCGTGAATAAAGATCTAGAGTAGTATATTGCCTTCATTTGAAACATCCATTTAATGGCAACCAAAAGTCATCATAGATGACAGAATTTACTTCAACAATGACATGGCTCAGTGAAGCTTGTTGAACACAGATGTCTTGAGCCATTTGCTCAAGTGGCGTTAGAAAATTTGTCCAGAAAGAACATAACCAATTCCATGCTTAATAAGAAAAGCATAAAGGACTGATTTATGTTTCAGTTCATCATTCTATTTTAAACAATGCTGGAAATCAATGGGCATACTGGCTAACACTTCATTTCAGAAAAAATGAGCTAACTAGATCCATTTTTAAACTACATTTTTTAGTTTTCTATCTTTGAAGATGAACAATCACAGAATCACAGAATATTCTGAATTAGAAGGGACCCACAAAGATCACTGAGTCCAACTTTTAAGTGAATGGTCTGTACAGGTCACAGTCTTGGTGTTATTAGCACTTTGCTCTAACCAAGGGAACTAATGTCCATCTTAGTGGTTATTATGCTAGCTACAAAGATCATCCTCTTGAAGCATGATGGTGGAGAAAACAATTACCCTTACTTTTGCTTTACTGCAGATAAACTGTGATTTGCCCTTCATTTTTTTGCCAATTTCATATATCTTTCACCATGTAATCTGGGGGTACTGGCACACATATTTTGGCTCCAAGGATCCCTTGGAATTTTTCTGAGTCAGAATTCCCTAAATCCAAGAAGGACACTGAGGCGTCATAAATGACTTGGATGCAGGACTTGAAGAGATACTAAGTAAGTTTGCAACTGATAGAAAATTCGGAGGAGTTGTTGACTCCCTTGAAGACAGACAGGCCCTGGAGAGAGACCTTGACAAATTAGAGAACTGGGCAATCACCAACTATAAGAAGTTCAACTAGGGGCAGTGTCAGATTCTTCACCTGGGACGGGGCAACCCTGGTTGTGTGTATAAACAAGAGAATAAGAGCCTGGAGAGCAGCGCCATGGAAAGGGACCTAGGGATCCTGGTCAATGGCAAGTTGAATATGAGTCAACAGTGCCCTGGCAGCCAGGAGGGCCAACCGTGTCCTGGGGGGCATCAGGCAAAGCATCGCCAGTCAGTCAAGGGAGGGGATTGTCCCACTCTGCTCTGCACTGGGGCGGCCTCACCTTGAATATTGTGTACAGTTTTGGGCACTGCAATATAGGAAAGACATTAAGCTATTAGAGAGAGTCCAAAGGAGGGTAATGAGGATGGTGAAGGGACTTGAGGGGAAGCCGTACAAGGAGTGGCTGAGGTCACTCGGTCTGTTCAGCCTGGAGAAGAGGAGACCGAGGGGAGATCTCATTGCAGTCTGCAACCTCCTCATGAGGGGAAGAGGAGGGAGAGATGTTGATCTCTTTTCTCTGGTGACCAGTGACAGAACACAAGGGAATGGCAGGAAGGTCTGTTTGGAGAGGTTAGGCTGGATATTAGGAAAAGGTTCTTCACCCAGAGGACTGCTGGGCAGTGAAACACGCTCCCCAGGGAAGTGGTCACAGCACCAATTCTGCCAGAATCCAAGAAGTGTTTGGGCAATATTCTCAGACATGATGTGATACTTGGGATTTTCCCGGGAAGGGCCAGAAGTCAGACTTTAATGACCCTTGTGGGTATCTTCTAACTCAAAATATTCTGTGATTCTGAGTGAGGACTGAGACTGCTCTGACTGCATGGCTTTCATGCACATCTGGCAAAAGGGTGAAGAAGGAACCACAGGACTTCCCACCAGTACATGTCACTGGCCAGTGATGTCCAATAAAGGGAGGTGATGGTGAAAGTTCAAGGAGGAAAAACTACACGATGGGAAAACCTTTCTCAGACTTTCTAATACCTCCTTTTTCAAAAGAACAAGTAATTCTGAGAAAAAGTTACAGACAGGCAGAAATAGTTCGGAAAAAATCAGAAATCTACGTGAAATGCTTGATAAAGCACATTGAGTTGTAAACGCTGATATTTGCCTAGGATTAAAAGTATTTAGAGTAATTCAAAAACAATGTAACCAAACACTTACATATGTTACTAACTTATTATTCAATGTTTACATGAAATAGGGAAAAAAAAGGGATTTACAGGGCTATTCACCAAATTTATCAGCAAAGAATGAATAACAAGACTTCCATATTATTAGCCATATAAGTAAAAAATGTAATTTCACAATGAGAAACTGTCTAGTTCAAATCTGTTCTAACTATCCTGCTGGTGAGAATGGCTGCCACAGATAAAGTTGAATCTTATTTTCTCTATAATTTTGTCTTAACTATCTTAGTGAACTAAATATTTTTCTGAGACAAAGCTGACATTGTTTTTTAGACTGTGATAGTCCTGCCATATCTAATCTGTGGTCAATACTATTATCAGTGCTAAAGACCTCTCTTTTACTCAAGGCTTTTAACCAAGCTGTGAATTAACTTCCACTGGCAGACTACTGTAGTAGTAGCCAGAGCTACTACTGTCTTCCTGCAATGCCTCTATTTGCTTCTGTCAACCCTTTTTCAAGGAAATAGATGAATGCAGATGTAACTAAAATCATAATTAGAAAATGTCCAACTGCAGAAGTAACCATAGAACAACAAGCTACACAATAAGTGTCAGCATCCCCCAATCTAAAGGAAGGGCTCATGGCCCATACTTCATCCTTGCTATTGGTCCACATTTTACTTTGTGACTACTATCTGAATTTTAGAAAGAATATGCTTTTCTTTCTGTGGCTAAGCAGTGCCCAGGAACAGACCACTCATTGGAATTAGGGGCTATTCTTGCTCTCCTTCTCTGGTTCACCTTTCTCTTGGAGCAGCTGAATGAATGAGTAGCTTTAATTCTCTTGTATGACAAGATTAGGTAAAGCTCCTCTGCCACATGATCAGCTGCTTATACTGATAGGCAGAGGAGGGGTGGGAATGTCAGTAGTGAGAAAGTAGAGAGGACGGAGACATGGAAGAGATGAGGGAGATACTGGGTGGGGAATGAAGGGGGTAACAATGAGGGGCATTAAATAATGGGGAGGAGAACGGTGAGAGGAATCGGGTAAAGAAAGGTCTAGGAGAATGGTGGGAAGAATATTGGAAAATACTTGGGGGGATGACTGAAGGGAAAAACAGAGGAAAGACTTGTGGGGAAGAATGGTGGGAAAAACTGGGGAGGGAAGAATGTGCGGGAAGTAAAACTAAGATCTGTGGAAATGGGGGGAAAATAGCAGGGTGAACACTGGAAAGAATGGGGGTGAAGAATGGTGGGGAGGAACGGTAGGGAGAACAGATGGGAAAATAGTGGGGAGAATGGGGAAAGAAGAATGGAAGGAGGAATGAGGGGAGAATGGTGGGAGCAATGTAGGGAGGAATGAGGGGATGAATGCTAAGGAGAATGGCAGGGAAGAATGAGGAGCAGAAGGGGGTAGAGTGGGTGAGAAAGAAGATAGGAGGAGAAAAAGTAGGAGGAATGAGAGAAGAATGGGGGGAGAATAGTGTGGAGAAATTGTGTAAGAATAGGAGAATGGGGAGACAGTGGGGAGAATGGAGGTAAGAACGGGTAAGAAGAAGGGAAGGAGAGGGGAAGAAGATGGAAGGAGAAGGGACAAAAGAGGAAGACAGAAGGATGCAAGGGATGAAGAAGGGGGGAAGAACTAGTAAGAAGGCAGGAAGAAGAGAGAAAAAAGAGATAGAGGTGAGGCAGGGGAAGGAGAGAAAGGTGGAATGGCGGAGGATGTGAAGAATGAGGGGAATATGGAGGGGAGGACGGAGGAGGATGCAGGGAGATTGGGGTAGAGTGAGACAGGGAAAATTGAGGGGGGTGAGTAAGAGGTCTTCTCCCTTTACACTTCTTCCTTGGTTTTGCTTGCAACAAGTAATGAGTGTGCAATCACTGCTGTGCCCTGTATGGGCAATAACATGGCAAGCAAGTGTGGTAAGGAGACCTTTGCTTTCCTTTATTGCCAAGAACAGTGGCATGTGATGACCTGGCCTTTAATGATTCTGGTAGAACAAGTAGCTATCAGAAAGTTTTGACTTAGTTACACATATTAGAAATTTAAAACAGTCTGTAAGGAAATACAGAAACAAAAGTTGTCCAAGTATAGCACAGTTCTGAAAGCCTTCTATCATCCTGTGAATTCCAGGTCTCCCATTTCTTTTATAAAAGTACTCGATAAAACAACATTCACAAAGTTCAATTAAAATGCCAGAAAGCATAATAAACTTTTCATAGCTCAACAAAAACACTCCTCTCACCAATTCAATTATCCTCCATCAGGAAGAGAAAAATAAAAGCGAATTAATCTGATTTACAGAGTGAAAAACAACACTTAATACACTTTTTGTCAGGGGGGCAGGGAGAAGGTCTCCAGCTGGTTCTCATCTATATGCCATGATTCTTCATTTAGTTTACACTATTAAACTAAAAAACTCAGCTTTAATCTTAACTGTTACAGTATGCCTTAGAGCAGATTCTATCATGTAGCATCCTTGATACAGTTTCAGACTCTGGCAAAATATCATCCCTCAAACCGGTCGTGACCATATGGGTAATAAATATATCCAACATTTTTTCATTGGCGCCTACATTATTACGTCTTGTCACCAATGGTTTCTCGGGTTTTCAAGTAAATTGTTGCATATACTGTGGTTTGGAGCTGCTGAGATGAAGCCCTACATTTATCTGTATACAGCCAATCCTTTTTTGGAACTTTTTTCCCTTCTAATGAACTAACATCTGTTGAAAAAAAACAAAGAAAGTCATGTTTCCAGAAAGCCGTACAGAAATGAGAGAAAATAAAACAACAGGACACTGCCAAGAAGCTATTATTGCCAAGTTGTACATGAGTAAAAAAAAAAAAGCCTAGAAAATGATGGGTGGACAGAAGTGGGCATCATACCTGATCTGTCTTCATTTTGTGAATCACACCTTCTACATAATTCTGGGATGGTCTTGAGAGAAGTTACAGAATACTGTAAAAAAGGAAAAAAATGTATAGAAGTAATAATTTAAAAAGATAAAAAGTAGGACTTTCAAGAAGTCCAAATCTCATGGACACTAACTAAATCTACCAGCCAAGGGTACTTCTGGCAGCCTGATGGTCTTCTCAGGAGAAGAGTAGATAGCACCTGCTTGCTTTTGTGTCCCACCTTGAGGCACATAAAAAAGACATTCAAAGCAACAGCAAAGCATCTCCCCACCTCAGATTTCTCCTTCCTGCATATCACCATTATTTAAGTCAAAAACAGAATGCAACAAAATGCAAGATACACCAAAAGTCAGAATACATCTCGGCTTCACACTAAACATCAAGGGTCTCACTTCGCCCACCTGTGCATCTGTTATGGTGACTGCACTGCAACATATGTCATGCTTAAAAATTAGAATTCAAGCTTTCACAAACCAGTATGTAAAAGTGAATATTTGCACTGTACACAGCTGATTTCAGAGATGGATATGTGTAACATACACATATGAGACGACAGGCTCATTTCTCTAACCTAGGTTTTATTAAAGCAAACTTGCATTATTATTTTGATGTGACAAATACATCTGATATTAATCAATAAGTTATTTTCTGAATTCAGCATTAGAAAAGGAAATATAACAGGAATGACATACTTATTTTACTAAATAGAATTTTTTTCCTTATAAACTTGTGGAATACCCTTGGAAAGACACATGATCCAGTATTACAAATCCATACATTCTGATATACAATTACTTAATAGCAAGTCTTCCTTAATCAATTGCTTAAATGTTACAGGAATCTTCACTTAAACAAATGAAAATCATTATGTCTGTGAGAGAAAGATCAATGACTTTGCTTATACAAAAACCCCCAAACTATAAAAACCAGTATTTTGGAAACTAAAACAGAAAAAAGCATTTAGGATTAGCACAACTGAAATTTTTTAAAGAATACATAAACACCATATGTTTTCAAAGAAACAGATATTTTAGCTGGTGTGCTGTTGACCAATGAAGCAAAACAATTACACATAAAACCACATGAACTTTCCACACAAAAAAGAAACAGTCATACATTGTCCTGGTTTTTGCTGACAGTTTGTCATTCAATGTTTGACATGTTTCTAATGCACAGCTGGCAATCTACTTCAAAATAGTCTAAAGTCAAGCTCATGAAACCAAATGCAGAAGTAATTCGCTTTTCTGGTGCAAGTTTAAGATTGTTACTCAAATGACTGTAGTTACTTTATTAAGTCTTGAAAACCTCCCATGCTTTACTTTTTCTCTTGCTGATCTGATTCAGGGATGTATTGAGAAACCTCAACCACAAGAAGAAGTTCTTACAAGTATTTCCAGGATCAAGACTGAACTTATCAATTAAAGTGTATAGCAGTACTCCACAGAACTACCCAGTGATTCCAATCCCCATCAAACAAGGGGTTTTCTATAAGGCTGTGAGTGCTCCAGGATGTGACAGCCTAAAGCAACAAAGAACAGAAGAGAGACAGCGAAAAAGATGCTACCAAATACAAATTAATACAAGTTAAACACCGACATGGACAAACACTATGTGCTGTGCTTCACTTTAGTTGTTGTTTAATAAAGCCTGAACTGTTAAGCTATACATCTTGCTATTTCAGCACAAAGACTCAAAATGCAATGTTGAACTGGTCCAGTAAGATTATTAAGAGAATCCAAGGAACATGTCTCCAAGGAACATGGTAGCTTCATAAGACCAGCTGGTGCAGTTTAAACTATTATACAGTTTGCAATTGAATTAGAAAGAGGCCTTTGGTATTCCCTTGCCATGTGTTTTTTCAGGCAACCTCAAAAACAGAAAGCCACCTTTTTGTTTGTCTTTTTCCTGTTGTTTCCTGGAAGAACAGATATTTTTCTGTTTCTGCATTGCACTGGAATGTATTCAGTTACCTCATCCTACCACCAAAAATCTATTCAATGTTACAAATTTGATAATACATTTTAATCATATTGGTTTGATTTCATTAACAGATTTCCTCCCACTCACCTCTGTCCTCAAAAAAATTTCTGCACATTTACATTTCTGCCTTCTGTATTTTGTGGGTAAAATGTGAAGAACCAGCTTTTGATCCAGGAAGCAACTAAAGTTACACTCTAAAGTGGACGTCTCCCAGTCATAAAAACAATCCATTCCCAGCTCTTCCCACTAGAACTAATTTTTCTTATACTCTAGCTACAGTTTTAATAATCAGTAATGTTTTTTAGCTTTTCTTCAACTGTAAATTTCCAGGTTGCACAGAGAGACAGCAAAAGACGTTGAGACTGCAAGCCTTCCTTAGAACAGAATTTTAGACTTAATGCTTATTCAACATCATTTGAAATTAATTACTTCCAACTCTTCAATAATTTCAATTTTTTTGCATACAAAAATTAAACACCACTTCTCACATTTCACCATTAGAGTGAGACAGAGTTGAGGGCCATGCCCAAATGCATAACTGACAATGTTAGAGCTAAGCACATTATGTCACTTTGTTAGTCAATGCTTAATCTGATCTTTGGTATTTAACTAAAGTCTCTTGTTGTGAGGGTGAAATTCAGTAACAAAACTAAGGGCTTATTCCCAATATAATGCACATAATGGAATTTTTGATTATTGTTTGAAGTCTGGGTTCTTTTTCCGCGTTTAGTCAAACCCTTAAGAACTCTGTAAGATGGAAGAACAGTATCAAGAGCAAACAAGAGATAAGAAGTAGCAAGTATTCCATATTCCCAACTTTCTCCAACAGACGCTGCTAATTCAGGGGAAAATGGAACCTCCTTTATAATGCAAAACATTTATTCATTAAAAAAAACCTGCACTACAGAATCTAAATTAATGCAAATGTTAACCTTTCAAATTTCATATGGTTCTCAGATTTTAATGCAATGAATTTTAAACCCAACACATGAAAAAAAGAAATCTTTAATATGGCTATTTATTCTGTGTTGTGCCACTTGTCTACCACTTGCAGACTCACTAAGAAGTGTTAGAAAAAAGAAATAACTGATCTTGTGTAAAGCAGAGAAATGTATATATAAAACAGTAAAAAAAATTGCAAATTAAGAAGCAAAAGTTACTTTGCAAATTCTGTTGTGGAGAATACTTTCAATATTTCCTAAACTGGAGTCAAAGTGCAAAGCTGGATGCAGTGTGACTTTCAGACCATGTTATCATAATCATTATACCCTCAAAACATGAAGGACCGTGTCCAACTCCAACTGTTTGCAGTATCAAAACTCAAATAATTTACCTCCACTCGATCAAGACACCAGTGACTCTGTCCTGCTCTTAAATGCACAGCTCTTTGTTTCCATTTAGATACTGAAAACAGGAACCTTCCTTCATTACAGCTATTTTTTTCAGGTGTTATTATTACTGTAAACCATTTAACAGTCTACTTTCAGTTTATTTGCTACAGTGGAAAACTGTCTCATTAATATTAAAATCCCATTAAAATGAATAACTTTATAATATATTTTCTTAATCATTTATAACTGTGCAACACCACCCTTTTCCCCAGTCATTTATTTCAGAGTAGCAAGCTACACTGAGAAAAAGTAAATCAACAATACTTGGCCTGATGTTGCAGGAAGATTTTTCTCAACAGTAGTGTCAATTTAAGCAGCTTCAGAACAACAAAAAAGGGGAGGAAAGAGATTAGGCTGGCACAGTGCTGGGTGATCCAGCTCTTCCTACGGCAAAGGAAGGGTGACAGCAGGCTCAGGAGGTGCCTTGTGTTGAATAAATGGGAGGCGAGTAGATTGGGCACACTCCTGACTATACATAGTCTACATCTTCACTGCCAGGGGAGGATTCACATGAAGTTTTTCAAGCTGTTTCAAAATCCCTGACAATTCAACAGCTGTTTAATTATATTTGAATTCAATTACTGCACTTGCATTTCACAAACCTTTAAATTAGGCCCAGTCCCACACTGGCACCACTGAGCCATGGGTTTTATTAATTCAGAGCTATTTGAGTGATCAGATCAATAATGTAGACAGTCAATCCTTAAGTGTTTACAAATATCTTAGCATCAGGAGCTCTAGTTACCATGAGGCTATCCTGTATTATTTCTGTAAACAAAGAAATAGAATAGTTTCAATTTGCACAATTTCCCAGTGCAATAGAAATCCTGCATTTCAATCAAAGGATTAGGATACCTTCAGGTAGACATACCAGTAGCATAAAACTTACAAGCAGGAATAAATCAGGAGAAATGGGAAAAAAGAAGAAGCTTAAATCATATATTTCATAATGTATCTATGATTTAATGCAATCTAGAGATCCTTTTCTTTCTTACTTTCTGAGAATAGTTATAAATGACGAAATAAATGAAAATATTCAGCTAGGTTGCTTAATGTCACTGCAGACAGAATATTATTTTTGTTTATTGTAAACAAGAGCCCCAGAAACCTATTCTGCTGTCTAAACTACAGTCAAATACACTATACTATTTGGATCTGGAATGGAACCATCTTAGTTTGTAAAATAAGCATCATATGTGGACTCCAGAGCTTTCACGGACTTGGTAGATGTAGCTGTTAAGCCACTCTCAATCCTATTTTAAAAGTCATAGCAGTCAGTCTCCAGTGACTGGATAAAAGTGAATAGCACATTAATTTTTAACAGGGATAAAAAGAAGGGCCCTGGGAACTACAAACAGGTCAGTCATACCTCAGCACCCAGTAAGACCATGAAACAGATCCTCCTGGAAGTTGTGCTGAAATGTGTGGATGACAGAGAGGCAATTAGAGACAGCCAGCATAGTTTCAAAAAGGGTAAACTCTGTCTGACCAATACAGCAGCCTTCTAAAATGAAGTGACAAGAGCTACAGATGTCATCTACCCGAACCTGAACTGTAAGGCCTTTGGCACACCACCTCCAAACACAACATCCTTGCTGCTACTTTGGAGAGATTTGGTCTGATGGATAGCTGGACAAAAAACGGGCCACGTCCAACAAGTTACAATCAACAGCTCAATATCCAAGTGAAAATCAATAATGAGTGGTGTCCCCCAAGGATGCACACTGCAACCAATGCCAGTTAATATCTTTATCAATGACATAGATGAAGGCATGGAGTGCACGCTTAGGAATTCTCCACAGGACACGAAGCTGAGTGGTGCTTTTGATTTGCTGGAAGGAAGGAAGCCATACAGAGGGACCTTGGGAAGGCTTGAGGTGTGGGTCCACGAGGTTCAATAAGGTCAAGATCCTGCACGTGTGTCAGGGTAACGCCCAGTGTCCATATAGACTTGGGTATTGACAGCAGTCCTGCAGAGAAGGACCTGGATATATTGATGGATGAAAAATTTTACTTAAACTGGCAATGTTCACTTGCAGACCAGAAAGCCAATCATATCCTGGGCTGCACAAAAAGTATGTGCAGCACAGTGAGGGAGGTGATCTTTCCCCTTGACTTCATTCTTGGCAGAGTCCATCTGGAGTACTTCCTCAGGTTCAGGGGCCCCTGGGACAAAAAAGACATGGACCTCTTTGGTGGGTCAAGAAGGTGACCACAAAAAGAGCCAGAGGCCTGGGACACCTCCGTTGTGAAGTAAAGCTGAGAGAGTTGGGGTTCTTCATCCTAGAGAACGGAAGTCTGCAGGGAGACCTTCTTATGGCCTTTCAATACATAAAGGAGCCTTATAAGAAAAATAGAGAAAGACTGTTTGCCAGGGCCTGTAGTGAGAGGACAAGGGGCAAATGAAAGAACATCAATTTAGATTGGATGTATCAAAAGACACTTTTTACAATTAGGGTAGTGAGACACTGCAACAGGTTGCCCAGAGAAGTTGTAGATGCCCATTATTCACGATTGTGTTTGGTTTATGTGGCAAACTAACAGGAGGACCTGCCCCCATGTAGGTCAGAAGCAACTGGCTCCATTATGGACTGGCTGCTGGCAAAGGCTGATCCCATCACAGATGTTGGTAGCAGCTCTGGGATAACAGATTTATGAAAGGGTGAAAAACACTGCAAAATAACACCTGGGAGAAAGGAGTAAGAAAATCTGAGAGAAACAGCTCTGCAGACACCAAGATCAGTGAAGAAGAAGTGCTCCAGGTGCTGGAGCAGAGATTCTCCTACAGTCCAGAGAGAAGACTATGGTGGAGCAGATACCTAGTCTGCAGCACGTAGAGGACCTCACTTTGAAGTAGGTGGATGTGCCCTGAAGAAACCTGCATCCCGTGGGGAGACAGTGCTGGAATAGGCTCCTGGCAGGAACTAAGGCCTGTGGAGAGGAGACCACAGAGGAGTAGGTTTTCTGGCAGGAACTGTGACTGTCTGAGACCCACACTGGAGCAGTCTGTTCCTGAAGGCCTGTACCTCATAGAAAGGATGCACATTGGTGCAGTCCATAAAGAACTGTGGCCTCTGGGAAGGACTCACACTGAAGAAGTTCACAGACGACTGTCTTCAGTGGGTGGGACTCCATGCTGCTGCAGGCAAAGGGCATGAGAAGGAAGGAATGGCAGAGACAGCATGTGATGAATCAAATGCAAACTTCATCCCCCCTTATCCTCCTGAACTTATTGAGGTGGCAACGTAGAGCACTCAGGAGTGAAGCTGAGACTGTGAAGAAGGGAGGGGTGGAGAAAAGGTGTTTTTAGATTTACCCTTGTTTCTCATTATCCTATGCTATTTGATAAATTAAATTAATATCCCCAAGATGAGCCTTTTTTGCCCACGATGGTGATTGGTGAGTGATGTCCCTCTCCTTGAAGCACAAGTTTTTTGTCATATTTTTGTCCCCATCTTGTTAATGAAGGGGGAGTGACAGAGTGGCTTGGTGGGCCCCTGGTGACCAGTCAAGGTCAACCTATTACAATGAGGCTTTGAGCAACCTGACTTAGTGGAAGGTGCCCCTTCGTATTACAGGGGGAGTGGAAATGAATGACTTTTGAAGGTCCCTTCTAACCAAAACCATTTTATGATTCTGTGATCTTGGAAAAAAATAGTTTCCTTTTTTTTCCATGTACAAAAGCAACATAAAAAACCCAAAATAAAGTAAACCAAACCAAACCAAACCAATCAACCAACCAAACAAACTCCAAATCAACTTATATATCTATTTGCCTTTTAAAAAAATTTCCTGTCTTCCTATCTATTTTTTTTTGTCTATTTAATTTTGATCATTTTTGATGAAATGGACTACAAAGGTCTGGACTATACACAGTAGCTTTCTAACTCAGATACATTTGTAAGAGCATCATTTTAACAGACTTCTTGCTGCCATTATTTTCAGTTACTCCTCTGCACTGGATTAGAACCAGAGGGCTAACAAGAACTATAATTGGCTAATACTGATGCTGTTCAGCTGCTCTCACCAGAACAGGCTAATGATAAAATGTGAGGGTTAGGCATCTCTAAGTGGTATACGGTAAAACATGAGTAGACCACTACAATAACCATGAATTCTCTTCTTAATCTGGATTCTGACAACAAATCCTTTGTCCTCTTAACTGCTAAAGCAGGGAGTAAAATTGCTACCTCAATAATTTGTGCTGGTTTTTTATTTAATGTTCAGCATCCAATGAAAGAACAGGCTATTAAAGCAGGCAGCCTGAGTTGTTCAGCAGAAAAGTGAGTAACCTAACCCACCAGTATGCAGCAACAGCCACAATGGGAGAGGCATGGAGAGGTTACATCTATTATGTTTTACAGTTTTACAAAACTGAGTATAGAAACAGATACCAGGACATAATCTAGCAATAAAAAGAAAGTTGCCCATAATAAGGTATTCACTCAAGATTGGTTCATTGTCTTGTAATATTTTGGGCATTTGCCATATTCTGCTTTAATAAAAATTTAATAGTACAATAGGTACAAAAAAAAATCCTCTTCAAAAGGAATCTGTCTGTGAATAAAGCATCTGGAATGTTTTAAAATGAATCAAGAGTCCAAATGCTAAAGGGAAAACCAGGCCCTTTGTAAAAAAAAAAAAATTAAACAATAAAACTATGAAATGTGGACGGAGACAGTGGCATACTTTCCTCTGAAAATTGTATTAATAAATTCTCCTATAGGAGACTTGATTTATGTACTCAAGTCCATTGTTTATCAGACATTAAACACAGAATAATTCTATTGCACAAAAAGCAGAAACACTGGCAGTAGGAGTAGTGTTATGAGTAATAGACAACTATAATGTATCAGTGCTGCCTGCAAGAACACTAACAACGTACATGAACAATACTTTCGCTTGCCATTATGCCCGTAGTTGTTTTAGTTGTGATACTAAGGATGAGTGCTGTCTACAAATCCCTGGAAGTCTTTCTATCTCTTCCTGTACTCTACCAAGTCCCAGGTAGCTACATCAAACCAACTGATAAAATCCTGCGGTATTTGGAGATGGCTACTGGTGGAAAGGGCAGAAGTGAGAGAAGCAGAAGTTTTTTGACAACTGAAATACATTTAATTAAAAAAGGTAAACTTACAATTTTCATGTCTAAGGCTAGCACTACAGCACACAAATCATTCAGGACAAAAATGGAGACAAGCAACCCAGAAATAAAACTAATTTATTAATATGATTTGCAAGTAGTTTTTATTACCTGAAGGAGAGGAATCAAGTTTTTCTTTCCCAGCTTATCACAGATTTCCTTTACAAAACATCTTATTTTATTCTAGATTCAACCTATTTAAACATTCCTATATATGCAGTAAAAAGTGTGGCTTCTAACAAGTCTTGTTTGTTATACCAGGACTAAGACATCTCAGATTGTCTCAACGTGAACAAATAAAACAGAATTCGTACTTACCGATATGTCATCACTAAAATCTATTTCATCCAAATCAAGGTATTCAGGAGCTTCCATTATTCTTCTATGGACATTTTGGGTGAGTCAGCACATAAGTAAAGACCTAATTAAGACAAAAGAAATGGATTGTCTTTAAATAAAGAGTCAAAACCACATAGAAATGGTTCATACAGTTGGCATACATAGCAGTATGCTATACTTGCTATCAGCAGATTACTGAAAACATTTAACTTGAATACTAAACTCTATCATAACCTAATCCTAAAAGCTAAATATGATTTGCCACATCTACTCTGCATATCATGAAGCAGACATTTCAATCTTTAGGGTGAATGGCTAAGCAGTACTTAAAATGGAAGTCAAAAATGCTTGATTCAGCATCATTCAGTCCCTCCAGAAGCTCAATACAGGTGTAAAGATCTAAGCTGTTGAAAACCCTCGTAACCTTGCAATCGTACCTGTGTTAAAGATGCATCTTCTCTTAAGAATGCAACTTCTGTTACTACAATTTTCCTCTCCCCAAGATGGCAGAAAAGAAGAGAGAATCCTGTTGTGCACAGAAAACAAAATCCTATCACACTTTTTCTCTGCTTACAAGTTGAGTAGCACCCAGCCCAGCCAGAGCTTTACAGATGAATGGTGTACCACCACTCAGCCTGCGAGTGCACAAAGCACAAAACAGTAATGAAGGTAAAGCCAGAATTATATCAGTGTGTACATATTATCAGGGGGCTTAACCATTTTCTCACAGCAAGAGAAAAAGAAGAGAAAATCCTCTTGCAAAGCAAAAGTCATTATGTAGATTTGAATAAAGTGTAGCTTAAACAATCAGAACATCAAAAACAATAACCCCTCATTCTTAATTCTAACTAGAATGAAGGTGTGTGTTATCACTACACACAAGTGCAACAGAAGTAAAAGTAGAAAAGGAAGCTATTTTAAAGGAAGCTGAACAAGGAAAATGTAATGCATTTTTAAATACTATGAGGCATTACATAACTGTTAAGTATTATTAGGAAAGAAAATAAAACCCTTCTAGTACTCGTACACAACAAAAGGAAATGCCTGAAGGAAAAAAATAACACAAGCCCAGTTTATTCATATGACAACTGCCAAGAAATATGTCAATGAGTAATGAAGTCAGCTGTGTCGGTCTAAATAAAATCACTGTGTGAAACATTCATATGCATTTAAGAATTTCCTAGGATAAAGGGTCTGAAAAAAATGCTTTTTTGCAGGTGTCATTGGCAAACAAACCTCAGTCATTAATCTCCCTAATAACAGACTATCCAAGCACAAAGCTGGCCTTAAGACACCTGTTCTTGAGAAGTTATTAGAAAGTGAACCAAGAGGCACCTACAGCTTTAATAGATGGAAAAGCAAATTTTGTTTCTCACCAAGTTACTGAAGATAAAGCACTATCAGCATCATTTTCTCATTAAATGAATTTACTGGTTCTGGCTGGCATGGAGTTAATCTTCTTCACAGTAGCTAGTATGGTGGTGGGTTTTGGATTTGTGCTGAAAACATTATTGATAATTCAGGGGTGCTTTCATTACTGCTGAGCAGGGCTTATGCAGAAACAAGGCCTTTTCTGCTCCTCACCCCACTCCACCTGTGAGCAGGCTGGAGATGAACAAGGAGTTGGGACAGCTGAGACAGGTGACTCCAACTGACCCAGTGGGATATTCCAGACCACATGGCATCATGCTCACCATATAAAGCTGGAGGGAAGAAGGAGGAAGGGGGAGATGTTTGAAGTGATGGTGTTTGTCTTCCCAAGTCAGCATTAAGCATGATGAGGCCCTGCTATCCTGGAGATGGCCAAACACCTGCCTGCTGATGGGAATTGTGAATTAATTCCTTGTTTTGCTTTGCTTGCATGCACAGCTTTTGCTTTCCCTTCTAAACTGTCTTGATCCAATCCATGAGTTTTCTCACTTTTACTCTTCCGGGGTGAGTG
Source organism: Neopelma chrysocephalum (assembly GCF_003984885.1). Taxonomy (NCBI): domain Eukaryota; kingdom Metazoa; phylum Chordata; class Aves; order Passeriformes; family Pipridae; genus Neopelma; species Neopelma chrysocephalum. The sequence continues at coordinate 836,103 of NW_020925585.1, read as the reverse complement.
AGCAAGTGGCTATGTGGTGCTTAGTTGCCGGTTGGAGTCAAACCACACTATGAAAAAGAATTAAAAGAAAAAAAAAACAGATTTAGGAAGGGGAAAAAGTTACTGTGCAAGAGCAGCCTGGAGAGTGAGAATATACGAAGAGCAACAGCTCTGCAGAAACCAAGGTCAGTGAAGGAGTGGGAGGAGGTGCTACAGCTGCTGGAGCAGAGATTCCCTTGCAGCCTGTGGTGAAGACCATGGTGAGGCAGGATGTCCCCCTGAAGACCATGGAGGTCCACGGTGGAGCAGAGATCCATCTGCAGCCCATGGAGGACCAGTTGGATGCCCAAAGGAGGCTATGACTGTGTGGAAAGTTCATGCTGGAGCAGGCTCCTGGCAGCACTTGTGAACCTGTGGAGCAAGGAGCCTATGTGGGAGCAGTTTGCAGGCAGGGCTTGTGACCCTTCTTCACAGAGGTAGAGACTAGCTGTCAGTTTATCACCATGACTATTGATACCAGTTCAAACCAAATTATTAAGTCAGTTTTAGCAAGACAAATGCTGACTGTATATGTCAAATGTATTTGACAATGCTGACTATATATGCCAACAACCAGAGGGTGGTCGGGCACTGGAACAGGCTCCCCAGGGAGCCCGACAGAGTTCAAGAAGCATTTGGACAATGTCCTCAGGCACATGGTGTGATTTCACAGATTTCAGAGAATACTCTGAATTGGAAGGGGCCCACAACGATCACTAAGTCCAACTCTTAAGTGAATGGCCCATACAGGGATCAAACCCACAACTTTAGTGTTATTAGCACCATGCTCTAACCAACTGTCCTGTTGAGGCAGGAGGCAGGAGTTGGATTCGATGATCCTTGTAGGCCCTTTCCAAATTAGAATATTCCATGATTCTAGGACTCTATATGTACTGTCCTACACAAATTAAAAGATTCTATCATTACATCTGGTCTACTCTGGCCTCCAATCAGGAGGCCTGGAGACACACCATTTATAACGCTGCTGATGCTTTTGAGAAAGCACGCAGGATCACTCCTGAGGAGAAAAGACAACGCAGAAAGAATCGAGCCTTGCAGAATATACCATCTAAGGAGTCTTTCTGCTGTGCCTTTTGCAACCGGACATGCCTGTCTCGTATTGGCCTTTTTAGCCACCAACGCGCTTGCAAGAAACGTGGGTAGAGCCCTTCCCAAATCTTCGTTCGCGAAGCCTAGCCATGATGATGATCATTAACATAAGGTGATAAATGCATGAAGTAGGAATGAACATTAAAATATAAAAGTTTAAAGGTTAAAAACATCTATGGACCACATAACATACAAATAGTCTGAAAACAAACTAATGCTTCAATAAGTTTCAGTTTTTCACTGGAATTAAATGGATTACAAAAACGCCCATCCACTATATTTAAAAATCAATGGAAGAGATATATAAAGCTGCTCTAAACATGCCATGCAAGCAATAATCAAGAAGTGACACAGTATTTTTATTTTTCAATTAAAACTGATTTATTCAGTTAATAAAAACTCCAGTAAAAAAAACTTCATAGCTTTAGTAAAAGGACTACTGTTCCTGATTACCACATATCTCAAGATTTTACGACAAAAAATTCTTAACCCTTCAGACTTCTCTAAATTTCAAGAAGCTATTGAGGCAAAAAAAATTGCTGTATCCATGTACAGCTGACAAAAGGACTGCATTTTACCTAGTGATGTACACAACCCTTTAAGTTAATCCACAGTCTTGCATAGTTACTTCTCCAAAATGTTACCTTCTGTCTTTTTAAAAAGATAAAGACTATGAAACATCTAAAGGCCAAAGAGAAAGTTGGTAACCAAAACAAACACATTTCTGAAGATACTGTTCAGTTATACAAAAAGAAAGGGCAAGAGATTAATGTATTCTGTTCGCTACAAGATTTAAATTATTTTGTGATAAGGTACAATTGGACAGCAACTGAAGTCACATACTACAACTAATAAGATTTCCCATGACTATACTTGGAGTTTTAGTCAAAAGATGTACTTTTTTGATACAATTTAATGCAGTAGAACTACAACATGTATAATGCAAACCATATGGTAAGGATAGTCACAGAGTTGTGACTATTTTGAAAGCTTTGCAATGGCTGAGTCCAGCACATTACCAGAAGCATAAACAATCTGAATAACATTCACAAGATCATAAGCACAACTGGTCAAATTCAAGGTAAAAATAATTGCCACCAAAATTGCAACTGCCTGTAATGGAGGACATGAGATGAATAATGTCTTTCCAGTACCAACATCAAAGCAATATAGCCTGTCAGCGGAAATGTTTGACATTTAACCTAAAAATTTTCCTAACTGCGTTTTGGAAGCTAGTAATTTAATATTCCACAAAATTTTAACCCAAAAAAGGGCATTTCCTTTTCTGGCAATTTGACTTGCAGAGAGACACATGCATACACATGTATGTTTTTTACATGCAAAAGAAATCTGGTCTGCTTTCAGAATTCACACCTAAAAGAAGAAAACCACACAAACATAACCCATATGTAATCAAGAAAAATTGGCTTTTTATAGTTTTGTGAAGCAGTTCACTGGGAGAAATCATCAAGCTAACAATTACCACACAGAAACATAGTAATAATAGTATCAGTACAGTAACATATTGCATATGTTGCATTGCAACAGATAATAAACAGAATCCAAAACCAAATTCATCCTTCCCTTTTCAAACATGAGCAACACAGATTTCCTCTGCTGTTGTCCTTCTCAGCTAGAACTAGACATCTGAGCTCAAATCCTGTTGCTAACAAACGCAACAAAATCAGGTGAATGAGGAAAAAAGGGACCAAAAAAACATTTCCAGTATAATATTAATATTACTAATAGTAGCAGTGAAGTATTAGACGCAGGGAACCAAATCATCAAGCTCTGCAAACACTAACACTTCACTCTGGATTGATTACCTGCATATGAAACACTTAAAATTGTTCACAGATTTAATTTTTAAGGTGAATCAAGCCTTGGATTTTTCTATCCACCGTGTCTCAAACAAACAGTCACACCATCAGGAAACCCTAGGGGCCGATGTGCCTTTTGAGGATGAAGAATGTGGGAACAGCAGGAATGTTTTAAAAGTCAGTTCAGCTGCAATGAGCTAACCCATACTAGTGCACATCAGGCAAGAACAAGGCCACTACAGGTGAGCATTTGCTGTCTGGCAATTAACTGAGTGAATGAAGAAACTGATGTGACAGGATATAAGCAAATATCATGTTTAGTTTCTTGTTCTGACTGCTAAATGCAAAACTGTGAAACAAAAAAGCATAACTGATCTTCAGTGACTCCTTTGCAAAAAGGCTGTAGTGAATTCAGTAGTTTCAAAAGGAAACTGATCCAGGACCTCAGACAAAAACAGTCTCAGTGTAGCATGTGAAAGACTAAATCAAAGAGGGAGCACAGGGAAAATGTCCTTTATTGAGCCAAAACAAAACAAGTAATTGAGAAAGCATAACTTTAATTATTTACGGATACATAAATAACAAGAACAAGTAACAATAAAAGATCTGCTGTCAATTAAATGTTTATTTCAGTTGTAACTCAAAGAAATCCTGCTAAATGTCACATGGGATTTTATTTGCCACATCTCAGAACTACTATAACAATATATTTGGGGATTTACTTAAAGTTTCAATCAAATATAAAGTGAATCAGATGTAAAATACTTCTAAGTATTTGCAGCAAAAGGCTGTTTTCTTACAAACAGTTAATATTAAAGATTTAGGCTTTAAATGCCAGCATGCCAAGACAGTTGCTTTTTAATGAGGGGATAAAGTTACAATTTTCAATTATAGGTCTAAGACAACAAAATAAACATACGGCCCTTTCCTAAGCATCAGGAGTTATAGCAGCTCAAGATGAACAAGACTGTGGGCAGAAAGGAAAGACTTTACATCTTTAATTTAAGCACACAGTATGTGTTTCAACTAATGCTTGAAATCTGGTAAGCATTTGAATTTTATTCCCTAACATTAGGAAATACCAAGATCATAAGCCCAAATTTCTTCACTTTCAAACAAATAGAAGAGTGTAATGTTACATTATGTTAAATCTATCTAGCATGCGATGAAAAGCCCAGCACCCAACTAAAATCTACAGATGAGGAAGGCACGTCATCTTGTCAGCACTAGGAAATATCTAAAACTGAATTCAGTTCCTCCATCCTCAAATTATGCTGTAACAGTGAAGTTCTACCAAAAACTAATTTAGTCTTCCAACCTTATTTAATACACAGTCTGAGGAAAGCACTACAGTATGTTCAGGAGGTCTGCCATGATTTGGGGATGTGAGAATGGGACTGTTGAATGAAAGCAAGTAGGGTCCTAACAGAGTTAGTCTGGGCTAGCACTACCATCTCTGCAGCTATCATATCTCTCACTGCTTCTTACGCCTCCTGGTGCCTGGCTGTGTGTTGTCTTGTACTAAAGACTATGTGTTCTTTTAGACAGGTATTGTGTGGTCACTCTACATTTGCCTGGCTTTTCATATAGCTGGTGTCCTTGTTTATTAACAGAGCTTTGTGGTGCAAGAGTGATTCAATTAAACAACAAACTTGATACAAATACACTGCAGTGGGCTCTGGAAGAGGTCACATTTGAAGCTTTGTAGCAGATCCCCAGGACAACTGAAAATCTTTATTTGCTAAATACAAATGGTGCCTTTGCAGGTGGTAAATGCAGAAGTCAAGGAGAAAGCATCAAAAACATAGAAAGCATGCAGTTCCACTAGAACAGAATAGAACAGTTCAGTTGAAAGACACCTACAGTGGTCATCTAGTTATGAGTAATACATTAAATTTAACACTATACATACATGCACTCTTAGAAGACCCCAGCTTCTCATTGATATTTATATTATTTTTATTATTTCTAAAGGGGATATAATCCATAAATTTTCAAGTATATGACTTTGAGACTACAAAGAGCAACAATGAAGCTCAAATGGAGGTTTATTTGCTTTCCAAGCCTAGTACTTCAACTTCACATGTTCAAATAAAATGGCAATATAACACAGACTATGTTGACATTTTTAAGTCATATATGGGTTTGTGAAAAGATAATGCACTCTGAAGTGCATTGTGCAACCAACTTTTGTTACTTCTAGGGCTCCCAAAGTGTTTTTCTCTGGTTACATGATATAATTTTTTTCTTCACTTGTCCTTAAAATTACCTATCCAGTCAAATTTCAAATATAAAAATAAAAAGGGAAGGCTCAATAGGAGCAGTAGGAGATATTAAAGAGTTAAGATGAATTTTAAATAATAATTTATTGTAAAAAAAAAAGTTACAGTGAGGCTGAAAAGTTAAGTGATTTATTTCAGTGAAGGAATGAATTCTGTGACCAGGATTACCTAATCCCTTATCGCACTTATTCAGCAATATTCCCAAGTTTAAAAGTTCACAACAGCAATTCATAATAGTGTGATACCTCTAAAGCAAGTAAAAATAAAAGCATTGCTTTTAATCACCACTCAAGAACCATCGATGCACAAGCTACACTGACAGGACAAGAAGACAGAATTCAGCAAAGCACAAGATAAGAACAAATGTATTTGTTCCCAGCCAAGCATAATCGACCTTCTCCTAGTCATATACCTGGACTTCAAGAACACATATTTATCCATATCATTTGCATATAAAGGAGGTGATTGTCCCACTCTGTACTGGTGGAGCCTCACCTCAAGTCCTCTGTCCAGTTTTGGGTGCCACAGTATAAGAAGGATCTAAAGGTATTAGAGAGTGTCCAAAGGAGGGCAATGAAGATGGTGAAGGGCCTTGAGGGGAAGCCATATGAGAGTGGTTGTGGTCACCTGGTCTGTTCAGCCTGGAGAAGAGGAGACTGAGGGGAGATCTCATCTCATTGCAGTCTACAATTTCCTTGTAAGGGGAAGAGGAGGGGGAGGTACTGATCTCTTCTCTGTGGTGACCAGTGACAGGACCCGAGGGAACTGCATAAAGCTGTGCCAGGATAGGTTTAGGTTGGATACTAGAAAAAGATTCTTTTGGTGGTTGGGAATTGGAACAGGCTCCCCAGGGAAGCGGTCATGGCACCAAGCCTGACAGAGCTAAAGAAGCGCTTGGGCAACACTCTCAGACACGTGGTGTGATTCTTGGGGCTGTCCTGTGCAGGGCCACGAGTTGGACTTTGATGATTCTTGTGTTTCCCTTCCAACTCAGGATATTCTATGATTCTACGATTCCTATGGAGTCCTAGGGGAGACGTGCAGATAACGTGTGCTCACAGCCCAGAAAGCCAGTCATATCCTGGGCTGCATCAAAAGCAGTGTGGCCAGCAGGGTGAAGGAAATGATTCTGCCCCTCTGCTCCCCTTTGATAAGACCCCATCTGTACTACTGTGTCCAGCTCTGGAGTCCTCAGCACAGGAAAGACATGGACCTGCTGGAGTGGGTCTGTGGGAGGGTCACAAAAACAACCAGAGGGATGGAAGACCTCTCTTGTAAGGAAAGGTTGAGTGAGTCAGGGTTGTTCAGACTGCAGAAGAAAAGGGTCCAGAGAGGCCTTATTGCAGCTTTTCAATACGTCAGAGAGGGCTTACAAGAAAGGTGGGACAGACTTTCTAGTAGGTCCTGTAGTGGTAGAACAAGGGTTAATAGTTATAAACTTAAAGAGGCTAGTTTAGGCTAGATATAAGGAATAAATTTTTTACAGTGTGGGTGGTAAAACACTGGAACAGGCTGATGAAGAGGTGGTAGATGCCCTATCCCTCAAAACATTTAAGATCAGGCTGGACCGGGCTCTGAGCAATCTGATCTAATTGTTTTCCCTGCTCATTGCACGGGAGCTGAACTAGCTGACCTTTAAAGGTGCCTTCAAACACAAACCACTCCATGATTCTATGATTTCCAACAAGTCATATGGAAGTAGGTAATAGTATATGGTTCACCTACTCTATCTTCTACTTCCATGAATTTAATGGAAAATTCATCACAATAAAGACTGATACTATGTAAGTAAAATGCATGTCAGCAGGCACAGAGTGAAGATAGAGTGTGTTTATTAAGACACAGTTCCTTGCAGTTGTTAGGTTTGTTGGGTTTTTCTAGCACACATATTTTATGGCAAGTGTTACTCTGAGGATGACATCTGTAACTAACGTACAAGCAACTTTGCCATTAATATCCGCATGACTAAGATGTTAGCCATCTTAAGGCAAGGAGTGTCTATCTGGCAATTAGGAAGCATTTCCTTCTTGCTTTTCTAAATACTAGTCCATTTAGTTGTCACATGACTAACCACTACATTTAATATTAAAAGACAGTGATTCTACTCCTTCATTTGCAAAAGAACACAGCAACATAACAAAATGAAACTAATATTCAGGCTACTGAGTGGTCTGACTAACTGAAGAGTCATTTTTACTGTTTTTACTGTAACACAATTTGAAAGACATCTCCTTACTGCAAACCACGACAGATTTCTTATAGTAAAACCATCATTTCCACCCTCTAGGTTTATATTTCCTTCAACATTCATGCATTAAAAAAAACTGGACTTCAAGCATTCAGCCAGAAATACAGACTTGAGCATTTTGGAATAAGGTCTAGAAAAATAAAGTTGTTTGTTTCAATTAGCCTTGAAGGAGAAACCTTTGGATTTGGAAATTAATAGCTGTTATTTCAAAACTGAAACAGCACACATGATTCAAGCACTGTACAAAAGCTGATGCACTGCCTGCTTAACTTTAATGACAGGATCAAAACAAATAAGAAGTCAACTGATGTGCTGAAAAAATTTCACTGGCTTTGATTAATCTATGATTTTATTCCCTTTGAACTACTACAAGGCTATTTGTTCTTAATATGAAATATCCACAGTCATGCAAAATTAATATGCTTACTTCAGAGCACTCTAACTTATATGGCAACTGTTCCAGTTCTTTCATAACAGCTAAATCTTTCTGTATGCTTTAGGACTCATCGACATGCAGATCAAAACCAGATCAAACAACCTGCCTTTGTAAATTACATATGTACATATATGTATAAAAGGAGGGGAAAACTAGGCAGAAACCTCACTAGAACACAGAGCAAGAATACGCACTGCTCCATTGTCGTAACTTACTTCTATAATGTCACTGTCTGTAGTGATCTGTTGTCAACAGAGGCCAGACTAGGACAGCAGCCTTACTGGACACTCAGTCTGCATTTGGAGTGAAACATAGAGCTGCTGCCTTGGATGCAATCCACAGACAAGCTGTGAGAAAAGCAGGTGGTGGGATTTACTAACATCTTAGCTTTTGCACGAAGTGGAATCTTGCCTGGCTTTGCCACTTACCCCGTTGTCAACTCATGCTAGCAGGAAAAGCAGTGCTTTAACCACGCACAGAAGTACAGCTTCTCCTGAGTGCACTGCAGCACTCCACTTTAACATGCTGCTGTATGCACACACAGGCTCCATAGAGTAGCTATAATCATTAATGTCTATAAGCTCATTCCTTATTTAGTAATTTTCTGGATAAAAAAAGAGATTCTACCTGTGAGGAGAGATTAAATGAAACAATGCACTCTTCATTCTTAGCCATTTTTTGTTAAAGGTCATTAAACTAGTCAAGCATGGAAAATATTCTGTAGTTCTTGTTTCCACCGCTGCTTTCATGCCACTTACCTAAACTGTGGTGTACTACTTCCTGCCAGCCACTGACCCTATTTTGGCATGAGGCCTGCTCCTTCCACTTGTTTAAAAAGGGTCTTTAAATGGTAATGAACTTCTGCTTCTTCCTTTAAACTGCTCTATGAATATGTGTCTAATATCATGATTATCCTTGGTTACCATTTGTCCCCAAAATCAATTTTTTCAGTCTTCCCACTAAACACATTTGTGACATCATGACTCTAAAATAACAAAGTGTTTCTGCTCAATGTAGAGAATAATAGTTCTCAAATCTCTGTTAGAAGAGAAATACTAATGTCCATTTGAAATTGCCCTTGTGAATTTAAAAACCAGCCACCTAGAGGCATAAGAAACAGTCACAAAATAAAGCAGGCTACTTAAAGTGTGACGTTCTTATCATTCATGTATGAAATGGTCACTTCTCACAAAAAAGATCAGCATCATCCCCATGAAATACAATTTATTTTCTCAAATGAAATGTTCCAATGGTTTCAAAAACGATACTTCAGGCAAACAGTGCACTTACAAGCAGAAATTTTAACAGCAAAGACTGAATTAAAAAATTATTTTCCATCAATAAAAATCAATTTTCAGAGGTACACTGCTGACTCATATCCAGCTGCCTGTCAACCAGCACCCCCAAGTCCCTTTCTGATGAGCAGCTCTCAAGCCACTCCTCCCCAAGCCTGTAGTGCTGCATGGGGTTGCTGTGACCCAAGGGCAGGACCCAGCACTTCACCTCGTTGAACCTCATGCAGTTGTGCTTAGCCCATTGATCCACTTCTCTCTGTAGAACCTTCCTGCCCTCAAGCAGATCAACACTCCTACCCAACCTAGTGCAAATTTACTGAGGGTGCACTCAATCCCCACATTCAGATCATCAATGAAGATGTTAAACGGGACCATCCCCAAAACTGAGCCCTGGGGAACGCTGCTGGTGACCGGCCACTAACTGGATTTAGCTCCATTCTCTACAACTCTCTGGGCCCAGTCATTCAGTCAGTTTTTTACCCATCAGAGAGTCCACCCATCCAAGGGTGAGCAGCCAGTTTTTCTAGGATGGTGTCGGAGATAGTGTCAAATGCTTTATTGAAGTCTAGACAGGCTATATCCACAGCCTTCCCCTCACCTACTGTGTTACTTTGTCATAGAAGGAGATCAGGTTAGTCAAGCAAGACCTTCCCTTCGTAAATCCATGTTGGTTGGGCTTGATCCCCTGGTTGTCCTGCATGTACCATGTAATGGCACTCAGGATGATCTCTTCCATAACCTTGCCCAGAACCAAGGTCAGGCTGACAGGCCTGTAGTTCCTCGGATCATCCTTCTGACTCTTCTTGTACATGGGCATTACATTTACTAATTCTCAGTAAACCAGGACTGCTGGTACATAATTGAGAGTAGTTTGGCCAGTGTTTTTGCCAGTTCCCTCATTATTCTGGGGTGGATTCCATCAGGACCCATGATCCTTAAGGTCCCTTCCAACCCAAGCTGTTATATGATCCTATGATCAATAAGTGTTTGCAGACTCTTCTTTTCATGGGATTCTTTCAAGCAGATCTTTGAAAAGATTTATGGACTGTTATTTATGGTGGTTATTACATTAACAATGAATTCTTCCTCTAAGCATTTATTATCTATTATTTTGCTAGTTTGTAAATGTGTGTGATAACAGAAAATTTCAAACACTGGATCTCATAATGCTAATAATGTAAGATACCCAACATCGAAAACTAAACCCAAGGCAGAGATGAAGACTAATTTTGCATTTTATATTAATTTTTTCAAAAGTTGGTATTTTTCATTTTAGTGTCCTTTTTATATATTGAAGAATTTAACAGAGATAAGAACAAAAAAGAGAAAATCCTGTTTAAAGGCTTCTTAGGGTATGTAGAAACAGAAATACCTATCAAAATAATTGTTTGCATAATCACGACATAAACAAGCTGCTATTAGGCTGTACTTATCATTTCATTATGCTGCTCATTATGACCAAGATATCCTGTTTGTTCTGCCTGTTCAAACAGAAAAAAAACAACCCTCTTCACGAAAGCAATTCTTTAACAGTGTTTCAAAAGGAAGCTGGAGCTGGTAAACACATGTTCTTATGGGAAATTGCCATAATCCTGACTATATCCCAGCAGGCTTTGAAAATATTTCTCACAAACTCTCTTATATAAAATCTAGAACATATGTATGACAGACGATGCTTCACATCCTTTTAAGGAACTTGCTAGATTAATGAAGAGGACTTTAATCTTGCTTTTCCTTACAGATGTCTACCTTTTGCTAAAGGTATTCTGTAGTATTTGTTTTCCCTCCTATTTTCATGATTTCTGCAGTTTCATGAATCTGCAAAAGAGGCTATGGAAGTTTACATCTAGACCCCCTACTGACAGCATCTTACTGCAGGTTTCTAAAGAAGTACACCCAACACAGTCTATTGATAAATGCATTTCATTATCTCTGTACCACTATGCTCCTACCATTCTGCCAGGGCAATATTCAGAGAAATCAATACAGTTGTTATTTTTTATGTAGTTGCTAAGAGGATTTGAAACTGATCTCACTTTTTTTTTTTTTATTACCATTGACTGATATGCCAGAAAGAACACAAACAGATCAACACAGCTCCCTTACTAATTGTCATTCAGCTGAATATCTATAAGCCATTAGGGACATATAAAAGTCACAAATTTCTGGATGGGGAACACTAACATTGATGAAAATTTTAAAAAACTTCACCACTTGGAAAACACAGATTACTCTTTAGATTCTAAAATGGACAGCATGGTTTCCTCAGCTATGTTTTCTTCACTATTTCTTAACTGAGTTTTTGCCTTCTTGCATCAAACAAGACAATTCAGTTAAAGGAAACCAGACCACACTAGACATGGAAACATTCTGAATGCAACCAGAGAAAAATGCAAGAAATATCTTGAACTTTTTATTCCAAATATAGTTCTTTGATATTCCAAATCAGAAACCTAGCAATTAGTCTTTCTGAAGAGCTCTGTGATCCAATATCACCTACTGTAATTATCTATTTTTACCAAAACCAGAATCAGTAGCAATCAGAACTCTGCCAGGACTACTGTGCATGTTGTCTCATGCATCATCTTCTTTCTCAAATGTTATTTTTTCCAGAATCATTTTCCAGACAGATGAACAGCCATGCCTCATTGTCTTCTACTCATTGGAACAATCCTGACCTTTACGATTTGTGCAACTTGAAATTAAGCATTTAAAAGACAGCACAGATTAGAAAAGACAGTGCTTCTGCCCTGTGTAATTTACTAAATTTTTAAAAATAAAGGAGAGAAAAAGAAAAAAAACAGACCTTTAGTGAATATACAGAAATTTATAACTGACGCCCTCCATGTTGAAATATCACAGATGGTAAGATTAATTTTTAAATGAGTGTTCCTTCTTTACCACATGCAAAAATATTGCAGTAGTATTTTTAACTTTTTGGATGTCAGTTGGCCACAATGACTTGCTACTACAGTTGGAAACCAGACCACAAATGTTCTACCACTAAAGTTTAAATCTATCTCTTGGTTTTGACTCCATGCTATAAATTACTAAAACAAACAGAAAAACTTTTCACTTGAACTTCTGTTACTTTCTATCCAGGAGTCTACTCTCGAGACAACTATTCAGACTTCCCTGCTCTGTTACATGTGACTCTCAAAGCCCAATATTTTCAGTGTTCTGCCTAGAGGATTCAAGCTACTTCTGTGGGTGTCAGTGTTAATTAAGGACACATGGAAAGGAAATGAAGGAGCCAAAAAGCAGCCTTGTTGTCTGGAAAAACACCAGAATACATGGACATGGGTGACAACAGTAGGAAAAATCAGAGCTGGATAACAGGAAATGTTTGCAGCTGACAGAAACAGTTTAGTTAGTGCCTCTTTTTCAAGCATATGAAGAAGCTGAATGAAGGAAAAAATCAGCCTTAACTGAATGAAAAACTGGGGCAATGACCTCAAAACTTCAAATGTAACTAAAAAAAACCATAGAAATGATAACAAGGATGAGCCTATATTTTATTTTCTTTTTACATATTCTACTCAATCTTCACTAAACATGTAGTCACTCATAACTTTATCCAGATCATGTAGTTAGCTAGACAGAGAGAATCTCGGTGATAAATCAGAAGGGAACAACAGAGATACACTTACTTATTGACTAATTTGAAATTAACCTTTTTACTCTGTTGTAGCTTTATTTTTGCTACACCAACTACTTTTCTGTTTGCGGTGACAGAAAAGCATGCCAAAACCAGATAATTCCAATCTCTAATAACTATTAACTAACACCCAATTCTGATTTCCGGAAGCTAGCCTTCACAAGTGAAATGATACAATCATATCACTTGGGATGACCACTGAGAAGGACTGTAATTTAAGATACATGAACTGTATGCCTGAGCCTCTTATTGTACAAAGAGAAGAACTCAGCTCTCTCTACTGAGCTATCATCACCATTTCCAGACCCCCTAACTCCTCTACCTCTGTTGAGATAGCCTGAACTCCACACACAAACTCTTCTCTCATGATGACTCTTGGGCCCACCAGGAACAGCTGTTACATTTAGTACAACATGTTGACAGGGATTTGAAAGAATGTATGGCCAAATGTATGACCACAATCCCTTATTTTTTCCTTAAAAATTATACCAACCAACATTTCCACTTCTAGTTCTGGAAGGGTATAAAAGAATAAAATTAGAAACTCAGAATAGATCTATTTACTGAGAGGGAAAAAAACCCAACAACAACTGAAACTGAGAACATCTGGCAGACAGCAGCTTAGCATCACAAGCAAGCATGTAGTTGTCCACAACTGACAAGTAAGCAGAAACAGTGATTGGCTAGATCTGGTTTAAAATCTACACAAGCAATTTAGTATCAATGCTATAATGTTTAGTTTTTAAGTAAACAATATCGTCATAGGAAAGTAGTAGCACTACAATTTGTAGCACTACAATTTGTAGTTTTATTAACATAATTTTCTGTATCTATAAAGCAAATCATCAGTCTTGGCAAGTGACCAAGGTATAAGGGTAGTCACTTCACTGGGAATAAATGCAGTTGGCTAGGCAGTGTTGTAAGACTGTTATTCCATTTTTCCAACAAAGGAGTATTTCTTTTACTGTCTCTTTTTCACATACACTGAAACACGCAACAACACTCCAGTTAGGGTCTGTCCCAGTTTTAGGAAAAAAGACAGCTTTAATCCTACTTAGAACAAATCAGCACCAGTTGCAACTGTTTAAGAGATTATTTCTTTTAAACAAGATTCAACCTTTTCCATTCACTTGTTACAAAGTAAAGGGGCAATACATCTGGTGAGCAAGGAGGAACAAGGATTTCCTGGTTTGTATATCCCACTACACAGCAAAAAGCATTGCCAATTCCAGAAGTTGAATTTTGGAATACTGTCAAAATTGTGAACCTTATGTGGCCCAGGATATTCATGTGGTATTTCAATTATAGATGATTCCCTGATATTTATCACAGCCATATAGTCTGAAAAGAAACTCTGAACTGCTATGTCAGTTCAGCACTCAGCTGCTGCTGCATACAATCTTACGTTGCTTGTTATCCAGCAAATCTGTCTTTCAAAAAGTATATTTTTGCTACTCAAAAATCAGTTGTAACTCTCACAAATGCTCTTAGGAGATGACATATGTCTTACAGTTCCAAGGAGAACCCTGTCTGGGCAAAGAAAAGAGTGTACTGTCTGCAGGTGTCAGAGTCTTCTGTGAGCTGGTGATTGAGGCTCATGTAAAATATGAATGTCCCTTATGTCATCACCATCAGCTCTTTTTTGTGAATAGTTGGGATATCATACTAAAACCTTACATAAACTATAGTACAGATACTGTCCTGAATAGGCATTTATTCAGACACACAAATTTTGCAACTTTATTGCCTTAAACCCAATACTGAGTTTAGAGAAGGCAGAATAACTAGGGCAGGTGAATCCTGAATCTGTCTGAAATCCTGGATCCAACAGTCTCCAGCCCTCATAGCCAAGTTTTCAAAGATCTGACCAGTAATGAAGAATTTCATCCACTTCGGCTATTCAAACACTCACAGATGCAGCACCGGCACAAGTGCTGATGAGCTACTGAATTTTGTAGCATTACTGTTCTTTGAGGATTTGCAGAAATACATGCAGAGCCATAAAGTGCTGGAGAGTCACACAAAGAAACTAAGTGGCTTATGGAAGAGCTTCTGACAAGAGATTAAGCACATCTGTAGAACTGTAAGTGGTAAAGACACTAATCTCTCCTTCAACTCACAAATTCAAAGAGTCCATCACCAAAATACTTATGAAGCCACATTCTTCCCTGCAAGATGACTCAACTTTCCATTTGCCTGCAAGTTAGTTAATGCTTTTACAAATTCTATAAAAATCTAGCAGGACCTTTTAAGTATAGAATGCTTAATCCTTTAATGCCAAGGAAAGTGGATCTTTCCTTAAGGAAAGTCAAGTTTAAGGAAGATCTTTCAGAATCAGCTGGAAGTCTCAATAGGACAGAAAATACTGTTGCATGCTTGTGTATATAGAAATTAGGACTGAATATAATAAGCGATTCTACAGAATATCCCACTCTACCTAATCTACAACAGAACCTTAAATTCAGATTTACACTAAACAACCAGATGGGATTTATTGCTAATGTAACTGAGATTCACCTACCCTTCTGAAATCCAGGGTTGCTACTTCAGCTGGTCTCCCAAAGTGAACTCAGGTGAAGCTACTTTAATCCCGAGAAGTTGTGACATACATGTACCTTTCAATTCAGATATCTGAAAAGCTCCCTTTAAGTCTAGAAAAGAGCAAGTATTGATTATCGTCCCACTTTCACCCATGAATGATCTAACAGTACTCCAAAGGGTTTAACTAAGGGATGCAAAAAATTATTACTATCTCTTCTTTAATGTACACTAAATTTAGTTTCCAAAGCATGAAAGAGAATGACTTCCTTCACTCTGCAGAATTACGTAAATACCAGCATTCTTAATTCTATGGAAGCAATTTCCCTCAAAGCAGGTTATTTATTACATTGTCATCCTGAGGGCTCAAGTCTAGAAAAATTGTAATTGCAAATATTTTAAAAAGATTTTCCAAGTGCTGCAATTTTTCAAGCATCCTGATTGGTTTAAACCACTCCATTTATGGGAAAAGAATATTCGTTTCTGTTGGTCCTGGTGAAACTTGTATTTTTTGTGTTGCAGTTGGAAATCTAAAATACACTTATGGAACACTGTTACACTATATCTGTAGTTAAAACATGGTTTTCGCTTTCTCCCCCATCACAGCCATCAGTCTCAGCATGTTTTAAAAAAATAATAAAGAAAGAAAAAAAAAAGCCTTTTTTTTTTTTTAATTTGGATTCCAAACTGTTTCAAGAACCAAAATTACAGCACTGTAATATTTTCTTATGAAGATTCTAGTAAAATTGAATTTATAATTAATCACACTGTACTATCCCTATAATCAACACAATCTCTGAAATTGCAACATTTCAGCAATATGTAAAAAGTGGTTCTGTTAAGAAGGTATATGGAAGGGCTTTTTCCTTTGCTTACTGAATGGTGAAAAAACATAAAGGATATAATATCAATGAATGGACTAAAACAAAATAAAACCAACTGAACCAAAGGGGAAAAAAATACATATCCTACCAAGCTATGAATAACATTTAATTAGACTAGAAGCACAACCTGGTACAATCTGTAACAAAACAAAACATGCACAACAGTGGGAAACCTGCCATTGATATACTTTGTAACACTGATTGTACAAAGGCTCAACTTTAAATTGTGCAGCTAGTAACTAGCTCACTGTACTTCCTCTGGGCTTTAAAAATATTTTCTTAAGCAGAACTAGCCAAAGATGTCTTCAAATACATTTGTTTTGGGTACTGGTAATTCAATGCTAACACCAAACCCAGGTTAAAATAATACATTCACATATAGATCAGGAGATTACATATGACATAACTTTCCATGGAAAGTTATGATTGAGCAGAAACATCAGGAATTAACAATTCTGTTCTTCAATCATTTTAGAAGTGTGAAATCTGACCAGAAAAGCTTTTACTAACAAACTAAGCTTAAAAGATACTCATCTTTTTTCTCTACTTCCTGCAAAATTTTAGGAAGAAAAGCTGCTGCTGCTCCCAAGTGTGACTCCCTGGAGAAAATGTACACACAATCT
The DNA here is from genome assembly GCF_003984885.1 of Neopelma chrysocephalum. Taxonomy (NCBI): domain Eukaryota; kingdom Metazoa; phylum Chordata; class Aves; order Passeriformes; family Pipridae; genus Neopelma; species Neopelma chrysocephalum. Next base: position 819,191 of record NW_020925585.1, on the reverse strand, counting down.
TTGCAATTACTAGGAAAAGTCCACTGCAAATTGAATTTATTACTTTACTAGTGAAAATACAGCAGCTGAACTAACAAAATCAGGTTGAGTGTTGATTTTTTTAATAACTACCTTTTATATCAGCAAATTCTATGGCAGAAATAGATTTTATTTCATGTTACCTATCTGTTCTACTTTTAATACCAATGGCAATGCAGGAAGTTCATAAATGTGAATCCTCAGGAGGCTTACACACATCACTGAGAACAGTAAAATGAATGGTTACACATCTGCAGTCTGAACTTTGAGATGAATACAAGTAAATTGCAAATGCACATTTTTCAAATGATTGCACCCATTATTTTCCACTGACTCATGATTGTTGGCAGAAATGAATAATACATTTTAATATAGTATAGAGATTCAACAATCATAAATACAGAGAGTATATATGAATATATCCATCTTCTCTGCATATGTAATACTAAAGCTATAGGTTTTCATCTGTTTTTAATACTAAAACATCAAATCATTTACAATGCAGAACTGTAATATATATATAGAACACTGCATCAATCATATACAAGTACAAGTGCCATTCAACATGTCTATAAATCCTCCATTAAGCCTAGATTTGAGACTGAACCAAAGACTTACATGGATCAAGTCATGGTCACTTGGAACACTGAGAGACATAAAATGCTGTATTATTTCATGTCAAGATTATTTGCAGCTCACTTCATTATTTCTAAGAATATCAGTGACTGAAATACAGTGCATTCCACAACAAAACCAGTGCTTATTCCCTCTAATTCAGGAGGCAATTGCTAAATGATGATTGCAAGATCAGCTGACCAGACTCCTGAGGTATTTTTCACAACCAGTACATTACTAATGAAAGCAAAGAAAATAGAGCCTTGTGTAGCTATTCAGTAACATTGTTAGAGGAAAGAATTAACTATTTGAATACCAAGAATGCCTTGCTTTGAATTTCTACATTCCCTATCAGGCCTTGTAACATACCATAAGCCATTTGTCAAGACAACCACCACTACTCATCCTGTACAGAAAATGCACAGAAAAAAGAAAATTCAACCACTATATCCTAAATGGAGCCTAAAAGTGTTAAGCCCATGCGTCATCTGAACAGCACTCCAAAGTAACATAAAACTTTACCAACATAAAGAAACACTACAGGAGAAAGAGTGTGTAAGTGTACACGCTGCTCTTGTACTTACTCAAGCAAGACTTGGAGATGTGCTTTTTTAGGAGAATTAAGCAGAACATGCAGAAACTTGCACACGATTCATAATCAACTTGAGAAGAAAGTGATACACAAAAATATTCATGATAGTTTGATTTAACAACAGTTTACTTCAGGTATAATTCGAAAAGTACTGTGCCATAAAAGCATTCACAACTTCTCGTCTTTTGGCAAAGGTAATGAATACTGAACATCTGCAGGGCTGTTGTGAGTTCATGAACTACAGAAATAAAAAATTGCCTTCTTTTGGTAGCCTAGTTCTTATGCAAAAATCCAAAAATAATACACTCTAGTAACAGCATCCACAAGGAACCAGATACTTGGCCCCAAAGTAAGACAGAGCAGCATAGGGTTTATGGCAACTACCGCTGCTAATGTAGGCTCCAATACTTATGTTAGGATGAAATCAAGCATAGCAAGCTCAGCCTTTCCAAACCATGCATTGGTTTGGGGGGAGAGGAGGAATTCTGTGTCAATGTCTTTAATAAAGCAGATGTGACTCATTGCACTCTCATTTAAAATCATTAACTGAGGTTTCTCTTTTTCCTGCTGAATCAACAGCAGCAGCACTGGGGGTAGTACCACTGGGGCAGTGATCCTTCATAACTTTCTGCTCTCAGTACAATCACTTAAATGAAATCATATTATTTGATACAGCAGTTTTGTGACACAAACCCTGGCTTTGGTTTCTCTCCTTAACACCTTGCAACACCGTTATTCACCCTACTTCCGCAGTGGCACTGATCATAGAACAATATGGAATTAATTTAATCAGTATATCATCCCAGTAAATCTTCCTAAAGTACTTGTTTTATTAATTGAAGAACACATTTCATTTATATGTGTTGTTTCAATAAACCAAGCAATCTAAAATATCTTTGTTTAACAAATTTTTAATGCTGAAAGCATCTGTTAGGTCATGTTGGGGTTTGAGGGGCCTTTTTAATTATTATTTTTAGAATGAGAAAAAGGCATTTTTCAGACACTTTCCTGTATATTTCCTTTTCTCATTTAAATTACCTAACCCAAATTCAGTAATTGCCAAGTAGAATTTCAACACCTTGTAGTCCCATTGTGGCCAGTTCAATTATTTCTAGAAATATCCTGGAAAAGAAATAATGCCAAACAGTACTCTCAAATTTGCAACATTCAAATGCTGTATTTGAAGTCAGAAATTTAGAACTTGCCTCATTTACGTTTCCCTGCCAAAATATATATCCTGCATTCAGTCCCATGATGATTTCTTGCTTCATGTGAGCTTTAATTATAGATTCAAAGGAAAATTTCTATATAAGTAACATTTCCTGCAAGGGTCACAATATATCAAGTGAATCCACCATCTGTGTGAAGCCTATGCACCATCTTGCTCTCTGGTCCAAGGCCTGTTTCTCTGCAACAAGGATCAAACCGCTTTCCTATTCTGTCTTCCAACTGCACCCTTTTTTATTCTTTCTCTTTTAATATGTACGGGCGATCAATTCCACTGTCCCATCCTTTGTGCACTGAAATTCACTAGTATATCCAAAGGCTAAACTCTAACAAAATGTGATACTTCAAATTTCAAACTTCCCGTTTATTCAAAGTGCATTCTACTCACAGTCTGGATCTGAGGCACCAGTGTGTGACCAGCAATACACTTCAGTTTGGTATGTGAGTCAGACTTACATAGGGTGCATCACAGATGCATGTATCTGTGCATATGGTGGCCATGGGCCAAAAAAAAAGAAATGTTGAACTCAAAAATTCGCTCACAAGAACTCACTCTCCTTGTCACTCTGACCAACCCACTTTCGAGATTACTTGATGTATCACATCAATTTGATAAATACTGTATGAATATAACACAGGTATTTATTTTTCAAGTAAAGAAATACTGTTAAAAAACTTTTAGCAAACTTTTAACTTTTACTACAAACATGAACTTCCCTCAAAATCAGCAATGACCACTAACATCTATGAAAATATCTTCAGTTTGATAAAATTAAATGAAGACAGGAGAGAAGTTTCACTATTTTTCATACTTTATTCACATATTTTGTTCACAAAAATTCTTAAAAGTTAGCAGTGTAAACTACTGTAAATTTAAGCACTGTCAAACAAGAACCTTTTCTTTCAGTTAAAGTTTGGTGGAAACTGGAAAATTCAGTGAAAAACAGCTAAATTATTCTTCAGAGATCAGAATGCTGTCCTTCAGAAACTGTCATTATTTTTTCATTTGAGTAATGAGAAATAGACTGCAACTGTACTGCTGCAGCTATACAATGCTATTACACATTGAGTATTGCTATCCAATATTAGTTGTTTAAAATATTTAAATATTAGAATATTAAAATATTATGAAGGTAAGACCAATACCAGTGCTCAGTTGTTCAGTTATTAGTGCTCCAACAGCAGCGTGGGATGAGGTGGCAGAAGTTCCAACTTTAGAAGTAGTAATATTATTTTAAGCTGTAATTTTGTAGTGTCTTCTTTCAGAGATTCCTAAAACACTTTACCAAGGGAAAAAGATTTTTGAAACTATGTTAAGGAAACAAACCTCACTACATCAAAAACTACAATGTCACAAAATTTATGCATTGGCACATTCATTAACTGTGCTGGTTTAAAAGTTAACCAGCAGGGGAAATGAACTCAACTCAAAAGAGAGATTATAAGTCAGAATAACAATTTATTAAAATAATACAATAAGTACGATTATGCAGACAGACAATTGGTTCTAACGCACAAAACCCAAATGTATAACCCAGCACCCTGGGGCATGAACAAAAGTGGTGTTCCTTGGCCCCCCCCGAGTCCAAAGTAAAGGGAGCGGGGAAAAACCTGCTGGTGGGAGAGCTGTTGCAGTCTGGTCAAAAAGTGGTGATTGCAGTCCAGGTGAGGGTGGTGGTCTCAGTCTGGTTGAGAGCAGTGAGCTGCAGTCTTCCTCTGGATCCCACGAGTGGTAGAAAGGTTCCAAACCCCCAAGTTTATATATTCTCCAGTTCAGGCAGGAATGCACAGTCCTTCCCTCAGAGTGGGGAATTTCATAAAAGGGCATGAGGACAGGAACATCTTCCTATCTCGCAGGCCTCTTGATGCCTAGTTTATAGCCTGAGGAGTCAGGCTGCTCTGGGCAGAGGGTGTAAGTGCTCTATTGATAACAGTTTCTGGGAAATGGCCTGGAAGGCTATAGAATACACAGGTTTGGGTTACACCCATCCAGTGATGAATTGGTCCCAGCTGCTCTAACTAGGATATTTACGTGTACTGATTTTGATACAGAGATTAACTGAAGGATCATACTTTTATGCTTTGCAAAAGGATACCTACTTTACGCAAAGCAAAGCCAAACTACTCAGAAAAATCAGGTGGATATTTTCATTTCTTGTACTTCTCATCCAGCGTTTAACTGGAATACATCTTACTAATTTTAGACTCTGTAAGCCCTACAGTGAATGGAAGATCAGCTTTTTCAAGGATGCTCATCAGTAATGTCCAAGTGTTTCACAAACATTCCTTAATTCATTCACAGTTTCCACTCTTAATTCATTTGCACCTCCAGGATGAGAAAGCATTATTATCCCTACCCAGAAATTTGAAACACAGACAAAGGTGTTTACAGGAAGCCACAGAATAACAGCAAAGAGGCCAGGATGAGAAACATGGGAGCACATGGGATTTCCTGTGTATTTGTCCACATTTCCAGACTGTACTGATCACTGCCAGAAGTGGGAGATAGCTCTCACTGCAGTTCATTTCATGTATGTGTCCAACACCAAAAGGTTCAGTGTAGACAACCTAAATATGAAAGCATACGGCTTTCATGGCTACCAGCCATATAATGATTCGGGTTTCATGCTTAGCAACACACAAGGCTACCACCACAGAGGCAGAGACACAGGCTATTCACTGTTGCCTTGTCTCTTCTTTTCACAGTGTTTCACAGAATCACAAAACAGTTGAGGTTGGAAAGGAGCTCAAGCAGCATCAGCTAGAGCCAGTTGCCCAGGACTGCATCTAGATGGCTTTCAAGTATCCCCAAGGATGGAGACTCCACAACTGCTCTGAGCAACCTGTGCAGTGCTTGGTCACCCTGACAGTGAAAAAGTGTTTCCTGATATTCAAAAGGGACCTCCTGTGTATCAGTTTGCGTCTGTCGCCCCTTTTTCTCTCCCTGGACACCACTGGGAAGAGCTTGGCTCAGTTCTTCTTGTACCCTACCAGCAGGTATTTTTATATATTGACAAGATCTCTGCCTCGGGTTTCCTTCTCCAAGCTGAACAGTCCCAGACTGCTCACCTTCTCCTCACATGAAATGCTTCAATTGCTTAGTCATTTTTATGGTCCTTTATTGGACTCTCTCCAGACTCATGTCACTCATACTGGAAAGTCCAGCACCGGACATAGCACTCCACCTGTTGCCTCTCTTTTCACTCTACTGAATAGAGGGGATGGCTCAGCTTCCTTGACCTGCTGGACATACCCTGTCCAGTGCTGACCACAATACCATTCACCACCTTTGCCAAAAGGGCACACTGCCACTCATGTTCAACCTGTTCAACAAATATTGTTAAAAAAACTTTTAGCAATTTTACTGCAAACATTAACTTTCCTCAAAGTTAGCACCAGGGCCTTTTCTGCCAAGCTGCTTACCAGCTGGGTGGCCTCCAACATATATTGGTGCGTCGGGTTGTTCCTCCTCTGATGCAGGGCTTTGCTCTTCAGTGCAGTAACATGAGGTTACTGTCTGTCTGCTTCTCCAGCCCTTAGAGGTCCCTCTGACTGGCAGCACAACACTCTGGCCTATGTACTACTGCTGATGTGCTGAGGGTGCACTCTGCCATACCATCCAGATCATTAATGGTGATGTTAAACAAGATTTGACCCCTGGGATACACCGCTAGTCACTGGTCTCCAACTAGATTTTGTTCCACTGTTAACAAGCCTCTGGACTAGGCCATACAGCCCATTTTCAAGCCACCTCACTGCCTGCTTTTCCAGTCTGTATATAGACAGCTTCTCTGTGAGGATCTTCTGGAAGATAGTGTCAAAGGCCTCACACCATTCACTGCTCTTCCCTCATCTACCACGCTGGACATTTCATCATAAAAGTTTATGATGAAAGTTTATAAAAGTTGATCAAGCATAACCTCCTCACCACACTGACTATGGCTGATGATTTTCTTGTTTTTCATGTGCCTGGAAATGGTTTCCAGGATTAGCTTCTCCAGCCTCTTCTCAGGGATTGAGGTGAGGTTCACTGGCTTGTAGTTCACTGGGTCCTCCTTCCTGTGTTTCTTGAAGATGGGAACATATTTGCTTTCCTCCAGCCTTCAGGTACTTCTCCCAGTCACCATAATTTATCAAGGGCTATTGAAAGTGGCCTCACAACAACATCTGACAGCTCCCTCAGAACTCACGGGTGCACCCCATCAGGGTCCGTGGATTTCCTTATGACCAGTTTGCTGAAGTATTCCTTGTCACGATCCTCTTCCACCAAGGGTATATCTTCCTCGCTCCAACCTTTCCACCCTGAAGGCCAGGCTTGCTAGTAAAGATTGAGGCAAAAAATGCATTCAATACTTCCACCATATCCATGTTCTGTGTAACCAGGTCCTCCGTATTGTAGTTGCCAAGTCACCCTCCATGATATTTGAAAGTCATGGCAGTCAGTTGAAGTCCCAGGTGACCGGAAAAGGGGAAACATTGTACCTATCTTTAAAATCAGTAGAAAGGAGGACTCTGGGAGCTACTGACCTGTCAGCATCACTCTGTGCCTGGGAAGATCATGGAATAGATCCTCCTAGAAGCTTTACTAAGGCATGTGGAAGACATGGGGAGGTGATTCTAGATGGCCAGCAAAGCTTCACCAAGGGCAAGTCCTGCCTGACCAACCCAGTGGCTTTTATGATGGAGTGATTCCATTGGTGGACAAGGAAAGAACTGAGGATGCAATTTATCTGGACTTCGTGGTCTCCCACAACATCCTTTTCTCTAAACTGGAGAGACAGGGATAGACTGTCTGGTGAATTGGTCAGATAATCAAATCCACAGAGTGGTGGTCAACGGCTTAGCATCCAGACGGATGCCGGTGACAAGTGGTGCCCTCAGTATTGGGACCAATGTTATTTAATGTCTTCATTAATGACATACATAAAGGGATCTAGTATGCCCTCAGCAAGGCTGCAGACGACACCAAGCTGATTGGTGCTTCTGACACACCTGAAAATTGGGATGCCATCCAGAGGGACCTGGACAAGCTCAAGTGGGTCCATAGGACCTTCATGAGGTTCAAAGAGGCGAAGTGCAAGGTGCTGCACCTGAGCTGGGGCAACCTCTGGTACCAATACAGGCTGAGGGATGAAGGATTTGAGATCAGCCCCAAGAAGAAGGACTTGGGATTGCTGGTGGATGAGACACTGGATGTGACCCTGCAGTGTGCACCCGACAGCCCAGAAAGCCAATCGCATCCTGGGCTACATCAAAAGGAGAGTGGGCAGAAGGTCGAGGGATGTGATTCTGCTCCTCTATTCTACCTCATGAGACCCCATCTGAGCTGCTGCATCCAGCTCTGTGGTCCTCAGCACAGAAAAGAGGACATGGACCTGCAGGATGAAATCCATAAGAAGGCTACAAAGATGATTGGAGGGATGGAGCATGTCTTCTAAAAGAATTGGGATTGTTCAGTTTGCAGAAGAGAAGGCTCCAGGGAGACCTCATTGTGGCCTTCCAGTACCTGAAGGCCTACAAGAAAGCTGGAGAGGGATTTTAAAGAAGGGTTTATAGAGATAAAACAAGGAACAAGAGTTTTAAACTAAAAGACAGCAGGTTTAGATAGGATATTAGGAAGAATGTCTTCACTGTGAGGGTGGCGAGGCATTGGAACAGGTTGCCTAGTGCATTAGTGGATGTCCCATCCCTGAAAGTGTTCAAGGCCAGGTTGGACGGGGCTTTAAGCAACCTCGTCTAGTGGAAGGTGTCCTTGTCCATGGCAGAGGGGCTGGAACTAGATGGTATTTAAGGTTCTTTCCAACACCCACCACTTTTCTTCCAATTTTATAGGTGAAAAGAGTTGAACCATTTATTCAAGACCATGTGGTGCTAGAGCCAGGCTTAGCTTGCATTCTTGCACACCATCCAGTGAACACCATTGTGTGCTGGAAGTAAAGAACTCTGTGTCTTCTGGTTAAACCTCCTTGGAAAAAACCCCAAAACCAAACCATAATTGGAAATTACATGAATAGTTAGCAGATTTACGATGGTTACAAAGTCAGGTATTTATAAAGTAAAAAATGTAAGAACTGCTTCATGATATCTTTGCTCTTCCCCTTTTTGGTAAGTTGCATGGTGGTCAAGGATGTTTAGTAGACATCCTTGGCTCATTTATTAATGGAGCTGGAATACACATAGACAACAGGGTAAAGAAACTGTAGAGAACAGTCCTGTGGGACTACATAATGCCCCCAGCATTATGCAGGATTATGGAGGGGTCTGAGAAGGACTAAGTACACCATGGGAGATACACCGACTCTCACAGTTTGAAGATGCTGGAGCTGTTCAGCACGAAAAATGAATCTTTCTCAAAACAAAAAACTGTTAGATCTCCACAATACAAATTTTGTTGCACAACAGCAACAAAAAAGATGTTGCTTTGACAATTCATGGTTCCCTATTATATTTTCTTCCAATTTTATAGGTGAAAAGAGTTGAACCATTTATTCAAGACCATGTGGTGCTAGAACCAGGCTTAGCTTGCATTCTTGCACACCATCCAGTGAACTAACACCATTTTTTTTCCTCAGAAAAGTGTCAAGGACAGGCCTAAGAAGTACTTCTTTTAAAGAACTGTTTAATAAAAGATAAGAGAATATTTTATTTATTTCAGTTTAAGCATTTATCTAGAAACAAAATATTTTCTTGGCAGACAAGTAAGTTGCAGCATTCCACCAGGCTAAAAAGCTCAGCTTCACGTTACTCCTCTAAAGCATGTCTCATGTCACATAACATATGCTTTATTAGAGTCTATTTTGTATTCCACTCTGTTTGACAGTATTCACTCTTATGTGAAATATTTTTGTGCCATGAAAAAAATTTGCATTAATTAATCCTTTTATATCCTAACTTCAATTTTCAAACCATGTTTTCTCCCTTGTCTTTGTTACATAGCACGAAAATTGTCCAGTAAAAGAACTGGATACTCAACAGGTATTTTCAGAATATATCCTTGGATATAGATCAGTTTTGCAGTTTTCTGCAGGGTTTTCTTGGTTCGTTGGTTGGTTCTTAAGAAGGAAAGGAGAGTCTATTTCTGAATTAAAAAAAACTAAAATCTGATATGCAAGTATACTTGTCATCAAACTTTACTCATACAATATGCTACCTTAATTGGAAGCACACTTCATTGACAAGCATGTGGCGTAATTTAACAACTAATCTGACTGTCAAACCAAAAATAAATTAAAAAAGCAAAAACTGAAAAAGCCCCACCAATGAAACAAACCAATAAAAGAACCCCACAAACCATAACGACAAGAAACTCTCAGTAGTGCTGGGATCTTCTTTGAAATGTTCAAAACCCATACACATTACTTCTCTTAAAAGTACATTCAAAGCCTTTTTAACAGAGTTGGATTGTGTTTTATATATTATAGTGATCTTACTGTTATTGCTGAAATTTTTCATACAATTTCACTTCTTTTTTTTTCCCTGTGCTCTAGATTCAGTGCTTTGATAAAGGACATTTTAAAATGCTCACTTTCTAACACCACTTCTTCAACCTGGTCTCTCATCTGGATTTTAACTCTTGCAAAAATGTGTGGCCTGCATCTGAAGGCTCTTTAAGGTTGAGCTGAACAATCAAATTTAGAATAGGGACTCTAAAATTAATTTTTGGAGTGCAAAATTGGCAGAAGTCTCTCCTACACTCCACTGCCCATTCTATAATTCCTTACAGAGAGGAATTATATAGTGAAATAGCCAATTAAACTCAGTGGAAAAGAAATGAAGACTGTCTCAGTACAGAGAAAAAGAAACACAAGTCCATATGCAGAGCATCCACCAACAAGGTTGTGGCAAAGCAGTGGGCATGCAGTTGTGAATTATGTCACCATGTCTAGGAGTATCCACGATAGTGCAAATCGAGAGATCACAGCTAAAAATAGCAGTAGAGACAGATGAAAGTAGACTTCAGCATGGTTTAACAATCTGTCCAGAAGGCTTGCAAAGCCCTCTCTTAAGTCTAGGCTGGCATGTCTTCATATCACCTATAGATCAAAGCTTTTACAGAGCTGTCTGCATGTCCTGCAATCACACTACTCAACTGCAGTGTAGACACATCCAAAAATAGAGCTACTGTAGACACGTTCATCCAAAAACTGCATTTGCAAAAAGCAAAGTCTGAAAGCTTACTGTAAAGCGCATGGGACCTGATGAGGAACACATGCTAGAGAGAGTGTCCATTTTGTTAAATTCTATTAGCTGTGCTAATTCTGTCCTCTGCAGAACCTCCTTCCCTTGTACTCCTGGAGGACACTGTAACACATGTTGGTTGGCCTTTCCTGTGGGGATTTGCAAAGTCAGGCCAGGTTAACCTGAACCTTCATGTTCAGCAACTCACTGAGCTTTACCTCTGAGGAAGAGACACTGTTACACTCTACAGGTAGTTGGAGACAACCATGTTACCTGTAAACAGCACTCATTCCTATTCATATATTACTAACGCTGGATTCTGAAGCCCTAACTGAAGCAGGCATATTAGTTACACAATCATAGAATATGCCGAGTTGGAAGAGACCCACAAGGATCATCAAGTCCAACTTCTGGCCCTGCACAGGACCATTTCCAAGAGTCACATCATGTGCCTGAGGGTATTGTCCAAACGCTTCTTGAAACTCTATCAAGCTTGGTGCTGTGACCACTTCCCTGGGAAGCCTGTTCCAGAGTCCAACTACCCTCTGGGTGAAGAACCTTTTCCTAATATCCAGCCTAAACCTCCCTTAACACAACTTCAGGCCATTCCATCTTCACTGGTCACCACAGAGAAGAGATCACTGCCTGCATGCTTCTTCCTCTCACGAGGAAGTTGTAGACTGCGATGAGGTCTCCCCTCAGTCATATACTGGTTCAAGGCCAGTGATTTCAGAAGAACATCAAGATACCATCAACACCTTCACCAAGGGCAGAACTTACTGTGAGGCAGGAAGCCAGGAGCTGATAAAGTCCTATAAATTCAGGACCTCCTCTCCCTAAACACTGGTTTGCTGCACAGCTGCACCACTACATCCTCTACTAGCTACAGACTACTACAGACACTGCATTTTCTCAAGAATTGCTTACTACCATTTGTCCAGCAAGTGACCAAAGGGATCTACGTATGTTCTTAAACTGACTGTGTAATAAAGGATTCACTCTGGGGAGATTTTGTGTGCATTTTGCTAAATGACAACCAGAAGACAAGTTAGGAAGGAATGCAGTTATTCAGCACGCTTAGCTGCCTTACCAGGAGAGTATAAAGTCACACAAGCTAGTGTTGACTCAGACAATTAAAGTTCTGATAGGAATCGGATCGCAGCAGCAGGGATTACTCATGGGTTAATTTACCATGGGAAGAAGCAAGCTGGTGAAATACAGAAAGTTCTGGGTGCAGGGATAAAAATCCTTTGTTGCTGCCTGTCTCTCTCTGGAAACCGTAAGTACATGCAAAGTTGTGCTTCTGTTAGCTCTCTGGACCTGGGCACCTCAGCACTTAACCATAGCGAAATTTCCAGTCACCAAGTAGTGCTGTCCTGGCAATTTCCACCAAACTGGGAGAAGCTGCTGACTCTTTGAAAGGACACCCTGCAGAGACACCTTGACAAATTAGAAGGCTGGGCAATCACCAACCAGATGAAATTTAACAAGGGCAAGTGTTAGATTCTGCACCTGAGACAGGGCAACCCCAGATGTAGGGACAGACTGGAGAACAAGTGGCTGGAGAAGGAATGAGAGGCACTGTGGAACAGGACCTGAGGGTTCTGGTTGATGGCAACGTCACTATGAGTCAGCAATGCGTCCTGGCAGACGAAAAGGATCAACTATATCCTAGGGTGCACCAAGCACAGGGAAGCATTCCTTTACCTTAAAAATGTCAATTTAATACCTATATGAGCACTACTCTCAGTTATCATCGAAAGAATACCCTGTGTCCTGAGGTACATCAGGTGCAGCATCGCCAGCCGGCCAAGGGTGGTGATTTTCCCACTCTGCTCTGTGCTGGTGAAGCCTCACCTTGAGTACTGTGCAGTTTTGGGCACCACAATATAAGAAGGATCTAAAGCTATTAAAGGGTGTCCAAAAAAGGGCTAGGAAGCTGGTGAAGGGCCTAGAGGGGAAGCCGTAGGACGAGTGGCTGAGGTCACTTGGTCTGTTCAGCCTGGAGGAGACTGAGGGGAGACCTCATTGCAGTCTACAGCTTCCTCGTGAGGGGAAGAGGAGGGACAGGCACTGATCTCTTCTTTGTGGTGGCCAGTGACAGGACCCAAGAGAACTACATAGAGCTGTGTCAGGGAAGCTTTAGACTGGATATCAGAAAAAGGTTCTTCACCCAGAGGGTGAAAGTTCTTCACCCAGGAAGTGGTCACAGCATCAAGCCTGTCAGAATTTCAACGTTAATGAAAGTATAACGTAAGTATAACTCAATTTCCTGGTGATTCCATTCTGCAACTCGAGGTAAGTTTTTGCCCATGTCCTAGCAGCAAGCATAAATATTGTGCTTTATCCAGTATTCAACATATGAGTTTGCAAAATGATAATATCTCAGAAATTAACATAATTCGAACACATACCTTAAGACTCTTTGCATGTACAAAGAGGAGAAATGAGTACACTTAGACTTAGAACAACAGAAGTGTGGGTCAGGGAACGTGACACAGCTCATCTACCCTACTAGCACTCTTCTGCTTCTGTGTACACTATTTCCCAAATATATTCTGCTTCATTTTGTTTGGTGCTTTTTGTTTGCTTAATATTCAATAAGTGTCTTCAATATTTAGAATCTTGAGCCAATTCAAAAGCAACTTGGGCTCTTCATAAATTTACTGCTGGGACTCAACTGGAACTGACAGTATAGCATATAAAAGGCAGGATATTTAGAGCTGTATTTTAGTAAATGAGAACACGAGGTAGGTACATGCACATATAAGCATGGCAGCAGTTATATGTTGTTAGTCTGGACAGTTAAAAGTATTTCCCAATTCTTAAAAAAAAAAAAAAAAAAAAAAAAGAGCCAGTCAGTGGCCAGATCCTGCAAAAGAACTAAATGGATGGATAACTGGCAGAGCAGTGTAGCTTCAAATCACAATCACGTGCATGCCCCTGTTATGCACATCACAGAATCACAGAATAGCTGGAGTTGAAAGGGACCTTTGGAGATCATCAAATCGAATCCCCCTAATAAAGCAAGTTCACCCAGAGCAGATTGCACAGGATCATGTCCAGGCTGGTTTTGAATATTCCCAGGAAGGAGACTTCACAACCTCTTTGGGCAGCCTGTTCTAAGAAAGCTGTGTAGCACAGCTTGATTTTTACTCAAAGATGTAAACAAGTTGGCTAAAATGGGGGGGTTGAAGGGAAGTGCTAAGTTCCTGATTGGAATTACATTTTAAATGGAATGTTCCAGACTGATACAGTAACAATAAAGCAGAAGGGGAAAGGGAGGGAGGATTTATATATAAGGAGAGGTCATATAATACACTGTATTGAGTTTAAAAGATAAGTAAGACAATGCTTTTTTTCTCTGGTATAAACAAATATAATGCCAGCAGTTTGACTGCAAACAAGAACTGAGGAGGAAACAGAACTGAAATGGAAATGCTTACAGCAAACCTTACAAACCTAATGCTATGCTTTAATGAGGAAAAACACATTTTCAAGCATCGCTCAATAATTCTTTATAAAGTGCAAATCAACCCCATTCATGTTCAAAATAAGCTTTTGCAAACACCCCTTAACATACAACAAAATATACGTAATAGAGGATTGCCCTGACCGCCAAACTATGGTGACTCAATTGTACTTCTCTTTGATAACTCTAAGACCTTCAGACCTCTGAATCACTTAGAGCTTTATCTTAGAGGATGAAATCACAGTTCCACCTTAGACAGGAAGTGGCAGATGATATTTCTACCAAAATAATTAACTATTTTCCCCATTCACTTTAAAGCTCTCTTAGGATCTTAAATCAATAAAGTATCTGATGCATATGTTCTATTTTCTTGTTTCCAATAGTTCCACGGTGCATATAAATCTATTGTAGAACCATATTTGTATTGAAAGAGAAATTCTCTTGTGTTTACTCTGCACCTGCTCCATATAAGCCTATCTTCTCTGCCTCCTTTGAGAAAAAGAGATCTGCCAGAAAAAGAGGGAGCACAGACACAACGCTACTCCAAGTCCTCTTGCCAATAATCTAAGCACTATTTCCTTTACTTTAATTTAGTTATGGCCCTATTCTGACAACAGTTGAGAAGAACTATTTGCCCCTCCAAAATCCAACACTTCTCAACTTTTTCTAACATATTTTTAATCTTGACAAGGAACATATATATTTCAGCTCTACAAAATTACTGTATTTTCTAAGCAACACACAGTAAAGCATTGGCAAGTGGATTCCTTACAAAGACTTTCACCTGAAAAATACAAACTTTTGTTTATTTTACTTGGCATTAACTATAATTATCATGGCTGCATAAGGAAGGATAAGCATATTCTTCTCCTGACATTTTACTTTCAACTGTAGCCTGAAAGAGATGTACGTTTATCCTAGTAAAACTGAAATAAAAAGGGTAGT
This sequence comes from Neopelma chrysocephalum, assembly GCF_003984885.1. Classification (NCBI taxonomy): domain Eukaryota; kingdom Metazoa; phylum Chordata; class Aves; order Passeriformes; family Pipridae; genus Neopelma; species Neopelma chrysocephalum. The sequence continues at coordinate 804,144 of NW_020925585.1, read as the reverse complement.
TGTTCCCTTCTCTTCCCCTTCTTGCTCATGATTCATGGGTTGCTTCTGGAGCTTCATGCAGGTAATCAGAGACAGGTAAGGCTGGAAATAAAGCTGTGCTGCACATCTCATCTAGTCCACTGAAACATTTAAAAGCCAGATGAGGGAAATAACTTGCTGCATCCCACAAAGGCTGCTGGAACTACTGGTCTTTGTGCTCGTGAGATGCGGCATCACCCCTCCATGCATACATGACACCAAACGATGTCACAATTACTGCCAGTGCAAATTTTGTGCTGCTGGCCATGACAGTTGAATAATCCCCATTGGGCTGCCTCTGGCTGTGTGCTCTCCCTTTCTTGCTGGCATCTTGTCACACGTGGAGGCAGCGCTACATGCATGTCTCCACTTCAGAGCACAGAAACTATAGTGGCCACAGCAGGGCCGTCCCACTTGCCCTTTCCTGTTTCTAATCAGACAAATGTCCAAGAAGGACAGAGCTGCTGTGGGTGTAGATACAACAGGGGTCTGGGACATAGTGGAAGGAGACTGTGTGAGGAAGAGAGCTGTACCAGTGTGGGTGGTATCCCTTCTCATGCGTGTGTGGGATGAAGACTTCTTGCACCTATGGAGTCTGCATGGGAACAAGTATTGGCTCCCAGGAAGATCGGACACTTGTGAAGCAGAGGGGCACTTCCTAGCTTTTATAGTTCTGCTGATGTCTGGACAAAAAGTGGTTACAAAATACATAATATTTGGGATCACAGTTTCTCATTCATGAAAAAAAAAATTACCTATCACTTATTCACAGTACTCCATGAAAGGACAGAATCTCCCAAAGTATCGCTCAGTCACCTTGTCCAAGAAGTGTACCTTTTTTTACATGCAGCACTTTGTAAACTCAGAAGCTGGCCCGAAAGAACTCATGTCATACTTACTCGCCATGTTGCTGTCATTAGAGAAAAAAAACATTAAGAAGAGGAGCAGCTTCTATCCAATATGATTTACTATCTTCTATATGACTTTTACTACCTTCTATAGGACTTCTATAGAACCTGAAACACTATCCATCTCCTTAAGCCAAAATGCTACTTAAAGCATTTTGAGTAACCCACACTGGACTGCTCACTCCAGAAAAAGGAGGGTTTTTTTAATAGGCTCCTCAGATTTGGACTAACTCTTCACTGGGCCAGTCCTCCAATGTAATTCTATTTTACCCATTTTTTCAACACGCTACAAGCCACATATGCTTTCTGCAGCATGTTGAATCAATGACACAGACCAGAAACCACGAAGACCTGAAAAATCACTGAATTGCCATTTTAAGATAGTGTCAGTGCCTGTGGTAGGTGGAACAGTCAGTTTGCGTAAGCTGGTCTTGACACACAAAAACATGCAGAAATTAGACATACCACACCTTACAAAGGGAGCCTTTTCACACCAGGCATGGGCACTACGTCTCTGTGCTAATTAATGGAACACCAAAAGCAAAAGTTACAATTTTCCAATTGTACCTATAGTGATGAGGCAAACGTCTTCTTGACAACTACACAGGCCAAATTCTAACTGTTTTATACACATGAAAAGTGTTTCTCACTGTGTTTGAACATCTCACTGTGTCTTGAACAACCCCCCAAGCCTGCTCTCAAAAACAGGTTTCCAGCTTACCTCCAAAATCTTCAAACTATGGCTCCAGTATCACACCAGGCACACTTGCAGGCTTAGCAGTACAAAGAGAGAAGTGGCTTACCAAGTTCAACAGGCATGAGCTCACCCATGAGCTAGCTGCAGAGGATTTTAGGCTGAAGAAGCTCATGTTTATGGGTGGTAGTTAGGCAAAAGGTCATGCTTTTTATGGCTCATTGGAAGTACATGCAGTACATATAACTCCTAAATTCAGTAAGGGCAGGACACCATGAAAGTCTGCTACAGCATACTGCACAAGGCTAAAATACACGCACATTATTCCACATAGCTTCATGCTGCGGGACCAGTGATATTTGCACAAGATATAAAGTGATTTTGATTTTCCAATACTATGATTGCATAACTTTCTTCAGCCATTTAAATAACACAAAAGGGTCCAATAGTCAAGTGATTTACTTAAGCATAATTTTTTTAAAACTTCTTTTCAGTTACCTTTTGCTGTTGGATTGCTGAGGTGTAAAACAAGGCTATGCTTCCAAGATTTTCCATGGAAGCACAAGCACTAGCAGTTTTTTGGTGGGTTTTCAGTTGGGGGGACTTCTTGAAAAGTAGTTGTGACTGATTAATATCTCTGTAATAGATGTGGCTTTAAGCCAATCATTGAAAGTGCCATCAGGTGATGACTGACAATGAAGACAGACTGTTTGGGAGCTGGTTTTTATCCAGTACCATCAGACCTGATCCTCGAGCTCTTCTTCATATAAATTGCATTTGCTTACACAAAAACGTTCACTGATACGAGCACGAAAAAGGTTTGATCTCTGGTGCTGCAAAAACACGATCTTGGGCTCACCCAAGTATAAGCCTTGGCACAGCTTTTCTACCCAACAACTTGGCGTTTATTTCCCCCCCAGTTACAAACATGCAACTCCTACTTGATTTTCTTCCACATTTCGGCTTGCCCGGCGGGATAGGAGGGTGCTGACAGCCGGGTCCCCGCCCGGGCGCCCGGCTCCGAGCAGAGCAGCAGTGGATCTGGGTCGGCTACGAGTGTCAGCGCCTTACACCGCGCTACAAGGGTTTCGCGGCGGCACATCGCGGGGCTGACATCACGTATGCGCTCAGCCCCAGCAAAACCCCCCGCGTTCAGCCCTGATTTCATGCGGAAAGCACTTCCCCGGGGCGGGCTGGCAGGGGCCGGGACTCGGCCCCCGCTCGCCGCTCCCGCCCCCCGGCCGCGTCCCCCCCGCCCGGGCAGCGCCGCTCTCGCGTCCCCGGGGGACGGCAATACCCGCACTCCCCGCGGGACACCCCGGGCTCGGCTCCGCGCCCCCCTCCCGCCCCGAGGGACAGCGCTGTCGGCGGCAACAAAGACCCCCGTCCGAACGGCTCCGCTGCCCTCGCCTCGCCTCACCTCACCTCAGCCCTGCGCTCCGCTCGGCCGCGGCCGCTCCACGACAGCCGCGGGGTGATGGAGACTGGGAAGGACCCAGGTGACGCCTCTCGGCTGCCGCCCCCCCGCCACTCCCCGCCGGTGCAGGCAGCGCTCCGCCAGCGGCCCGGCTCCCCCGCCCCGCCCTCCGCCTCTGCCCTGCCACCGGCCAGCGGCCGGGAGAAGGAGGAGGAGGGAAGGAGGAGAAGAAGAAGAAGAAGAAGAAGAAGAAGGAGGGAAGGGGGGGCGGCCCCGCCCGGCCCCGCTGCGTCACAATGCGGGGGGCGCTGCCACGTGACTGGGGGGCGGGGGCTGTGCGGGACCCCCGCGCTCCCGGGGCGGCCCCGGCGAAGCTGCTGGGAAGCGGGAACAGGGTTCCTGTCCCGCCGGGAGCGCGTGTGAAGCGATGCCCGCGGTATCCAAAATCCCTGCGCCATCGTGACAAATCGTCCGCGCGTGGCACCATGCTGCGCTAAAAACCCACGAAAATGCAGAGCTCGAACCTGAAAATGCCGAGTTCATTCCGCTCGCATCTGTTTGAAATAAAATTTAATGGGTTTGGGGGGCAGCTTTGTTGTTTGTTTGTTTGTTTGTTTTATTTTGATCTGCTATAAAACCTGGAAAGTCTCTCTGTTTCCCTGTGGCTCGTGAGGATGGAGGCAGTGTCACGCTCGAACACCTTTCCATCGAGTTAGTCCCACCTTCCTTGGCGAGGAACCTGCGTTTCCTCCCAGAGTGCTGAGAGCACGCGGAGCTGCCGAGGGTGCTCCTGCACCCAGCCGCTGCAGGTGCCCAGTGAGCCGGGCAGAAAGCCGCCGGCTGTCCCACAGGCGCTGCAGGGTCTGCACGAAGAAAGGAGGCCTCCAAACAGAGTAACACCCTGCCACACGGGCATCTCCTGATGGCAGCAGGAGAAGAGCATAAAAGTGAACCTTTGGCTGGTTTTCCTCTTCATGATTTAGTCTGTTCTGTTGAGGGTTTTTCCCCCCTTACTTTTCATAGGCATATTTTCCATCCTGTCTCTTAAGTATATCCCTTTACATGCCTTTCCACTTCCCCTCACTTTTACGCACTTTTACCTTTCAAACAGTACATCTTATATTTCATTTTCTCTGATGAGCAAGCCCTGAAAAAAGCCCGAGAGATGCATATAGGAAAAATAAGTGAATTTATGCTAGTTTGGCGTTTTGGAAAATTATTGCCTGCAGAACACATAGAGCATACTCAGCAGTACCACAAGTACCACATTAGACAGCACGTAGCACTGCTCTGGATAAGTATCTCTGGAAATGGGGAAAAGAGTGGGTCTCTGTTCTTCCTACAGAGATTTCTAGTTAAAGTGCTAATCAAAGTGTGGCTAATGGGCATAAAAAGAAATAACTTATTCTGCTTAATCCTGACACAGAGTCATCAGACGTTACAACCTTGAGACGCTTGTCATCTGAACCCTGCGACTTGGAGATGAAAGGAAACACAGTCCTCCATGATATGTTACTTGAGCTATCTCCGTGCTGCAGTGTCATGCATTTTCAAATAATTTGCAGCTTATTTAACACTCTTGCCCAGAAGTGGAAAGCTGTTATATTCCTTTCTTATTAAATTACACTTTTAAGACATGTAAAAAAGAAGTTTGAATATGAATTACAATAATGGATTCCAATGTATATGTGCAACACCAAAAGCAATACTATCTTAACCACCTTAAAAATGTCTGCGGATATTGAAGAGGGGGGGAAGGTATACTTCGGACAGGTCTTCTGCTTTTATGTAATTTGGTTTTATGAAAGGGCATATTTAGACACTGCATGTTTCACACTTCTACATATATGGAGATTAAGTAACCATTTGGGGTATTTGTAATGCATTTGATTAGGTGGTTTTATACAGGAATGTTGGTCAGCTGTGTGTGATTAAATGGTTTGAAAGGAATGCAGGTCAGCTCCAGAACACAATGTCATATAGGAGTATGGCCTACTTGACAAATAGCGTTGATGAAAAACCAAAACCAAAAAAATCTTATTTTAATTTAGAGTCTATAAATACCATTCATATGCAAATATAGTTTGTAAGATAAAAGCTTGCCAAGTGTCTTTGTATGTGTTATATATGATAGTATCTCAATTAGAACTGATAACCCTGTTTATGTATCTACTTCTGAACTTATTGCTGGAAGTATTGTTTAAATAAGAAGTGCTGATTATGTTATATGACTGTAAAAAAACCCTAAATTATGATATACAACTTCAGTTCTTGCAAGAATTTCAGGATGGATTTTTACTGCTAGCTATATGACCCATCATTATTTTTTGTCTAAAACAAAATCAGAGAATTAGCTCTCTTCTTGTGGAGTGTGCAGATACGAATGTTTGCTGAAGTATGAAAAAACATCTCATTGATAATCCTATTCCCAATGGAATAAAGTAATTCAAAAATGTGTTGCCCAATGCTTTTCCTAGCACATCTCTCCAGGATCATTTAGTGGCTTGTTGAACCTCAGTATTCCTACTTGATGAAGCCGAGGCTGGTATTTGTGTCAGAACTGCACAGTGTATGGTTGGATGCACATGAGACAAGACTGATCTGTGGCCTAGCAGCCCTTGGAAAACTGAATTCCGTGGCCCACATCAAGGACCCATGGCGGTGAGCAGCAATCAGTGATCACATCTATTGATTTTAATGAACACGAGAGAAAACCCTCCATTACTTTTGAAATTCCTCTAAGAGAAGAACTTGAGACAGATTTAAAAGTGTGGTGCTTGCTAATACTGCTCATGAAGACATGACCATATTTTACTTACTGCGCAAAGCCCATGGAGACATGTCCAGCAGGAGATTTTCTATTCCTATGGAGGACCAACTCTGGTGCCCTTACACTTGTTCCTGGAAATGTGCATCAGTCTTGTGATGGAAAAGGTAGATAAGAACAGAAAGGAGGTAGCAGAAGCCTAGAAGACGAGTCCAACAGTATACGGTGTGCTGCCATTTTTTTCAGAGCGTCAAGGTTGGGAATCAGTGTTGTTCAGGTAACTCAAACAGTTGGTAACACTGTAGGGATTTGAAGTAATTAATATATAAAGGAAGCCTGTGAACTTCCAGATGGTGACCTAGGACTGCTGACATGTATCTCCACCAAGGGACATCACCAACAGTATCATATTAAGTAAAACCTAGCAATTGCAGTGTAAGTGTATCTCCTGAAATAACAGAGAACAAGCTTTAGCTCAGTCAAATGATGAACCATGATAACTAATAGTCATTCAAGGCAGTCATCGGGACACTTAGATGTTCTCTTTTAAAAAGAGTAAATTAAAAAGATTGAAAACATTTAGCTTTGAGAATCAGTAAGAACAACTACCATTTTTTGAGCATGACATAATTTATGTACTCATTTCAAAAGAGGGAGTCCAAACCAGGACAAACCTGTTCCTATCTTCACCTTCGGATTCTGAGTAGAGATAAACAGGACACAGATCAAGTCAGTCTGGCATCTAACTTTCAAAAACCATTGTTCCTAATTTTTCCCACCTTCAGTTTGCCCTTCAATATATCAAATATTTTGCTCAAGTTGGAAAAACATTTTAACTCTTAAAAGCATGTATAAATATAACAAATATTGTCATGGGAATAATTCTATTAGGCTGAGATGACAGCATTGCAGAGATTGTTAGAAGTAATGACTTACTGTTTTGCCTTGGCTCTGCCAAACGGTGCCACATACATTCTGATGAGTAAGTCTATCTTAAATACATGGACTGCTACATCTGAAGGAGTCTTTGGAGTATATACCTGGACTGCAGTAAAACAATTGTTTTTCTGTTCTGTTTTTGCATTATTTTCAGTGTTTGTAATGTTAGCCCACAGTGGGCCAATCTGCCATCAATATAACTCAGAAAGCAAGAGGTTGCCTTGAAAAGAATGCAGATCAGGTCCTCATCCATAAAAAGAGAGTGGGTTACAAAAATCTGAATAATTAGTTCAAAATCATCTTTCAGTACATATAGCTTTGTTTCTGGGATTGGGCAGAACGGTATTTTCTGCAATCTTAAGAGGCCATTTACTTGGCAGCATCATGGGGGGAGAGGAAACTCAAGCCTGGGTTTTATTAAATGCTTATTTATTTGATCTATTCTGCTGGATAAATCACACAGAGAATTTCACAATGTGACATCCAAGGTCCTGCTCACACATTCAGCACAGCTGTGCAGAAGGACAGAACATAGTGTGTACCATTGGAAAACTAGTACATGGCATTACTGCATCAAAAGGTCAGGGACAATTACCATAATCAGCTATTCTGACTTCTGGCATAAAGCCCCAGAATTCCTGGTTGAACTAGAGAATGTTTTTCAGAAAGTGATCTAATCCTGATCACTACCCTCCAAACAACACTGATGTAATAGATCATTAGCTTCACTATTAAATTACCCGTGCTTGGTCCATCTTCTCATTCAGCTATTTGAAGCTTGAAATTCTGACCCTAGCTTTAGTTTTGCCTTTGCTTGCTGTAAATAAGAAGCTGTCCATGCTTATAGATTTTCTTACCATCCATATTCCAGTATATTTTTAAGCCTCCTTTCAAAAGATTTTGGAGAGATTATAAAAGATTTCTTTGAATTCGCTGAGATTTTGACAATAATACATGCCCACAACTTTGAATTTGTGAATATTTGACATCACAGATCTTCATTCTGAAAATTAATGTTGACAAATTGGAAAGCTTCTAAGTGTGACCCTCAAAACAAATTACAGAGGGTAATAGATGGTTTGGGCTTTTTTTCATATCTGTTATTCCTCTGCTTTATGTACAAATACCAGCTTTGAACAGGTGGTGTATGAATATGGCAACATAAGCAAGTTGCCACAAGGTAAGACAGATTCTGAAGCAGTGGCTTACATCCTCTGCTCCATAACTGTCCTCCTATAGCTCCTTCTCCCTTCCATGCTGAAGTCAGATCACTTGCTAAGGGAATACTCCTGTTTAAGGGGCATGTGAACTTGCATTCTTCATGCACAGAAGCAGATCCCACTAGGCAGCTGAACCCAACCAGTTTTTGCATTATCTGACAGCACTAGCGCATGCTTTTGGGATTACTTGGCTACTGTTTTATACTGGGAATACACATGTAGTTGGCTGTCCAGAGTTATACTCCACTTTTCTCCCATCTTGTATATGTGACCTGCATTCTCTGATGTGATCTCATTAAAGAGAGAACAAGGAAAAAAAGGTATTGTTGGGGGTTTTTGTGTATATATATATGTTGTATGCTGCCAATTCGGGGATAAGATAAAAAGACAAAAGCCTTGGAGTTTAAGGTCAATGTCGATGTACACATATCCTTTTCAATTCATTAGGGGTATGAATGAATCATTAGAGGAAATCCTGACTAGGGAACACATTAAATTGGATTAAGACCAAATATTATGTTTCACTTGAGCCTCAAGCAAAATCTGTACCACCATAAGCTACTGGAAGAGCTAGAAGCGAATTCTGGTCACAGCAACCCTGTGAATTAATAAAAGACTTTACAGCTATAACCAGAACACTGCTACTGATTTGACTGTTTTGAAGATGCTCCAATTAATAACATTATTTTGAGAAAGTTAAAATCCCTGCTTACTGTCAATCCCTTGGCAGAAGACTCCATTTCCTGAATTAGGTCCAAGGAAGACATTTCAAACAATCTCTAAGTAATTGCTTAAATAATGATATAATAAAACCCCCAACAAACAGTCTAGAGCCTGTAAATGAGCTGACTTTGTAATGAAGGCCTAAAAGTAAAGGAAATTCCCATTAAAAAGTTAGAGCAGAAAAGCTTCAGCTTTGGGAGTTGACCAGTGTATTGGGGCCTGTTACTTCTCTGCTGAAGAGTTCTGCAATAATTCTCAGTGGAGGTAACTTGGGGAACACAGAGACAAGACAAGGTGTTTCTAAGCAGTTAAAGTGGTGGCTGTTTCCTGTTTTCTTGTCTTCCTCAATCTTAGACAACATGCAGACCTGCAGCTGCACACAGACACAGACATCTATCTCCATATCTATCTATATGAAAAGAACTTGACAGAATGATGGCTAAAACTAGCTCTGAAATCATTCCTTGAAAGTAAACTCTAGCTCTTTATCCATCTTAATTCTCTGTGAATCACTTAATAGACAGCATTCATTTGCACGGTTAACTCAGTGAATGGGAGTAAACAGTGGTCTGCTTTCTTCTCGTAAATGTAAGGGTGCTAACGGTGACTACACTACAGCAGGACAGACCCCTCGTATCATGATGCCTTCTTGAACAACCTCTCAAAAGAGAGGCACTATTTTGGGTAAAAAAAATAACAGATTTTCAATAAATAGAGTCAGATGATAGCAAACGACCGTGGCATTTGCATAGAACTTAAGAACACACAGGTTCTGGGTGAGTGTCAACAGGAGGCTACAGCCACATTCAGTAAAGCTGCTGCTTTGTCCTGGAAAGCAAGCCAGTTTGGGTGTAGCATCAGAGAAAAGGGAGTCTCATTTCTGTGATCAGATGTGGAGGGTTTTCACCTCCTCGGGGGCTGACAAGATGCTTCTGAACATTAATGTTCACATTAAGAAAAAAAATTCCCATTCATGTGACTCCTTATTTAGCAAATCCATGTTTACCATACCTTACTAAAACCACCTGCCTGCCTGAACATCCATGTGTAAAATCAGAAATAGTGCTGTGAACAAAGAAAAGCACAGGAGAATTGTGCTTTCCTTTACCATAATTAACATTTAAAGAGTTTTACGTGTTATTATACATTCCTAGTGGGAAAAGGTAATTGTTTTGTGAATCTTCAAGGTGACTTAGCCTGACTGCTTTCAGGTTAAGAAATCAGGTTTCAGACTGATTTCTATTGAATCATACAATCATACAATGGCCTGGGTTGGAAGGGACCTTAAAGATCATTTAATTCCTCCACTGATATGGACACCTTCCACTATACCAGATTCAGGGCCCTATCCAGCCTGGCCTTGAACACTTCCTGGGATGGGGCATCCACAGCTTCTCTGGGAACCTGTTCTAGTGCCTCACCACCCTCACAGTAAAGAATTTCTTCGTAATATCTAATCTGAACCTGTCCTCTTTCAGTCTGAAGCCATTCACCCTTGTCTTGTCACTACATGCACTTGTAAAAAGTCCCCCTCCATCTTTCTTGTAGGCTCCCTTAAGGTAAGGGAATGATATAATTAGATCACCCTGAAGCGGTCTCTTTTCAGGCTAAACAAACACAATTCTCTCAGCCTTTCCTCATAGGAGAGGTGCTGCATGCCTTGTCCCTCCTCTGGTCTTGCTCCAGCAGGTCCATGTCCTTCCTGTGCTGGAGACCCCAGAGGTGGATGCAGCACCCCAGGTGAGGTCTCACCAGAGTGGAGCAGAGGGGCAGAATCACCGGAAAGCCTCCTTTTCTTACCCTTGTACAGATGCACTTACAAACAACCCTATTTCAGATAGCCTTTCCTGTGGCTCTGCTATGTTGTATTTCACTGTTGTTTTCTTTCACTGCTGTAATTATCTATCTCTTTGTCATCTCTGATGTCTAGCACACAGCTATTTGAAGTACTGTGAACTAAAAACCAATTTATGTTCTTTTTTTGTACTACTCTGCTGTTGCTACTAAGTAATACATACTCCTATTTCTCTGCAATAAATAATTCATTAAGGCATTGCAATTATAAAGGTGTATTAGACTGTGTAAATATCCTTGGCAAGAAGATACAGACTGTGGGTAAAATAGACTGAAACTAAATTAAGAAGCAACGTGTTGTTCTCCATGAGGAAGAAGGCATGTTTTCAAAGCAAAAGCTGAACTGAAATCTAAACTAACTCCTTCTGAACTCAGAATACTCTCCAAACTTGGAATACCAGTCAATGACACAGAATCAAATCTTCCCTCTCCTAACACTCATATGTGCAATTATGAACCAGCAATAACACAATTTCATAATTATCATTTGAAGTCATCATCTAGTTGCTCTGATACCAAATAGAGTTTCTGCCAAAAAAACCTGTTAGTTATTTAAATAGCATTGCATTAAGCATTCAAAAGACTTTGAAAAATCGAAACAGCAGTCATGTCCCATGGGATTCACAGCTCATATTGTCAGTCCATCCTCTGTCCCGTGATCATAGCTATGATTTACAAAAGTAAGACCAGAAAAAAAAAACCTAAAAACCAATATGAGCCAAATAACAGCTGTTCTAAATTGTATAACTTTTCCAATCAAAGATGAATGATGTTGATTTACAACCGTGGAGATTCCAACTCTGATCTTTTATTTTCTTCCTTCCAATATGTCAATAAGGAGGACAATAGTAGCCAATGATAACACATCTTACCCAGTATTCCTATTTTCTTTGTATTTGTCCTCCTACTATTGTGTACTACACCAGAATTATTCTTCTCTTTTCTCCAGATGTTTCTGTTTCTCCTCCTCTTTCTTTTGTGTCTTTTCCTTTGATACATTATTCTTATTTGAAATGGCAAAGAAACAGGTTCCAATTTTTTTTTCTCCAGAAGAAAACAGATTTACTTGAATCTCTCTTGGCAGCATGTTCCCCACTGATGGGCCACCATGGAAGTACCAGCCTCTGCACTTAGTGACAACTCCATTGTTCTAGTTATTTGTTGTTATTGTTGTGTGCCTGCATAATAAGAAAAACTGCAGAACACTTAGCCTGTTAAGATCTTAAAAAATGAAGATGTGAAATTATATCTTCTCTTTCTAGTCACTTAACCATATGAGAAGTTTACCAAGGGGCTTGAAACTTTCCACCTACCAGAACAGAATTTCTTCATTTCCAAGGAACCCTCAAATTAGCATCTAGCTATTCATTATATACAATTTGTCCTCCCAGTGCAAGAAGTGGAAGCTGCATAATCCAGGCATGACTGCACTGGGGTATGCAAACCTGGCAGATGGTTCCTCTGGAGCTGTTAGCAGCTGGTATACTTTAGAAATGCCTTTTGGTCTGTTAAAATGGTTGGGGAGCTGGCATTGGATCCACATGAAGACCAAGCTACTCAGCCCTCCTCCCCCCCCCTCCCCTCCCTTTGTGTGATTGCCAAACCCAAATTGAATGTCTCAGAGCATCTGCATCAAGAATTTAGAGTTTAACCCAGGATCCTACTTGGTCAGATGCTGTACCTGTACCATCACAATTTGTACAGCAATAGGCTGTCATATCCTCCACCCTCTGGGAGATTATTTGGGCCAGGTATGGTACATTGCCTGAAGGCTCCCAGGCTCATGGGTCATCCTGGCCAGATCTCCATCAGCCAAAAGTCTGTATCCTGGCCAGCCCCAAAACCCAAGGTGTTTTTTGCCACCTATTGCTTTTTAGATATCTAGTAATGGTGAAGCATGAAAAGGACAGGTTTAGAACCTGACCTTAGAGTCTGAGGTTAGTTCTTTCGCTTAAGGATCATATCAGCAAAAGTAAAATATAAGTGAAAGTTCAAGCATTGGAGATCATGGAGGTAACTGTGACTTAGTTAAGAAGGATTTGTGAATTTCATGGATAAAATAGACAAAACAGGGAGTAATTGTGATCTGACACTGATGGGTAACAGAATCCCACATCTCCCTTTGAAACCATCCAGTTTAAGAAAAACTGTAGAATTTGCACTGTCAGCACCTGCCAAGATTGCAGACTGACTTCACAAATTTTTTCCAAACATAAGTTAAAAGATTGAAGTGGACACAATCCCGAAAGCAGGAAAAGGAAGGCACAATTAGAAAAATAGCAAACATTCAAGAAAAGGATTTTATTGTGATTACAGTGTGAGTAGCTGAGAATTTGATTATGGCATGTAAGAAGGTTGGGAGTACAGTCAACAGATTCAGAGCGAAATTAGGTCAGAGTGGTGTTAACTGCAACAGACGTACCTTCAAGGAATTTAAGACCATATGGAATAATTATAAAATGTATTCATAGAATCATAGAATATCCTGAGTTGAAAGGAATCCATAAGGTTCATTCACCTCAACTCCTGGCCCTGCACAGAATGACCCCAAGAATCACACCATGTGTCTGAGAGCACTGCCCAAGCGCATCTTGAGCTCAGACAGGGTTGGTGCTGTGACCACTTTCCTGGGAAGCCAGCTCCAATGCCCAAACATGCTCTGGATGAAAAACCTTTCCCTGATATCCAACCTAAACCTCCCCTGACTCACCTTCTCATTGTTTTCTTGAGTCCAGTCACCGATCACCGCAGAGAAGAGATTAGCGCCTGCCCTTCCACTTCCCCTCATGAGGGAGTTGTAGACTGCAATGAGGTCTCTCTCCCCTCAGTCTCCTCTTCTCCGGGAGAAGTGATCTCAGCTGCTTCTCATATGCCTTCCCCTCAAGGCCCTTGATCATCTTTGCAGCTCTAAAAGGTTTAGACCTCTCTTACATTGTGGAACCCAAACTTGGACACAATATTCAAGGTGAGGCCGCACCAGTGCAGAGCAGACAATCACCTTTGTATTACTGTGGGACAATCAACTCCCTCGATCATCCAGCTGTGCTGTGACTGATGCACCCCAGGACACAGGGTACAGGTCTTTGGCTGGCAATGACTGGGAGTAGTGCCCCTGCAGGTGCCCAACTTATATTTACAAGGCAAAAGAATTCTTTCACATGTTTTTTGTTTGTTCTTTACATGAAAATCCAAAATTATTGCCAGTGTCAGATCGTTGTTAATCATCTTCTCTGTCACTGCAGAGAAATAGCATATGTCACTGCACTGCTGGATGGCTTTTCAATGCTTTACTGACTTAAAGGAAATAGTAAAACATTTCATAGAGTTGAATATGAAGTAATCACAACCCAGCAGTGAGATGCATATCTCTGGCATTGTTCTTCCCCTTGCCAAATGTTTTCTCAGCCAGCTGCTATTTTAGATTCAATATCCTTGACTTGATGTATCCCTTCTGTTTGCTCTATTTTCTTTTTTTTCCCCTTTTTCTTCTTTTTTCCCCTTTCTGTTTCCTTCTGCCTGCTACCCCCAGATCATTCTGCTGTATATAATAAAAAAACCCCAAACTTCGAAAAGAGTATTATCAGGAAAACGCAAAATAACCTCATCTGATCCAAAATCCTGAACATAACTACACAGGTAGCTGTCCAAAAGAAATGAAAATTTACCTGCCACACCAAATTTCCCTGGAGTAGATGTGACTTATTAATTTTTCATCTTGTATTTCCTCCTCCTACTTTAGCTCCTTGCATTTTGATATATAATTTGTGAAATCCTGCATTTCACTCCATATTTATCCTGTATTTTCCCTCATGGTCAGATCACAACACTATGGCAAGAAATGACAATATACACAAACCACTTAGAGCTGAATCTCTAATCTCTACTTCATTCTGATTGCAGACTGACTTAGGCTAAACATGTTAGGGAAGCATAGAGTGTTTTTTTTAGCATCCTGCAGTGGAATTCATTTGATTTCTAACATGCTTCAATTATTCCATCAGCTATTCCATCAACAACAGACAAGGCAAATTCATCATATGAATGTTGATACTCATTCCATTGGAAAGCACTGTCCATATCACATTTCTCTCTGAGTTAGGGTTAAACTAGATTTCCAACATAAGTAGTCAGGAATACAGAAGGTATCACATACATTGTGAAATTATGATACACTGAAAAACTATCCCATTAGGTTGGTGAATGAACATTTAAGGTCAAACTAATGGTTGGCTACAGAGACCTTGCTATTTTTAGGATTTCAAGAAAAAAGTAAGTATACAAAGATAATAGAAAGTTTCTTTGTGTTCTCTTCATCTGCATCTGCAGTTCATGAACTTTAGTTCACCATTTTGGAACATTTTCATGCTTTAAGATAATGGAAGACTTTTTGTACGTGTGTGTGTGGATGAAATATACAGTAGCACAGCTCCAACCTCAATAATATATGGGACCAATTCTACCTCTCAAGGTAATTTGGTGTTGCTAATGGTTATTTTGCTCTTCAGAGTAAACTTCACACTGTCACTAAACCCATGATGAAAAAAGTGGATCAACTAAGTTAAAACAATCATTTTCAGTACACTTCTCTCACTCTTATTTTTTTAAGGATTATTTTACAGGATTCAAAGTAGTTTGTTGAAGTGTTGTAAGATGCCATACAGAGTGTAATTCTGGCCCTAGTAAAAAGAAAAAGACAAAATTTCCACTATCTTCACTGGGGTCGGGATTTTACTTGAAAGACATCGTGTTTCCATATTGCAAAAGTCAACTCATTTGCCGCTTTACCTACGTTTGCTTTTTGTGTATCCTGTGAGACAGAGACATAGACTTCAGCTCTTTTTAAGGGATTCATAGAGTACAAAAACTGTTAAAACAGGAAATCTTTTATTTGATGTAATTCTATGCTTCTGACATTAAACTGTTTTCACTGTTTAAAATAAAAGATATATTCAAGTTTGTAAGAATGGGGTTAGATTGCAGATTGGTCCTGTAGTATCAGATATCTCAGTTCTGCTAGACAGACAGTCTTAAAAGCAATCCTTTATTTGAGGGTGGAATAAGCCTAGAGTCTCATTTCTTTTTCTTTTTTTAGATTTAGGAAGGACATTGTGTTGTAAGACAGAAAAAATGCAGATAGCTGATGGGAATAGACATTTATTTCACTAAGCTTTCATTATTAAAACCAAGGAATAAGTTTACCATCACTGCATTTTTTATTTTTGTTGTGTTTTCTTGTTCACATGCTTTTGATTTTATTGTGCATTTTCAATGTACATAAAGCAGCGGACAATCCCACACAATGATGGGTATAAATATCTATGGGCCTTGTTTAGCTAAGGCAAATTATTTAAAACACATATCTTAATGAAATTTAGGAGAGATAAAAGAATAGGTGGCTGCTGTTCAAAGAGACGAATGTTGGAGAAATGATGACCGATTTTTAGCTGCAGAAGTGTTAGGGAACCCTGCCATGGTAATACTATAAGCTGTGCGAAGAGAGTCTATAACAGAATCAAGCTGGATAAACCTTTCTCCTTACGCATGAAAGAACACCTTTAGAAGTCAGTGTTTTTTTCAGTTATAATCCTTGAATTCTAATTCATGAAAAGTTTATCATGTAAGATTTTCTTTCAAGGAGACTAGCAGTCTGAAAAGTAGGGCACGAGTTAGATCTATCAGCTCATTTTTGAACATTCATTTGCTTTAAAAAGAAGGTTTTGTGGTAAATAAAGGACAGAACTTAAGATTAATCTTTTATTGCAATGATTTTTGCTTTTAGATAAGAAGAGCAAATACAAGTACTTTTACTCTACGATAAGCTGAAATATTTGAAGACCCTAATGGTTCCGTGCATTGCACATGTTGTTACTGGAGGTGATTAGAAGTGGCAAAAGGAACACATTTACTACCTCCCCCAGCTCCTCTCCTGAAACATTGATATGACTGAGTGTATTAAGAGATTGCAAGCACAAAAGGATTTTCATACTTTCTGGTCAACTGTAAGAACCACAGGAAACTGGTATGCCTCTTCAAATCAAAAATACCATGCAAATAGCATGGAAAGTTCACCTGTCCTTCATGTTCACCTTTTCTGAAAGTGTAAATATCCAGTAATATTAGCCAAAAAGTCACTCATTTTTATCTTTCACTGTGTTCTTGGTGAAATTTGATTCAAAGTGAGATCCCTGCGGTCACAAATAGGTTATTACAGACTAGAGAAGAAAGGCTCTCTGTGCACAGGATGGAAGAGGAAACTAAAGGGATAACCAGCAGGCCACAGAAAAAATGGACAGCCAAATGAAGGAAAAGATATCATATAAGAAATACTTTATAGAAGAACTCCAACCAAAGTTGGACAGTATGGAGATAAAAATATCCACTTTGCTGTTTGTATAGTACCCTCTGGCATGAGGAATAAGTCCAAATCAAGGCATGAAGGTTTATTCTCTTTTCCTGTCACCCAGCTATGCTTCATGCTGTATCTGGAACAAGTAAAGCTCCTCCCTATTTCAGAACCTAAAGCTTTTTTCTTCTCAGGGTCTTTGGCAACATGGTTTCTTTGTAAGTTAAATCTCATGTGTTACTTCCCGATTTCCAACTGCAAATTTAATGTGATTTTTTTTTTCTGTAAAGATTGTCATTCTACCTCCTTTATATCCATGAGTAAAAGATTAAGTCTGTCCTCTGCTGCTGCTGGATACTCTCCATTTATACCAAGTAACCAACAAATTTAGCTCTTATTTTGGTAACTGTTAATTTCCCTTTAAAAACCCTATATGGAAAAATCTGTGATGGAATTAGTTGCAATTTCTTAAAGATACCAAATGAATAGGTAGGACTAAATTTCTGAATTTAACTCTGAGAGCATGCCTGTATGAGAGGCTGCAAGGAGATGGTGGAAGCTACGATGTCTTAGCTGCAGTGGGCAATTGGAGCATGCAATGCACCCAGGTCATTAGGGTCTTCAAGTATTTCAGCTTATCATAGAGTACAAATACTTGTGTTTGCTCTTCTACTGTAAAAGCAAAAATCATTGCTGTAAAACAAAAATCTTTGCCTTTCAGCAAAATTCTTAGCAGACACAAGCGAATTATTTACAGCACTTGACTGTCACTATTAAAATCAATTCCATATTGGAATAGGCCCATCACTGTCTGTCTGTGTTGGGGCACAGGCAGTGGGGGTTTGCACCTGCATAAGAAGACACAATTCTAGATTTCTTTCTAGTAAACATTAAGAGCATCTTCCATTTCCAGATGCTACTTTTAACATACCACATCATGACTCTGTAACCTTAGAGTAAACACTAATTAAAACAGATCATGCAATTTAACTACTATGTTTTCTGTCATAATACTTGGTAAAGACAAATGTGCACATTTAAAGAAAAATTATTTTGAAGAAGTCAAGAGTTTCATAATTTCATGAATTATGAGGACCGTGATGAAGGAAGTGGTGGAAAAGCATAAGAGCAACAGATCCACCTCTTTCCATAATGTCATCAAGAGATGAAATCATCTCTTTCATTATTTAGGATTGACATTAAGAATTCTAATTTAACTCTCATTCTTTCCTGACTAGTCTCTGCCAAAGTCTTTTCACATGGCACAGGGTAAGCAATCAGCGTCTGGAATTTGTCTGCAAAGGTGGCAAGGCTTTCTACAAGGCTTGCACAGCAAGGTGGTGTCTATAAACTATTCCCGATCATTGTAAAGTTTCCTTGTTGACCTCTTGCTTTATCTGCAGAGGCCATTTATAAAGTGGACAACCCCTGTCAGTAAGAGTATCATATAAAAAACAACGGACGAGCATCAGCTTGGGTTAGGCAGAGCCAGGGATGCTTTGGTACTGTGGGTCCTGAAGGAAAGGAAACATTCAGATCCAGACTGCATCCAAAAATAACACGCTTTGTCTGAGTTCCTGGGGGAAGGGGAGGTGGGGGGAAACCATGACCTCCTGCTTTGCCTGGTTTTGTACAACCTAAATTCAATCTATAAGAAGGAATGAAACAGTCAGCATTTCAGAAGCTTACCAAATAAATTACTAGTGCCATGTCTATTTGTAATTATAGATCAGCTCTTAATACTGCTGTAAACCACACATTCCAGGGCTTTGCAAGCACTTAAGAGCATATTTTAATCTCTTTGGATAAAAGAAGCTGCCACTGGCAACAATAAAAGAAATGCAGACTAAGTCCCTTAGCTCTTACTGCAGAATTCCACTTTTCACTGCTTTAAACAACTGCCCCAGCACAGAAGCTGCATGCACTCACATACCACCCATGCTAAGCTATTTCTTGTGACAGCTTCAGCTACATCATGGAAAAATTCAGTGATATACTGTATCACACCACCACACTGACAGTGCTCTCATGATACTAGGTCTGGAGAGTATGATAATAATATCAGAGGCAATGACTCATAAAAGGCCTCACTCACTGCTTCACAGACATATCAGATTCAAATGTATCAGATCAAAAGAAGCTGCAGGCACCATACAGTGTCAATGGCAAAGGTTTAGCTTCCTATGGATGTAATTGATCTTTTTGGATTTGGGGAGCTGTACAAGGGCAATAAGAGTTGTATTTTTTTGCTGTATGTGTGATGTTCAAAAGTACATCAATTATCATGTGTATCAGATGGAGGATATGGGAAGCATGCAACAACAGCAACAAATTCCTGTGCTGTGCTCTTCTGTGTGTCACTCACACCTTCAGCTGCCCCATTAATCACAGTGTACGACAACCTCCCAGATGGGCATGGATGGCAGGCAGGGCTTAATCAAGACTCTAAATGGTTTCATTTGTGCTGAAAGGAAGAAGCACTAAGCTGATGTTCTGGCTCTTATGTTGGAACTTACTGAAGCCCTGAACTCAGGAAATGAAGGAAAAGATGGATCTTGACATTTTAAACATCAATTTTATCTATTCAGTGCATATTTAATGATATAACAATAAAAAAGGAAAATCATGGTTTTTCAACTATGTCTGAGGTCATGCAAAATCAGAAGGAAAAAAAAAAAGCAAAGTATTTTTCTATCCTTTGTTCGCTCCCCATTTTCAAGGTTTCTTGTGCCTTTCCAGAGTCCTGCTGATATTATTGACTAGTAGGCCAAATTGTGGAGATTTTGTCAGTGGTTGCACCATCACAATTTAAATGATGTGGCACTGATAGTACCATCCTTTTTCCTCAACTATGATATAGCTCTTCCTGAAATGATCAACAAGTTCAGTTTGACACTATTCAGGCAGCAAATAGATTTGAATTTGGTGCCACTTAAAAAGGATTAGACAAATAGGAAAGTTCCTCTGCTCCTAAGAGAGATCACTCATGTAGTATGAAATGCTTCCTTTGCAAAGGAGGATGCAGATGCTCTTTGCATTGATGAATGCCTTTGACATTCTCTTGGGAGGAAGAACTTTTGTCTTCCAACAAGTATTTTGTGCTTTATACAAAGTGGAAAACTTTAAAATAAAACTGTTCACAAACCCATTTTCAGCCTTCCCAGGTATTGGATTGCACTAATGGGACCTGTTTTCATCCCCACAGGCAGATGATGTGAGTGAATATGGAGCTGCCAAGCCTTGGTGGCTTTTCTGATAATTGTAGTGCCATGAAAAAGGGATGCTATCAGCCAGCCCAGCCTGCCATATCTTTTCCTGTTTTATTATTTTTTAGAAACACTCTAAAATGAAAGTACATTTTTTCTGACAAATGTGGGTTTTAGTTTGGTTTGGTTTGGTTTTAACCACAAAACACACTGTGAAATATTAAATATCAAGTATGAAGGGTTTTTTTTTCCAAGAAAACTCATTCTGTTTGTCTTTTTTTTTTTTTTCTTTTGGTGTATTTATTTTAGGCCCATTCAGGCTGTAACAATATGAAGTCTGGACTATCGTTCTGTACAACTAGAGTTTGGGCTTCTGTAATAAGCTATAGCAGCTATAGAGCTATTTTGTTTCAGTACTTTGACACAAAGAAGCTGCAGAACAGGTTTTACTTTCTTAAATAGTAAGTCTTACCTGTTCATGCAAAATGCCATTGTCACTCCAGGAGAAGCCACTAGCTGGGGTAAAGGTAACTGTGTATGTCTTGTAGCTTACATGAGTATCATGACAATAATATAAATTCTTATCTAACAATCTTGGAAATAGTTTCAAAATACAGATGAAAAAAGCCTTAGTTCATTTTTGTGAATTAATTTCCATATCATTCTTATTGAAAGTTTTCAACATGCAGACATTAGTCACAATTACAAAACTGCTTATTCATATACTGTAAATGAAGTGTTTCAAATGTGATGGACTAATGTAGGAGAACAATGCTGCATATAGAGAAAAAGGATGTTTTGACTTCCACTGTGCTGATGTTTGCTTGTCAGTTGGTATCTGAACCGGACAGAAGACTGTAGAACTGAGGTCTCAGTGGGTGTATTGTCAAATCAGAAGAAATATTTAGTCAGGATTGCTGAACAGTAAAATCAGGTAATTGTCACATAACGTTGTGGTTTGGTTTTTGGGCTTTGGATTTTTGTGTTTTTGTTGGGGTTTTTGTTTGTTTTTGTTGTTGGTTTGGTTTTGGTTTGTTTTTTTGGTTGCTTGTTTGGTTGGTTTTTAGTTTGGTTTTGGGTGTTTTTGTTTTTGGTTTGGTTTTTTGTGGTTTTATTTTTTTTTATGCTGCTTCCTTGAGAAATGATGTTGTTTAGCTTGCCCACTTAACTAAGGGAAAGGCCTAGTGCCATTATCCTTTAGAAACAAGTATGCTTTGGAGAAACATTCCAGGACAGCATAAGCACTGCATAAGCATAAAAAGAAAACAAGTCTTATTCTTTTCCAAGCCTTTAATGAATACAGCTTCTATATGCACTGGTAAATTAGGAATATAAAAAGGCCTAATAAAAAGGATCAAAACAGAACTGTATTTTAAAGGCTGGCATGAGTTATATAGGGTACTAGTGCATTGGAAGAATGATGAGATAATCCTTCACCACCTCCTTCCTTGTTTTGTCTTTTAAAAATGTTCTTTTTGAAGCTTCTTATTGTGCCACAAACCAATTTTTATACAGACCAATATTTTAAATTAATTTCACATAGCAGTAACTCTTTGGTTTGTGTTTTACTGCAAAGCACTTTAAGGATTATAACTGTGCAGCATCCCCAGTTGTTTTATTCCTCTGCCATGAAGGAGAGAAAACTAATCCACATGAAATACATTAGGCAATAAAGAGAAGAAATGAAGAGTGCTCAAAGGTACTGAAAAATCTCTTACATAAAATGCCAGAGAATAATTAATGCAACTCATCATTTTCTAACAAAGAAAAAGGCATGAAATTGCATTTGATTTGCAAAGCGTAGGTGAATTGATGTTGCTAGGATTTGAATTTGTGGCTTAAAGGAACAAAGTATTCACTTGGGTAAAAAAATTTTATATTGAGCCATTCAGCAATCTAAATAAATTGACTTTTAGAGGTGATATAAATAAAGCAATTTTTAAAAAACTTGTTGAAATTATATGGTGAGAAATTTGGGTCTACAGGAAAAAGCAGAATTTGAGCTTCCAAAAACACAGATTATGAGTATTGTTTTGCAAATCTAGAGTTGCTTCACTTAAGCATTTATTGCTAACACATCATAACTTTTCTTTGGTGTAATGAACCAAAACTGTTTTGCAACTCCATGCACAGAAGAAAATAATGGCTATTTCCCTGATAGAAACACAGAATATTATTTTAACCATCACAAGATAATCAATTAATACAGTTCATCTTATTTAAAGAACTATGTTTGGTAAATGCCCCAGAATCTTTTCCCTGCGACAAAATCAATGGGAATTTTTTTATTGGCTTCCAGGGTTAGGATTTTAGCTTTAGGGTGTCTTTGCTACAGAGTCTTTAAACAAATTTACACAAAGGCACAACAGATACAAAGATAAAATCCAAGGCCCTGAAGAATGGAAAAGGTCATTTCACTGACACCAGAAAACCATTGGACTTTAGCTTGTTATGCTTTATGACTAACAACAGAAGCACTGTAAACTGAACTTCTGCAATCTCCTCATTAAAAGACATGCCTGAGACAGTGAAATAACATCACTGGGAAGGCTAAGTAGCAATATCCCAATTAGAAACTGAAGCACTACATCTCTGTAAAGTTACATGGCACACCAGTGATGGAGCTGAGATCAGATTCTCCTGGAGTGCTCCAAACATCAACAGTCTTTTGCTGCTTGTCACGGAGATTTTGTCCTTGTTTTTATACTAGTGTCCTTTTCCAGCAACAGCATACAGCTCATGTTCCAGCAGAGCAAAAATAAAATGGATTTGGTATTGTAAAAATTAATCCACTAGGGAATGATAATCTTTTGGCTACTGACGCTTTTCAACTTGCCAGGTTTGCCCAGTCCTTGTTTTTTGATAAAATCCACACTTGTGTTGTTTCCTTATACTAAGTATCAACTTTTTAAAAATGACACATTTGTGCTGCACCCATAATTGTGATCACATTTCTTACTTTGTGAAAATGTAGTAAATTAACTCTATGTTAAACTACTTTGGAGATGCTGAAACAAAACGCCTACCATACATATTTCATCTCCTTAGTAATTTCTAAAGTAATCTTTGGTTCTTCCTGTTCTTTGCTGAATTTTCTTACACAAATACACAGAGGCACAGTACTGTTGTGTATTGACTTGTTTGCAGGGGTATATCTATTAAGTCTGGCAGCTGGGTGATTTTCTCTTTAGGTATTTACTGGCTTTTAGTAATAATTGATTAATAAAAATATATATTTTAGAGAAAGAAGTTGTATAACTGCAAATTAAAAATATTTTTCAGGTATGAGATAGAGAACAGAAAATAATACTTTTGTAAACGTAAAAGTATTTCATGTAAAGTTTTCCATATGCCTGGCAGATATTAATTACATTAGCGATGCACAGCACTTGCACTTTTTAAAGTATTATTGTTCCTAGAACATTTTATAGATATGAAGACTGGAATTCAGAGCTTGTGATATGGACAAAGATAAAAGGCAAGGATTTGGCAAAAGCTAACCGGTAATTCAGTATTCTTAATATCCGGTCTCCTTCTCAGTTGATTCTTTGCAAAATATTTAACTGATTATCACTTGTAAAACCCTGACACTGCCCATTATATTTGTGGACATGTTCTTTTTTCAGGAACTCCTGTGAGAGGATAAGTTCAGTTCTTAAATGTATTTTTCACTGGTTAGGTCACATATAGTCAACATTCTTGAGGAGGAAGAGGATGCATTTTATATTAAAATATCTGTTAGGGGGTTTTTCTGGAATCACTTTCAAATTTTATGGATCTTTCTTTTGTCTCCAACTCAGACATCTGACCCAAAGGCTCTGTTCCGGTGCTGGGCCATCACAAGAGCACATGGAGAGTGTCTGACTATTGGGAGGCAGAGCCTGACTGATGTGTGTGGTGAGAAAAAAAACCCCAAACCAGCTGAAACTGACTTACTGATTTTAGCATCCGGACAAGGCTGATGCAGCAGATCAAGGAGGTGGTTCTTTGGACACCTGGTGAGTAAGAGAAATATTATCCCCCTAGAGGAGATTCTGGCACAGAGAGAGAGGCTGGCCGTTCTTGCTGTTGAAAACCGGGGACAGGTCTCAGAAGTGAAGCTGGTTATCACATGCCTGCCTCCAACAGCTGCAGCTGCTCTTCCTGGCATTCTGAGATACTGCACAGGAAGGAAATACAGGATGACTCCAGGGAATTACAACTAATGCACTTTGTAGCAGTTACTTCTTCTATCTAGATATTCATCCAGTATCTAGCATGTTCTTCTCCAAAGCCAGGTTCAGGGGTTCCACTGTACATGCTCAGCATTTTTAGAAGTCTGTGTCTATACGCTTGCAAGCAGTGTCAGTGGGGATGTTCATGGGCCTTGCCTTCCTTCTCATACACCGCAGGAACCATGTCTTCCACTCCTCTCTTCAGTAAGGAAATGGGACAGAAATCAGGAAGGCTGCCTTTTACCTTTAAATGTAGCTCTCACCACCCTTTAAAATAATATTCAGCTTCAGGTTTCCCGTAGGTATTGAGGTGAACTGTATTACCAGGATAAAAATTAACCATTTTTGTGCTTCAGTACAATGCAAACATTTTCTTCTCTGTCATTACTACAAAAAATATGCTTTGTTTCTGGTAGTAACTGAGACATTGTAGAAGCAAATAGCTGGTGCATGCACGAAACAGTGGAAATGGGGTCATCTTTGATTCTATCCAGTTGCTAAAAGAGGAGATATTTCTTTAAATTCAATTTTGTAGTGGCTTGCATCAAACTGCAGTATGTCACATCTGATATTTACAGTAGTTTATGTACTGAAAAAGGATGAGGTGAATTCAAGGTCAGGAGGATTCTGTAAGCACTATTCCTGCTGTTCTCTGTAATCCTGTGTGCATGTGTAGGGAATATTCCAATTTCTTTTTCACACTTGTGGGTACTCACTCTGGGCCCTACCTAAATCAGTGCTGAGCACCTGCAGACACCTGCAGGTGCCAATCACCTTCCCCCAGTCCATTTCTTCTCCATAGGAATTTGATGAGCTGAAACCTTATAACCATACCTTCCTGCCCCACCCCAAATCTTACAATGGTCCAGTCTGGACTTGAGCTCTGTGGCTCATTGCTGATTTTGACCATTAATTTCTTCCTCACTACAGAACATTCATAGACTGCGAAGTTTGCAGATCTGGTAAGCTGGATACTTGGAGAGAACAAACACGTAATATGACATTGCACCACCTGCACAGGAAGGACAGCCTGGTGGTTATAATTAATCATTATCCCAAAGGTGACTGTGGTCTTCTGCCTTTGACAGAATACATGGCTACAGCCAAAGTCTGATCTCAGTTACACACACAGAAATCAAAAATAATTTCACTTTATTTTCTGATGTAAGCAAGACCAAGGTTCAGGCTTCAGTTTCTTTTTTTTTTTTCCAAAATATGATAGTCCACCAAGTTTCTGATCACAAACATTCCAAGTCTGTGGTGGAGCATACACAATGAAACTCTCTTCATCAAGATTTGGCAACATTTAAAGTATGTCTGCTGAAACTTACAGCAGAATAACATAGACATGGTCAGATACATAGATAATAAATGAAAATAGAAGGGAGGAAAGAAAAGATGAAACAGAAAGGGCTCAAAGAATGTGGCAAGAAGATAAAATCAATACATACTAGAATGCAAAAGCTCCACCTCTTTGCCTGCATTACTTGTATGTCTTATTTTTTCAACAAGATATACAGGTTTCTAAACAAATGTAGGTTGGGCACCAAGAGATTTGAGCCTTACTGACATTACCCTGATGAGCATTTCCCCGATGAGCATTTCCCCTTCTTTGGAAAAGTAATCTATGGACTTTGTGATCCTTCAATATATTTCAAAACTTGGGAATCCAAATATCTCTTAGAGATGCTCATCCAACCCCTTGTGACTGCTCACTGTGCAATCTCCTCAGTGTAGGAGTGGTGCCCGGTCTGTGTGAGGCTGTGGACACCTGTCAGGAATGTCAGGGAGACCTGCATACAATGGAAATCACCACAGTCCCTGTGTGCATCACTCAGGACCAGGGGCAGCCAAGTGGCGACACAGCGGTGGCAGGTCTGGGCATGGGGAGCTGCCACTGAGCCAGCAAGCTCCTCTGTGCAGCCTGTGGGTGGTACACATCAGGGAGGAGTGATGTAGGACAGGGATGGAAGCTGCTGACATATTCCCATGTTCCACCCAGCAACCCCCAAATGTGCTCCTTCTCCCAGGCACCTCACACCTCTCCTTCCCCGGGTTGAAACATGCCAGCCAAGCTGCATCCTGCCTGGCATGGGGTCCTGCCCTGCCAGCTGAGGGTCAGTGTAGTGTTGAATAACTGGGGAAAGGGTGGTGCCCATGCCCAGAGCTTAATGGGTGGCCTTGCCTCCAAGCTGTTTTCATCAAACCCAGATGGTGATGTGTGCCAGAGTCCTGCTGCTTTTCTTCCACATGGGTCTGCCTCTGAAGGCCAGGCCCCAAGGCCAGGGTATCACAGACCACAAGTAGCATCATGACAAAGTGCTGGCAGGAGATTCCGGCTTGTCAGACTGTGGTCTCTTCTCATGAGAGACCTGTCAGACAGTCTGACTTAGGTCTTCATCTTGCTCACTGACAGGGCCTGAGCTCTGTTCCTGGTGCTGCCTCTAGAAAGAACTCTTAATTAGAAAACCATTATCCCTCTCCTGGTATAGCCTGGCCAGAAGGTAGACAGTGATCTCCTCTGAACCTCATGTGTGATTAGGACTGTGACTGGGCCTGAGAGTGCACCTTTTTTGGGGGGGGGGTTATATTCTGCTTTTCCTTTCCCCCCCTTTTTTTTATTTTTTTTTTTAACGAAAGAGCAAAAGAGGGAAAAAAAATACCCATAATATGATCCAAAAGATCAAATAGCATACCAGAAAGCTAAGTGCATGAATGTTAAGAAAATGCTGAGTGTATTTATAGCATCCTCGGAATTGTTCTCATACAGCATAAGGGTAGCTGTATAAGCTCCAGGCTTCCCTGGCACATCATGGTTTGGAAAATTATTGAAAGATTCCTTCTTGAGATGTAGGGGCATCTCGAGGAAAGCTTGCAGTAAACTAGCCTCTCATTTGTACATTGCTGGTCTGTGGTGCAGGCATCTTTCCTCCAGATGCATGACATGAGTGTAAGTAGCAGGTATTACATAAGTATAACTGAGGAATAAAGGACCTCTCATTGAGCAGGTTACTCAACAGATTTATCAAGCAACTGTACTACTGTGAGCAGAAGCAACCAGTTCTCTTCTCCAAAATCCCTGTTTGGGACTGCATTTGCGAAGATCTGTTTCTCCTCAGAAAATGACAAAGATTTTACGTAGTCAGATTGATCTATCTGCATCTGACTTATTCTAAAACTGGTTTGCAATATTAAAGATTAATTTTAACTTCTAGATTGCCTGCTATAGTTCAGAAGATCAGGCTTCTTGGCAAACCTCAAGTTCCTAGCAAACAGCAGAGTCAGGGTCCACTTTTTGGAGGTCATGGCGGGCAGAGGAAAACAGGACTGATTTGTGACGTTGCACTCTGGCAATCAGTTCACCAACGTTAAAATGGTGCTAATGAGCCTTGCCTAGCAAAGGCTGTAAGCCTTAACTACTGACTGGTTTTTAAGTACTTGGAGAGCTCTGAATGGAAGATGCAGGAGAAGTGCAAAGTATATGGTTATTAGAGTCTGTCAGATCCCTTAGCAGTCAGTGTAGAGTTCTTAGAGCCTCTCCAGCACTTCCAGTTCTAAATTTCACCCTGGGGGACTTTCCAGCTACTTCAGTAGCCCAGAAGCCCAGAAGAAAACTGGATATACACTAGACTCACTTTCTCAATATTTTTCTCTAAGCATATACTGATATTCAGGACTCTTCAGGAAAGTAGTTTATAGCTAGAAACATCTTCTTTAAATAGAGCCTTTGAAACCTACACATGCGTTTTCCCATAAGCTCTTTGTTTGAGTCTCTTTCCTCTCTTTTCTTAGGACTCCTGAGTCTTAATCCAACCTCAAGTATTTTCACTCCTCCCTAAACAATATACATTCATATACAAATGTAGCTGGAAATTAGTTGCCTACAAGGAGATGTGATCTTGAAGTCATACTGAGGAAGGATTCATAGTTTTGAAGGAAGCTGATCAATTGCAGATAGAGCAAACCTTTTGAAACCTTAACCAGATGAGAACCTTTACTTCATGTGACTCATATGTAAAACCTGCTTAGAACAGTATTTTAGGAGAAACGTCTAGTCAGAGCTTACTCTGTCAACTTACGGAAATAAATAAAATATCTGAGGTGTGTTTCTAGATGTAATCTGCTCTCAGCAGCTACAAGACATAGTTCCACCTCAGATGAATGCAATAGTACTTGGTAATACCAAAGATACAAGAAGGATCCAGAGATGGAAAGAATGCCAGGCTGTCACACATGGAATTTGCACTATTTTAGTGAATAAAATCACTATCAGTATTGAGGCTTATTTTCCATGCAAGTAAGAGCTACAAATGACTAAATCATCATAATGTTATTGGATGACAAGAGTTTAAGGATTTCAAATTACGAGAAGTGCTTATATTGCCACCTGCTGGGCTTCATCGCTTCACAAGCATACAAGGCATATCAGCAAGGTCTTCCACAAATGCGTGGTTTTTCAAATGCAGATATCTTGCAGATATGGGGTCATCAATCATTTCAGTGAACCAATAGAGTCACAGAGGAAAAAAAAAAAACAACAACAAAACCGTCAGTGTTAAGCTGTGAAACTCCCAGGCTTGCCTGGAACATGCTGACATTGTGTGCACCCTAGACCTGGCAGTTAGTTAGTCTGGGGTCACTGATCAAGGACCTTGGGATGTATGCTACCACCTCCTCTTCTCCACACACAGGTTTTTCCTTGGAATAGCAGAGTCTACCAATATTTGAGAGGATCACACTCAGGAAGAAACCAAACTATAGATCTGATAATGCTCCAGAAATCTCTTCTTAGTTCTAATACAAAACCTCAAGACATTTCTAACACATATATATTGTTGCTGGAACTCTACTGTACGGAGCTGTCTTCATTCTTCAGTCTTAGAAATACTATGCTGCCTAACATTATACTTGTCATGTATTCATCATCAAGCCCACAGATCTTCTTCAGATCCTTCCTAACACTTGCCAAACTTCTGCGCAAACCAACAGCTTGTTCCACCATTTAGACAGCTTACAGTTCTCTAGTTAACACAGCTGGATCTCTTGAGGTATGTAAGCACCTAACTCCTTTGACCACAGACTCACAGGGGAAGTAGAAAGTCCTCTTGAAAAGAAATTGCCTGACCAGACCACTTTGTACTATAGTCACATTTCTGACAACTGTCTAGTCTCTTTGGCATTCAGGTCAACTTCACAGACCATACTGCATGGAAAACTAGAGGACCTGCAGGTACTTTCCACTGACTTTTTCAGAAGAGCTAAACTGACCTGGGTGTCCTGCCTTGTCTTTTTAGAAGTCCAAATTTTGCTAAAGCAGATATTCTAGAAATTGTACTGGGTATTTTTAATGCCACATGAATAGGACTTTGGTATCTAGTCTGCTATGTTACCTAATTGAGATAAGTTTGTAAAACATGCACAAGATCCTGGGCATGTCAAAGTTAAGCATGAAGAACTGAAATTCTGTGAATACTCATTTCTACCCTTGAACTTGGTTTGTTTTTTGAAAATTCAGAGCTGAAATATGGCATGCATGACAGATCAAAGATGTGAACAGATTGTCTCTTTATTCTCACAGCCACAAGTATGTTTTTTCAAGAAATGTATTCCTTTTACATCTTATCTTCTCAGCGATACAATGTAAATATTACATATTAGGGGATTAAAAACCCTCCATGTGGCTCTGCTATATTATTTGAGTGCATCCAGCTTACCACTTTGTAACAAGGAGTGTGCAGTGTGATCCATGTTTCTGACTCGAGCTTCTTCCATGCTGCACATGTTTTGCAGTGTCATGGCCATTTACTGAGAAGTGTAACTTCTCTAAGAGGTATTTAGAGAAGATACCTGTGTCCAAATGCATCAGAAAAGGCTAAATGGTGGAGGAGGGGACACAGGGAGGAAAAGAACTGCAGGGAAGGCTATGGTGGCTAACAAACCAGCACTTGTGCAAGGAGGGAGTAGACTGGAGAAGGAGATCTTGGATATCTGCTTTTATCAAAAGCTGTATTTGGCAGGACCTTTGTTTTACTTTTTTCCAGCCTTTAAACAGCCTTTAAATAGACAGCACTGAGTATAACTCGTTTTCAATTGGATGTATTACAAAAATAAAGTGTGAAACATGAAACAGCCAGTTTCCTAACCATTTAGATTTACAAGTCCTATGAGCTAACCTAGGTAAATCTTTTTCCCCTTAAGGTGCCAGAGAAAGCAAAAAAGGCAAACCCTGTACTTGTTTTGAAATCAATCTCCTCTTTCTGATGAGACTGGCAACTTATATTCCATTTGAGACTGTATCTCAAATTTTTTTTGTCAAGAGATCTCTCACTGTTGCTCTGAAGATCTCATTATCACAATCTGGCTTGGCATCTGATTCAACTTCCAAATACAGGTACAGATCATAACCCAAGTCAAATACTCTTGCCTTAAGAAGCAGTTTACTCTTATTATTTATTTGTTTATTAGGCCCACATTCTTGGAGAGATGGGACTACTTTTAAAAAATATGCATCTTTCAGTTTCTTCTTTTTAATTGCTACCTTTGAAGTACCTAATTCAGAGATACCATTGGCTATTTGCAATATTTTTCATAACTTTTTAAAACAATTTTTTACCCTGAAAATTATGTGTCAATCATTATATCTCATGACAATATTTTAGAGTCTTCTAGTCCAATGTTTTACAGGCTGTACTGTAATACAAGGCTAGCCAAAATTTATTCATATTAGACCTATGCCTATGCATTATTTTTTTAAAAAGAGGTTCATGTTTGTAAAAATCCTGTCATAGACAATCCCCCCAAAATCTCAGTAAACTGCTCCACTGTTTTAATGGTCTGAGTTTCTTACTTCTGAGTTTGACTAGCAACAGATTCCTACTTTGGAAATTATTTAATCTTTTCTTCTGGAAAGAAGGCTCTGTAATCTGGATATGTACAGGCTATCAGTGAGGCACTTCATCTTTTTTTTTTGAAAAGTTAAACAGTCTGGGCTCCTGGAGTCTCACTTGTCAGGTAAATTTTCCAGTTCTGTTGTCAACTCTTTCTTCTGAATTCTATGAAAATTATAATTTTTTTTTTTTGAATGCCAGAAGTTTTTTAAGAAATATATATTTAGGATGAGTCCCTTACCTTTGCGTGTTCCAGAGTCAACAATACCCTGAATAAGTCTGTTATGACATTGACCAAGGAATAAATGTGTAACAGCATGCAAGAATTTAGACGGTCCATCAGGCAACTTCTTGGAGGGTTTTCCAGGCCAGTAGGTTTTCTTTTTGATGGACTTCATGCCTCTGCTGAATCCTGCTTTTGCACGATATAGCTACTGTGTAGCTGAGGGTGCCATGTCTCCAGGCAGAGCAAACTCATTTGAACCCACTGTGGTTAACACAGCTCAGAAATACAGAATTCAGAAACCTTCAACAGTGAAGCCAAACTAATCACTTGGGCAGACAGGACCCTCAAAGCAAATACTGATCCACACAAAAGCCCACCTAGAATTTCTCTCCATAGACCAGCTCCCTGGGTATTAAAACCAAAATTCTCAACTATGACATTCTATTGTTAAACAAACATAGGTTATGAAAGCTTGTGCGCCATAATAAAGCACTGCAAGACTTAATTTGATTAAGACATATACGTGTCAACATTTGATCAATCTCTTAGATTTTCTGGCTCCATCCTGTACCCATCTGCTACTGTAGGATTTGGCTTCAGCGAGTACAGAATCAAATTATGTTTACAAATCCTGAACTAAAGCTTAAGCATTTAAATTGTCATTGGCCAAGAGGCAATGCCAAAAACATAATTTCTATATAGTGCTATATGCTTTCCAGGTCTCTGCCATGCAGAGAGAATTCACAGATCCATGTAGGTTCTCACTATCTTTTAGATAGAAACTGACATTGCATTTACAAATTTTTTGTTCCTCAAGCTGCAGTGTACTAAGTACTGGTAGCCTTTAAGAAAAAGGGTTCAAGAAACTTTTTTGCTAAGGCCTACCAGGCATTTTTGGCTACTGCCCTTAAAGATGGAGGACTTTTTGAAGTTTGTATGGTAACTAAAGGACTGTGACTTTCAACTTTACACATAATACTTTTCCGCAGTTATGGGTTCTTTCATTAATATCTTACTGATGTCTGCAGCTAAACTGACTACAATCTTCAGAAATGCCTTTATAAAATATCTCATTTTTTATTTGGAACTGGTAGGTTCAAATGGCTGAACTAAAAGATAAGTCAAGGCTTTTATTTATAATCTGAAAGTGCATATTCATTTGTTTAATGTGATCAAACTTTTCTTGTCAATCCATGTTCTCACTTTCTATATATTTTGTCCAGGAATAGTTCTGGCTGCTATCAGCACATTTGTGGCAAACTAGATGGAATGTCATTGGTTTTGAAGTACCAGAAGACATTTTTCAGCTCTTTAAATGTGTTGTGGCAGTAGGAAACATGGGATTCAGCTGGAAATAACATTGAACCAACAGTGGATGAAACAAGGTTAAAGTGACAAATCAGTCAAGCACGGAAACAAAGGAGGTGACGTAGCTCAATTTCTCATTTCCTTTTCCTCTCCTGCAGAAAAGTCCAAATGATACATGCCAAGCAATAATGAAAAATGCTCATAAGATCTCATTTTAACTATGTTGAGAGTAAACCATCAATGCTTCTCCCAGTGAACAAAGTTTGCAATAGAACTCACCATCACCATTGGCACAAACTTACACTGGGGCTGGTGAGCTCAGCAGAGAAGCTTGTGACAGAGTAACCCAGGGATGTGAGTGACAGTCTTTGAAATGGAACAATATGCACTCCTATGTCAGTGTTTTTTATATTTCTACATATTTTGGAAGTCATTGTACCCACAAACTTGTGGAGGGAAGGAGACTATACAATCTTTGAGATCCTTCTGAGGGCTGTTGCCTCCTCCTGAGTTCCTGCGTGCTCTGGTCTCACCATCAGCCCAGTGCTGACTTGACTCACCATTTCTCAAATCCCACATTAAATTCAGAGCTCAGCAGCAATCACGTATTAGCAGAGACAGCTCTTAATTTGCCAATTCCTCATTTGACTTTCGTAAAAGCTGACCTGGAAACCATAGTCCAGGCTTATGGTTTCAGAAGCTCCCACACAATGGTATTTCTGGGTAACAACAGCGCATTTAAACTACAGTTAATATTGGTACTTTCTCTGTTGTTTATAAACACTCAGCTCAGCTCATCAGGCAGATTTTATCACTTTTTGGGATAAAATTCTAGAAAATAAAAAATATACACATGTAGAGCTGACAGTGAAACACAGAAAAACTGTTCTGGGTGAAATTTCTGACAGATTTAAAATCATCACTGAGTCCAACTTTCAGAATGACACAGACTCTGACATCTGAATCTCACCAAAAGGAAGGTCTAAATTTTTAATGCCAAGGACTGCAGTGACTCTGCAAAGGCTTAGTTTCTTTAAAACATGCTTTTGCTCTTGAAGTTACTCTAGTGAATTTTGATGACCCACTGAGGGAGATGTAGCCAAAAAATGCTTATCATGTCTGAGAAATGAAAGAAGGTTCCAAGAAGTGGAAGAGGGGACACAAAGGTTAGATAGTGTGACATCCATAATCCTCCAATTACCAAACCACTTGTCAGCAGGCCAGCAGTTGGTGTGACTTAGAACAGCCTCAGGGTCTCGCAGTGTATGTTGCCTGCCAACAGCTCCTAGGAGCCAGTTTAAGAATCACAAACCAGTGCCCTAGTTCTTCTTTCCTCAGGCCACATGCCTTCTCCCAGCCAAAAGGAGGAGGGATGGCACCGGTCCAGCTCCGCCAGCACCTCTCATGGTTGGAGACACTAGCAAGGACAGATCTGCAGGGTATATACAGCTTTGTTCTGTAGAACAGAAACTGAACCTTTGACTCCTGAAGATATCTATCTTCAGACTATACAATCCTCAATTCGAAGATGAAAGAGCTGCTGAGGTACCATTGATTGTTTTGGAAATTATTTTCACCAAAGAATGCTGGTACCACTCCAGTCTGAATTAACAGCCTGCCAGGGCTAGAGCCAGGAGCATTTCTCTAATAACAGAACAATGATATTACTTCTTATTTCACTTACTCCACAAATCACACAGCTTGATAGCTTGGAAAAGAAAAGTTGCTGGTATCCATATTTCATTTTAGTGTGTATGAAGGCATCCACTTCATCTGATTTTTAAGTACAATAGTAAGTGTGAATGCTCTGAGAAAAGTCACATTGATCACACAATACATAACAGACAATTATGGGCCTTAAGCCCGCAGACGAAAACATACATGATATACAGTTTCTTTCATAATATCAGGAAGCATAGATTGCTGTTCCACAACTTGTACTGGATTTTGTCATACCTTTTGAATAACCTCACCACTTAATAAAATGCTACAGAGTAAGTAAAATAATAATAATTGCTCTCTGCTGTACCTTGTAAAAGTGAGTATTACTTCCTCTATTCACTGATGTGTTTTGGCACTGATTCTTCTACATAACAAAACAGCACCATCAAACACCTTCCCCACAGCTTTATTGTAGTATACCTACCCTTCTTGGCAATACTGGCACTCTGTTATGGCCACATTTGGTACAGAGAGCAGGGTGGTATTTTATGCCAACCATCTGAGATACTATGCATGTTTTATCTTGACATAAAAATATGTTTCCTTTTACAAAGTTCATGACAAAGATATGCTTCTCTGACTTATAATATTTTTGGCATGATCAGTTTACTGAGCTGAGGATAAATCAAATGGTCAGCATCATTCTTAAGCACAAAATGCTCCAAGAAGAGGGCACTTCTGGGGTCTTTTCTAAAAGCAGCCAATTTCTGCTTCTATGGCCCATGACTGGGTCCCTTTATATGGGAACGTTTTGATTGCAGCAGTCAAGGTCTTCATGACGCACTGTCACACAAGGATGTGAACCCTGGAGTGCTCCTTGGACTT
The DNA here is from genome assembly GCF_003984885.1 of Neopelma chrysocephalum. Classification (NCBI taxonomy): domain Eukaryota; kingdom Metazoa; phylum Chordata; class Aves; order Passeriformes; family Pipridae; genus Neopelma; species Neopelma chrysocephalum. Next base: position 768,873 of record NW_020925585.1, on the reverse strand, counting down.
AAGTTCTGAGTGGGAGTCCTTGAATAGTATTGTGCTGAAAATGGACAAAGACACCACCTCTCTCCCATAAAACCCCAAAAACTTTAACAAAAATGAACAAACTTAATTAAAGGAGCTACTTGGTTTCCCTGATTAGTCAAGTTCGGCTACAGTTCCTTTCACTAACCAGAGAAGTCCTTGGTAGAGACGAAACAAAATTATCAAGGAAATAATTTTTTATATTTGACCTTATCCTTTGGTAGCAACTGCTGATTTTTACTCTAGAGACTTCTGGAGCACATGATATGATTACACACTACAGTTTTGATGGCCATGCCTCTTAGCTGAATTTTATTTCTCTGGTGGTTTGTCTGAAAGGTATGGGTGCATGTGTATGCCTTCATGCACACACACACGCACACACACATACACACACACATTTTATTGAGCTTAGGATAAACATGCGTGTTTGTGTGTCCGCAGGCGTGTATTTGTATGTACGTGTGTTACATCCACTTCACTTTGCAGGTTTTGGTTTACAGGACCTCTGGTGGACGATCAGTCTGTCTGGAAGAAAAGTACGCCCACAAATATCACATGGAACTAGCTGGGTCTGGGCACTGCTCCAGGCTGCCTCATTTAAAGAATCAAGATCATAGAAACCTTTGGCTGGAAAATTAGAAAAAGAAAGTATCAGCTTTCATTCTGGAGACCCACATTCAACTCTTTATGGAAAATATTTTCAGGAAATACCTGTTGACTGAGCCTTTCAGTTTAACCAAACCATATTGCTTTTGCAAAAGAAAAAGAAAAGAAAGAAGCAAAAGAGTAAAAAATACATAAAAAAGACTCTGTTTTTTGTCCCAGGGGTTGAATTAAATTAACTTCAAACTGAATAATTTTGTATTGTATGAGAGTACAGAGAAAACATCATGCTGTGTGTTACGATGTGCATTCTAAGTTAATTACTAACATCTTTGCACACATACTATTATCAGCAAATTCCCTTTTTGGCTTCATTTCAAGTTCTGTTTAATGAGCATGTGTTATCTGACCATGGCTATGGGGGGGAGCGTATCATACTTGAGAATATGCTCTTTGCACTGCTCTGGACAAGGGGCTCAATTTTCTTCCTGTTGAAGTTTATGCAAGTTTTGCTAAAAAGTGGAGTAAATCTTAGATAAGCCCAAAACCTTACAGACAAAACCTACAGTACTTTTAAGCCACAACTTCCTGTGAGGTCATTGCACTGATGCATCTATTGTGATCTAAACACTAATCCAGTCTTACTCTCAGTTATTTTCCACTGTGGGAAGAATGACTGCTTCGAAAACGAAGGAACATTCTTCAAACACTCAGATGTATTTTCAAGATTTTATTTGGGTATAAAAAAATCTTGTTTACTTTCATCTTGAAATGGACTTTTCTTTTCACATACTATTGTCTCAAACTGATTTGCAAAAAGGCCAGGCAGGTTGCTTAATACCTGGATTTAGTTCTTAAGAGCTTTCATTTGAAGTACATGCAGAAAAAAATCCACATGGCTTGAAGATGTACTTGCTTCGCCCTTCTCAAATAGTATGACAATATAGAGAAAGATTTAAAAATCTGTTTTTTTCTTTGAACTTTTGGGAGTGGACAATTTTTAAAAGAAAGGCATTTGTGCATTTAAAAAAATTCCATGGTTTCTGTCATTGGCACATGATAGGGCCCTTCATTAAAGGCCCATACAATTTTAATATGATTCATATCCAATGGTTCACATAACCACAATAAGCCTTAGATCTCTTAATATGCCTGTTCCTAATGTTCTTTTTGTTAGAAGAGCAACCAAGTAGTGTTTCTTTTCTTGGCTGAGACAAATATCCCCTTTGCTTGCAGGAAATGAATGTGTATTTTCTGTACTTTGGTGAGTTTATGGAATATAAAAAAAAAAGGGCGGGGGGGGAGAAAGAGAGATGACTTTCTCCTTGCAGGCATGTGTTAGGCATTCCACAAACAAAACACTGTGTAATGAGGGCAGTGGTTGTCTTCCCGTGACACTTGAGTTTTCAGAAAAAGATTTATGTAAGTTATAAAAAGTTTTATGTAAGCAGTTAATATTTCTGAGCTTTTTTTGAACATTCAACAATATTTGTTTCATTCAACAACAGGGGTAATCCCTCCTCCCTGAGCTGAGAAACTGCGAGACATGCAGTACATGCATGTGGTCTCAAGGTCAGTTATAGCATTTACCAGATGATCGAGAGTAACTCTTACAGAAAAAGAACAACACTGAGATTATTTTTTTGAGGCCAGAAGTATGAGGCAACTGCAGGGGGAACAACAATTTTAGCTCAAGGTACAGAACTGATCAGGCTTGCATCAGCAGGCATTTGGGGACAGACGCTGGAAGCAGGTCAATGTCCCCTGGGGAACCATGGGCACACAACACCTCACAGGAGATGAGAGGCGCCTGATATGACTCACTGCATAAGACAACTTTCTGATTCATATCTGGGAGCTTTCTGCTAGACTGCTTTCTCAAAGAGTTGCTGTCTTTCTGCTTCCACTCCTTCAAAATAAGAACAGTGTATTTAAAAAAAAAAAAACAGATTTGTCCTTTTGCATCCTTCTCTTTCACATGGAATTCTCATTTTCTCCAATCTGTTTTACCACAAAATGTGTAATAACTAAAAAGTGTTTAACATCTAAAAGAGCAAATACAATGAAAACATCTTTTGAACATATCTTTCACTGCAGATTCAACTCTGCCACTTGGCATCTGTTAACCAAGTTCTGATTTGATATTATTTGATCTTTGATTATTATTTTGAACAGCTGTTTAGTGTTCTCCATGATCCTGCTCTCCTCTGTGTGTCTTCTGAGGACATATTTCTTTGTACTGCTGTAAACTGACCTAGTGTATGACTCTTTCACAGTGAGTTGTAGGAGACTTTGTCTACTTTTCCAGGCATTAGGGGAAGCTGAGGGAAATTATGGGGAATATAAAAAAAAGTGTGTGTGGATTAAACATCTGTGAGGAAGTGGTCCAAACTTGGCCCAAAGTAGCTCAGACCAGCTGGCAGGGCCAGGGAAAGCATCCAGAAGAAAAGGTGAAATAGCTTTACATGGCAATAGGGAAGTCCTGGGAACAGCTTCCAGGCAACGCACAGATAAGGATTTCTTTTTGGTCCTACAGTGAGCACATCCCCCCTGGAATACACACCACAGCCTATCTCTGTGGGTGCTGGGGATCATCAGTGTTTGTTGATTCAAAGAAGTGGAATCTTACAAAACAGAACCCACAGCACAACATGCCAAATTGGCAGAATTAAAAATTTTTTTTTTACTACTTGTATTTTTTCTCCATTGTATTTATATTATAATATCTCACAATGAAAGCTTCTAATACTTTTAAATAAAAGGGATCAATAATATCCACTGGATGTTGACTGTAGAAGAATGTTAGCTGAAGTATCTATACCTATGTTGTCTGAGGGTATTTTATTTTAATGACTGTATGTGTCAAGTCTGCACATTATTCTTGGATGTTTTTGCTTATTTTAAAACATACTTATCTACAGTGCTGAAAGGAGTCAAAAAATAGTGACGTAGCTCTAAAGGAGGCTGCTAATCTATTAGTGTTTTGATTCAGAACATACTGACACATAAAGGGGACTGCCCCAGGAGCCGTGTTCCAGAGTCAATGAGTACTCTTACTTCTCATGGATGCTCTACAGAATAACTGGATACTTAATAAAAAGCTTAAAACAAGTAAACTGGAGAAAGAAGTTCTTGCAAACTGTTTATCTACTACTTTAAATTACCTTTTCTTTTTTTTTTGTTCCTCCCACTTTCTTCTTCCCATATCTTAAATTTAGTATGTATCTTACCTTGCACAATTCTGACTTCAGGTTTTTTAGGCTCTGGCCTTCTCAAGTGCTTGGGTAGGTTGTCATTCTCCTGGTGCCATTTTTTCAGGCATTGTGGTTCATGAATACTAATAGATTTTGTTCCATACTCACGACCACATATGTAACAAATCACTGTTGGTGGCCTTTTTATCACTTTTGCCTGCAAGTAACAATGGTGAAGAAGAATAAATACTGTTTTCAACATTAATTTTGAATCAGAATGACTGTGGATGAAAACAGTCAGGTAAATAAGGAACCTGATACTTGTGAAATCAGTGTAACTCTTTCTATCAATTTCATTTTGTTTGAATTCAGTCTTGAAGCTTGTAAGAGATATCGCTTCATTAACAAGTGGGTTCATTCTGTAGATACTGGGCTGAAAATTCATATGTGTGACTAATACTTAGCTATGTAAGTTTCATCTCCTATTTTCACACCTTCAAGTTCATGGAAATGCTCAGTCTTCACATGCAGAAACAACTCTGCTTCATCAAGTTGCTGAGGAGCAGCATCCATCTTAAACAGTTGAAGCCCTTTTTTATGGACCAAGCAGAAGTAACATGTAAAGCAGCAACAAAAGCTTCCTCAGCTGAACACAGCTGCAGTAACAGAAAGACTCCATCTTTTGGCAGAACACAGCTCAACCCACTGTGTCCAGCCTTAGTGTCTCTCTAAAGTTGGACAATGAGGGCAGCTGTCCCAAGCAGTGACTGTGGTCCCTTACCCTATGTTACTTTCGCCACAGGTCAGTTAGTTGATGGAATTCTTGGCCTTTAAGGATTAAAATCAACCAAGGATATTTCAGGATGAGGGGCAAAATAGGAATTGCTGTTTGTTTATCTCGAAGGCCTCAGTGTGAACTTTGCCAGTGACTGTAGCGAGTGCAGAACTGGACTCTAAGCAAGTTATTGTTTCCACATTCAAATATGCTATTGTTCTCAGAAAAAAACCAGCCCAACAATGGAAGAAAAAGATTCCTCAGCCCTAAACCTCACAAATACATATTCTAAGGCTGAAAAATGTATAATTACTGTGGTATGGCAGATTATGGACTCGGCTGTGTCCTTAGGCGTGTCCTGGGCTAGGTGTGGTGTCAATACCAGCCCTGTTCCAGGAAGTAGAGTAAAAACACACTGTAGAGACAGAACTTGGAGGCACACAGATGGGTCTCACAACTGCCAGCACTTCCTACACTTCTGACTGCAGAATACCAGTAAGAGATGAGCTATCCTCTGCCCTCCTAAAGTCAGAGGGACAGCCATGCCAGACCAAACATGGGAAGCCTTTCTCACTCAAACAAGGGAGGTGGGGATTTAATTTTTTCCTCTGCTGCTGTTTAAGACAAAGAGTAACCTGTTCCAGTATTTATGACTCTCTCTGTCAGCCCATCAGTGTGTTCAAGAAATTCTGGGCAGTTCTCGCATTTACGTTACAGTCTGAAAATGTCATTAGTGAACAATCTGCATAAGCTTGCTTTCCTGTATCACACATGTAATCTCAATTACAAGAAGAAATACTACTCTATAAAGTGTATTTTTGCTGGGAAAAGGTGGACTTTTAGTCTAGAAAGTTCCCACAGTGACTTGAAATACAACATCCAAAGACAGTCTCTCCAAGGAGATTTTCAGCCTCTTGACTTTCAAATGGAATTTCCTTAGCTACCTTTGATAACACAGTATTTATACATGTATATTTTCTAACAAATATAAAAACATACCCTTCTCCTATTTGTAGGTGAATATATCAACAGCTATTGTAAGAACACCTTCTGATTTTTCACTACAATTTTCACCTACCTCTTTGCTTCAAGTCTTGAGCTAAATCTTGTCTGACTTGGAGATAAGACTCTGGGTCCAGATAGAGTTGTTTGACAGCACTATATGTTTATTTGTAGGCTCTGGAGAGGTTTAGATAAGGATACTATAATCTGAATTCTTGAGGTCAGGGGACTAATTTCAGTGTGCATTCCTGTTTTGGGTATGTTACAGTATTTTAGAAAGGGTTTCCTTAAAAAATGCCAGGTGTAAAATCACTGGGAACACATTTTCCTCACTAGTTTCATTAGCTAGGTTCCTGCCATTCACTAAAATATGTTATTTATTGGCTGAAAACTAGGAAAGAGCAATTTGGTTTGCATTTGGTTTGTAGGTACTCTTTATATACCACCAGAAAGGGAAAAAGGAATCCTGGTACAAATGTTGTAGAACTCTGTTCAAGTAGATATGTCTGTCTTTTGTAACTTCCACAATTAAAAACTATACAGAAACAATAGCCGAGACCAGAATTAAATAAAAGGAATCAGGTCACTCTAAGGATAGAATTATTTTTTTTCCAGAAAAATAGTGAGTTTGAATCATTGCCACACATACAATTATACTCACAAATCCTTCTCTGGACACATGTTAAAAACCTGAAAAATAAAACCTGAAGGAGATTAGCCTTACAATTGGTAGTAACAGGTTTTTCATTTTTTAACTGTGGAATCCAAGATATGATAAGCTTTACTTGGAATTTCTACAGCTGATGATATTTACCCTTCATTTCTTTTTCTCTTCAGAGTGTGCTTATCCCAAATGTCACATCTGGAGGCCTGCAGTTTGAAATGAAACTATTTTTGGAAACACCACAATTTTCCAACCCAAACTACTCACAGGCCAGTGGCTAGGCTGTCTGCTCACTGCTTTGTTTTTAACTTTTAAAAAGGGTTGTAGGGAAGGTCTGTTCCTGAGGATATGTGTTATTATAAAAATACCTACAAATACATAACAGTGTAGTTAGGCTTTCCTCTGGTGTCTCAGTATTTTCTTTTTTTCTCCAAGACTGCTAAGTATGTCTGCGTGACCATGAATGAAGTTATTTAGCTCAGAGGGCTATGCAACTATGTATTTTCAATAGACCTGACATTACTTGAGGTTAGCCCCAGGCTGCTGTTATGGTGTTACATGAGGTCAAATCCTTCCATACTGCACAAAGCTTTTAATTTCTTCTTAAGTACACACAATAAGACTGTCTCCCAAACTCTGCTACATAAATATTTATCATCCAGGACTGCACACACCTCTGCCTTTCCTATTTGTTTAGTTATCCACGTATTTTAATGGGAAGAGGGGAAGCATCTTGCTCTAGGACAGAGCTCTCATCATAGGCTTGAATTGCCCAAGGAACAGAGGCTCAAGAAAAGATTGATGCAAACGCTTAGCAGCACCATTCTGTTGTATGAAAGCAGCCCTTTTCATATACTCCTCTCTGGAAAGCAGGAAGCATTTTGCATAAGGGACAGGGACAAGCTGTGGCATGGGTCTCATGACTATCCAAAGTTGCATTTCACACCCCACTGGAGCACTTTCAGCCACAACACAACAGCACAAATGTTAGGACTGGTCATATGCCTGTGTAGAAAATTTCTTTGAACAGCAAGATAATTTTGCCAGATGATGCTGGTAATTAAAGATATTACTACACTGGGAGCACTAGAATATCCCATTTTGCTCCTGATGTGTTTTATTTTAATTGAAATACATCAGCATAATGAACATGGCATTTGTGTACAAAAAGAAAGGCAAGAAACTCAATCATTCCCAATGATAAGTTTCATTCAAACCATCCGTTCACTATCCATTCTCAACTAACTTTCCATATTTGAAAATTTTTGTCAGTATTCTCCTAAAAAGGTGTTCAAAACCACTGCAATCAAAGCAAGCAAAGCTTTTCATTGACTTTCCATCTTCATTAGAATTACACAGCATTTGAAAGAGTCTTGCTTTTACCAAGCACCTAGATGGCTTTATGCTAGAGCAAAATACAACATCAACATTGTTGCTACATGAATTTTCAAGGTTTATGCTGTGTTAAAAAGCATTGCAATACAGCAAAGGAAGGTCAGTGAAATCTTTTTAGGTAGTTCACCTGATAAGAAGAAAACAGCAGATGGCAGCACCAGATGCTAGTGATACATCAATAGGCTTCCAAGATCAGTATTATCTATTGTCAAAAAACCCGTAACTCATATACACACAGCAAGTTACTGGTGCTCACTTACACGTACCACACATTTTTTTCTATGAAAGAATAAAACACAGACTCAGTTTCAGTAGCTCCAGACATCACTTCTATTTTTGGGGGTATCACAGCAGAATTTCCGAGTCTTTAAGCATAGGCAGTGGTTTGGTTTACAAACACACATGATCAACTCAGATGTGTTCACTGATTCTGAGAGCAAAGGCAGTAAGTGGAGGAGGTTGTTTACAGAGGCTGTTGTGCCTCCAGTTCTAAAGACATTTAATGCAGAACTGTGAAAGAGTTTGTCAGTAATGATACTGGCCTAGTTGGTCCTTCACTTGCTAAAGGGGAGGGAGCTCCAGGACAGAGGCACACAGACAGAAGTGCTTGCAGTTGTAAAGTTAAAATGCCCTTCATATGGTGTACTACTAAAGCAGTCAAAACTTTTATTTTGCAAATGAAGAAAACCCAGCTTTTTCATTTAGGGCATCTTACATGGCATAAATTAATTTGACAGCAGCATTACTTCTCTTAAATACACTTATACAAGGGTTGGATTTTTTTTCAGTTAGTCTTTCCTCTGATGTTTTGCTGAATCAGGACTTTAAATAAGTACTTAAATAATTCACGATCACAGCAAGTAAGTCTGTTAAATGAGACAATAGCTGCCCCAAATGCTTTCCAGACAGGACCAAAACATATTGCCATTTCACTCCAGCACTAATGGAGTACTATTTTTTAACAGAACTAATAAGTTGCTTAGGAGCTGGTAAGGTGAACAAAACTAAAAACATATGTTGGAAAAAGATGAAGACTGTAGAGGACACACAGACCTTGTCCCTGTTCATAGTGAATCTGCAGTTCTTCCATAAGCTTAGTGCTTTTCCACATCCTTCCATCTGTGGACCTTTCAAAATTTTCAGCTGTAAATAGAGACCCTCACACAGAGAATTTAAACCTATGGAAAAGAGGCTTCCTTTGACCACTTCTTACAAGCTGTCTGCCAGTCCTGAAGAACCACTTATCACAGGATATTTCTTTCAGTCTTTCTGTTCTGTTCTCTGCCTTTAAGGTGAGCCTCTGTACAATAGAACAGCTCTAAAAATATTAAAATAAAAGACCTCAGAGAGGTAAAATCCATCATCCCTTCTTGAAAGTCATTGTTAATAATAAAGTCCCTTAGAGTGTATTACAAACTGCAAGCTGTACAGCCTCATTAGTTCTGTTGCAACTGATGAACAGTAACTGCTTGGAAGTAAATGAGGAAACCTGTTGTTCACACAAAAGGAAGAACAGATTTGAACAGATTTCATTCTGGCTCTGCAGAGCTCACAGAATTAAAAAGTGGTAATAATGTTGTTGTTCAACAAGTCAGCAGATGTGACTGAATCCACACAGGGAGCAGATATGTTGTGCAAGAGGGTAACGTTTTTACAGACGTTTTTCCCCCACGCCCTTTTTTTTTTTTAAACTACAGAGTTATGTGTGATGGATTAAACTCTCTGTTTCGAACCCATGCCTTTCATGGAACAATCACCTTTAGAGCAAAGCCAGTTCTTGGTAAAGGGTAAAATGTAGTGTAAAACAAGAACATCAACCTTCCTACAATATAGATGCAGCTGTGCAGCACTTTGAACTCCTTGGAATTATCTGAAATTTGCTGATAGAAGACCTAAGGAGTGAACCTTAATTTGCCAGTATCTATCAGTTAGTGGCCTCATATAGCGTAATAAAAAATTGGTTCCTGTTGTCTTAGTCTCATATGAGCTAGGGTAATGCTATTATCTCCATTTTATACAGCAGCTGTTAAACTAACAGGTAACACCCTTTGATTTCTAAAGCATCTTTAGAAATGCTCTGCATACCATTGCATTCCTTTGGTGACTGAAAGAGCTAAATCTCATTTTCAAAAGTAATGTAGGCAAACAGGATTCCAAACCCCATTTAAAAAAAAAAATAAAAAAGCTGTTTAATTTAGACAGTGGGTCTAAATTTAGACAACTATCTTACAAAACTCCTGGCCAAAAGACAGCTTGTGCAGAAAAAAATGCAGAAAAAAATAAGCCATTTTCCAAAACTCTGTATAGTTTTTGGATAATGTGAATCAGCTTCTTTATTCTTGGATCTTGAATCAAATTCAGTGGAAAGAAATGTGCAGTCCTACTTATTTTGTTGTTGTTAGACCCGGAGCTGCTGCCTTTGAACATGCAGTCCTCAGTAAACTCATGTTCCATGCCAAGGTTAAGAAAAATGGTAAAATATGAAAATCATACTTTGGAGTGCTTACAGGACAATGAAACACTGCTTTTCATGTTAACTAAATAAAAATACCTAATATCTGCTAAAACATATAACATCCAAACCTTGCCTAAGCTACTCAATAGAATTGTCTAGGGAGCTATAGCAAACAATGGTCCCTCTTGGGGCATAACTCTTACAGGACCACAGAGAAGGAGAACCCAACTAATCCCTTTCAAAAAGGAAGTTGAAACAAATAAGAATAAGTAGTTTCCCCATGCACCCAGTATTCCCCTTTTCTTTTTCTACTATTCAGCAGATAAACTTTTTTATGGAACCAAAAGGTCCTTCTGAAGGGAAGTGATTTTAAATTTGATGGGACGCCAGTCTCCCCTGGAGATCCAAGCATCAAGATGCATCCACACACTTTCATACGGCACATGCTTAGCAATTTACCTGTGCAGCTGATGCAGCCCCACTCATTCCTTGATGGTTCTCAGATTGACCATATCTTTCTGAGCCAGCTCCAGATCTTGGTCCTTTACCAGATTTATCAGTGCTGCTACCTCCTCTGCAACACCTTTCATGCACAGGAAGACGCTCAGGAAAAAAGGTTCGTCCACAGTTTCCACAGGGCACAAGCTGGGCTTGAGCACTCTGATAAGCCGCCTCATTTTCATCTGTAAGTCTATAGGAACCACCAGGAAGGACCTCAGGTTTCCTGGGCTCTGGTCTTCTAAGGTGCTTTGGTAGTTGATTGTTTTCAATATGCCACTTCTTTAGGCACTGAGATTCATGTATAGAAATAGACTGTGACCCAAATTCTCTGCCACAGATATAGCATACCTTCAAGCCAGGTCTCCTTGGTGGGAAGGGCGTTTGAGACATGTTTGAAAAATCTGACAGTTGTGATGCTATTGCAGTGCCTGGTCACCTTTACTGGGGTCCAGCTTCTAGATGTACTACTTTGGGAAAAATTCTGGGAAGATCTGCACGTTAGATGGTGCCAGATGATGCTCTGAGGGCAAGGTTCTAGAGATACTAGAAGGGGCTTCTCCAGGACTTGACAGAGCACTACAAGTTTTGTTCACATTCTTTTTCCTGGCATTTGTTTCCATGAAGGGTATGACATTTCGGGAAATTTTTCCATCTCCTGCACATAAAGGTCTTGGGAAAGTCTGCTATTTAGAATGATTCTACATCTTCTTAATCCATTTTCATGAGCCAACATATATTAGGGACTTCAAAGCTGGAACACTACACCTAATAGCTGTTTCAGTAGAGAAGGGGGGTTTCTGTGTGTTTTCCGTTTGTCTTTTGTTCTTACATGATCCTGAAACAAATGAAATTAGTACATACTAATAAATGTCTTCTTCCATGTTAAGGTTACCAATCAGTGGTTTATCACAAGGAACCTTACTACTCTTGCACTTTTAAATAGCAGATAAATAACATCAAATATATCCTTACCCTTAATGATCAGTTGAACAATGTAAATCTAAAATTCTAGTCTCAGAGGATGGAAAGTTGTGAAGGACATGAAAGAAGATGCATTTGCACAAAGTGAATCTGATGAAATGCAAGTGGTTTGGAGTATACTCAATAGGCTTTATTTTGAGTTATTGACAGAACTGGTATTTCTAGCACAGTCCTTAATTTTATAAAAATAAGCCTTTTATGTTGATAGTTAAACATAATTTCCCTTTCTCCAGAGAAATAAGAAAAAGTCCCTTAGTAGAGGGATGTTAGTGTCCAATCTACAAAGGGACTGTCAGAAAGGAAAGTGTTTCCAGTCTGTAGGTTGAAGGAAATTATCAAGTCCCTTTATTCAGCACTTGTGAGGTGGTGGCTCAAATTCTCTAACCAGCCTTGATTCTCCCACTACAGGAGAGCTACTAATAAAATTGAGCAGGTTTATTAGTAAGAGCTAGTGACATGCTTTGGGGGCTGAAGCACATGCAATATGAGGAGAAGGTAAGGCTACGGCATTTGTTTAGTCTCAACACAGTACTAAACATATTTCAATTTTTCACTGTGCAGTCTATCCCTGTATACAGATAAATCCATGCTGTATCCCTTAAAAGTACATTTCTTAAAATATTTTAACCTGGTCCTCTAAGGATCAGAAAATAAAATTCAGACTATATGCATGTATGGTAGAGGCTACTGCTTTATTGCAAGAAAAAATTGTAGCTAGCACATTGCATAGGTAGGCAACTGCCAAGGACAGTCTACTTTTTCTGTAATAGAAGAAGCAGCTGGCTAAATGGTCACCTTGCTCTTACCAAATATTCCAAACTTCATCTCATTCCTTCCAAATTTTTAGGGGGTTCCTAACTCACAAACTTATCCAGAGATTCCATTGACCTGTCTCGGTTCACTTTCTCAGCTGCAACCAACCAACCTGGATCTGCTCTTTACTGTTGTATTGTTATGTCACCATGGAAGACTTTGTTTCCACTCAACAGCCTTTTCGCCCTCATCACTCCCACCTCTGAACCCATGGGCTGAATTTTACTATCCTCAAGGGCAATGACACAGTTTTTCAGGTGACAAACTTAAACTTTGTCTGTGCCACAGAGACGCACTCAGCTTATTCTAGTCTCTCGTAAATATTCTAGGGGATGTCTTAAGGACATGGGCAATAGTGAAAAAAGCTGTCACACAAGTTCATGTGCATAGTCATCCTCTTGCCAGGCACATAAAAAGTGTTTAGATTGCTGCATTCACACTGCTTGCTTAAATACTAACAAAGCTACATATTCCTGAGATACTTTCTTGCTTAAAAAAAAAAATCTTCTGTGAAGGTCGTATTTATTTGTAGGCAAATTGGAAAATGTGAAGACCATCAGACCGAATGTGTGATTTGTACTGGAACAAATCTCTGTGAACAAATATGTTGCACTTAGCTGTTAAAAATAAAATTCTTGAGGGACTTTGCACTCAAAGTTAACACCTCATCTAAAACTCTATTAGATAACTGCAGTTTGTGGAAAAATATGGTAACGTACAAGGATTTAGTATCCTCTGATGTCTGAAGCTATCAGGTACACATACAATGTTGAAGGTTACACAAAACTGTAGCACTGGAATTTTTAGTTCAGATATCAAAATAACAGGTTCAGCAGTATGTGAAATTTAAATCTGCAAACTAGTATTGAGGCTACTGTACTGCAATGCTGTTTCAAAGACTGGGAGAGTTTCCAAGGAGGGTGGCCTGTTGGATGACTCCAAATTGGGAAGTAGCCAAGCTCTTTAGGAGGATGAAGGGAATGGAGAGCCAGGGAAACATTAAAGGGTCATGAAGGCAGGGGAGATAAGGGTTATTGGCAGGTCACAGGAAGAGAGCATCAGAAAGTTCAGTTACATTTCAGGGAACTTCTGAACTTTGTAGGGTCCTATTTATGTCCTATTTATTGATTTATGTCAGACTGAAACTTTCTGCTACCTGAGAGGATTCTTAAAGCAACAGTGAACATTGAACTGCCTGCCACATGAAGAACGTTAGGTGACTAAATCTGTTGCCATTAGGAATGAATCAGTCAATAAAAGATGCTATAAACAATCTATTAACAATATAACCTATTGTTGGATTTCCAAGCTTGCTATTGTAAATACTTCATAAGAGAATTATGTTTCCTTGTGGGGATTACACCATTTGGTCTACATTTGTTCCTGCCAAGTTGACTGTTATTATTTGGAAACTTCCTATAAATTCAGTGTGAAATGAAAAGGCATATGAGCAGTGCAAATTTTCTCTTGAGCTCAGTGGTAAAGTTATGGAAGTAAATCAGACTGTGATTTTACATTTCAAAACATAAAACTTCCTTATGTTTTCCTTTTAAAAATGTTGCAATATGTTTTTCAATAAAGTGGGAAGGTACAGCTGATCACTGCATATAGCTGTGGGAAAACATTTCTCTCCTCTGCATTTCCACTGAGGCCAATACTTAAAAACAATCTCATGAACTGCAGTGACAGGTCATTTACAACTATTGGAGAAGTTAAATTTAATCAAAAACAAGTGAAATACTATGGCTAGTTCAGCATCAGGCTGAGAGCTTCACTCTAACCAAAACAGAACAGAATGACAAGAGTGCAAATATCTCAGTACATCTCTAATCTTCTTGTCCTGAAGAGGGAACTGGAATTCTTGCACATTGTTTTTAAGCTTCATCTAACCAGAAATTGCAATAGCATTATTATCCATGCTTCACTAATGCTGCCTGCTCTTAGCTGCCATGTGTGATTCAACCTATACAAGTAAGTGGAAACTTCTTCCCTGAAATGGCCTTCTTTATGTCTTCTTTTATGTCAGTGTTGGAACTTGGAAGCAAAGTTGACACATACGTTTCCTATTTCCTGTATGTAGCCCATTTCTGAAGAGCGACCCTCTCTGTTTTTCATCTCTCTTGATTCTCTCATGTAAACAATTCCTCAAAACCCATTATAAGGTCATTTTATAAGCCTAGATTCCTTGACTGAATTGAACAAAACATACTTGTGTTAGCTGGGGAATTAAACTGGCTGTTTCCAATGAATTCTCAACACTACTGCTTTTGACCTAGCTAGAATTCCACATTGAGACCTCTCAGCTGAAAAAAACAGAGCTTACCTTATGGAAGAACATATTGTATGAAGCCTCCTACTACCAGGACATAAACATGTTTATTAAATGGACAAAATAAAAGAACAGTTGTGACAATTTTGTACAGCTTATGGATGCTGACTGATATTGCAGACTTTCCATGTGTAAGTGTAACAGGCTGTAAACTCTGTTTAAACTATATGGTTGGCTTACTGTCATTGTTCTCATCTGCCAGCACAGAAAGGGATGAGATAAATCCTTGCACCAAATAAAAATAGAGCTAAAACAAAGGTCACAGAGCTTTCAAGCTTATACATGTCAAAAACCAAACCAAAACAAACTCAAAACCCCTCTTAAATATGTTTGACTCCATCTAAAAGCATAGACAATTTCCAGAGAAGACCATAAACAAGCAAAATAAAAATTGGGAACAACTGATTCCTTTACTACTTTTTTCAAAAACAGTTCTTGAAAAAGGTATGAAAAGGATTTATATGAAGTACTTGCTTGAGGTGACAGTGGCTCAAATCCAGGAGGCTCTTTGAAGAGTTCATTTATAATTAGAGAGTACTTACAAAATCAGGACTCCTGTAACAGAGTTATGAGAAGGTCAGCATTGGCTGATCTGCCTGAGGAAGAGTACAAAAGGCATAAGAGATATATTAAATGAAGCGGAAAAAGTAATGCTCCAAAATGGTGCCATCTGAGTACAACACCTGGTGGAAGCCTAGCTACAGATCATGCTGCCAGTGCCAAAAAAAGAAGAAACTAATTTTAGCCTGCAAAAAAATACTAGTTAATTCAGTATCTTGGATTCAAGAGTTCTTGGCTTTGTAAACCCTTGTTTAAGCAAAGCTTTGTTTAAGCAAAGCCTCACTTCACTCTGAGTTTTCCCTTTGTTTTCCCTTTCTTCAACACTACAGTCAAAGTTGTATACTCATTCTGCCTGTTCATCATGCCTCGCTTGGAGCCATAAGCTTTCTGTTTGTGACATCACAGTTGTTGTTATGTGGGTCAATTAATAAGGATGATTCATATACGTTGGACTAAATTTGCAAGTATTCTAAAGGAAAAGATTTTCACTTGTAATACCTAACTTTACTGTTACATAAATTTGAAATATGGCAAATAGCTTTATATAAGAAGCAACAAGCAAAACTTCCCGCACTACAATAGTACCCAAATATCCTGGTTTCTCAGTCTGGGCTGGACTGTCTATAAAGACAAAGGAGAACAACAACTCAGTCTAAACAACAACTCAGGACAAAAGATACAGAAAGAGAGAGATGAAGTAAGTGATCTGCTGAGCGTAACATAGCAAGTCCAAAAAAGAAGGAAATTAATCTAGATTTTCTAGCACCCCAATACTAAATCAGGCCAGTCACAGGATTTTCTAAGGCTGATCCCTAACTTTACAGTAAGATGAAGGTAAGCCTTTTTTCTCCACTCCACTGGGTTTTCATTATATTTACATATAAAAGAGGTGTCAGAAAGGACCAAACTGACATCCTGTGTTGAGTGCCAAAAAGCCTTGCTTCAGGCTCTTTCCAAATAAAATGTCTTCTATGAGGCTTCCTGTTATTCTCTAAGGGAAAGTAAATTAAATTAAACCAACCTCTTAAGCTTTACCTTTTCTTGTGCTAAATATTGTTTTGTATTGCTCAATTATAAATCATCTTAGAAATCTGTTAAGACACAGTACTCAAACATGAGCTGGACTAAAATATTGGACAATTTGTAGCATCTTACTGTTGGATCTGTTTTTCACTGAAAGATAAAAGGAAAAAAAAAACATTCTCATGTTTCCAAGAATATTTTTAGCAAATTAACCACACATTAAAAACCTCACATTTTTCCAGCTCAGCCCTGCATTTTCTCTGCAGTTTCTGGCTGGAGGAGTCTCCTTTGATTAGTCCTAGAGACTAATCATATCCTTCAGTCATGTGAAAAGAATAATCTATTATTTGATTGAACTTAAATAAATACCAGTGAGATGCAGGAAATCCATAATTTTCTATGTCAGGATGCTTCATCTTGTCACAGCTGAGCATGATCCGTACTTTTATGCATCCTCCTATCTTAAGAAACTATTTGCAATCTCTGAACATACAACTATTGGCATGCACCCCCACTTCTGGCAGCTTCAAGACTTTGTAAGTCTGTAAAATCTAACATTGCAGCAGCCTGGCTTAAATGTCTTATGAGTAATGCACACTCAGAAACATCCAAGTGTGGAGCTTGTTCCATTAGGGGATCAGTTGAAAATATAGTAATACCTTTTCTCCCATACCATCTGCAGCCCAGAGGCTGGTGGTTACGCCTTTGTTAAACGTGGATGCAGCCAGCTACAAGGACAAGGCAAAACCACTCACACCCAAATATACCAGGTTAAAAAGCCACTGTTTTCTGACATATACAAACAGGCTAGAACTGTCTGGGAATTTTCTAGTGAACATTTTTCCCATTGTTTGAAGTGTTGGTTAGACAAAAATGAAACTTTCTTCAAAGATGTACCTCTATGAATTACACAAGAGAGAAGTTTGTTTGTTTGTGTCTGTGCACTGTGGGTTCATTACAATGTAAGAAAAGAAAAATATAAAACCCAGAGGTTTCTACAGAAATATTTAAGGTGATTTCTGTGATGAGACAATCATCCTAGTCAAAGGTTTTTGTAATTTTCCTCTGACCTATGGAAATGACCATGTCTTTCTTTGGATCTGATAATCTTCCTACCTAAAACTTTATGGGTCAATCAAAAAATCACATCAACAGCAGTCATTGTATACTTGGCATTTAAGAAGACCCTATGTATAATTATGCAGTAATTAAATTTATTTTATTTAATTAGTTGTATTTGATTTCGGTTGATGACACTGTTACCAGAGAAAGCTGGTGACTTTTTCTAGTGACACAGAAGTTCTTTCACGTTACTATGTCTTCTGCCCAAACATAAGAAATAATTCCTTTGTTTTGACTGAAATCCTTTACATAAAGGAATTATGATTGCTACTGCTTAAAAATATGGGAAAAACAAAACGTTTTTAGTAAAAAAATATAATTTTTCAGACTTTTAACATTCAAAATCCTAGACCTGCTCCAATAACACCATTCTCTCTCAGATATCCTTTATGCTTTACAAATAAAGTTGTTGCTTTTTGTATTTTACTTACTTAGTGATGCATTACAACTCATAAGGGTGATGATTACCCTTGTTTGACCCATAATTCTTTAACCACACTCATCTCATATTTTAAATGAATGTTACTCTGCCTTCACACTTGCTCTTGTGCAAAACTCAGCACAGACATATTCCCAATATGTGTGACACTGGGGATACTTATGCATCATATTCTTAACAATCTTCAATTAATGAGGTATATCTGTGATACTTAACACTCTGGAAATCATAAATGGCATATCAGATATGCATCAAACAATGAATAGATTGGGTATGTTCAATCTGCACACAGCACAAGAGTATGAGAAAAAGCAGGCATTGAAGCAAGTAAGTTTACACAGCTCAAAGTGAGCTACCTGTACTTTCTAGCTCATGTCTCTGTTCAACATTTCCATTTCTGGAACTTATATGTACAGAATCAGGCTGGTTCCCAGTGATTTTGATTATGACTATGCAATTACTTCAAGAAAGTATGCTAATTGTTAGGGAGAAAAAATAGGTGGATGGATAAATTCATAATTGGTTCTCAGCCTGTTTGAAACAAAAAAATAGAAGCCAGGTCTGTCAGCTTGTACAAATTGACACAAGTCAGTGGAAATCAGTAGAAGGATGACACTGCACATGTGCTGAGAGCCTATCACTTGAAGTGTAAAGTGATTCCGTATTGGAAAGACACTTTTTTCTATTACCTGCAATAACACAGTTACCTTATACAGGAGAAAATAATCAGTAAGGGTAAATGTTCTCATCTTTTATGGTGTAAATCCAACTTAATAATTTTTGAATAGAAAGAAAGTGGTTCAGCTGATAAATGACTGTAACTAACTTTTTTGCTACTAAGTTTGCTAAGTTTTTGCTACTTTTGTTATGAACGGGATATTCAAATAGATAATCTGATTGCCACGGCAATTAGTATCCTCAGCAAGATACACCAGCTATTAAAATACGAAACCTAAAAGATGAACAGAATGCCACAACAGCAGAAAAGAAACAGAGGGAATCTAGACAAGCAGATGAAACTATCCAAAGTGGAAAATGTCTAGAAAAGCAAAACTCTGGACAACCCAATTATTTTGTGAAATGTTGGTACACCTAACAAGACATTATTAAATGCTCATTGTATTTTGCATGAAACTTTGCAGAACATTCCTGACACAGCGTCACAAAAAAAAAATGGCCACATACTAAATCTGTTAGAGACAACAGCATGCTAGGAGCATTATCAAAACATCCATCATGTCCAGCAAAGATACCTGACAGCATTAGAGCACTCATTTTTAAGGCTCTTATTTGTAACAAATCTCAAAAAACATCACTCTTTTACATTATTGTTCTTCTCTCCAGTATTCAACAGTAATTTATAATTGGTGTGACAGGACATGGTGGAAAAATGTCAAGTTTTACCTGGTACCCCTGGGTCCTGATGATTGTATAATTTGTTACGTTTAATGATGATCTTTTTCTCACTTTGTATTTGAAGCTGTTATCTACGCGTCTGTCCATATAATCCTGTTTTCTGTTTTATAACAGGACTAAATTTCATGAGCCAATAGAAATACACATGGAATATAAGCCTGGAATATCCCCAGATAATGTGGCTTAAATGAAGTGATATGTATGTCTGAGTTCCTTACTGTGTAACCATAATTTCACCTGGTTAGAAACCAGTGCATCCTATAATAGATCAATGTCCTAAGGAATTCGGTAAATAGAAAAGTAAATTTAAGTAAAATATACAAATTTGTAATGAAGGCAATGGTGTTAATTTGTAACTTGAGCAATCAGTCCACTGACAGTACCTTACGAATAAATTTGGTAATAAGCTTTAAGATAGATCATTTGGAAATGACAGTAAAGTTTTCTGTTTCACTTGCGCTTTCCAAACAAAACAAAATAAAGCAAAACAAAGCAAAACAAACCGGCTTTTTAGTAAACCTTTTCATTACTGTTGAGCACCACATATTTTCCAGGAATAGAACTGGAAGAGATAACTTCCGTTATACAGGAGGATCAGTAATGATGTGCCAGGTAGAGTTACCTTTTACAAAGATAACATTTCTAGCTCTCAATATCCAAATGGTTGGCCATGATTATTCCAATTGTATTCTTCCGTCCTTAAAACACACCTATAAATTAACTCCATCCACTTCCCTGGAAAAGTGGGGAACTAGGTAGCCAGAACATCTGACCTGGTAAATGCTCACACACTGTTTTTGCCAGGCAAACCTCTGCGGAAAAAAAAAATCCAGAGAATAAATGCACTATCCTTGCAGAAAGCACTGTTACACACACATTTATTACCAGCTGGCTGGTCTGAGGGCTGAAAGTCACTCAAATCGTTGTTCATAGACCTAGTTATCTATAACTGGGCCCTTTATTTCTGTGAGAATTCAGTCATCTGGCATTCAGAGCACTGGTACAGTGGGATGAGGACAACACGCAAGACACAGGACTGCACTATTTGAGCCTTGGCTGACTGACCTTCAGGCCAGGACTGTTACCAGTACCATCACCAGAGTTTCACAGGGAAATGAGGTGAAAACTAGCAGAATTGGGTTGTGAGCTGAGGATCCCAAGGATCCGCCCGTGTCTGCTTGCCAGGGACAAGAGGTGCTTGAACTTCGGGAGGGAAGGAAAACCACAGTGCCTCCTCACCCAACCACTGCTCCACTGCCCTGCCTGAAAAGTCCACAGGCTTATTTAGATCCAACGCGCAAAAGACTGTGGAAGGCATCGCATTTTTAGTGTCCTCCTAAACTCCCATTACCTTCGCTCCAAAGGGCGGGTCAAAATTCCCTCATGTCCCCAAGACCCGGGCTTCTCTGATGTTGTGCTTTGGCTCAGTTTGCCCCTTTATGGAAGAAAGAAGAGAGTTGAGTAGCACAGTCGGGCACATATTTCCCGGTGCGGGGCACATTTAGGGTCCCCACACCCACCCCTGGTGCCGCCGTACCCGCACCCCGGAACCGCGCCCGCGCCGTTCCCACGGCAACGCGCAAACATATGCAAATATATGCCGGCTGCGCCGCCGTTGATTGGCCCACGCGGCTGTCGCTCACCGGCAGGGAGGGGTGGCCCATGCCCCGGTCCTGCCGCCCGCTCCTCGGGGTCCTTCTGGAGGGACAGGTGCGGCTCTCGGCTTTGGGGGAAATGGGGCTTTTCCTGCCAGAGAAGCAGGAGTGTGTGTGTAGGGAAAGTCTGATCGACTGAACACCTGCGAACTGTTCCGTGGGAAGGGTCCCCAGCCAAGCTCTGCATACATGAGCGGGGTCCCCTCTCTCAAACCTTTTCTGCTCTTGACGAGGTGAGAAGGGACAAATGGCATCGCTGTGAAGCTCAGGCAACAGAGAAGAATAAGAGCACAAGGAGCCCGAACTCCATCTTCGACACAGGCAAAATTTCTCATGCAAAAATTCAGTTTTCGGTCAGACTCTTTCACATTTTTCAAAATTTAACTTTCGCAAGACTAATATTTTCCATGGAAATTAATTCTACAGAAACAATGATAAATAATTGTTACAAGAAAACACCACTGGTTCAAACGTTCCTGTGCCAAGTGTTCTGTGATGGCGGTGCTTAGAGCAAGCCAACAGTGCTTTTTCCATGCTACCCTTTTCTGCTTAACAAACTTCTGTTGTCACTGAAACCCTTAAAATGCCCAACGTGCATCATTTGCTTACAGTCTTGGCAAGAGCAGTGTCGTGTGTTCTGCTAAGCAACGGAGATCTACTGCAAACAAATTTTAGTACCTGTTTCAGACTGAAACTTTTGGTGTGGCAGGTATGCTGCTAAAGCAGACATGAAGCAAACCTGTCAAATGGGCTTCTACAACACTGTGTCCTTCAACCATGTGAATTCCCAGGCCAGAGACACAAAAAGGAAAATTACAGAAGGCTTTCAGAGAAGTAAAATCAGGTTGTCTGATCAGAATGAGTTGCATTGCAAAAAACCAGTATGCGAAAGAGGAAAGTAATAGTAGGCTAGGCCTTCTGACACTGCAATGCCAGTAAGATCAACGGTTAATTCACCTTAATGCCATGTATGGCAAAAGATGTTTATCAAATGACTAGCCCTTGAATCAAAAGCAAATGCCATTTAACCTCCACTTGGCCTTAGGGGTTAAACAAAATTTGTATTGCACAAAATTTATTGTCAGCATGACACAGAGCTTACACCGTTTAACACAATTAAAATGCAGATGGTCTTTTTACCAGTCTTTGCAGAATGCTTTGATGCCAGGAAAAATACATGAAAAAATTATTTTACCTCCAGCACTGATGCTATCACTGCAAGCTGTTGACTTCAAGTTATTTGAGGTATACAAAACTGTGATCACTGTATGTGACAGGTAAAAAAATAATAAAGAATAGTGTAGCTACAGAATTGAAATCCAGGAAAATTAAAGTTACCCTTTGCCTCATAGATCTAACAGAAAGTTTATAAATAGAAATATAAGTATGCTTGCATTTTGTAAACACCTACATTCCCTTATGGTACAAAATTGCTTTTAATCTCTTTCTGTTTGAATCTTTTCAGTACTCCACTGTCAACTCTCACTGTCTAGATAGAATACAAACAAAAGACACAGGAATTACTTTTACCAGAGGAAGAAAAACAGCATAAGTGAATTGCTTTCCATTGCATATCTTCTTCAAGCCAAACTCAATCACATAGTGGACAAGATGCTTCTGGAACAGGCTTTATTATATGAAGTAATTTACATTTCATCTCCATATTTAATTAGGGCATCCTGGAACACTGGGAGGGTAATACAGAAGCCATGGGAAACTTATCAAAGAATATCAATGTGTCTGATAATTTCCCAAAGGGTCTGAGGAAAACATCAATAAAAATATTTGTATCTCAGCAAGACAGGAACAGCTCTGATATAATTACTTTGCACATATTTTTGTAACCATCATTTAAATTAATAACTCTTTTGCTTCTGTTGCCCTTTTTTTTTTCCTGCAAAACTCTGGGTGGGATCCTATCTGAAGGTCAACTTGGAAGCAGCAGAGGAACAATAAACAAACTATGAGTATGAAAAATGCCTTAAAGAGCAGCTTCGATGGGGTGAAGGTGAGAGGTCATCAATTGCTAGGACTTCTTTATTTTCACTGTTTATTATAGCTCATTTGCTCATTAAGAAAAAACAAATGAGGAAAGTCCATTTCGTTACACGTTTTTTTTTCTTTCCGGCTTGCTTTTCTGAAAGTTTGGAAATGTTTGTTATATGTCTTTCCCATTACCAGTCTTTTTTTTCTCCTGTGTGTAAAGCAGCAATGTTAGGTTCACTGAAGATTTTCCTATGACAACATGTTTTGTTAACTAAAAATTTAAGAACTTGACTATTCAACCCATTAAATCAGTCTGTGTTTCATATGATTCAGTTGTTGTGAAGGCATTACTTAGGAGACCAATGTATTTATTTTTTGACATTGCCCTGGTAGATGCCATGCTTTTGCTTTACTCTACAGATTAGCATGCATCAAAGCATACCTTCAACTGACATCTGAAAGGATATCAGGAAATGAATTACCCTCCGGGTTCAGGAACTTTTCTTTCCTGAGAAACAGAAAGGTTACACTGAGGCCGAGAGGACCATGTGCCATGTTTTCATTACAATTTCCAATGGACAACCAGAAGACAGAAAAGATGTTTCAGCTAAAAACACAGTTCAAACTTGTACAACCAGATTTCCCTTTGAAGCTGGAAGTTTTCCAGGAAGATGGATATGGCTGCAGCTGAAGCAACAATCATTTTTCATTCAGTGAAATACTACCACACATTCCAAAGCTGGACTATTCCAAGCAAATTACACAGTGCTAATGACATTCCCCTGTGTGACCACCGAAAAATACCTTGTGCTATTTTTCCCCAAAACTGTATTTACCTCACAATTATACTCCTATGATACCTCTGATAATACTTCTCAGTAACAGAGATTTGTGGGACAAATATCAGATCCTCTGAATTAATATCATTAACAACAGGAAGGGAAATTCTGAAAAAGAATTTTGAAACTCAAAAATGCAGTAAGAGACAGGAAGGATCCTTGTTCTTGGACACAAAAAGAACAAATCCAGTATTTAGAAGAAGTAACAGAAGAATAAATAGCAGCATGAAGATTGTAAGATGATGAACTTCTCAAAAAAAAATCTTACAGAAAGAACAATTTTAATTGATGCATCAAATTTCTCTCTCTTGGCAAAAGGGGATAAAATCATTGGTTATTAAAGACACCTATATATAAATTTTTTCTGTCGATGGTTGTGCAATGCTTCAGCCATTAATCTTACACTGCTCACTCTATCACAAAGGAGGCAGTTTATATTGCCCTGAACACTAGGATTAGTTTATGCTCCCTCTTCAGGGCTGTTGTTGCAGGACATGGTAACCACATTTATTGGCCTGCCTTCCCAGAAGGCGGCCCGACAGTCATCACTCCACACACACCAGAGCGCTCTGCTGCAAGTTTCCTCCCCTGACTGCCAAGAACTTCAGATGAATTGGATTTGCAGAAATCTGAACTCCTTGCCTCCCGCTCGGGGCAGCCCAATGCTCCTTTATACAGACTATACGTTTCTTCCAGCCCTCTCGGAGGGGCTGACTCACTGCAGCCTCACACAGTCTGACATTCACTCCTTCTCCCTTTGCAACACATCCCAAATAGGCAGCCACCATTGCCAAAAGCTGTCCCAAGAGCTGGAATCACCCTGTCTCCAGGGCAGCCCTCTTTACCCTGCTATTGCAGTGTCGAGCCACAGGGGAGCCAGTGGCTTAAATCCCTACCACTTCTTTCTGCAATTACATGCTAAAGATTTTTATTTTTAATCTCTCAGCCTTTCTCTTCCTATTTCTTCACAGTACCCCCACCAAAATGGGTCTACAAGCAGAATAGCTACAAGTGATATCCTATTCTCTCTCTTTTTCCATTCATTAACTGCATTGGAAATAAATAAGACAGGAATAATGCCAGCAGAAAGGATTGATTTCCAGATCTTCCTTAAAAATCCCTCACAAGTAAGATCCAGAATTTAATTACAGCCAAAAAAAGTCAAGAACTGCACTTAGACAAGTTTTTATCTCATACTTCTAAGCCAAGATGTCACTAAAATAACAGCTGCATATTATAAATGTAACATGGACTCTAAAATCTCTCTCACTCAAACAAATAGCGGAGAAAGTCAGAGATTCTCCAGTCTTCAGATGGGTTTGAAAACACTTCTGAAAGAGGACAAACAAAGTCTTGGTGTGAGAAGCAGAGAGTGTCCGCTTTGCAAGATCAGCAGTCCCGTTGAATTAATAATGAATGAAAGAATCTGTCACTCTCGCATTGGTCGCTATCTCCGTTTCTTCTCTCTGCTTCCTCTTTCTTTTCCTATTTTGCAATCTTTCCTTGTCTCTTTTTGTTTATTTTTGTACTCTATATCCTCCTAACTGTTGACTTTTCTAATGTTTTCTTCTGTGGCACACCTGTCAGTGCCAGCTTCCTTCTTCATCCTCTTTTCTGTCACATGTTCATGTCCCCAGACATCTACACCTGCCATCCATCTTTGTCAAGGATACTCTTTTAGACACCTGTTTTCTTCAGGCCCATATCCATTTGCTATTCAATATGTGTGAGTAACCTGTAACTGGGAGCACTTTGTTATCTCCTAATTCACCTATGTGAAAAATACTCCTAGTTGTCCTTCAGTATTTCTGCTACTTCCTCTCAGTCATCTTCTAGATTTCTCTCAGCCTTTCTAGATACCACCACAGCCCACAAGTTCTCTAGGATTTTCCGTCCTCCTCATTATTTTGTACACAGTTTTTGCTGCTGGAGAGAAGCAGGAATTGAGGAATTGAAAACATAGCATGGGAGCCATTTCCAGTTGCCATCACTTGCTTAAGTTGTCCTTTGTGCCTGGTGAGAAGCAGGAGCAGCAGCTGCACCCTTCCTTATAGCCTAATTAGGAAAAGCGGGGAACACGACAATCTGGTTAAGCACAAGGAGGGGACCAGCAAGGAGATGAGGCGAGTGATATACCACAAGGTTTCTGAGAAGGTAGAGACCAAGGTACTACAGGAGAAACCAGAGGGTCTGCGGAGGAATAAAAATGGCCACAAAAGGCTTCTAGAAATCAGATGCCTGACTGAAATGAAGGAGCTTATCCCTTTCTTGTAGGAGGGGAAGCCCCTTTTATCTTCTTGCTATTAAGTGGATTTAAAGCCATTATAAAGGAAGACAATGGAGTTAATATTTTACCCATTTTCTCCCCTGATGCTGATCCCCACATATTGACCCCTTTCAGTACCTGCTTGAGTATTTTCTCTTTCTCTATCCTCCTCATCTCTCTGTCTGCATATTCAACTGAGCAGTTCACTTCACATTCCCTAAGCTCAGAGGATTTCCTCAGCCCTTCCAAGTCCTGTATGATGCAAGCGTGCCAGACAAACATTTAGCCCTCAAATGTACTTATGTGGCCTCTTGTTTTCCCCTTGTGTGGCTCTGAAGGGTTATGAAAATAGGAGGCCAAACAAATTCATGCCAGCAGTAATTCCAACCCCACCCTGCAGAATGGGCAGACACCACAAGGCCCAAGGAACAGCCAAATTTCATGATTATATTTAAATAAATGTTAACGGTTGAAAAGACTGCTCTGTTTCCCCAGTTTTCCTCTCTCCTCGTGTTCTTTCACTGCAGGGGGCTATCAGCACCTTGGCAAACTTGGCTGCAGCATGAGGAGACCTCACTTTGTAGGAACAAAAAGTTCCTTTGAAAGCTTGACACTACTCACGTAACAAAGCAATGTTAGTAAACATAATTCCAGCAAGCACCACAATGCTTAATGATTTCGGGAGTTAAGAAAAGGCACAGATGAGGTGGGGAGAACCAAACGCTTTTCCAAATATTTTAAGTTCAGTGTTTGCCAACACTGAACTGTTGGAGGAGGGAGACACAAACAGAAATATTAATAACAAGAAAATAAAGGATTTAGAACAGTATTTCACTTCATTTTGTAGGCGGTTTGGGTACTTTGTTTACTCTGATTTTTTTTTTCTGTACTCGGCTGAGAGTACCTGTGTATTATCTAGACACTCCAGGCAGGAATTTGTAGTTGCCTTTTGTTGAATTGTTCACAAATGGTATGGGCAGCATGTTTCTGTATCTCTTTATCCCCTTGGTGTTCTTCTCATCCTTGATTCTACAGCAGACTTCTTTGCTCTGCTTCTGACTGTGTATGAACAGTACTTTTTGGTATTACCAGAATTAAACAAGCACTTCCATAAGCCTTTGGAAAAGTGGAATTTTTGTCACCTGCTTTGAAAAGAAAAAGAGAGATATTGTCTATATATGAAACTTATTTTTTAAAGGAGATATAATTAGGAAAAAGTCGAGACTGTGCTCAGTCCTATTGTTTTCTGGGAACTGAGAATATGAGTGGGTTTTTCAGCCATTTCACTTTAATTTCACTCTGTACTGTGATTTGAATGCTGTCAATACAAATTAAACAGGGCATATGAGGTTATTTTTAAAGAACTTTGTATGGCCAAATAATTTAGAAAGGTTTACTCTACAATGTTTAGAATCCTGCTGAAAATTTTACAAATCCTATCTCCATAGTGGTTTTGTTTGCTTGTTTGTTTATTGTTTTTAATGGCATATGCTCCATTTGTTTATTTTTTAATTGTGTTAATGAAGAAACTTGCAGTGTAGCTCGGACCTCACTGTAACTCACTATTATTACATCTTCTTGATGTTGTTTGTATTACAAATAACAGAAATATTAACAGCCACCTTGCGATAGGTAGCTGTCAGCTGTAAAAATACTATGACACATTTGCATTTTTGGCTTCAGTATTTTTTAGCAGTAAGAATGGGGCTCGTGTTCTTATTGGCTTGACATCAGTTATACTATCAGTGCAATACCATGATGAAAAGTTTTGAGTCTATTAATTAAACATCAGAGAACTTGACCGATAAAGACATTGTATAAGTTGGGCAGTTTTGGATATATGCTCAACGTAGATTACTTTTATCATCCTTACACATTTGTTTTTTCCTTCTCATCTCCCCTATTTCTGTTTGCATGGATTGCTAGTGGCTGACTCTTGCAGATTTGACTTTAAAATGCTTGAGTAGGTTGTACAAGGTAATAAGAGAGCAACAACATTGTATCAAGGTTTCACAGACAGCACAGGGCTGTTTGACTCCCATATCCTCCTTGCAGATGGCAAGACAGTGAACAACAAAAAGCCAAGTGGAATAAGCATAACACATTCTCCATATTCTCTGTATTTTCCTCACATGGCTACTTGTCATGTAATGGATCTGTATAGCTGATTAACTGTGCCACAGAAGACAAGACAGTGCTGACTCTGCAAGAACCTATACAGTCTCCTTGAATTGCTACCTTGGGGCAAAATGCAAAAGTAGTGTGGCAGTTTTAAAGCAGAATACAGCACTTGGATTGGGTTTGGATTGGGATTAACTCAGTGGAGAGCCAAATTTGTTGTCTCTGCACTGCACACACTGAATGAATACTGTGGAACCCTCTGGAGCTGCATCCAGTGGGCTCTTCTTTGCCAGCTTGACGCCAGCGGATTTTATGCACTTGTGTTCATGCCATATCAAGCATGATCTGGCTCCTACTATGCTGCAGAGCACTCTGGATTCCTAGAAAGCTCGTTAGCTCTGTTGCAATGTGGTGCACTCAGAGAGCAGTTCAGGTCGGGTGCTGTGTCTAAATGAGTCCTCTTCCAGTTTGGAGTGTCAGGGGGATGCAGTGCAGGGATACTCCTAGGTCTGGCTAGTCTTGAGACTGCTCCCAGTACTTGCATCATCCATATTTTTCTGCTATGTTTGTTTCTTTCCATCAGATAGTGGAGAATTCACCGTAATTATTTTTGGCTAGAGTACTGCTGCTAAGAACTATTTCAAAGTGGTGTAATGCAGAATGGGCTCATGCCAACGTACAGTTCCTTTGTTTTAGAGAAAATGGTTACTGAAGGTCAGACTAAGAGATCAGAAACCCCTGTAAAAATCGGCCTGATGCAGGAAAAGGATTGAACCAATGTTACCTACTTGTCACATCAGTGTCCTTGCACTGGGGAAGGCAAGTTTAGAGGAAAGCCTTAACCTACTCTGTTCAAAATGCATTGACAGCTATTGGGACAGAAGGACTTTCCAGCCTGGTGGTAAACATAATTATCTTCCCTGACAAAGCAGTGTCAGGCCAAGGGATTTGAGAGCAGATCCATCTCAGTACTTTCTACCCTCCTGAGCAGTAGCTCTTCTTTGCTTCGGTGTTCAAACTATGACTACCGTGACCTAAGGGAGGTGTCAGATCTGCATCCTCCATATCACCAACTGCTCTGAAGACTTCAATTATCATTAAAAGTACTGCTATCAGCATTCCCTGTCTCAAAAACATATGAACTGCCTGCATGATTTCTTTCCTATACAGGGAGTTTATAGGCCTGTGAAAAGAAAGAAACAACAAAAAAAACAATTAAATGCAGTTGGTCTGAAAAATACATATATTTTTATTTATTTTGTTCATCAGAATGTAAAAATACCTATTTTTCACAGTCTAATCATTGTTTAACTGTCATGGTAAGCTGTCACCTTGTTTCTCACATGAATATCCCTACCACTGTATTCTTAAGCTTACACAGAGTAACTCCTGCAATCATTGCTTACAGGCCTCTCTAAAATGCCACAATCAATGGAATTTACTTTCATCCATTTTGTGAACAAAGACAAAACCCCATCCTTTTCAAAATTTAGTCACTGGACTCTAGCAAGATCCTCTGGAGAAGTTCTGTTTTGAAAGAATGTTACAAAAAATGTGAAAGCTTCTACACTGGCATAACATGAGAAGACCCTACAGAAATTGAAATGCCAGACTAGTGAGCTGGAATTTGCCTGCGTTGCTAACTGGGAAGGGAGAAGGGGAAGAACAGTACACATTCCTACTCCAGAAGGAAAAACCTGGTTGTGACTCAGACAGGGGAGAATTTTTTCCAAGAACAGTTCATCCTAGTGAAACTAAGATACTCAGGTCATGTTGCCAAGGTCATTGACATTTTTGTTTATCTGATCCTTAAAGGGAAGTTAAAAGTCTTGGGCTATATCCTCAGTAAGACAAACTGCTGCTACTCCACTGGAGGCAGTTAATGACACTACAGCTTTCACAGGAGTTTCTTAAGAGTTTCTTTCCCATGTTATTTCAGTTCTATATGACATCCAGTTTTCATAATCTTTCCACAGTTGATTTCTGACTTTTCACAGTCTGGCTTTCCTATATGTAATCCTGTAGCTGCATGGTTACAAATAGAATAGTGGAATGCATACAAGAAAACTTGCTTGAAGTCAAAAACAATGTAATGGACATGTTGTATTAATATCTACAGCAACATTGGACCATAACTTGCTGGCACTTGCTATCTCCTACCTCCTTCATTCTCAATCAGCTCGTTAGATGTCTGCCCTTTTCCTCCTTTCATGTACCCTCTTGAGATAAAGCAGCTCTCTTAAGCCATTAAACATCGCATTTAATAAATGTTAAATGACCTCCATATAGAATAAGCTGTACGAAAAACTCCTAATAGAATATGCTGCACAAACCCCATCTTCATTGCTTTCACAGCAACTCCTTGCTGGAGGCAAGAATTTGAAAATAACTTCTCACTCTAGATAGTGTCATTTTTGTTATCTCAATGTGTTGAGTTCCCTGCGTAGTTTAAAAATCGAGGGATTTAACTCTAGCACAGTATCAGGGTTGAGCTCTTCTTATTTGCCTTCTGAGTGGACAAGCACTCCTTGCTGGCCAGATAAGGAAGTATGAGTCTCAGATTCACTGGGTGTGAAGTCAACCAAATGCCAGCATTTCATTCTCCCTGTTGCTTCAGCATTTTGCAGGCCTATAGTGAACCAAAAGGCCAGATTCAACAGTCCTGGGTTCAAAAGTTATTTGACTTTTCAATAAAAGCAGTGATCCTCACACAGTCTGATAGCTAGGGTTTTAAGAACAACTCTGTCTGATGAGAATTCTCCACTCATACGTTTTGTCTTTGATCACACACCTGAACTGTGAACTTGGCAGGGCAAGTTTTCTCTCTCCTATGATCAGACAATAGAGAGTAACTTTGATGCATCAGAGGTCCTCTGGAAGTTTCGTCTTCCCAAGCATCATGGGGTAACCTGGCATATACAGTGTCACTATGGAGAGTTTTATGTACAAACATATTCCATGTTATAAACAGATCAAATGATTGATTATTCTCGGTATCTTTGAGTCATTTATCCAACAGAGTGCAGCATGATAGTTCCTGGTAATACTCCTCAAGGAAAACTTTTGTGTAGGTTATCTCTGTATCTTCTCATCAAGAATAGGGTCCAGATTTCCTCAACCACATAAAACCAGTCAGTCAGAAGCCACTGCCATTTTATGTCTGACCTCAGTATTGCTTAATAAAACATTTTTTCTGTTTTGGAAAACTTGTCTATTCAAAGTACAAGTAGAGACCCTAGTAACATCTTCAAGCAGCCTCACTGTGAAAAGAGTATTCAAGAAAAAAGTATACTGAAGGTTTAATAACAAATATATTTAGAAAACAGTAATATCACATGGGAAACCACATATTTCAACATATTACTCTGTACAAGTTTTTTTGTTACAGAACAATTACTAAATCAAAGTGTTGACTATTAAGAGAGAGACTTATTTCATGACTAAACATTCTCCTTATATAAAATTACACATAAGATCTACACAAAAAATACTAACTTCATCAGACAGTTTTGTCTACAAACAAGGCTCTGCGTATCTCTAAAAAATTCAATAAAATCTTGTCTGAATGTATTAAAAGGCCATGTCCATTAAACAGTCAGTTTTTGTTGTTCCCCTGAGAGACTGCTTGCGGCAAATTTTACTGTATTTCCTTCCCTCCTGGTATTGACTTATAATAAAAGAAAAATATTTTTTCCCTGTTTAATGCATTTTCCAAAATTACATCAGTGCCCATCCACTTCAAACAATTTTTAACAAAGGCTTTGTCCAGCTGGGTAAACAAAAAGATTTTACATATATTTCATTGTGCATTTTTTACTTTTTTTATTGTGAAATATTAAAGCAACACTTCTTGCCACTACTTAGATGAATAATATTTTACATGTTTAAACTGAGCTCTAGGTGCTTTTACTGTCACAAGAGTAGTTAAGAAAAACATCCTGGTGTAATAAGCTTGCAACCTCACATGAAAATAGGGCATTAGTACGCAGCAGGGATATCTCTGAAACAATAAATACTGGCTGAAAAAAAAAAGATGAACTGCTCATGCTGATACACCTGTCATAAAGATGAGCGGCATAAGATATCTTAGCTTGTTTTCTTTTTCAGCAGATTAAACACAGATCGTTACCAAAGTGGATGAACAGATTTCCTGAGTGCACAACTATTCCCAAAAAAGTAGCAACACAGGCAGCATACCCAGTGCCCCCTAAGATAAAACTGTTTTTATCTCCAGCTGTTGAGGGCATGCACTTGGAATATGCTTAGAATGAAGCTTTAAGTATAAACTTTTGTGTTTGGGATTTTTTTAATTAAAAACATAAAATTCAAGGAAGCAAACCCAGTATGAGCCATTCTTCTTTCTTTGGTGCTTTAAGCAGATTCTGTTTAAAGCTGCATTGGATTCCATGTGACGTTAAGGAAAGGAAACCCTGTTCCTGAGGACAAGCTGAGTGGCAGGGTGGGCAAAGGAAGAGTGCCCCTGTTTATGGATTAGTTTCAACAGCTCAGGTTCCTCTTCCTTTTTTTTCTTAAGGACATAAAGACAGCAAAAAAGAAGTTGACAATACAGAGGAGAGACCACATTTGACTTTTATATAGCCCTGAAATAGTCTTCAAAACAAATCCAGCTTTCACTTACATTGTCATGATCTCAGTGGAGTCAAATTTTCTTGCAATGTGCTGCTATTGACTAGAAAAAATTTAAGAGAAAGGCACTTCTTCCTCCACTGAATTTTAAACACACGGATGAGTGCTCATTGCTGCCAGAGTTATCCTGGCTGTGGTGTCTCACCACAGAAAGTCCACTGAATCCAGAGTCTCTGAAAGTTGCAATGTAAATCAGTAATTACTTGTAATATGAGGTACCAATCAAGCTTGCATGTTTCTTTATGTCAAGGTTTCATCTTTCCCCAGTGGCATGTATTTTAGACGATCAGAGAAACTGGTGACTGTGCAGCTAATTCACAAGTACATGGCAGAGGAATTCTGGGTCTTGCTCCAGGGTGGTCTTCCTGCATAATCTTTACAGTTAAGGGTCATTCCTTGTCTAATGACAACTGAGACCTTTGCATGCCACATAACACAGTAACACGTTGTGGTGTGTTAGCCCTGGCTAACAGCCGAACTTCTGTCCAGCAGCTCCACTATCCCTCTCCATCAGGACTGGGAGAGAAAGGAGATTGAGAAAGTTCATGGGTTGAGATAAAGAGAGGGAAATTGCTTACCAGTTGCTGTCATGGGCAAAATATACTTGGGGAAAATAAATTTATTTTATTACCATTTAAAATAGATTCAGATGGTGAGAAACAAAGACAATCAGTGAAGCCATCTGTCCACCCTCCTTTCCCAGGCCCACACTGGCTCCTTCACTCCTGACTCCTCTATCCCACCCTGAGTGGCCCAGGGAGGCTGCAGTCAGTACAGAGCAGTTGTCCATCTTCTGCTCCTTCCTCCTCACACTGTTCCCATGCTCTAGCATGGGTCCCCTTCATGAGCTCCAGTTCTTCAGGATAAACACATGCCAGAATGGGTTTTCTGTGGTCTTCAGGGAATTTCTGTTCTGCCATGGAGCACCTCCTTCTCATTCTCTGACCTTGGTGTTTCCCTGTGCTGCTTCTCACTTTTTGTTCTGTCCTTCTCTTTTTATGGCATTTTCTGCCCTTTCTTAAATGTGTGTTCCCAGACACAAAACCAGCATGGCTGAATGGCTTAGCCATGTCCTGTGGTGGGCCCATTGGAGCTGTCTTAAATGGCTGTGGTGGCATGGGGCAGCCTCTGATTTCTTTTTGTTTTGCAGAGACCACTCCCTTGCGCAAATCTTGCCATGGACACAGTTCAAATGGAGAACAACATATTTCCTAACTGTGCAAAGAGGTTCCTGCCATAATGTCTGTTTTGCCATATTACTGTGTGCTGTGACATTATGTAATGCAAAGTGACAAAAATTTGTGATTGGAATGTGGTATAAAACTTATAGTTTGCTAGTATTGAAGATTTGTAAATATACTCTTCATGACCTTTTTTTCTAGCAAATTTCATTTCTCTGTATTCTTCTCTCACCTTCCAGAAAACCTTATGAATGCTGTTAGATTGAACTAGGTGTGAAGTAAACAGAAAAGAAATGTAAACAAAGGAAAATAAATACTGTATCTACAATAATTTAATAATCTAAACAAAGACAGGAACCAGATACATATGGATGTGCCTCTGTATGTGTGCTTGTGTGTAAGAAGAGAGAGAAAGATGAAGGGGAACTTGGGAACTTACACACTCTGGGCATTATGAGGCAATTCAAATAGCCACAGATGCAGTTATTTATGGCAAAAGAAAATATATGCATCGGTGCAGACTGAACTAGGCTCGAACAGTGTTCATCTGCCTGTAACTTAGCCAGTAAATCTGAACCATAAAAGATCCCTCCATTCTTCAGCTGGAGTGCCAAGGCTGTGAGGAATGTAGAGTTAAGATAAAAACGATTAATGGAGTAGTACCTGATTTCAGGCATGGAAGGTGATTTGTGGTGTCAGACCCTGGCTGAAAAAAAGCAATGTGTTGAGGACAGTGGTGGCTAAAGCACATTGGATCCAATCTGCTACAACACATGACAGAAAAATCAGCATCTGTTTAATATTACACCTATAACAAATATTTTAAAGAAAGGAGTTTGGAAGGCAACTGCAGAAACTGCAGACTATAAAATAAATTCTTAACTCTTATGACCAACAATCATTCCTGTATCAGCCCCTTAATACTAAATGGCCTGAGCTTTACACAAATTATGAGCAGTAAAATGTAGTGTATCACATGGGCAAGGAAACAGAAAAATCTGTTTGGAAATTTCTGAAAGTGAAAAGTCACATATGCAATGCAAACACGTTTTGGCTGCACTGGATCCTGAAGTATGATGAAGTAAACAAGGAAATGCTTTCAAATTTAATTGCCTTTTTGAAGTACATTAATGTTTTCAGAAGAAAAGGTTTTAGGTCCTCATATATTTGATTCTAGGAGACATTTATTTTTCCTAGTCTCCTTTCTTTGTTCCTTTTCAGAACTTCAATAGTTCTCAAAACAGAAGCAGAGTAAAGGAAACTTACGGGAGGAAATGAGAAAAAGATATTTTTGAAAGAGAAAAAGGGGGTATGTTTAGCCAATATATTTCAATTGCTGTCCTAAAGGAACTTGTCTGACAGTTTCCTGCTGACCTGTGATTTGTACTGGGTCACTCAATGTATATGTGAAATAAAACCTCTCCTGTTTTTAGTACTTACTGGCACACAAGGAGAGATGCAGTAGATTAAGTACAAAGTATTTTAATTCAGTTTACAGAGTGTCTGCAGGTCAGGGTAGGGGCAAATTGACTAAGCACGGAGAGGATGCCACTATGAATTCTTCTAGAGTAGTTATATGGACAGTTATATGGCTGTCAACCTGTTAAATTTCATAGCAGCACAGTTGCTATTTGTCTGTTTTTCCAGAATGTTTATAATCAAAATAATTTCTTTATTAAAATACAGTGATGATTCCTTACACCAGGGATTTTTTGTGCCTTCAGTTTATTGAAACCATAACAGAAATACTTTCTGAATACACAGAAATAATTAAATTACTAAGTAGTAGTTTTACTTAGCAGCTGAATTACTGGCTATTGTATGGAATGATCATAGAAGGTTGGAAGGGGATGTCAAGGATCATTTAGCCCAACTCTATTCAGCCAAATCTTAAAAGTGTCAAGTGCTGGGGAATCCACCGCTTTCCTGGGGAGATGAATCCAATAGCTGATTGTTCTCATTGTGAAAATTTTTCCTCTAGTGTCTGAATGGAATCTCCCTGTGGAGTAACTTGTACCAATTACCCAATGTCTTTTCCATGTGATTCCTTTTAAAAAGGGAGACTCTACTTTCTTTGTAGCCATCCTTTAAATACTGAAGCATGGTTATTAGGTCTCCCCAAAGCCTTTTCCCATCTGGCAGGCTTCCTGGTTCTTTGTGTCAGTTCACTGGACCCTCTCCAGCCTGCCCACACCTTTTTTTTGTATAGCAGAGACAAAAATTGAATACAGTATTCCAGGTGTAGCCTGACAAGTGCTGAGTTGAGTGAGATAAGGACTTCTCTATCTCTGCCCATGATATTCTTGTTGATGCAGCCCAGCATTCTGTTGGCTTTCTCTGCCACAGCAGGACAATTCACTCAGATTGAACTTATTGTTCACTAGGATCTCCAGGTCCCAGCCAGGTAGATCCCAGCCCATGCTGCACTCATGGATTATGTTTTCCTAGGTGCAAGACCTTACACTTGTCTCTGTTGAACTTTGTAAGGTTCTCGTTAGCCTACTAATCCAGCCTCTACAGTTCTTCTGGAGAACTATGCGCAGTTTTGGGCAACACAATATAAACTTCTAACTTGGCATATTGTTTAATTCTATGGCTCCTGAGGGGTGGCTCTCTCTTTCACAGTGTCCACACCCCCACCCAGTTTGGAATCATCAGCAAACTTTATCAGGGTACACTTGATTCCATTTTCCAGATGACTTACAAAACTATGAAACAGCATCGGGCCCAATATCAATCCCCGTGAGACCCCACTTGTGCCAGGCTGACACTTTTAAAAGGAGCTATTTGCCACCACCCTCTTGGTGCGACTGGGTAGCCAGTTACCCACCCGCTGCATGGACCACTTGTCTAGGGCCATAACACATCAGTTATCCTCTAGGAGGAGGCTGTGGGAAATTGTGCAATTTATTCACTTGTCTTAGACATAAAATGACACCTACTTTGATAAACACTGAGCACTTAGGTTTTTTCTAGTTTTCCAGTCGCTATACCTGTTTTTCCCTTATGCAAGAAAAGAAGCAAAACTTAGCCACAGATACATAGCATCATGTCCTGTCCTAAAATGAGGCGAAAGCATGACAGCTATGTTAGTACAAGACTATGTGCTCCAGCATTTCTTGCTTCATATTGCTTGTTGAGAATTCTCCCATCTCGTCCTTGTAGATTTAGCTATTCATCCTTGTAGATCTAGCTGAAACAGGTGAGTTTTGCTTCACAAATAATAACCTTACTATGACTATAAACTGCAATAATATTTGGGAGCAATGTTCTTTTCCTTTTAAATTGGGTAGCCAACTAAAGTAACTAGTGCTTTAGTTCCAATTTCAGAAGTAGTTCATACTGACTGAAAGCCTGAAATGGCGGGGCCACCAGCTGTGGCACTCTCCATTGTCAAATTGTGGGAATGGAATTGTCAGCACGGTAGTACAAAACAATGGAATAATCATGTCCTGTTAGCTGGGACAAAGCGAGTTTCATAGGATAGCTTAACAGAGATGCACACTTGGAGTGAGAAGCCAGAGAAAAAAGAACTGATGGAAAAAAATAAAATATGCAATACCTTATACTCCAAAAAAGATAAAGAGTTCAGAGCAAATTTCTATTTTGGACAACCATAATTGAGCCAGGAGCACAGAATTATCTTGATGAGAAATCACAGACCATCAGATTGCTGGCAGCCCCCAGAAAATCTAAGTACCATTCACAGGTATAATTAAAGCTTTATATAGAGTTGTGTCTGGTTTAGACTATATAAAAATTCTTAAATTAAGTGAATTATAAATACTACGAGCATATCAGCCTTCCAAAATTCTGTTTGTTTGCTTATACATGATAGATATGTTATTTTAACAAGGAAGTAAGTTATAAATAGTTTTTGCATCAATCAGTGTGATGCAACTATAAAGGGAAATTTGTATGGGTATAGTTGTTACTGTTCATATTATCACTTGGCTTTTATGCCAAGGCCAACATCTTTCTTTCTTGAACAATTCTAGACATATAACGGCTGCCAGTTATTTAAACCCTAATTCTCCCCTCATCTCACGTAACATGCTGTACCTCAAACAACACAGCATTCCTTACCTTTGTGCTGGACAACCGGGTTAAACTCAAAAGAAGGCTGTCACCTACTAAGTTATCACCCTATAGTGCAGTATTTTATAGCAGTGTACTTTCATAAAGATGGAGAGAGCTGACCAGAGCCTACCTTCTTCTGGACTACATTTAAGACATTGCTTCTCACCTATTCTCTTGTATTGTTTGAGCCAATCTCCAGCTCTCTGTTTAAAATTACTTTATATGTATGTTTTCTTACACAGATTTAAAATATTTTTTAAAAGAAAAATATTTGCCTCTCTTCAGTCTCTAGTGGGTTTTCTGACTTCAGTTAAAATCACATCACTAAGAAATGAGCCTGGAGTACAAAATTCCATCAAAAATACAATGTTTTAAAAGTTTATAAAAAAATCTCTGCCTGAATATTAATTTGGTACTACTATTTGAAAAATCAGATTAGTTAATCATACACAGACACGTGGCCCTCAAGCTAGTAGAAGAGTAGCAAAAATCAGTCCTGAAGGACAAAGGAATCCAGGAAGGCCTGATGTGCTTTAAAAAGGAATTGTTAAATATTCAGGAACAGACAGCCTCCATGTGTAGAAAGACACAAGTCATCAGGAAAAAGACCAGCCTGGTTAAACTTAGGCTGGAACTTAGACAAAAAAAGAGAATGTATCACCTCTGGAAGGAGGATTGGGTAACTTGGGAGGACTATAAAGATGTCTCGAGGTCATTTAGGGAGCAGATTAGAAAGGTCAAAGGCCAACTAGAAC
The DNA here is from genome assembly GCF_003984885.1 of Neopelma chrysocephalum. Lineage (NCBI taxonomy): Eukaryota > Metazoa > Chordata > Aves > Passeriformes > Pipridae > Neopelma > Neopelma chrysocephalum. The sequence continues at coordinate 730,049 of NW_020925585.1, read as the reverse complement.
TTGATTTGGTAGCTACAGCTAAATAAAACAAAAAAAGCTTCTTTAAATACATTGTCAGCAAAAGGAAAGTCAAGGAAAGTTTCCATCATTTATTGAATGCAGAGGGCAGTGTAATGACGGGATGAGGAAAAGGCAGAGGCGCTCAATGCCTACTTTGCCTTGGTCTCTAATATCAAGATCAGTTATCTTCATAACACCCAGCTCACACAGCTGGAAAGTGGTGATGGGGAGATGAACGAAGCCCCCACAATCCAGGAGGAGATGGTTAGTGATCTGCTATGCCAGTTAGACATGTGCAAGTCTATGGGGCCTGGTGGGATCCACCCCAGAGTAATGAGAGGACTAGCTAAAGAACTTGCCAAACCACTCTCAATCATCTACCAGTAGTTCTGGTTTACTGGAGAAGTTCCAGATGACTTGAAATTAACAAATCTAAAACCCACTCACAAGAAGGGTCAGAAGGATGATCTGGGGAAGTCCAGGCCTGTCAGCCTGACCTCAGTTCTGGGCAAGGTTATGGAAGAGATCATCATGAGTGCCATTACATGGTACATGCAGGACAACCAGGGGATCAAGCCCAGCCAACGCAGATTTACAAAAGGAAGGTCCTGCTTGACTAACCTGATCTTCTTCTTCTATGATGAAGTGACATACTTAGTAGATGAGGGAAATGTTGTGGATATAGTCTTACCTAGACCTCAGTAAAGCATTTGACACCGTCTCCCGCAGCATCCTAGAAAAACTGGTTGCTCATGGCTTGGATGGGTGGGCCCTCTGATGGGTAAAAAACTGACTGAATGACTGGGCCCAGAGAGTTGTGGAGAATGGAGCTAAATCCAGTTGGTGGCTGGTCACAAGCAGCATTCCCCAGGGCTCAGTTTTGGGGATGGTCCCGTTTAACATCTTCATTGATGATCTGAATGTGGGGATTGAGTGCACCCTCAGTAAATTTGCACTAGGTTGGGTAGGAGTGTTGATCTGCTTGAGGGCAGGAAGGTTCTACAGAGAGAACTGGATCAATGGGCTAAGCACAACTGCATGAGGTTCAACGAGGTGAAGTGCTGGGTCCTGCCCTTGGGTCACAGCAACCCCATGCAGCACTACAGGCTTGGGGAGGAGTGGCTTGAGAGCTGCTCATCAGAAAGGGACTTGGGGGTGCTGGTTGACAGGCAGCTGGATATGAATCAGGAGTGTGCCCAGGTGTATCAAGAGTAGTGTATCCAGCAGGACTAGGGCAGTGATCATCCACCCTGTACTCGGCACTGGTGAGGCCAGACGTGGAGTATTGCGTTCAGTTCTAGGCCCCTCACTTTAGAAAGAACATTGAGGAGCTGGAGTGTGTCCAGCAAAGGACAACAAGGCTCACGAGAGGTGTAGAAAACTTGTCTTGTGAGGAACAGCTGAGAGAGCTGGATTTGTTTAGCCTGGAGAAGAGGAGGCTCAGGGAAGACCTGAGCTTTCTACAATGACCTGAAAGGAGGTTGTGGTGAGGTGGGGGCCGGTGTCTTCTACTGTGCCTGCAGTGAGAGGACTAAGGGAAATGGCCTTAAGCTGAGACAGGGGAGATTCAGCTCAGATATTAGACAAATTTTTATGCTGCTAGAGTGGTGAGGTTTTGGAATAGGTTGCTGAGGGTGGTGGTGGAGTCACCATCCTTGAAGGTGTTTAAGAGGTGTGTGGATCTGGTGCTGGGTGATGTGGTTTAGTGTTTCAGGGGTTACAGTGGCAGTGCTGGGTTGATGGTTGGACTTGATGATCTTAAAGGATTCTTTCAACCTTGCTAATTCCAGGTACCTATGATTCTATGAAATGGCTACCTTATCAAAGAGTAAATAGGCTGATGGTGATGATAAAAACCAATTTAGATTATAAACTTTATACACAGTAAAAGACAATGTGGGAAATAGATGTGAAACCACACAAAATTTTTTGTTGATGAATTTGAGTTGGTTTCACCAGGGAACATTATTTTTTAATAGAAATTAAATCTATATACTAAGTAGAAAAACTATTGTACAAACATGAAGATTTACTAAAGGAATTACAAAGTGATGCTTACCTTTCTAACAGTTTTCATGCATTATTTCCCCTTAAAAGTCCTGAAGTTTTTCATGGATTTGCTATTCTGAATTGTGTAGATACATAATGAATAATCTACATGTAGTCACTGCTGGAATATTTCTTTATTTTCCATTTAAACTATAAGACTATCTCACCTGGAACTCCAAGACACTGATGTGCCTTAGATATCCACACCCTCTACCTGACACATGAGGTAAGCTCTTTCATACTCTGGCTATGGATATACCTAGAACAACATAGCATATGATGCCTTGTGGCTAGTGTGCTAATAGTCACTGTATATCTGCAGCTGTAGGACAGCCAGAAGTTCTAACTTTTTTTAGTGTTACCATGTTATAAAAAGCCAAATTTCAGCATGTGGACATTTTCACTGAAACCTACCAGAATGTCTGTTAAATCTGGCAGGCAGATTATTTTGGGAGCACTATGAAGTTATTTAGACAAATTCTTTAGTCTAAACAGTCAGTTTAAGTCTCATCCCAGAAGTTAAAGACTTCTCTTACTCCTGGGAGGTCTTGGAACTACCAACATTCCTCCTGGACAATTTGGGATCTGAATGGAATTATCTTCAAATGGAGATTAATAAATAACATAGCTAAAGGAAAAGGGAAGTTTCAAGAATGTCCCAATATTCTGGCTTTCATGACAACATTGTATCCACATGTTTGTGAAAGTCTATGAATTTGTGAAATCCCAAACTTTGCCATAATTGTAGATCTTCATGCAAGTCTTCTAACAGAGCAAGTAACTAGGAATTTGGTGAATTAAAAATGTTGGTTTTGCATTATAAAACACGGGGCCTTGTGATTCAAAGGAGGAAAATCTGGGATGATTTAGTACTGTGTCTCAATTTCACCCCTAAGCTTGCTGCTTATGTGACCCTTATGAAAACGTCCTTCCAAGACACCTGGTTTGTTCGCTGTCTCTCACACTTCCATGGCTGGGAGAGTCTTTGCCCAGGTATGGGTCTTCAAAAATCTCTTTTACTGCTCCAGTGTTTTCATTTCACAGAAACAGCAGACAGCAAGTCAGAGAATAACTTTCTAAATTAAATGTAGTGATCGTGCTTACATTTAATACATGCATACATAAAAGTATAACACACACAAAATAAGTATATGTAAAAATAAAATATACACGTTATAATATCTGTTTACAGTGCAGGTGAAAACGAATTCCCGATACATGCACAGGATATACATAGAAGTAACACACTTCAGCTTATATGGCAATCCAAGATGATTTCCTTCAAATTTATAAACATGGGAACTCAGATCCCAGCTCCAACATAAGACTGTTTATGTGAAGTCAGACTCAGTGCTACTTCTCTTTCCAACATCTTTTCCAAATTGTGCCATCGAAGTTGCACTTAAAATTTCTCATTCTTCTGAACAATAAATGGAGGCTTCAGGGTTCCTAATTCAAAAGCTTTTACCATGTGTGCCACTGCTATAATTTATGCTGCCCCTGCCAGTGCTCAGCACAGGATGACTAGGGGGGCATATAGCAGCAGGCTTTGTCTGGGGTGATCTCCCTTGGGAACACATTTCTAACCAGGGGAAGTCAGCAGACTGCAGTCGTCCTGAACACAGCTGCTTTTAGGTCACTGGGTTTAATAGATACATATGTGTTCTATCTTCCATTAGCTTCTCAGTTTGGTTCACAACTCCAGCCCCAGAAGGTGAAGGCTGGTGAAAAAAAAAACACAACAAACCGAATCATTTTAGTGTGAACTTGGAAATGGTCGTATTTTTGAGTACTAAAAAAAATTCTCCCTATTTCCCTTCCCTGCACCAGTCATGACTTTTAATCTCTATTGTTCCTTTGCCTGCATCAGTTTTCTCCTTTATGAAATGAAAGGTCCTTCCTATTCCAAGGGACAACCTCATCAAATTAGAAAGTAGAAAACTTAATATTTAAAAAATTATCTACTGCAAGGGTTCTGAAACACTTAAACAGGCCCAGAAAGCATGAGGGATCTTCATCCCTGAAGACACTTGGAATCCATCTGGGCATTGACCTGAGCAAGCTGCTGAAACTGGGCCTCGTGTTTAATGAAGAAACATGCACTTCTGCACTCTGAAATATCCCTACCTGTAATGATCTATTACCTCATAACAGCTTCCTGTCATTATAAGTATTTCAGTCAGGATGTTACCAAAAGCATTAAAAAAACCCCAAAATCGAGCATTGACTGCATGGCCCAAGTCAGTGACACAGACAGGTACCACAGCAGCACAAGGAGCAAACATCTCACCAAGTCTGACATGAGTGATGCCTCTCAGTCTGGTACCACTACACTGATGAGAGGAGTCATTTGTACTGCTGAAAAACCATGTTCACAAGGGATTGGACGAGGCAAGGCAAAAATTCTGTTCAAAGAATGCATAATGTTCTCAGGAGGCCCATTTTGGATATATTAAACCTGAAAAATTACCAGACGTAACCACGAGAGGGCAATGAGCACACAGAATACTGCTGATAGCTAGAAAGGCCTGCACTATTGAATGATATGCCATTTTCTTCTTTTTAATCAAGGGCTAAATATTTGTTTGCACCACCATTGGCTCTGAAGAAGCTGCAGTTCTGAGGTTAAATATTACAGCATTGCACACAATAGATCCAAGGGTCTCACAAAACAAAACAAAGGTTTCCACATCAGTCTTGCTAAAATAAAAATCAGTTCACAATTGCTGCCGAGAATTTCCTCTTGGGCTAAATGGAAGAATGTGTTTAACTGGAGAGGTTCCCAGAATTAATGCCACAGAAATTTGCATTAAAAAAAAAAGCCAAAAAAACCAAACAACAAACCAACAATCAGCATTTTGAAGTGAAAAATCCATTGCAAATGTCTGTTCTAAGAAATTGCTTTCACAACAGTCTTCGCATGAATGCACTCTGAACTGCTTCTTTCTCAACATATATTCTTTTTAAGAAGCCTGTTCATTTTAGTCTCTTTCAGAATGTTTAACTTTTGGTGAACTCTGAAAAATCTATGTGTTCATTAACAAAAGGAGGACAGTGTTTGTTTGGTTTCCCCAGAAAGAACGCTTGCTGCTCTATGTGTTGCTGTTAAGTCCACTGCAGACATAAACAACAATAAATTGTCCTGCTGGATTGGGGCATATAATTTTCTCAGTTTTCTTTAACAGAAAACTTCCTTTAAGAAGACAGGGTAAGTTTTAACTTCAAAGATGCTGTTAAAAAAAAAAAAGTTGCTTCAGCTGAAATAAAAATAACCTTCTCCAAAAGCAAATGAATAAGTTACATCATTATTCTCAGGTATAAACAAGTGCAGGGGTTTATACTGGAGGTTTTTTATAGCTGAAGTGGAAACATGTTCCATCAAAAAAAATATTTCAGAAGCTTAAGTCCTGATTTTTTATTTTTTCACCTTAGTAATTTAGGTGGCATGTGTTGGATTCTGTTTTTGTCCTAAAGGTATTGGTTTAATATTTTATAACATAATATTTAAAGTCCTGAGGAATTCAGAATACTTTCAGTATCCACAGGAGAAAACAAACACATATTGCCTGCATACCTAATAGTCTAGTGGTTTACTGCAGTGAAAATCTATCCCCCGCGCTTTATGGTTTAACATCAGTGCTTAGGATTTTATATGTTTAAATGAGTTGAGTTTGTATTTCTCAAGGGTATTGCTATCTCACACTTAACATACAAAGTTTGTTCACTGCTTGTAACATAGTTACAACATAATGCATTGTAAGTATCTGTACAGTTTATAAAAACATCGTTTCATGTGATATGAATAATAACATGACCATTTTTTTTGCCATAGAACATTACTGAATTAAACCATATTCTTAAACAGAACAAACTTTATTGTTTCTGAGATCATTAGTTTTACAATTGAGGTGCTGCCACAGCAAGCAAAATTAAAATGAAGGCAAATTTGTCTCAACAGTGTAAGAGATGTTCTCTAGATGCTGCATAGCCAATGATTCAAAAGAACAGGAAGGAATGTGCCAGTAATCTCTTTTTATTTGCAGGCTTCTTGGAAGAAGTACTTTTCAGTAAGGATTTCATCACATGCAGCATGGAGGTGCACAGGACTCTGTGGGACTGCACAGGTGAGGCATGACTGACTGGGTCACACTACTGCAGTGAAAATCTGTCCATTTTTCTGGCCTCTGCTTTTGACTGGAAAGAAAGGAATCTGGCCAGTTTCTTCAGGTATGGAATATAGTTTACCTGACATGTTTTAACTCTGAGCAAGAGCTGCAAATCATGATGAGCTCCACAGGGAGCTCTGTGGTCCCCTGGTACCAGGCTATTTTTGAGAAGTCCCTCCACCCAGTATGCCTTTTAACTACAATGTGCATCTTCAATGTAATTTTATAAACTCCAGCTATGATTGTGTGTTCTGAATATAAATTTTGAGTGGTGAAGGAATTCGAATTTTTTCAGGCAATGTAGTACTCACTCTGATCCCAATCTTCAGAAAGCAAAAACCATTTAACAAAAGAGAAGACTTAGCAATTTCTCTTAATTAATGTGTTTGATAACTCCATGAGAAAAGGATACCAAACTGTCTTCAGATGCTTGGACACAAAAACTTCCCAAAATGCTTGTTGGGGGGGGATTTAGTCGGTTTATTCCCCCCCCAGCTGACACTCACTAGTGGTGAAGCACTAGTCCAGAAGCACTCCATCACTTGGCAGCAGGAATGCAAAGTTAGATAAATACATTTTCAGCTCACCAGAAGCTGCATCCTAAATTGCTGCTTTACAGCAGCATGCCTCTTTCTCACAGTTGGAATACCGGGGAAGGACAGTCTCTCCGAAGACCAGATAATGGTAGGGTTCATTTCAAAAGGTGTTTCAAAGCTGTTGCAGCTCTTCAGGACATCCCTGACACTCTCTCACATAAAGGAAGTAGCCAGAACGAAAAAGTGAGGGACTGTATAAAGATGAGTGAGCAAGAACAGTGAACAAAACTTTGCTTTATTTTTCTTAATTCTGCCATCAACACTTTTCATGCTTAAAACTTTTTCATTCATGCTTATGTTAGCAGGTCTTTTCTTACTACAGATGTTGTCCTGAGGTGTTCAATTCAAATTATAAACAAGGCACAGTTTTGTTTTGTTTTGTAGGGAAGGAAAAAACTATTGCATCAGCTGACTTTGGGTTGTGGTGTGCTCTCTATCATTTGACCTCTTTAATCCAAGACTGTCTTTCTAAAAAAGATATCTTAGCTCAGAAACTAATTATGACCTATATGCAGAAATTACTGGGTGAAATTCCATTGCCTCTGTTATGAAGAAGATCAGACTGTACAGGTCCTTCCTGGCTTTAAAATTTTGAAAATGCAAATTCTTACACATGTAATCTCTACTTACAGATTTCCTCAGAGGTTTCTATAAAAGAATATTTCATTTTCTTTCTGTCCCACACTGCTCACTAACACTTCAACAGAGATGACGTGCTCTTCGTGAGTAGTGTGCAAAGAGCAGTGATGGGACAGATTTCTATAATCTCAAAAGCAAGTGCTTTTGAATCTTCCATGACATAATGCAAATCAAAGTTGCTACTTGCTGTTTTTCAGTCTTTGGCAAATACTAACCTCTAAGGACAGTGCAGTAATGATGGAAAGGCAAGTAGTAGTTTGAGAAATACAGTACCTCTTTCTTATTAGCTCAGGACTTTTAGATTGTGCTCTGGTTCTACTTCCCATCATATTCAAACTTAAATGTTAATTAAACAAAGATTTTACAACAGGAGAGTTTTGCTGGTAACCATTATAATTTTAATGTAAAGTGAAATCCAAAGCCAGACTTACAACAAATAGTTTTGGACACCACAGTATAAAAAAAGACATTAAGCTATTAGAGAGTTACCAAAGGAGGGCCAAAAAGATGGTGAAGAGTCTGGAGAGGAAACTGTATGAGGAGTGGCTGAAATAATTTGGTTTGTTCAGCCTGGAGAAGAGGAGACTGAGGGGAGACCTCATTGTGATCCTCAGCATCCTCACAAGGGGAAGCAGAGGGGTAGGTACTGATCTCTTCACTCTTGTGGACGGTGATAGGACTCAAGGAAATGGCATGAAACTGAACCAGAGGAGGTTTAGGTTGGATATCAGGAAAAGTTCTTCTCCCAAAGGGTGGTTGGGCACTGAAACAGGCTCCCCAGGGAAGTGATCACAGCACCAAGCCTGACAGAGTTCAAGAAGCATTTGACAATGTTCTCAGGCACATGGTGTTGTTCTTCGGGTGGTCCTGTGCAGGACCAGGAGTTGGACTTGATGGTTTTGATTGGTCCCTTCCAACTCAGCATATCCTATGATTTTATGAATTAAATGTGGAAAATACAGTATCTAGAAGAATTTTCATTCTTTAAAAAGTACGTCACAGGACACATACAAACATGTTAAATGCTCTACATTCAGCTCCATAGTCTCATTCTGGTGTGACTCAATTAACTTCCAAGGGAGTTGTTCATTATAACTCAGTATTGTCTACAAAACTTTTATCCACAAAATACTGTATTTCTTGCATGAGTGTGTGGGAAACATTTGCTTCTGGAACCAGACATTCAATAATCTTCATTCTCCTCAAGCAGCATTTTTGCTTCTTAAACTCACCGATGTTTAATCATGTTCTGTCTTCCTATGGAGTCTCTTCCGTTATGATTCCTAGAGAAGCCCTATAGGAGTTTCTATAGTCTCTGCTCTTCATTCCACAAGAGGTACATGACAGTGAGTAAAACCATGCCACCAAGTGAAGACTTTCTTACTCCTTATTAATTTCTCATGACTCTTTGGAAAAACTGTTTCTGGCTTCCCCTAAAAAGCTTGACTTCAATGGAGCAGGCACAGAAACCTTCCACTTGAAAAAGCAGGAAAATTAGGAGCAGGCACAACTCGCTACAGCCCTTTCAGATTGTTGAGCTAGAAAGTGTAGTCTGTCATACTATGACTGAGAAGACTCCATTCTGCAGAATAGCTGTCCCTGTGATGGAGGTGACCAGAAGTGTAAAATCTCCTGAAGGTTAGGACTGTATGTATTTTTTTAATGATGGTCTGTGTAGATCCAAGAACTTGATTTTGTTCGAGCAATTCAGGGAAATGGTACTTGTACCTAGATACAATGTTATATAGATAGATACATACACAAAATTCTGTTAAACAAGAACAACTACAGAAAGAAATTACCATGGTGAAACTACACCAAAATAAAACTACTTGGGCTTAACTGTAGATTTGTTGAGGAAGATAAGTATAGGGTTTAATTGTTCCTGTTTTTCCTCATCTCATGTTCTCACGTGATGATCCCAGTGTCACCACACAGATAACTCATACAAACCCAGCCACTGTGTGAAACCACAGCTTTTCCCTGTCGCTTTCAATGCTACAGAGAATTCAATATTGCACCAGAGTCAAGAGTGTCATCTGTCCACTCCCTCAGCCCATTGTCTATTCTTTTTAGGCCCTAGCAGCATCAGCCCATTGCCTCACCTCATGCTATCACACCACCCAGACATATGTCACAAGGACACAACACAAGTCATCTGGAGGGATGGAGAAGGGGCTTCACTTTCTCAGTTAAAGGCAGCAGCCACCTCTGTCACTACAGTATACAACTGAATGTATATATTTTTGAATCATGTACCTATTTTCATGGAAGTCTCTGTTTGACTGACATGACATTGAATGTTGGGATGATTTTGAATGCTTTGAAATGGCACACATCTAGTGCAGTTTAAACCAATTACTGTGTTAGGCTTCAACTCAGATAGAATAAATCCAGTGAAATCAACCTGGCATACCATGACAGGTTCCTAGCTTGCCCTCAAAGAACGGTCTTCAATTAGTAGCTGCTTGAGTCTGTTGACTGTGAGGGAAAAATAGCATTTAATGTCAACTTTTATTTCAGCTCATTAAAGCCAAATATAAACATTCCTTTCAATCTAACAGTATGACCTAATGTTTTACTTCAAATTTCCCCAATCACAGCGAATATCTAAAGTGAAGTCTGACAATCACCTGTGGATGAAAATAGGATTTAGATTAGGAATGTATTTCAAAAAGGATCTACTAAAAAGCAGAACAGTAAAAGAGTTCATAATATTGGTATGTAAGACAAAATATTATGATGAAATCTAGACCAAAGGGAAAACCACCATGGGTGTTTTATTTGAGTCAGAATTGCTGAGTGCCAGCTCTGTTCAATAATATACACAGCTGCATGAGGGTTTTCACATGTTCTAAATGTTGCATCTGTTCAATGTAGCATTCTATATTCAGTGCTGCTCTTCATATTGCAGCAGTGGCCAAAAGTAATAGTGAGACTCAGTGCCCTACTGTGAGCATCACTAAGCCTGCACATAGAAAGCCATGGTCCCTGCCCTGGAGAGTTTATAATCTGGCTTGAGAAAGGACAAAACAATTGGAAAAAAAAACAAGACAGCAGTGAGGAGGAAAGATAACAGAACCAAGATCCTGTACTGAGATAGGATGAGAATCTGACCAACAAACAACTTCTCAAAAGGTTTAGTGTACTCTTCATCTTATGAAGAAGGTAAATAAACAAAGCCAGTTCTTCCCAAGACTCATTCAATTAGGCACTGCTATTTTCAATCTTCCTAAGATAGTTAAATTAGTTATGCCTAGAGAAATAAATGCTCAGAAGCCAAGAAAGGCTCACCAGTCCAGACCATCAGTTTAGGCAAACTGACATACCTCTCTGTAAACTGATTTGTTTCAGGACTGGAAAGATGTCTATTTTCATAGAATCATAGAATGGTTTTGTTTAGAAGGGACCTTCAAAGATCATCTTGTTCCATCTTCTCTGACATGGGCAGGAATGCCTTTCACTGGACCAGGCTCCAAGCCCTAACCAACCTGGCCTTGAATTCTTCCAGTGATGTGGCATCCACTGTTTCTCTGGGCAACCTGTTTCAGTGTCTCACCACCAACATTGTAAAAAATTTCTTCCTTGTATCTAACCTAAATCTACCTGCTTTCAGTTTAAACCTGTTGCTCCTTGTCCTGTCACTACAAACCTCAGTAATAAGTCTCTCTTCATCTTTCTTTGTTATAAGTCACATCTCTATACTAAAAGGCTACTATATATGGTCTCCCCAGGCTGAACAACCCTAACTCTCTTAGCCTGTCTTCATAAGTAAGGTGATTCAGCCCCCTGATCATTTCTGTGGCCCTCCTCTGGACCTGCTCCAAAAGGTCCACGTCTTTCTCATGCTGAGGACCCCAGAGCTGGACAGAGTACTCCAGGTGGTGTCTTACAAGAACACAGTAGAGGAGCAGAATTGTCCAGGATGCAGCTGGCTGTCTGGGCTGCAAGTGCATGTTCAGCAAAGAAACTGTCACTCACCTTGGTGTCACACCAGAAAACTTTCTAAGAGTGCATTCATCCTACTGTCTGTGTCATTAATAAAGATATTAAGCAGTACAGGTCAGAATAGGGACCCTTAAGGGACACCCCTTGTTACTGATCATGATTTGGACACTGAGCTGTTGATAGCAACTCTTTGGATTTCACCCTTGGTGAAGCCATGTTGGCTGTCTCTAATGACCACCCTGTCATCCATATGCCCTGACATATCTTCCAGGAGGATGCATCAGATATGTTTATGTAATCCAAATAGAAAACCTTTTGCAGAGTTTACATACAAAACTTTCCAAACATAATTGTCTGATAAGCAAAATAAAACCAGTATGTGTTAATGATATCAAATATTTCCTTCCTAATAGAAAGCTAGGAATGAAGACTTAGTTGCACATGTGAGGGTATTTATTTTAGAAACATCCTGCCCCCTGATTAGGCATTTATGTTTGGACATCAGATACAGCAAAGCACTGCTGTAGATATCTCTGAGGGATAGATACCTTAACTATTCTGGTTTTCGATGTGATTTCGACTAATATAACTCACAAGTCTGAACCTGCCTCTCTTATCAGAAGACCTTTGTCAGGTTTCCGTGTCCTGCTAGAAGTAGATCTCACTGTGGAGAAGCTGGACAATCCAACTGTTTCTATTCTTCCCTCATTTCTTTTTGAATACAAATGACAAACTCTATTTCCAATGTGCTTGATACTCCCCTCTAAAACATTCTCTCTAATGCAAAGATGTAGAGAGGTTATTTGTTGTTTGTTCTGTATATATTTTTCAGTGAAAACAAAGTAGTAGATAATTAAAATCCTAGATGCAGGGATAGAGGAATTCTTCTGCCAGTTCTTTATTACCTTCATCAGTGTCCCACTTTTTATGTAATTCACATTTGCATTATGAAGGCAATATTGATTGCTATTTTAATTAAGCCTTTGAATGCACATTATCTGTATAACACCAAATTCTTTTCTAATGTAAATTATGAAAATTCACCGTGGGATTTGAAAGGGGGGGTCTTCTCCGGTATTTTTCCATCAGACATTGACGTTCCACAAAGAAAATTACCTGTCTCTGTGACAGCCATTCAAATTCAGGAATGGTTATGAAGACAAAGATGCTATACACTAGATGAAAAAGAACTATCAGATCAAGTTATATAGGACAGTTAGGAATTATATCTACTTGTAAAATAGTCAACCTACATATGATGACCAAGATATAATGAATCTAGAACTCCTTTATGCTATTTTTGGAATGAAAGCTTTAAAGACATCACTGCCACACTAGCTATTTTTTATGAGATGCATAGTAAAATCATGTTCCAAAATTTCTGCTGACATGTTCTGCTCTTACATTATGTTCGACAGTGTTCCCCTTTGTGAATGGTTTACAGGGACTTCTCCCCTGCTGAAGACAGAAGGTAAATGACAAATTTTGAAAGCTATTCATTCCTCTCCCTTTATACATAATGTCCATAATCTCAAAAAAGCCTGGTGAATGTCTCAATTCAAAACTAATTGTTCTCTCAAGGCTTTCTTAGCTTGGACTTACTAGTTGTGTTTTTTTTGCTTTTGTGCAAAATATGCAGAAGGAAAGACTAATTTTGGAGTGCTGCCACAGCAGAGACATGCCTGTGTATAGAAATGTCCAGCCAGGGTTTTTTGAGTTTTTCATGATAATGTCTCCTCAGTATTTAAAATCTTCAATAAAATTAGGTAGCTGTGTCTGAGGTGGTGGGCAGTTCTTTAGCACGTGCTCTGCTTGTGATGACAATTCAGGACTGAACTTCTCTAAACCACAAAGTACTGTTTACACATGTATTGTACTAATCTAATTTGCATTTTATTAACCTTGCTAAATGAAACTAACTAGTCCCTATCATAAGCATCAATGCATAGATAATGGCCTTTTCACTTCGAGTGTCTTGGATTTCTATTCCTTTGTATGTGTCATCCGACAACTTTCTGAAATCAAAACAAACGTACCTGATTATGTTGCTGATACTAAGCTTTGCACACACAAAGACAGTAGTTAGGGAAGCTTTCGTGACATGTAAGAGAAGAATTAACTCTGGTGGAGTTTCAAATCTGACTGAAATTGCAATAGCTGCATATTTATCTATTTATCTCACATTTTGAGAAATCTCACTTTTATAGAAATCTTGGAAGACAAAGAGAAACAAATAGAAAAGTTAGAAAAATATTAAGAGATGAAACACACTATAAATTCAAGAAATTAGAGGTTTTTTTTTTAATTTTCAATACGCTGCTTTAAAATCTAGGTTCAAGAAAGAAACTATGACACTGCATCCCGTGAAGCCACTCATATTCAGATTTAACAACACATCAATGATCTAGGTTTAAAAAATACTGCTATTAAAACCTCATTGCAAATCCATGATTTGACAAAAAGTCCATTGACATCAGAAGGCTTTGTCTTCAGCTCTCACATAAGAAAGAGCAAGAGCAGTCTCAGGTCCTGTAGATGCTTTTCTTGACAATGCTGTCAGATCCTGAAGAGATAGACAAGTGTGGTTAATTTACTTCATTTGGTATAGGTATGTGAAATTCAGCAGTCCTAAATATGATGTATAAGACAAAGCAACCACAAACTACTACAGTCATGCACATAGATAAACCCAAAATATTAGATAGGGAACAGGTGGCCATTAATTTTGAATCGACATTACCTGCTAATAAAACTCTAATAATTTTCTTTCTTCAACAAATTGACAAGTACATTGAATCAACAAAAATCTATTTGTTCCTTTATAAATTCAGATCAGAAAACAAAATGTCTGAAAGTTTCCTTTTGCTTTGGTAGTGGGAAGTTGCCTGATTAGAGACTTCAAAATCAGACATACACAGGGTAACTAAATTTAACCAGAAAACTAACTTTTGTAAAAATAAATTCTTACAGCCTGCTTCAAAGACTGCTGATGTCAGAAAAAGTCTACAACCCTTGCCTCTAATTAAGTTGGTTTGTTAAAAAAGTCTCATTACAGACCTGAATCTGAACATACTCAGAGTTCTTAGTTTCTAGTGAAGTTTATATCCTGTAAAGAATACCTTTACATCTTAATTCCAACTATTAAGGAGAATTCATTATAATTAGGATCCTTTTAATCCAATGCACTGACGAGTGACTTTCTAAATAAAGATACCTGAACCTTATGTAAAATATGCTTCAGAAAAATCCAGTGTTCTGGTTGCAACAAAATTACACAATTTTTAATGTTTGAATGCAAAAAATGACAAGTTATAAAATCTGTTTTAAGTAAGATCTACAGAACAAGATAAATTTGAATAATCTAGTTGCAACTCAGTGTTTATGTGAACAGAAGAATCAGAGTGTGTACTCTGTCTACTCAAGCATAAATCAGATGAGTATACTGAATTTTTCTCAGATACAAAAAGCTGAAACCAACCACGACTTTTTGAGATTTTTCTAATAGTGACTCCTCAATAACCAACCCTTCAATCCCAAATGAATAACAACCAGCTTATAAATATACTTAACAGATATTAAGTTTGTTTAGTTTCCTCTTAGGATTTTTAAAAATTATTTATATTTCTTTTTTTACATATGTGACTCTAGCTACCAATTTATCACTAAACAAGAACACAAATTAGCCATCCCACAACAACAGAATTGATATTACTTTAAAAATAATATTAAAAGTAACAAATAATGTGATTCATGTAAACTGTCATTTAAAACTACTTCACTTTTTCTACACTGAATATAAATTACCTCCTTATCTCAGGTTTTGAGACATTACTGCAATTACTTACTGATATCTGCTTCAATTAGTGTCATCTTTCAGTGAAGGAAATTTTATTTCTCAGCTGATACAGACTGTATTTATTTCTGCAGGTGGCAGAAATCAAAATCCCTAGTGAAACAAATACCCAGGCATACCAGTCATTCCAGGCAAAAAATAAAGGGGTGGGCAAATGCTTCAGTAACCAAGTTAACTATGATCCAGCATCAGAACTGGGCTTTACAAAGAAGCTGTATTGACCTTGTGAGAAAGTTTAATACCAGAGTGCTTGACAGTTTCTAGGGCATTTTTAAAGCAATCACAGTACTTGACTTGCTTACAAGACTTTTTAAAGTATTGCAGAAATGTTCACCTCCACACCTCGGGTCACAGAGTTGGGCTTTTTGATGGTCTAGACAGACGCGTGATGTAAAAACTTGGTATAAATGGGCAACCTGTGAGGAGAGGACAGTAGTTAAAGGGACATAGGCACCTAATGCTAAGTGAAGGACTTGACTCTCCAGGGGTGCTGATGGTGGTCTGCAGGCATTATGAAACCTAAATTAATTAACAAATAAAACTGGTACTATGGAAAAAATGACAAACAACATGAATGACTGATAGATGGGCAAAAATATTAGTCTCAAATATGCTTTCTCCAGTTTCATGACAAATAGTAACTTAATCAGGCAGGAAAAAAAAATGGCTAGGATCCCACTGTGTGGAAACATTGTCTAATATCACACATTGGGCAACAACCTCCTGTTTGTAACACTAGTAAGATCTAGAGGAAGATTAGAAAGACAGAAACCTCATTCCTTCAGTGTTGCATTTTCCCTAACTTCAACCTTTCCATTTTACTCAGTCTTAGTCACTGATTGTTCTGGGCAAACTCTTAAATGGAGAATAATGTTTTCAAAGCTACAATGAGAAAGATCAGAGGAAATGAGCAGCCTGCAAATATGATGAATAAGAGAACCCAAATCCAATCACATCTGTAGAAGGCTGCCCAACCCTAACTAGCTCCAAGCCGGACCATCATGAACAATCTGCTTGTGGAAAGACACCAGTTACTGCTCTAGTTGGGGGCCCAGTCCAGCAGATGCTCCCCACCAGCCTGGTGCTGGCTAGTAATGATAACAAGCACCCACTTTGCTATTGGATGGATTCTCAAGTAAGAAGACTTTGCTGTCTTTGATGGGTACCTCCCTGTGTTCCTCAGTATTCTCCAGACTGAGATTTTTTTCAGTTAACTGCTGATTTCCCAGTGATTTTAATCCTCTAGGTTGTTTGGGTGACTGGAGGGAAATGAAGTCCACAGGACTGCACACTTGTCTCCTAAGATGGAGACCAGGGCAAGCAAGCTTGCTCTGCTGAGCAGCTGGTGCCAGGCGCTGGTCACTGCCAATAGCCCACCTCTCCACAGGGAGAACTTTGACACTCAGGGTGGCATCACTGATTTCAGGGTGGTGAAAGTGCTTTAAAGACAAGTGCTAACACTAATAATTCGACAGCAGTGTAAATCAGCATTCACAGTCCATCACAGCCACAATGCAGGACTGCATTTTGCTGTTTTTCAATTATTAAATGTGAACCATTTGAAGTAATATGCAATTAAAATAAACTACAATACAACAAATGACTGGAGAACAACAAAAGGTAGTGGCAGATATCCACCTGGCCAATAACAGATAGTTTATTAACCTGATCTGGGGAGGCCGGCAGTGGTTGGAAAGTGCCTTGAATCTACCTGAGTAGGGTAAAAACCTCCAACCCCGGGCTGATCATCTTTGTCAGGAATCACTTAAGAAATATCCTCACCACCACACTTCTGGTGAAGGAGGACTTTTGTGTATTTTTCTCAGTTCCTTTGCAAGTATTCATAAGCAAACAGCCCCTGGAAAAATACAACCAAAAGGAGTTTTGGCAGAAATCCACGGACCTTAATTCTTTTGCCTTGCTGGGTGATTGGACTTATCAAAACATAGCCTTGATGAACTCTTGTAAAAGCAGGAAGGGAGGGAGAGGCTTTCAGGCCACAGTCTGCTCTTCTTCCCCAGCACAGTTTTGGGGAGACACTGCCCGAACTCGGTTTATTTGTTCTGGTGACGGGGCTAAGCCTCTCCCATGTGAAATTTCACTTTTCAATGAAAACTTACTCCGGGAGGAGCATCGCCAGTATATTTCTCGTGTGACTCATACGCACAAAACCCAAAAGTCAATAGTCAAGAGTTTATTTGATGGAGGTTTTCTTCTAATTAAGAGGTCATTAAGGGGATCCGACCGTTACTCAGCGCTGAGACGAAGGTCCCCAGCAGCTGCTCCAGCCCGGGAGATGTGCCGGCCAGCACATTTTCCAGAAACATGTTTCCTCTATCGCCAGCGGCCCCTTCCCCCTCCCCGTCACCCCGTTTTTAGTCTCTCCAGTGCTGATGAGCTAATAGCATTTTTCCTTTGCATACTTTGGCGCTGCCCCACGGCATACTCTGGCAGCCTACGTGTGTCTGAGCGCGCCCGCCCGCCGCAGGCTCGGCTCGGCACGGCTCGGCGCGGCTCGGGGCGCGGGGGGAGACAGGCAGGGAAGGAGGGGGGAGGTAGGCAAGGAGGGGGGGAGGCAGGCAGGGAGGGAGGATGGGGAGCCCCCGCCGACGCGCCGGCCCGAGCCGCCCCGTTCCCCCCGGGCCGCCCCCGCACGGGGCGGGCGGGCGGGGGGCGGCCGTGGGGGGAACTGTCAGGGCCGCACGTTTCCAGCCGCATTACGTGAACAAATGGCGGGGGCGCAGCCAGCCCAGCCAGCGGGGCTTGTGTAACTTTGCGAGCGTGCCAGCAAGTTTAAAGTCCCTGGTCTCTCCTCCTCCTCCTCCTCCTCCTTCCCTCGCTCCAGACACCAGCGCGGGCCGAAGGACGATGAGAGGCTGATTGTTTGCTCCGGCTCCCATTCGCATCCCCTCGCCTATAAATACTGGGGAGAAGAAAAGCCGCTCCCGCCGCCTCCCCCGGGCCGCGTTTCCTTTCCGACGGCCCGACCTGCCCGATGGCACCGCCCGGGTGCCGCAGCGCTTGAGACCCCGCCTGACCCTTCCAGAGGTGCAGCCCGCACTCCCCGTCCTCCCGCACCACCCCGCCCCATCCCCAGCAGGAAAGGAGCCCCTCTCTCTCCGCTCGGCCCCCTCCCCCCCGGTTTCTCCCGTATCTCTCTTCTCGCCGGCTCCTAGGAAAGAGGAGAAGATGCGATTCGCGCCGCCGGGGCTCCGGCTCGCCCAGCTCCTCGCGTGCATCTACTGGAGCTGCCTGTGGCCTGCCGGCTGCCAGCAACAGCAGCCGCTGCGCCGGGATCCCCCGCCGCCCCCCGCCGGCTGGAGGCAGCGGATCCAGTGGGAGAACAACGGGCAGGTGTACAGCCTGCTCAGCCTGGGCTCCCAGTACCAGCCCCCGCGGCGCAGGCAGGCGGCGGAGGCGGCGGGCAGCCCCATCCTGCTGCTGAGGAACAACGGGACGGCGCTACCCCGCAGAGCCGCCACCCGCGCCGCCGCCGCGCAGCCACAGCCCCCGCCCGCCGCCGGCACCCGGGGTGGCTCCGGTGCTCGGCACTGGTTCCAGGCCGGCTACCAGCCTTCCTCCGGAGGCCGCGCCGCCGCCGGGCAGCGGAGCCAAGCGCTCGCCACCCCCGCGGCCAGGAGCGCCTCCTCGGGGGCGCCACGACCCAGCGCCCCCGCCAGCCCCGCCGGCGGCCCCGGCACGGACGGCAACGGGAGCAGCACCAGGGCCGGCGGGCTGCCGCCCCTCAGCAACTTCAGGCCCGGGCGGGAAGATGTCATGGTAGGAGACGACCCCTACAACCCCTACAAGTACACGGACGATAACCCTTACTACAACTATTATGACACCTATGAGAGGCCCCGCCAGGGCAGCAGGTACAGACCTGGCTACGGCACCGGCTACTTCCAGTACGGTAAGAGCCCTCCTTCCCGCCCGTCCCGGCCCGGCCCGTCCCTCCCGGCCCCGTCGCACCGCCCCGCTAGCTCCCGCGCACGCCGGTCCCGGCGGGATGCGCTGCGGGGGTCGCCGGCGCTGCCAGCCCCCCTCCTGGGGCAAAACCCGACCAGGCGGGCGATCACCCGGCTCCCGGCCCGCGGGAATCCCGGCGGAAAGCCCGGCGGGAATCCCAGCGGCCCGCGGTCCCCGCGGCTGGAAGAGCGGGGAGCCGCGGAGGGCACGTCGATTAGCCCACCGCGGGATTCCGGGCGTCGTGCTTGCGATGTGGTCTTTGGGAAAAGCCGAAGAGCCTGAGCAAAGGGGAGGAGAGCGAGGTTAACGGAGGGCAGGGGTCCGTAACAAAACGACGGCTTCTAACGATTGGGATGGTAGCCAAATGTCTGCAAACGTGTCCTGGGTTGATCTTGCTGTTATGTGGTTGGTTTGATGAACTGCAGGTCTCCCTGACTTAGTCCCGGATCCCTATTACATCCAGGCGTCCACATATGTCCAGAGAATGTCCATGTATAACTTGAGATGTGCTGCCGAGGAGAACTGCTTGGCAAGGTAGGCATCACCTCAGGCTTTTGCCCATCCACTGTGAGTTCTTGCGCTTCTGTGTCCACTGTGGAGTACCTGTGAACATGGTGAAGAGTGGAGAAGAGTGAGGTTGGAGGCCCAAGGAAACACAAGCCAGTTTGAAACCTTCTTCCAAGCTTGTGGCAGATGGTGGGGTATACACATCAGAAAGCAATACTGCCATACTAGAGAGACAAGCTACAGATCTTTTGAAAAACCTGCACATTGTCAAAAGTTATATTACACATTTCTATTGTCAGGCTCATTTGAATATATCTGAATTTTGTGAAATGGAGGCAGCTAAAAAACCTATTTGAATCAGGTGGTTTTCATCTCCCTCCTCTAATCCCATAAGATCACATGCAACTCCACTAAAAAAAGACAAAACAAAAACCTATTCTTAACCAGCACAAGTTACTATTAAAATTATAACAAGCTAATTTTTTCTGGGCCTATGCCTTGTAATGTCTCTTAAAACTAAAATCTCCCTGAAAAGTGTTTCAAAGTCTCTTAAGGGGTTGAAATAACAGCTTTGCTATGAAGTTTGATTTTGTCCAGTTGGCAGAGAGGGATTTTTCCTGTTTTGTTTGGAAAGAAATCAGTATAGCTGTTTTTAACCATTTTAACTTGTTTGATACCTTATCATTTAAAACAGATTTATATATTTACCAGCATCATTAATTCATATCAGACTTTTTCCAGGGTCATGCTCTTCGTTCACTTGCTGGAAAAAGAAAACATGACATAGGAAGCAGTATTTTTATGCTAGATTCACAGTGAATACTAATTGAAATGTTCTTGCTAGCTATCAGTTGATTAAAATATTCCAGTATTTAAAAGACTGTAGATAATAGCTATGTGAAATAGGATAATACAACCTGTTCATATATATATATATATATATATATACTTTTTACAACAGAATCAAACAACTGTTGTGTGATCTTACATACACAGGGAGTTATTTCTGTTAACAGCAATTGATGAATTGTAATTTTGGTACCAGAGTAATTTTACAGTTTAGCAGAGATCTGCTTTATAGATGGACTCAATCAGTGGTCAAACTTCCATTTAGAATATTAGAAGTAGATCTGAATCTTACTCAGGTCTTAGTCTGACACCAGGCATTTCCACACCATATGGAATTCCTGTGAACCTCCAATGCATGAAGTTTAAGGGGGCTGAAAAGACCTCTGCTGTCAGTTACTTCTGAGACAATAGAAAGTGTTTTTTAAAATGTTTCTTGCATATACTTGCACATTTTTTTCTTTTTTTCCATTATTGCAGTTCAGCTTATCGAGCAGATGTCAGAGACTATGACAATCGGGTGCTCCTGAGATTCCCCCAAAGAGTGAAAAATCAAGGCACATCAGATTTTCTGCCCAGCAGACCCCGCTATTCATGGGAGTGGCATAGCTGTCACCAGTGAGTAAACTGATCAGTATGAAATCTTCTAACTATGTTTTTCACTAACAAATTGTCACTTATAAGGTGACATTTTCTGAAACTGCAGTGAAGCAGAGAGAAGCCATGAAGAAACTTCAGCCTTTTACTGCCTGATACATTTTATGTAGTGGTAATTACTCTTTTTATAGACACATGAAACCAAAAGGGATATGAAGCTTATGTAAGAAACTCATACAAAGTCTAAATTATTTAAAAATTCGAGTCTCAATCCAGTTTTGATGTAGATTATAGTCCAGTTACATTTAAGTGTAACCAGTTAATAAAAGTCCCAATCATGTTAAAATAAATGGAAACCCTAAAATGTACATCTACTAGCATGGTCCCAATGATATACTATTGTAAACAGTGACCCATACCTCTTGACCTGAATTTCATGAGATGGTTCTTGAATGCTCTGATCAATATGGAATTGAAAAGCTACTGAGTTGATTGATCCTATTATCAATAATATCCTTATCAGATGATGATACTTTGACACAGCAGCAAAGCTCTAAAAATAGCATAATTGTTGGAAACATGGAAAGGCAAATGAAGTAGGACATTTTCAACATTCTGGGAGCAAGTAACACAGCAAACTTGTATCTTTTCAGAAAACTCACATTCAGCAGTTTTCAGGTTTGTTGTATTTTTTGCTATTTCACAGCAGAACCAGTTGTAAAATAGTAGTACTTAGAATAGTTACTTCCACCTTATTTAAAATACAACTCTGCTGCTACAGGTACATAAATGATAACTTAATATTATTCTTTAAAAAAAATGGTATGCAATGTGGGCTTGATCTGAAGGCCTCTGAGCCTTCAGAGGCTTTAAGTACTGAATGAAAAATCAGTATCGTTAGAACAAATTCTTTCAAAAAAAGACTAGTATTATCAGTTTATAAATCTTGTAAGGATAAAAAGAGCTAAAAATAAATAAAATCAAACAAGAAAGCCTCTAAAAATGCTTTAGTTAACCCCCATTCCTGAAAAAAATCAATCACCAATAACAAAAATACCCCAACTCTAGTGCTTAAAAAGCTGATAAATAGATGAAATGGAGAGACCAATTGAAATCTTCCATTTGCAGAAGAGCAATTTCTTGCTCTGCCACAACAGCCCAGCTATTGCTGTCCAGATGTAAAGTGTCTCTGATGTTGATTCAGTTCTTGGACAGAACATACATTGCCACAAAAAAATGCATCTCTCGTGATCATTTCCATAACAGTGAAACAAGCTCATTTGGAAATGAACTGCAACTGCCAATTAGTTTGGCTAGCCATCAGACTTCAGTGTTAGTCATCATCATCTGTGGACTGGTTTTAGTGTTCTCGATGCACATGCTTGTGAGACTTGTGTGCTGTTTTGTTTCACCAATACATTTGAATTCTGTTTAATTAGACTTTTTTCATATACCTCTTGAGCTGAAGGCATTCGTAAGTAACAGCAGCCAAAGATATAGTGAAGGTAGATAAGACAAGTGTAGTTTAGAAAAAGTGGAATTACAAGAATAATAGATGTTGAACTCTACAGTAAGAGCCTGAACTCACTTTGTGTGAGAGCAAAAAAAATGCATCACTTTGCCCAGATCAAAAGCATACACACTTTTGAAATAGAGATGACATTAAGTACAGACTGCAAAAAGAGTTGACATGGAATGAAATCTGCATTGCCAGTACGCAGAAGTCCATTTCTTTACGCAGATTTTGTTTTCACCACTGTTATAAATGTGTTACATTGATTGAGGGCCACCGAAATGTGAAAGTAAATTGTTGGGGTTTTGCTAGCAAGTAGCAAACTTCCCTGGAATTTACAGTATGTAAGGTAAGCATTCCTAGTGAAATTCTGGCTAAAGGCAGTTTAAGATATACAATTCAAATATGAACTACTTAATACTTGCTATTGTTATTGGAAAAGAGCTGAAACAGGAAATTTTGGAAAAACAGTGCTGCTATGGAATCTTTCCCATGACAAATTAAAATCTATTATTTATTTACAGAAGATGGCATGTAGTAATTGAAAATCAGAGTAATAAAAATAATTGAGTAGCCAGTAATATGAAAGTATAATAATGCACAGATTTTGTTTAACAAATAAAATTTGGCCACATTTAACAGGAGGTAGATCAAATAGGAATATGTTAAAATGTTATTTATACGATCTGATCCATCTCTAATAATGTATCTATGGCTTAACAGACATTATCACAGCATGGATGAATTCAGCCACTATGACTTGTTGGATGCGAGCTCACACAGGAAAGTTGCTGAAGGACACAAAGCAAGTTTCTGTCTTGAAGATACCTCCTGTGATTATGGATATTATAGACGGTATGCATGCACAGCACATACACAGGTAAGAGTCGGTTTGGAGACAAGTTTTTTTCCTCCTCTAGTCTATATTTGGGTAACTTTTCTGCTAATCATCTGACTCCCTAAATTAACTGACGACCTAACTAACTTCTGAACTTCCTGTCAGAGGCCAGGATACCATCTTGGAGACTTATAATTTACCCAGGTGCTGCTAACTGGGTTTCTCAGTAAAATGCACTGACACTCATTAAGTTAGCACTACTGCTAAATGAACTCTATGAAAACACACCACAAGTTCTTGTGGCTATAGGTCCAGACAAGCGAGCTAAAGGGAACTCAAGACAGCCAGTAAAGAACTCGCTCCAATGTCCATCCCCCCACAACTGCTCAGTTATATCCTTGGCTGGTCCTAGAGTTCAGCACTAATATTTTCACCCTTTCAGAGTCTGAAGCTGTAAGGTTCTGGATTCCCTTAGTACCTATTGCTACTGGCTGGCAGTCTGACGCAGAAATCTTACAGCATTATTTTATGCCTGTATTTAAGGCATAAAAGATATAAAGAGAATGGCAGCCATGTGAACATTATGATGGGCCATGTACAAATGTAAAGCCAGATGCTAGGGCTCATTAAAGGAACAGATGAAAAATGGAATGAAACATTAAGACAAAAAAATCCTTGAAAGACTCCTACCTTGAATATTGCATCACCATCTCTCAAAAATGCTGCAGAAAAGCTTAAAAAATCCAAACCAGCCAACCACAGGAGAACAAGGATGATCAGCAATGTAGTATGGCTAAGAGATTTCATTGACTTTTTTTTCCATTTGGAAAACCAAATAAGAATGAAACTTGAGCGGTCCTGGATTGAAAGAGGAAATTGTTGATATTTATTCTTTCTCACAATACAAGAGTTTAAGACCTGCTAGACAACAGCTTTAAAACAGAAAGGAGTACTCTTTTGACACATGAATAAAGTATTAAATGCCTTGCCCTAGATGTTGCAGAGATCAAAAATATTTACACGTGTTCAAGAAAAATTCAGACAAAATAATGGTCGCTATTAAACACAAAAAAAATCTGATGGTACCCCATGTCTTAAATACAGTTAAATGCCTGGTGGAAGGAATTTGCCTGACATTACTCATCCCATTTCTTAGGTTCTTTTGTCCTCAAGCATATGGTGCTGACCATTGTCAGAGACATGACACTGAGCTTGATGGATCTGTAGTTTAACTCAATGTGGCCATACTTACACGTACATCTGTATCCCTTATTCTGCAGCTTTTAATCTAGGAGGTAGTTATTTTATCACAGAGAAATAACAGGTATGCTTCACTGGCTGACGTGTCCACATTCAAATTTTAACTATAATGAATGATGTGCAATACATAAAGGCTTTGAAGAGGTTTTATAAATATCTTTTCTCCTTCGTAGACTATGACATCTAACTAAGCAACATATGTATTTTACAGCTGGGGTATTTGTGTCACTAGAATCATGGCTGTGTCAGTGTTTCCACTGGAAGCCCATGTTTCAGGGGTTTGTAATTGGACTGTAAAACTTTCCTCCAGCCTCAGACTTGGCACATACATGCTGGGTCAAGAGGGAATTCCTACAGGACTTGGGTTTTCTGCACTCTGTGTGTTGCCAGAACAGATCAGCTTTGTCTAGAGCAATCTGTGTTGGACACAGTTAAAGACACCAGATTTGAACCACTGATACGTTCATAGTTAGGGATTCTTACTGATGTTCCTAACAACAAAGAATTTTTCAGAAAAGATTCATCTGGAAGAAATGCTACATTTTCAGTTCCCTCAGAATCTTGTGCTACTGTATGCCTGAAGAGACACCATTTCCATGCAAAACTCAATGTGAAAATAGCTCTTGAGTCTACTGTTCAAAGTTGGCACTTTGGCAGAGTACATCCATAGCAAGAAGTTGCATCATTCCTAAGGGTAGAGAGAGAGGTTCCAGCATGGTGATCGGGTTTGTATTCAAGGACCCCAGAAGTGATTTACTTGAGATTTACAGATACTTATTCTCATCTTATGTAAAGAACAGGAAATAATAACAGTCTTTACATGAAAGGAGTACTGTAACAAGTGATAATAAAATACAGATATCTCACAGATGAGCAACTGTAAATATTATAGATGTTTTCTCTTTAGTAAAAAAGTAATAAAGTGCAGTCTATCAAAATGGTATGTTTGACTTAGGTATTCTACTTTAGATACACAAATAAAACGCCAAGAAAAAACAAGACTAATTTTCTGAGTTAATTTTCTTAGTGAAGTGCGATGGTTAAGTGAACTTCAGTCTGAGTGTCCCTAATGTCTAGAATGTTACTATTCCTAATGATTAATTTTTTCCTTACATCCACCTTAACTTCATTTTTAAGGGTCTGAGCCCTGGCTGTTACGACACTTACAATGCTGACATAGATTGCCAGTGGATTGATATTACAGATGTAAAACCCGGAAACTACATTCTGAAGGTAAGTGTATTGGGAGTGGTGAGGTGTGGGTTTTTGTTTGTTTGTTTGGGTTTTTTTTGGTTTTGTTTGCTTTTTAAAGAAGCAAATCATAAGCATACATCCTTTTGAATGTATGTGAGCAGCTGAAACCTGGAAATAGATAAACACTATGCCTTCTCCCCTTAAGGTGAGTGTAAACCCCAGCTATTTGGTGCCTGAATCCGATTACTCCAACAATATAGTGCGCTGTGATATACGCTATACAGGCCACCATGCATATGCCTCTGGCTGCACAATTTCACCGTAAGTACTTTCCTTTGTTTTCTGTCACTGTCTTAGATTCATTGTAGTGAAGTTGACAAACAGATTTATAAAGCTTAGAGATTTACTTTATCTTGAAGAAAATAACTTCCACTATTAGTTCTACTGATATTAATTTCTTCAGTATTTTGTTTCTGGGGTTTCAGGAATTTAGAAGTTTGTGGGAATTTTGCTCTTGCACTTGTGCCATCAGAATATATAGCACTTTCAAAATTGCTCTTAATGTCTGGGCTGCTCTGGCTCACACCTTCCTTGTATTTGCACTAGAACCTTTCTGTGATCATTCGCTACCCATTTATGCCGCCCACACAGAACTGTTTAGCAGTTACAGAGCTCTTAAGACATTCTGTAAAATCCCACACATGTATGTTACTTTGCTGCTGCTGCTGCTTACACAGCAGCCATCCTCCCTGAAACAGTTCTTTCACACACACTCTATCTACAGTTTAGTTCTTCAAAAGTTTAAACAAGGCCAAATGTATCTTTAAAATCTTTTCTCCAAAAAAGAAAATTCATTTAATAAATGACCTCATGGTAGATCTACCGTACCTTAGTATCTGTCAAATACGCACACACACAAAGCAGTCTTCTGTAACAGAGAGGTAAGCAGTTCTCAGGATAATATTTTAGTTGCTCATCCAAAATATTCATCAAGTGATTTCATTTGGATTGCATAAGGAGTATTAACATTTTATAGAGCTTTATATGAAATAAATTCCAGAGCAGTAAATGAAAAGTAAAATAGATGACCAGTGTAGTCTTATAGAACAGCATCAGTGAAACAAATACACTGAATTAATGTGACTAGCTTAATTAGCTTGTAAAATATTAATTCCTTACTTTGCATTAGGAAATCAGTAGTTAAATGAGGCTAAAGGGAGGAATGTTTTTTCATGCCAGTGTGGAGATTTGTATTTGTAATCACATTTTGATCATACTCATGACAAGTAAAATGGCTTCAGCAAAGTCCTCTGTTCTTGCTGTGTGTTGGTCAGACTTCACGAAAAGGAGGAAAAAAGAATAGGTGTTCTGCAGGTCGTGAGAGATTATTTTTGGTGGACCTAAGGCAGGAGCTTTTCAAGCATTTCTATGTAACAGGACTGATTTCTCCTTCTTGGAATACTGCATCTGCTCACATTCATGTGGAAGGGAAACTTATGCTTCATACTTTTAACTTCTAGTCTCCCCATCTTATCTCTGAAAATGTTATGGAGTACAGAGAGTAAAAGAATTATTAAGGTTGGAAAAGACTTTCAAGATCATCAAGTCCAACTATCAACCTACGACCACCATGTTCACTATTAAACCATGTCCTCAAGTGCCATATTCACATGTTTTTTTGAACACTTTAAGTGATGATGACGACACCACTTCCTTGAGCAGTCTGTTCCAATGTTTTGCAACAATTTGTGTGAAATATTTTTTCCTAATATCTAATCTAAACCGCTCCTGATGCAAGTTGAGGCCATTTCCTCTTGTCCTGTGACTTGTTACCTGAGAGAAGAGACCGACCCCCACCTCCCTACAGCCTCCTTTCAGATAGTTGTAGAGAGCAATAAGGTCTCCCCGAGTGTCCTTTTCTCCAGGATAAACCACCCTCTCTCTCTCTCTTTCTCTCTCTCTGTATATATATAATGTACATATATTCATGCAGGGTGAGGAAACAAAATTTCTCTTAACTGTTTGCTGACTTGTGCCTTCAAGCTGATAAATGAGTACTTAGCAGATATTCTTTTTGTACCTGCTTGGTCACCTGCACAAAATTATTTCTTTTCTTTTCACAGATACTGAGCAAGGTACAAGAAAATGGATGAGATGGTGCCAAATGTTTTGAACTGAAGTATCATTATATAAACTTCAATAGGATGCAAACACTATAGAAACAAAACTACAGAACATACATACATACACCCACACACCTTATATGATTTCGAAGCACTCCAGCAGCTTCTCAACCAAAACTTTACTGGAGTTTAAGAATTTAAATTGACATTACTTGTATTACTATTGAAATGTGTGGAATTGGTGATTAATGCACAGATATTTTACATTTTGAAAATCTAACTCATTCATAAAAACCTGACCATGTCTTAGCTCCTTGAAATTTGGAGTTTAGATGATAATAGGCTTCAGTGGTAATATAACTGGTGAATGAGTTGAACATATTTTAAAAGGTAGAAAAAAAGTATGCAATATGAATCAAATAAAATGCAAGAGAAAGTACTAATGTCAGCTATCTCAGAAAATACCATAATGAAAACCAGCTTAAGAGTAATGATACAGTACCATTAAAAATACTTGCTAGAACACATTGATATGAATGAGAGAAGTATGTTCAGTTTTCAAGGAATATTAACATATAGCAGAGAAATACATATATATTATATATATCAGTTATACCCCTGCAAGAAAAGTTACGTTTACATTTTTAATACATTAGAAGTTTTTCCATTTTCTTAAGTGAAAAACAGTTGGGGTTTTGAAATACACCTTTCCTCTGTGAAAATTAGTTAAAAAACTTACCCACCTTTCTATGTTCAAGAGATTTTTCAAGGTGGGACTTTTAAAAGACTTCCGCAAAATTAATGCGGATAAAAATAATACCTATCAAGAAATGGGCTCTTGGAGATGAAGAAGAGCCCCTGATGTGGTCATCTGTGAGAAACATTCAACTTGAACAGATTAACCATCAAAATAATACTGGCAATTAACTCAGGTGGCACCACAAAGAGAAGTAGGTCAGAATCTTAATGAAGTATTTTTAGTGTGAAAAAGCCTACTACCTGCTTCCCCCTTAAGTACTGTAGTTGACTTTAAAAATGTGTATCTCAGTATTCAAAATAATGAAGTTGAAAATATACTATATAGAGAGGGAGAACAAAAGTCAGTATATTAACATCCTATTTTAGGCTATTCAGGAACCAAATACAACATTGTTAAGGGGAAAAACTTCAAGCTCAAATTAATGTTTTTTTTGAACTGCTTAACTGGTGCTGGGTACACTACTCCTTCTCCTCCCATCCCAAAATTATTTTGCTTTTGCAGTGCACCCTGCTGTAAGCTACAGTAGCTGTGATTTTTGTTTTAAACTGTGAAATGACATATCACAAGGGGATCTGGCGTTTTTTTCAGAAGATTTCTGATCATGTAAAATAAGGATCTACCTTTGAATCAATGTAACCTAGAATTATTGATTGGCATTGGTTAAATGTGATCAGTTCAAAACACCTAATGAAACAGGGAAAGCTCAATATATTAAAAAAAAATGAAAAATAGTTGTGCTATTGAAAATAGTTAAAAATTTAAAAATCTGAGGAGTATGGAGTATTTTTTGTTATCACTATATTATCACTGAGAATATTTCAGGCAGTATTTGGAAATATTTTATGCATTGGAACCCTATAGATTTAATTTGGATGTTTGATGAATTGCCATAATATCCTTTAAGGATCAGCTGTTCTTTAGTACATATATTTATTTCCTGATTATAAAGTATTTCCATCTTAATCATAACTTGGTTACAAATTTGCACAACTAGAACTTAAAAAGGACCTAAGAACCAGCAACCTGGTGATTACTATCCACCAGTGGGAGAGGGTGTAGAATGAATACCATTTATACCTGCAGGTCCCTTTTTGTTTGGTGCGAGATCCATTTTGGCAATCAGTAACCAGTATGGGCAATGAACAGAAGCAAAATTTGGAAACTTGATTTATTAGAAAGCCATTTGTTACATATGTCTGCAAAAATGAGGGTGTGTTCAAAGTCTAGGCTTCTGAAATCTCAGCCCAAAGAGCTTTTAAGTTTAAGAGGTGTTGAGGTATGCAAGCGCATTCACCTTTCTATAGACTTAGGTCAAAACTGGGGTGAAAGTCCTGAGAGCAGCTTGGGCAATGGACACAAAAGCTACTGAATGGAAGCTAGGCTGTGGGCATGAGCTTCTTCCTGGCAAGAGGTTGTGTGCTCGTACCTCATTGTGCCTGATGCTGAATGTGGGATATGAGAGCACTAATGGGAAACAGAGCAGCTGCAGAAAGCGAGATTATCCCCTGCCTCATGAGACAGGAATCTGCTCACATGACTGTACCCAAACTACTTGCAGAACTCCACTGAAGTCAGCAAGCAGCCAAAAGGCCTTGAGCATCTGTGTAGGTGGAGCAAGTGGAAATGGCCAGGTTCAGAAAGGTGTTGAACGCTGTAACTTTGAATCTTGGGGATATTGTAGCTACAAAAATGTAGCTTTTTTTTCCGTAGCAAAATATTGTATTTGTTTTTAAATGTGTGTTAAGCAACATTACATTGATGTACAATAGCACAAAAACTGCCTAAGATAACATGAACAGTCTATTTAGAAAAACAAGGGATTTTAGGATTAAAAAAAAAAAGGAATGTGACTTTAACCCTGTCTATGGTAAATCACAACGCAGTAGAAGAGTTTATTACATAGCATGTGTAGAAGTTCTAAATAGGGGAGTGCCAACCAGTATTTTCAGTATCTTGGCTCTGCAGATTTGACCCAGACACCTTAACTTACTTTTTTCATACTGGAAAATAATTATGGGATTATGTGCATTTTTGTTGAAAAAACATTTATAAAACTGTTTTGATAAAAGCTTTTGTTTTTACAGCAAATTATATTTGGATCCCATTTCACGAGACATTGGGTTGATTCCCATCATCTTTGAAAGGCATCTTGCCATTGGTCTCAGTAGGAGAAAAATCAGATTTAAATTTTGTGAGATTTCTAGTATAAATTTGCTGTCTTGCAGTCTCAAATTTCTTCTGAAAAGTCAGATTGTAAAAATGTATGTGAAGCAATTACCTCCCACATTTCAGATCTTAACATAAAAATTGCCTGTAATGAATATGTTGTATGTCAGGTTCATTACAGGAGGGGTTTGTTATATATTTTTTTTTTAATCCTGAAACACATTTGATATTTGCATATTTCTAGACAAAAGTGTAACAAAAATGACAGATTGGTCACCAATGGAACCAACATATTGTGTAGATTATGTTTTTGTGTTACTAAAGTCTACTCATTTTCTCTCTGCTCTAGAGTTTACTGGGCAGGATTGAATGAGTGCAAACACCAAATGTACCTTCTTATAGTCATTCATGCATTGTTTGCAGTGTGCTCATTCAAAACCAGCAGGGTGAGTTTCACAAATGAGACATTGAAAAGTGGTTTATCCTGTGTCTCACACTTATGCCGACAAGGCATTTTCATTTTCTCCAAATCCTAAAAGGTGCTGAAAGATTTTAACTTGAATTAAAACCAAAGAGTATGTTATTGGGAGGTTTTTATTATGCAACTAATGCTACAGATACAGTGAAATGCCACTTGTTTTTGCAACTTTTTAGAAGGTTTTTCGTTATTTCCTTCACCTTTCTTCCAAGAGTCTTAATTTCAGTAACTTTGCATCTTTACCTGAAGAGCTCTAATTTATAATATTCAGGCACTAGCTTTGTATTCTTCATTGCACTTTCATATTCTTGTGTTACATGCCCGTATTATGGTTGCAAGTTTATGTGAAAATGACTTGAATAAAATGTTTCAAGCGTTCTACTTGTTGAAGTATTATACTTACTGTATAGGCCAGATCCATCTCTTTATGAGATTTAAGGTTGTTATATCTGTAGAAAAACGAGGAAGATTTTGTCATGCTGACATGGTCTCAGAAAAAAAGTCACAAGTTAGAAACAAGAAAGAAAAATTACTCCTCACACTACACAAAGGATTAACATGTGAAGGCTAAACAGGACAAGGCATTTGGTTCATCTGGATACAGGATTTCCTTACCATATTGTCTGTCTTTGTAAAAGCAGGAACTCAGAAATCACTTTCAGAATTTCTGCTCCAAAAATTGTACTTTCATGGGAAGAACATTTGAACAGTACATGGTAGAAAGTCTATGTACTCTAGAAAATTGACTAACACATTAAATATGCGATTACTCAAAAAATATTTTATCCTGTTATTTACATTTTCTGAGTACAGACTCATGTCCTGCTGCCTCTTCACTCTGTATGCTAAACTGATGAAATAGTCTGAGTTGTGAAGCATCTCTTGTCCTTCACTGAAGGACTAATACAGAAAAGCATGGTTAAAAGCTTCGGAGAGTTGCTCTAGTAAGAGGTTGTTAAACACTTAAATATCGACTAATGGCACTCTTGGTTTCGAGTAAATGGAGACAAAACCAATGTAATAACTTTTAAGATTCATAAAATAAATGTAGAAATATTTCAGATATGAACCACTTTGTGTAATGTTTCTATAATTTATTTTAAAAAATTGTTCCTATTCTACTACTTATTAGAACTAAGAGCTTCAAATTGAGAATTTCTTCAAGTACTATTCCTAGAACATAGAATTTGGTGTGCATCAAAATCTGTGCAAATACAAAAATGAAGTAAAAAATGCATACAATAATTTCAGAAAGTATATTCAAATCTGTTGAAAATAAAGCATGTCCTACTTCCAAAATATCTTCTACGGACTATTCTACTATCTCATTTTCACATTAGATCACCTGTGTAGTATCACAAAATGATCTATCACCACTACACATTTACAAAGCAGCTCAACACATTTGGTTAAGAAAGTATTGCTGTAACTGAATTTTCATTCAAGCCCTCTTTCTCCTGATCTAATCATTCCATAAAAACTGATGTAAGAAGTATTTATGCCTGTTCAGAAGCCTTCAAGCTGCTGCTATCAACAGTACATCTGTTTTTTTTTAAAAACCACCAAATTTAAACGAGTAATGACTGTCTTAAAAGACACTGAAAAATCTGAGATTGTTTTGCTGGTAATTCTGAAGTGAAAAATTGTGAACCTGAAGCAGCCTAGTAATATCCAACCGAAGGGACCTGACTGAAGACACTTCTTATGGTACTGAACTGGAAAGCATGGTTCAACATTTTTAAATCTAATCATCACAGAATGAAAAAACTTTCCACATCACTATAAAAATAAATTGGTAGTACTTTGTGAGAAGTCTCTGTCTAAACAGTACTACAGATAAATGAGTTATGTTAAAGTCACGTATATACTCAACATGTTATGTTGTTACAATGAACATAATGTTGATAAACTTTATCAACAACCTCCAGGCAAGTTCATTGGGTTTATCAGTTCACAAATAAATTGCCCAGTTACATGTAAAAAATATTATCAAGTCTCCACTGTCACTACTCCTTTGTATAGTGTATTAAGGCTGTGATCCAGGTGAGTCACTAAGTACCAACTAAAAGTAGTAGTAACCCATTAAAATATGAAGCAATGCCAGTAACCTAATCTCTCTTCTCTCATTCACGTTTAGTGTACGTTATCTTTTTTCTTTTCTTTAAAATAAGAGCTCAGAAGTGTTTTTGAAGACAAAAAAAGAGATGTTTTGATAAGTCAGGCTTCCTTCAGGAAGAATTCTGTGGCCACAAATTACAGCTGTAATAATGCAGTAAGAAACTTGCTCATGTGCCAAGATAAACTAATGCTCCTAGATCTCTAAGCACATGCAAAAAAGCATTTTAGAACATAAGCTTCTTAGTGTCTTGGACTTTTTCCAAACTGCAATCATTAACTTTTTGATCTTTAATGTAAATAACTCTTAAAATAGGGTCCATCTGCTAAAAGAAAGGTAAGCTGCCCATGAAAAATTGTGTTATAGCTGAAAACATCTACCAAAAGTAATTTTCCTCGCCTTTGACTGGAACCAGAGAAGTCTATGGCATTCAGCTAGGATTTATTTACTTATTTTATTTAAAGCATTAAGGATTAACATTTGCATCTGGAAATCCTGAAGTTTGTATAAAACAGGTAAATGCATGGCTTTTTCTATGAAATACAATCCTTCACTATAAAACCACAGTACACGTTTCTGTGTTTTATTTTGATGCTTCTGGCCATAAATATTGTTGCATACAGTATAGTGAGAATAACAGCAAAAAAACCCACTGGAAAATGGAAGTTTATTTGAATTTCGCATTCCTCTAGAGGCAATGCCATTCAAGAAAGATAGTATCACATACACTGACATTTGCTCAAGATCCAGAAAAGAAAGCCTAACTAAGTGGGACAAAACATGCCTAGCTACTCATACAAAAACAGACGAACTGGGATGTTTAGTCTTCAAGAACTTAACACAGGATGGGAGAATGGGTCTGTTTTTATACGAGACTAGATCATGGTCAGCATTTTATCTTTCTACCTGCATTTAGCAAAATAAACAACTCTAGGTAAGTCCAATTATAACTCCATTCCTAAAATAATTCCATTCCTAAAATAATTCCATTCCTCCTTGTAGCCTATTTATTCCATTCTTCCTTGTAGCCTGTTTTATACTTGGAAATCTGGGCTCATTGTCTGGATGTTATTGCCTATCTACATATCTGGAGACCAGAGAATACCATTGTGATATTTGCTGGGACTTTAGGGAAAAAAATCCCCGAACGCCCATTAAGACATAAAGCCTGCAGGAGAAGGAGACAGAGATGGCCATACCAATAACGGAGTAACACAACATTAAAAAAACTGAAGTTGTTCCTGACATTTGACTCTAATGCCATCACAAGTGGAATACTCTGAGGTATTAAAGAATGAAAACATGTTTTAGACAGCTTCCAGTACCTGCCCTATGGTCAGGAGTAGATGTGGTAAGAAGAGACTTCTAAACATAATTTAGTTCAAACCCACTGACCAAGCACCCAACTTGAAACGGCTACCCAGGAATAACTCAGTCAAGTTCTGAATGTCTCCAAGGATAGAGACTCCACAATCTTTCTGGGCACCTGTGTATTGGGGAGCCCAGTACTAGATCCAACACTTTAGAAGCGGCCTGATCTGTGCTTAGTACAGGGCAAGAATCACATCTCTCATACTGCTGGCAGTGCTCCTTCTAATGCAGACCAGGAGGCTGTTGGGCTTCTTTGACAAGACATAGAAAAATATTGTTTTTCGTAAGACTGTAATATGTAGGAAGGCCTTCAACACTTTAAGGGATTACATATTCTACAAGTTTGCATGGATTTAAGAGCAGAAAATCTGCAGAAAGGAAATCCATAGGGGATTATTAAACACAATAATCTACAATAATCTACAATCTACAAAACATCCTGGAGCTGTAAAACTGGAAGCTCCAAGATATGGATGTTGCATGATGTATGACTGTGTGCTCCCTCTATCCTATGCTTAAAACATCCATTTTTGACTGCTTTTCATGATACTAGGCTAGATGGTCCTTTGGTCTGATGCAGGACTTTCCTTAAGCATGTAGTGGGTTGATCCTGGCCAGATACCAGGTATCCACTAAAGCCTCTCTCTCACTCTCCCTCTGCAACTGGACAGAGGACAGAAAAAAAAACAGCTAAGGATTCATGAGTTGAGATAACAGCTGGGAGAGGTCAGATACTGATTACCTTCACAGGCAAAACAGACTCAAAGCAGGGATAGTACTTAAATTTATTACTAACAGGATCAGAGCCAAAGAGTGAGAAATAAAAGTCTTAAAAAACACCTTCCCCCCATCCCTCCTTCCATGTTCTCCCTCCTCCCCCCAGCAGTGCAGGGGGACAGGGAATGGGAGTTACGGTCAGTTGTTGTTTCTGCCGCTGCTCAGAGAGAGGAGTCCTTCCCCTGCTCCCGTGGGGTCCCTCCCATGGGAAACAGGCCCTGACGGACCTCTCTGGCATGAGCCATCCCTCGGGCAGCAGTTCTTCCCAAACTGCTGTCCCGTGGGTCACTCCTCCATGGGGTGCAGTCCTACATGAATGAGCCCCCACAAGGGCCACAAGTCCTACCCAGGAAAAACTTGCTCCAGCGTGGGCTTCCCTCTCCAGGGGCTGCAGGTCTCCAGCAGGACCCTGCTCCATCTTGGGCCTCCTTCATGCATCCATCTGCTCCAGCATGGGCTCCTCCATGGGCTGCAGGTGGGTCTCTGCACCCTGATGGTCCTCCATGGGCTGCAGGGGCACAGCTGCTCCACCCTGGTCTGCACCAGGGGCTGCAGGGCCTCAGCTCTGGCACCTGGAGCACCTCCTGCCCCTCCTTCTGCACTGACCTTGGTGTCTACCTTGTTGTTCCCATGTTCTCACTCCGCTCTTCCCCGGCTGGAATTCTTTCTGCGCAACAACCTTCTGTTCTTAAATACGTTATCACAGAGGCGTTACTGCTACTCCTGATTGGCTCGGCCTTGGCCAGTGGCAGGAAGTCCATCCTGGAGCCGGCTGGCATTGGCTCCATGGGACAGGAGAAGCTTCTAGCAGCTTCTAACAGAAGCCACCCTGGTAGCCCCTCCCGCTACCAAAACCCAGCCACAGAAACCCACTATAAGGCATTACAAAATGCTGTATGAGTAGTACAGTGTATTATCTTACATCCACAAGTGTCATTTACCAAATTTCTGAATTAACTTGATTATGAAAGGTAACTATAATTACGTAAACACTGCTACAAATTAATTACAAGTTCAGAATTCGTTTCAATTAAGTAGTATGAAAAGCACTTGAATAAAAATTCCATGAACCTTTTATGTCACAACCCAATCAAATGAACTCTCAGTGTCAGACAGGCACTTAAAAGTCAAATGTTTCTTAATGTACAAAGACCCTTCAGTTTCTCATATTCTTTCACAAAGCACAAGCCGCATATGATAAAGGACCCAGCTATAACTACCAGAACAAAGTATTAAAGACACCCTTTTGGTTCTTCAAATTGGCAGTATAATCAGACGACAGAGATCACAGTTTAAAAGGACAATATTTAATTGATCTCCAGAAATTTTTGTATCATGCTTACAGGTGATCAGCTTTTCCAGCTACTTGATACATTCATGAATTTTTGAGGTCTGTTCAAGTTCAAAAATCTCTTACTTTTCCTCAGTTGAGATTTATTTGACAATCCAAATTCACATATAAAATACATTTTTACATTAAAAAAAAAAAAAAACTCCAAAGAATCTGTACTATTCCTACAGGGCAAAAATGATGTTCCTAAAAACCATTACTTTGTTAGGGTGTATTTCACAAATGGGGGCACTATGCAATGGAACTTATGAACCAACACCACATGGCCACTATATTAATCCACAGACAGCACACAGAATAAATGAAGCAACCTTGATTATTCTAAGACGGTAAGATCTAGCAGTTGCAGTTTTATAGGTTGCAAAGGATATGGACAGTAAAACAAAAATGTTCAAACAGCAGTTGCAAAAATCTTTTTTTTTTAAACCTTAATTTACATATAATTTAGTCATCAAATTTAATCTTTTTTCCCTGGAATGCTGTAATTTGAGACACTTGTTCTTTGCGTCTCCTGCTTGCTTCCCATGAAGGATGAAGAGGCTGCTCCAAACCTGCTTTCTTATTGTCACATTTAATACCTGAAGCTTTTGCAAATGGTTGCTTCTTCAGCTGTGGTTCTCTTTTAAGAAAACCTGTGCAAGTACAAAACAAAGCATTAACTACATCATGAACCTTCATAAATATATGCAAACTACTCTGGGATTGCAGATATTTTCAAAAATTTAATAATGACCCATGGGGAACACAGTCATCTGAATATTCACAGCAAGACTTCCTCACCTTGCAGCCCAGTAAATTGCCATTCAGCGGACTGCAGATAGTTAAGATTTATTATTACAGACTACACTTAAAATTTGTGTAGACAAATATTCAGCACAGTCTAAACTTTTTTCTTCACAACAAACCAATGAGATATTACACAATATAACTCATTATGACTGAAATTATATCCTCGATCAAATGAATTCCAAAATGGTATCATACAGTACAAATGGAATAAAATACTGTATTTTCAGGAGCTACTGGAGTAATTACTTAAGAGACAAGGTTCTAGGTACATATTAAAATCTGTACCTTTACCTCTGCACAAGTAAAACTAACTGCTTGACAGATGGAAAAGCACTTTCCTGTGTAAACCGTACTTTAAGTATTCCTAATACTAAAAAAATAGAACATAGCAGATAATATTCACGATTAAAATGAAAGCTCAACAATTTGACCATTTTAACAACAAATGTTAAAATATGTTCCACAAATTTGAAGAGAAAAAAGTATAGCTTATCCTAACTAGACTGCAGAGGCAACAAAATCTCAAGATAATTTTACTCTTGTAATTTTACCAGGTTAAGTAATACATACCTGTTCTTCCATTTTTGAGTGGCTGGTCTTTAGGATTTCTAAAAATAAAAAGAGAATTTAGGATTTTTAAAGAAATTTGTAAGACTACAAACATCTGTGAATAAAGAATCATTACCACCAAAACACGCATGCAATAACTTTTCAAGCTTATCGTGCAAGCCCCTTAAATGCTGTTTTACCTTTGTTAATAAAGAATTAAAAATAGAAGTATTCAGAAGTGACTGAATTCGGATGCAGGTCTAGCTAGGAATACTAGGTGTACATCAGTGCTAATGTTAATCTAAAAAATACCTAATGTCAAGAAAGCGCAAGAAGACTGACAGATAGTTTCTGTGAACATGTTCACAGAACATTTAATGGGCTCAAATTCTCTTTGTTTGGTAAGGAATACTAAAAATCACAACAATTTCCATTACTGTGAAGGAGGGAAGGAATGCAGAACATAACATGGGGAAAAGGTTTACCTTTTTCTGGCTTGAGATTTCTGATTAGAGGTCAACAAAGAACTGCAGAACACTGATTCTAGCCTGATTGCTTTTGCAGGTGGCTTTCTTTCTTCCATGATCAAATCTTGTGCTGTCCCAGGAACTGTGCTCTTTTCTTTCTTCACTACATTTTTCTGAAGTCTATCTTTATCTTTTGTTGAAGAAGGATTAGTTACTGCTGCTGTCTTTTTCTTTCTTTTTACTTTGCCAATGAAGAAATCATCATTGCTGTCACTGTCAGAATTTGATGACTCGTTATAAAACCTTTCTTCCGTACTATCATCGAAGTATTCCTTTTCACTAGGATGCTCCTGGTCACTATCACCAATTTTCTCTATTATTGCATTTAATTTGTTCATACTCATATTTTCTTTCCTTTTTTGATAGCTACATTTCTTTTCTGTTTTCTTCTCAGTGACTATTTGCATTTCTACTGCCTGAAATGAAGATTCTTCTGGAGCATATGCTTTCTCCATTTCCAAAGTTTTCTGCTCAGATGCACTCTCACAAAGTTCTTCAGCCACCCTGTCAGTCTCCATTTTCATACTCAGTTTTGTTTTGTGTCCACATCCTTGCTGTTTTTGAGCTAGTTTAGGAGCTTGGTCATCCAAGTTGCTATTGAATTGTTGTGCTGCTTTAGGCTGTTCTTCTGACTTAGCCTTTTTCAAAGGAGTGGCTTTGTCTGGGTTCTTTCTTGCATCCTTAAAAGCTTTCACAGCAGCTGTGCAAGGGGGAGAGAAAATATTTTGTTGCAGCTACATGTCAATTTACATAAGTTATTTTTACATAATAAAACATTTTTGCAAGTTAAATATGTAGTTTTGAATATGTAGCATATTTTGAATGTCCTTATCAATCATTTACTGAACACATGGGGCAAGACCATAGAGTACAGCATCAACAAAAGCGAGGACAAGAAATTATTATAAATGAAATACAATATGAAATTTTTGGTTTAACTGTGAACTTTAAGCAAATAATCTGCAGTTGATAATCATGTTCACTTAGGGCATTACTTTGAGTGTAAAACTGCAAACTAATAATAAATTGCACATATATAATTAAATGAATATTTGATATGCTCTGTTATTAATCAAGTAACTTTGTGACATTATTACTAGGACTTGACCCTTTTTAGCATCAATTTTATGTAGAAAATTTCCGTTTCAAGAGAACAAGAGAGAACCTAAAAAACCAGGAAAGACACCCTAAGGATTCTGGGGACAGATTTCGGGGAAGATTTAGAACGTAATTTGTAAAACCTTTTAGTTGCCTTTGGAAACCCAGTTGTAATGGTCCTTTTACATTCCCATTTAATTAAAAAATATTCCATTACATTAATTTGATTTTTAGAGTTCCCATTATAAACCCTGTTCATTCAACACCCTGTTTGTTCTTAAATGTCATATTGCATGCAGTCACATATAAGACCACTTCAACCAGTGTAAATGATTACAAGTTTGTGGCACTTGGTTCACTGCAGTTAGTTAGGGTAACTACAGAAGCTTTTAGTTTTGGGGTTTTTTTTCACTTTTGTTTGTGCCAGAAATATACAGGAACAAAGTACCACACCAGTAAGCTACTGAAGTAATAAACAAGTTAAAATATTTCATACCTTTAAGTTCAACAAATCTAGGCTTTAAAGTTGGATGTGTTGCAAGTCGTGCCATCGCTCGCTCAGTTGCAGTACAATTTGGCTGTACAAGAAAAATTCAAAGGCATGAAGTCAAAAAAATGGTGATTACTTACAGGAGTCTGTATCAGTTATGCTACAATGCATATTACTGTGATTCTGCACAATGAACTGAACAAGAGGAAAGCTTATGATACTGTAATAATTTTACTTTGCCTGTATTATCATAATTCTAAATGCAGAAAAATCTGACTGTCTAATCATGATAGAAACATAACAGATATGTAGATCATATGATATTTCTCAGGTACTGAATAGGGATAACATGATTTATTTTTTAAAGCATACCAGACACATCTTTTAGTGCTAGCACACTGATTTTACATTTACAATTTCTTACACATGAAAAGCAAATTCATGAACCCACTGAATGAAAGACATCATATTGGTAGAAGGCATCTGCTTGAAGAAATATAGCAGATTGCAAGAAGTGCAGTATGGATGCCATAAAATTTGGCAAAACGACACAGCAGGAAGGAATATGCATTAAATGTGGTTGAGATGCAAGGTCTAACTTGACCATAAAGACTAATAACCTTGAATTTGATGCAGTAGAATAATGGAACTCTGCCAATTGATTCAAAGAAGAAAACTGATCTTCTTGCTTTAATTTTAAGGAAAAAAAAGAGAAAAGAAGAAATTCCTTCTTTTCTGACTTTCCCTTTTATATCCTGGAAATAAGGTATGACACTTTGTAAAAGCTCTCATTTTCAGGTTCTTGTCTTCTTGTTAGCACTCTCCTTGATGCCTTAAGCCCATAATGATTTTCTTATTTTTCTACCTTATAAGTTTTATAGGTAATAGAAGTAGATTTTAGAAACCCTTTCTCCCTCCTCCCCATAGTACCCTTTAGTTTATACATTCCTTAATCATCTCACCCCATTCCATACCCGCCTATCACCCTACCCCCATATCCAGTAGAAAATGTTTTGTCTCTTGTCAAGGCAACCCTGTCTTGTTTGGAGAACGCTTGTATCTTGGCCTAAACCGCAGGACAGAGTCAAGGAACTGGGTCAACCCTGCTCTCTGTACACTGAAGATGATGAAGATGATGAAGAGGGGGTCCCAAAAAGCACCCCAGACCCAATTCCGAGAGGCGGGCCAGGGGGTGGACCAGGCCAAAAGTTAGAGGATGGACACACTTGGGATTGGCCAGATATTGTTATAAATGTAACATCTTGGGCACAGTCCGGCGCGCGTCGTGTAACATCTTTTGCCTTGGCATAATTAAACCCTTTCTTATCTCACCCCAGCTTACGGCTCCTGAATTTTTTCGTAGCACCAGCTCAGCAGGCATCACCTTGAAGAACAAAATAAGAGAGACCTAAGACTTCCAAAGGCAGTCTTAGGGTTTTTGTGGAGGTTTTTTGTTTGTTTGATTTTAAGGGAGGAAAATGAGGTGTAATACGTATGTAAAACACAAATTTAGCAGGAAGATTTCTTAAAGTCTGCTTTGGGAGAGAGTAAAGGAGATATAAATTTCTCCCTTCCTCCTAGTGGTTCTGTAATGGATACATGTTTAAAGTGTTGCTATCTGTGGTTTGAGCTATATGCTACAGGA
Organism: Neopelma chrysocephalum; assembly: GCF_003984885.1. NCBI lineage: Eukaryota > Metazoa > Chordata > Aves > Passeriformes > Pipridae > Neopelma > Neopelma chrysocephalum. Next base: position 687,834 of record NW_020925585.1, on the reverse strand, counting down.
AGTATCACAGCAGAAGGCACCCGAATCAACAGATGACGATACTTGTAAAGAACCAGGCAAGTGCCCTGTGACCCAATCTGTACTGATTTTGGTGCCCATCAACTCAAAAAATCTGTGGCCTCTCCTGTCCTCAGCAACCACCGCAATAGATGGAGCCTAAGCCACAGGTATGTAACCGGTAGAGAATAAGGGATGGAGGTACTGGCTCTGCCCTAGGATGGAGTTAACATTCTCCATAGCAGGCAAGATGGTGCTGTGCTTTGGATCTCTGACTAAAACATCTTAGTGTTGGTAACACACCAATATTTTAGTCATTGATGAGCAGCGCTTGCACTGTATCAGAGCCTTCTCTGTTTTTCGCTCTGCCCTCCCAACAGGCAGGCAGGGAGTGGACAAGAGGTTGGAAAGGAAACACACCTGGTACAGCTGATCTATATGGACCAAAAGGACATTCCATTCCATATCAAGTTGTGCTTAGCAATAAAAGCTTGAGGTAAGGAAAAGGAATGGGGGGATATGTGCGGTTATGGCATTTGTCTTCCCAAGTAACCTTTTAGAGGAATGAAGCCCTGCTGTCTGGGTTGTGGCTAAACATTTGCCTGTTGAAGGGAAATAGCAAATAAAATCCTTATTCTCTTTTGCTTGCACATACAGCTTTGATTCACATATTGAACTGTCTTTATCTCAAGATAGAGTTTTTCTCACTTCTTCTCACTGGATGCTATCCCCATCTTGCAGGGGAGGTAAGCGAGCAGTTGTTGGGTGCTTAGCTGCTGGCTGGGGTCAAATCACCACAACACAAACCCTACTTAATACATCAGCAATGGACATTTAACATAGCTGACTGAATTCACATAAGAGTGCTCAGTGGCAAATGTTACTTGTTTGTGTGTACCTGCTCTTCCAACAGAATCATGTGACTCAGAGTATAAACAATTATATATTAATTGCATAAAGATAGATGGACACTTCCCACCAACTACTAGAGCAGGAGAGTCAGTTTCAGTGCTTTGGTCTGAAGGAAAGAGAGCACAAGAAGGCACTACAACTACAGCAGAGTCAGTACTTCTAAATGCAGAAATATTTAATTGGTTTGCAAAATGTAAATCTTATTCCTCAACCAATGCAAAGCAAATCCCATTTTGTGTTTCTTTTGCCATAGTTTTATACAAAATATACTTCAGGTACATCAGCATATTTCATGTTTGAAGTGCAGAGCATCCGGGAATTCTAGCACTTTCCTTTTTCCTCAAGTCTCTGTTACTACAACATTAGTTCTCTCGGCCAAGAAAAAACTGGAAAAATCTTTTCTCTGAACACTGTCTACAGAACTATGAACACAGGTCAGAGCAGACAGGACAAAAGATGGGTCCATTTCCAAGGGCCACAGTCTGGCTTACTTTCAGGCTAGCCTAGGTCTGCGAACTTGAAATCTGAATTCTAATCCCCATGTGACAATGCTGCATGCTGACACCAGATTCTTGGGACAGAGAGCTCACATTTCTGAAGATCATATGCTATTTTCTTTGGAGATTTTTCTATAGCTGGAAAATCTATTTCTGAACTTAATTAATACACTTTTTCCCTCAGCTACTTCCTGTGGGTTTTGAAAGAATATACCATGAAGTTCAGAAAGCAGCAGCAGCTTCTGTGCAACATCTGGCGTCCTTTAATTCAAATATTTATAGAAAGGGTTTAAGCATGTACAGGCCAATCCATATGGAATAACCACATTTTTTCCTTATAGCAAAATATTTCACAAACACAATTCACACTGATAGACAGTAGCTAACAAACAATATGGCATTCACATTCTTTAAGATTTCCCACTTTTCTCTGTAGTTTGTTTTGGGTTTTTTTTGACATAGGCAATGCTCAATGTATTTTTCCTCGGTATTTTCCAGTATATAAAACCTTATAGAAACATAGAGAATAGAGAAAATAAAACTTGAAAGAAAAATGTCAACTCTCTTTACAAGCAAGAATACCCTCTCCCCACTTCTGCCACCCCCTTTATGTTTAATTAGATACTAGAATTGTACACTTTTATTCTGACATATTCCTGCTACTTCTTGTACTATTTTGCACTATGTATTTTTTATGCAAGAATGTACTAGTACTTTCTATATGAACACTCTCCCTCCTTCAGTGCAACTGAGGTGCTGCAAAGTGAACAAAGAAATGGAGCAGTACATAGTCACACTTCTTGGTGAGAAGTTGTAAGTTACTGTGATGGTTTTGGCTGGGGTAGAGTTAATTCTCTTCACAGTGGGTTGTATGGGGCTGTGTTTTGGATTTATGCTGAACACAGGGTTGATAGTATGGAGATGTTTTTGTTATTGCTGAGCAGTGCTTACACAGAGCCAAGGCCTTTTCTGCTTTTCGTATTGCCACGCTGGCAAGGAAGTTGGGGCTGCATGGGAGGTTGACAGGAGAGACAGCTGGGACAGGTGACCCAAATTGACCAAAGGGATATTCCAGGCCATATGCCATCATGCTCAGTGTACAAATCTGTGGGGAAGAAGGGCAGATGTTTGGAGTGATGATGTTTGTCTTCCCAAGTAACTGTTACATGTGATAGGGCCCTGCCCTCCTGGAGAGGCAGAACACCTGCCTGCCTATGGGAAGCAGTGAATTAATTCCTTGTTTTGCTTTGCTTGTGTGCACGGCTTTTGCTTTCCCTATTAAACTGTCTTTGTCTCAACCCATGAGTATTATGGCTTTTACCCTTCCAATTCTCTTCCCAAGTATCCTGCTGGTGGGGGAGTGAACGAGAGGCTGCCTGGGGCTTGGCTCTGGCTGGGGTGAAACCACGACAGTTAAATACAGAACCACCTGAAAGTCAGTCTCCTCAATCTTTTTATCTTGGCAAGTATTTCCATATATAATATTGAAACTGTCTGTCATCACTGACATCATGCATGCCCCACATAAGGGAGACAAACTTTGCACCAAGAGGCAGTGACTGGGAATAGAATGGACATTACAAGCTTGCTAAGATAAAAGAAGATTCACAACAAACAGCAAGGTTTGAGATGTGCTGGAACAGGGGTCAGAAGCATGGAATGGCTCCAAAAGCTGGCACCACAGGGTAAAAAAAACCCAACAGTATAATGTAAACATCAGGCATAACCTGCTTCATACAACGCAGTGAGAATGAGAAACTGAGCGTCTCACAGTCTCGGAGCAGATGGGATTACAGGAGCTGAAAGGCATGCCTTGGTAGTACACCTGAAACAGTAGAGCTTCAGGATGAATTAAAGGGCAGAAACCTGTGATTAACTCGGGAGCATGAAATGGAGACTTCTGACTATCGCTTAATTTTGATTAATCTTCCTGTTTCAAGACTAATTTTGTTTGTACCCTCTCTGCTACAGTTATGATCAATAACGGGAAAAAAAGAGCTCATACTTTTAATTCTTCATCTGCATTTTGTGCAAAAGGGAATTGCCTTGTGATACGTCTCATCAGAAACAAGACTGCTACTAGAAGAGTATACTACTAAAAAGACAACTACTAGAATTTCAGCTGGGTGACAGTGCTACCAAACCGATAATGTTTAGTGGTGCTGCATCTCTCATTTCAGATCATCTGTTATTTAAAATAATGACACTCAAATGGAGAGAGCCAGAAACCCCACTAACAAGTATGCAGTACATGGCAAAAACCATGACACAAAAAGCAATCTCGAAGTATGTCACACTAGCTTCTAAACTATCCAGAAGTACGCTTTAATGTCAAATGTTAACAACCCGATTTTAAGCAAAAAATGGCAGAGACAAGGCTAACCAGAGTAAGCATAAAAAAAGTAAGACCTAATTCTGGGCCAAAACAAGATGGCATTGCAATAGCCTTTGTAGCAGCTTAGGAGAAGAGCTCTCTACTGAAAAAAAACCCAAAACACCAAAACCCCAAACAACTAGAAAACCTGTTAACCCACATGTTCTTTGCAGAGCTCTAACTAGTTACAGCTGTCTTTCATAACAGCAGATGTGATTAATGTGAAGTCACAAGAGTGGTTGAAGATGCCAAATCATGGCTGCCACCCAAGTCCATACTATGTCCTTATACTACTTTGGAAGAAGATGCTTGAGAGAAGTTACTTTCTGACTGTGAAATGCAGCTAGGTTCTCCCTCTTTCTTTATGTCTGTAAGAAATACAGTATGTGATCTGTGGCCACCAAACATGGTGAAGATTTGGGTATGAGAGGCAACTGGTTAATGGTATCATTCATGACAGCATTGCACTCTCAGCTCCTGACAACAAGAGGTTGTTATTGACTGTGTCTCAGCTTAATAATGGGACAATGAGTGAACTAAGGGATGTAGAAAACAGGTTACATGTGGCAAGACTTCATAAGAGTGGTTCTCCCAAATACAGAAGTAACAGGAAGCAATCCCATTATAATCAAAGAAGAGAAATGCCAGCATTAAATACTTTAGAATCTGCACTGGAAATGGATAGCCAAAACCTGTCAGATCTATAATAATCTATTACTTCATTTTCACTCAAGCTTTACCAATGTTGCATGTAACACCAAAATGATGGTACAGGTGTTATGAAGTAGCAGTTATACCAGCTTAATAATAAGACAGGTGAGAAGTTCTTACAGAAATCAATTCTGTATGGATCTCAGGAAATCATCCAAGCTCCAGCAGAATTTTTTTTAATTGGATGATATATGATTTTTAAAATAGGTTGATGAAAAATTTCAAATTGAAGCTAAAATACATGTCTTAATAGATCTAAAAGCTTTGCAAAAACTCATAACGAAAATGTCTTGTGGTAGAACAAGAGAAGAAAAACTGAACAATTTCTTACAAAACTTCAAGATACACAAGTAAACTTGTTTATTATTGTTTTCAATGCTTGCCACAGTTCATATGAATTTACATGTTTTTCTGTTATTGTGGTAATTCAACCATGAAAATATTTGGATATTTACTTTATTTATCTTGCAAGCTGTGATGGGTTGACCTTGGCTGGATGCCAGGTGCCCAGTGAAGCTGCTTTATCACTTCCCTCCTCAGCAGAACAAGGGAGAGAAAATACAACAGAAGGTTCATGGGTCAAGATAAGGACAGGGAGAGACCATTCAGCAATTAATGTGACAGGCAAACAGATCTGACTTGGGGAAACAATATAATCTACTGCCAATCAAATTAGATCAGGGTAATGAGAACTAAAAACAAAATCTTAAACCACCTTCCCTCCACCCCTCCCTTCTTCCCAGGTTCAACTTCACTCCCAATTTTCTCCTCCCTCCACCCCAAGGGTACAGTGGGACAGAAAATGGGGGCTGTGGTCAAGTCATCACACTTTGTCATTCCTTCCTCCTCAGGAGGAGGACTCCTCACACTCTTCCCCAGCTCCATTGTGGGATCCCTCCCATGTGAGACAGTCCTCCATGAATTTCTCCAACATGACTCCTTCTCACAGGCTGCAGTTTGTCATGAACTGCTCGCGTGTGAGTCCCTTGTGGGGTCACAAGTCCTGCCAACAAACCTTCTCCCACATGGGCTCCTCTTTCCATGGGGTCACAGGTCCTGCCAGAAGCCTGCTCCAGCACAGGCTTCTCATAGATCACAGCCTCTTTTGGGCACATCCACCTGCTCTGGCATTGGTCCTCCACGGGCCGCAGGTGGATCTCTGTTCCACCATGGACCTCCATGGGCTGCAGGTGCACAGCTGCCTCACCACGGTCTTCACCACAGGCTGCAGGGGAATCTCTGCTGCGGTGCCTGGAGCATTTTCCCTTCTACTTCTTCACTGATTTTGCTGTCTGTAGGGCTGTTTCTCCCACATAATCTCACTCCTCTCTTCTCTGGTTGCAATTGTTCCTGTGCATTCCCCCCCATTCCTTCTTAACGATGTTATCCCAGAGATCCTGCCACCATTGCTGGTGGGCTCAGCCTTGGCCAGTGGTAAGTCTGTCTTGGAGCTGGCTGGCTCTGGCTTTATCAGACAGGGGAAGCTTCCAGCAGCTTCTCACAGAAGTCACACCTGTAGCCAACCCCACTACCAAACCCTTGTTATGCAAATCCAACACAAAACCGTTACGAAGAACATTATGAAGCTGAAGACTCATGGCAACATGGGGTATCCTGGGCAATCTTGTTGCTCATCTGTAGAGCTGCACACAACAGAAGGCAGAAGTCTGGAAAATCTAGCTGACCTTGTGCTACCAGCAGTAACATTGACTCAACTCATCACTGCCTTCCACAGACTCTTGGATCAAGAATCAGGGAGGAGCATGAGATTCTTCTAAATACTATGAAGGTACTTACACTGCCCTAATTTCATTTGAATGTCTGGACCACAGCTATTCTTTTCCCCATAAATTTTTTCACTTACATTCACATTCACTTCCACATTAAGTGTGGTTTGTCTTTTATCAAAAAGAAGTATGATGTATAAACATGTTTCTATCACTGCTCCTCTTTTAAAATAAAAGCTTCAAAATAGATTGTAAATTCAAACAAAAATAGATTTCTTGCTATTCTTTGCTGCATACATGATAAAAACACCTACTATCCAAGCATTTGAAAAAGTTTAAAGGCCCTTTCAAAAGCCTAGAACTTTGTAAGTGTTAGATGACCATATTTAACTGGAGTATAAAAGAGTCTATAATAGAGTTTCTTTAGATTAACCTGTCATAACTAATTAAGCCAATCATACAAGTGTGAGGTAAATGCTTATTTTTCACATTAGGAAATGGTCAAATAAAAAATGGAGCATTTAATCTCAAACTTCCAGAGTGATCTACAGCAGAGATTGGCATAAACCCCAGACCCGACCAAGTACAAATTATGTACTTAATCTTCTCAATTCTTTCTTTCTTCTCTTTATGCAAAGAATAATTCCCATGATTGTTTCAATAAAGGCAAGTCAGAGCAAAAAATTCCAGAATGAAGTAGGCATGGATTCTTAATTATTTCCTCATGGAGAACAGGGTGAACTCTAGGTGTAAGCAGAAACAGCAAGATTGTGGGAAAACTCAAATGCTGCTTCTCCAGTTTTTCCAAGGCTATAATACTCTCAGTTTGGCATCCAACAAGGAAAAAAAAAAACTTCTTAAGGTTATGAAAGAAGACATAAAGTGAGCACTGTGATAACTCCTCCCCCAGTTACGGTGGTCTAATTCATTGTGACTGTATCACTATAAAATATATGCATCTTGCCAAACTGAGTAAAAAATTTTGGGACACAGCACAGTAAAATAGATGCCACTAGAAAAACACCCAAACTCCACAAAAGAAAACCAAGTAAGAAAACCAACCAAATAAGGCAAGAAACTAAACTGCAAAGCAAAATACAATGAACCAGAAATCCGGAAACAAAAGATATACTTCAGGGGGAACAGAATCAAAACACATCTCGGGTAACAGACAGTAGCTGTGAACAATATATAGAGAAAGTTCTTTGCCTCAAAATTCACATAGTCTTAAGAGAAGCTAATGAAGTTTGGAGGAAATGTCATACATAAATTAGTTTAACACCCACTAGATATCAGATCTGAAACCAGAACTGACCTTTACAGAAAAGTGAAATCAACAGATCATTTGTCTGTAACTGGCCATCTAGAATGAGGATCTGAAAACTGAAAATAGGCAATTGTTTATTAATGCTGAATAGGGAGTTAAGCTGGTTAATATCAGAATGAAATCTGAAAGATAACTTTTGGGGGAAAAAAATTAAAACCTGATTATTTATACTTATTTGTTATAGAAAAGAGAGCAGAAACACAAAGGAGACCAACAACATCCAGGCAGTGCTGTAAACAGAATTCTCTGTTTACAGAGCAGTAAACAGAATTCTCTGACTTCACTGCAACATGAATGCACCTGAGCTCCCAAGGTTCAGCTGTGAACCCGGGGCATGTCCAAAGACTGAGTGAAAGTACATGGTAGCACAGAATTGGTGTGATAGAGGGATGAGCTCTGTATTATTAAAACTATCAATGGACCAAAACTTCACAGTATTCTGTTTTGGATGAACCAAAGAAGTTTCAGAATTGAGATACTGCTCTCCTTATGACATAAATCTGCTGAAAAAACTCCGTACTGAACTATCAGGGATGTAATCTTGATACAGCCTTACAATATTTCACTATAAAACAGATGCTCAAACCTCAAGTTACCACTTGTCAGATGAAGCCCAACACAGTACCATATGTATAAGCACATACAAAATTAAGTTTAAAGTAGAGACATTCGACATAGTTGAGATCTTCAAATTCAAACAATCTCCAATTTAATCAGGTATATTTCAGATAATTTACAATGAAAATGAAAAAAGGTTACCCTTGCCAACAAACCCCATCTTGCTCAGACCTCCACATTTACAAGCATTGCCACCAGGGAACACATCTATATATAACTAAAGTGCTGTCAAGTCAATGTCTTTAAATAAAACTCTTGGGAGAGACATATTTCTGCTCAGAGCACTGTTGATGGAACTAAATATGACAGCCAGGGATTTGGAAGCACAGATGACTTAAAGACTTCATGAACACTGCACGCACTAACGAGGGGTAGGCCATGTTATCATATGCTACTCAAAACAAGACAGCATTTCTTGGCATACCACACTGCAATTTATGTGCACAATTGAAAACAGATTTGGTTTTTTTTAAATATATATGTTTTTCAGACTTTTTCTGAAAAAGACAATGGAAATACAAATGCAGCTCACTAAAAAACTATTAAAACATCTGAGATAGACACACCAGTTCTTTGGCATCAAAATGTAGACTTTCCATCATTAAGTCTATTGACAATGGATTTGAAACCTACTCTAATGATAAACACATGTCAGATATATATGTAACCCCTGATATTACTTGAGCATATCAGCAGATGACGGATGTAAATTAAATGGCAATCCTGGATGTTCAGATTTTATAGCAAGTATTTCACTATATGGCACACTGAATCTTTATGCTTAGAGGCTCTTGGGCATCTTCTAGGCCAGTACATTATTATTACTTAACTCCGGCATCTAGAGTTTTCCTAATGTGAAATGACCACAAAACCATTCCAATCAATTTGGCAATTACTCATATTCCAAACCCAAGAAAAAACTAGACCATAATCTTTTAAATTTAATGCCATTATACTTCCACTAAGTGACTGGTTACCTCTCATTTTCTCTTATCTACTAATATTACCATAGAGGGGCAAAGTGCTTTAACCTTATGGTCTTATTTTACCAAGCTCTAACTTTTTAATATTGATGGTCTTAGCAGCTACATTCATTGACATCCCAATAGATAAGATTTTTAAGAACAGAATTCCAGTAATTCATGAACATCAAATTTTTCTCCTTCTAAAGTTAAGTTTTTAAAAGTTCAAGCAGTAGTAACTTTTCATTTAGTTTTCCACTGTTAATAAAATGATGGGCTTCATATCAAGTTGAAAGAGGCCTTCTAATTCCATAACTTCCTTTTTTTTTAATTTTTATAACTATCGATTTCTTAATTCTGAGTTGCAGCACTTTAAAAACTGATCCACACAGAAAAGAGAGGAAGAAATCAGAATGATATTGCACTTTATTTCTATATGATACATCATGAAAAACTGATAGAGTTTCATTTATAAAAATAAAAGGAGCAAAAGACAATAGCAGATGTTTTTAATTTTTAGAAATATCAGGAATGTCAGATTTACTTTTTTTCCTGTTTTTGCAATGCAATTCTGAGCCACACCACAAAGCAAATATACAGAGCCTTTCCAGTTAGTAATGCATGAGTGTCAGTCTTTAACACAAGTAATTACAATTGTTTATATAACATTAAAGACATCTTAACGTTTTAAGTTCTCTAAGCAGCCAAAATAATGTTTCAACTCGTAAATTCTGCCTTATGTTCTCTCTCCTTGCACTTAATTTCTAGATAGAAGTGCATTCACTTAGCACACTATCATAGAGTGCCAACTGTATGGTGCTTCTCAAAACAGGATCAAGAGATAATAAACTATGGCCGTTCTTCCCTCAAGGGTACACTGATCTTTGTTTCTTACATGAACACACACAAAAAAGCCCTGCTGGAAGTTAATGCTCTTAAAACAGCTTCATGAACCTTAGTCAAAAGTGTTCCATGAGTACCAATACTTACAGGATTTACAGACAGATCACAGAATCACAGAATATGCCATGTTGAAAGAGACCCACAAAGATCATCCTGTCCAACCCTTAGCCCTGCACAGGACATCCCCAAAAGTCACACCATGTGCCTGAGAGTATCATCCAAACACTTCTTGAACTCTTGTCAAGGCTTGGTGCTGTGACCACTTCCCTGGGGAGCCTGTTCGAATGCCCAACCACCATCCGTGAGAAAACATTTTGCTTTCTCCTTTGGTTGCACATATCCTTCTCTCTGTCCCTTCATGTGGATCAACTTTACAAACTGATTATTTTCCTGGTGGATACATAAAGGATGTAATTCAAAGATTCTGTCTTAAGTACCCATATGGATTAAGGGTAATTGAAAACTTTCACTATTATTATCTGTCCTAAATTTGTAGCTTCTCTAATCTCATTTAACATTTTCTGTTCACCATCATCATTCTGACTGGAGGCTGTAGGACATTGCAAGTATCAAATTTTTATGCCAGTTGGAAATTCCAATCAAAATGCTTCTTAGGGCTTTTGTTTTCCATTAATATGACTGAGCTGTTAAGACTTAAAATACAGTGCTTCACAGAACAGCACCACTCTCATGCATGTACCTCATATCCCATTATTCCTCTAAAGATGGTGAATTTCATTAATTATCTTGAAGACCTGGTGGAAGGAGAATATCTATTTTATATGTGATGATATTATATGTCAAGTATCCTAGTTTCCCTCCACTATTTTTTTCGGTGCAAGGATTAGTATGGAAGCATTCATAATATACACCCTTTCCCTGTAGCTTAGTATTGGAGGTGTCAATCAACTAGCACTGTAGGCAGTCTGATTTACCTTCATTATTTATTGGATCAAGCTGTTCCATTCTTGGGCTTTAAGAGACATCCTGAAAAGTAGCCATATGTTCCCTGTATGTCATGTCATTGTGAATATGATTTTTCTCCATACATATCACCTTCCCCACGCTCTAAAGTATTCCTTTATGTCCTTTAAAGTTTTCAGTGCAATTTTGACTATGCTGCAGGTCATCCTTTCTGTCCAGCTTTCTCTGGCCCCACAGGTACTCCAAATACCTAAACGTCTCATTTTTTATAACATACTCTCACCCATGCATTCAGATTCTGCCTCTTAGGCATTGTATGCAAGCCTGAACAATATTCTGGAGAAGGAGATGGTGAACGTCATTAACTTGGCCTTCCTGAATTTAAAAAAAACCCAAAGTTGCCACACCAACCACCATGAGAATCTTGCCATGACACATTTTTTGTCCTGTATTTTTTTCAAGAAAAGCATAGAAACAAGACTACTTCTAATATTTTCCTCCACTGTTCCAATGACAGCTCATACCCAGAAAGATATTTATACACCTCACTCAAATACTCATTTAAAATAAGAATGAAAGTTGTGAGTTGCTTGTCTTTCATGAGTGCCATGATATAAATCTTTTTGGGACTGAAGTAGTACAGCCATGTGCATGTGCAGCACCATGCATCACATCATCACTACCACAGGCATATCCGACCTCAAAAGCACTGCTCTTCCAACCCACCTTTCATCCATTTCTACTCTCTCAAGTATGTTTATTGTATTTGAATTACCCAGATGATCAAAGACAAATATCACTTACAAAAATGTGAATCAAATTCCTCTGAGCCTTACTGAGAATAATATGCCTGCCCACATTCTGGTCTGACACACCAAGTAAGTGAAATGAGCACATTCAAATCAAAGGCAATCACACCACTTTTGAGTTTGAGCCTGGTCTAGGGATGGGACTGTACTTTAATAAGCTTGAACGGTCTGTTCATCTAGGCAACAAAATTAAGAAATACGGCTTCACAGGAATGCAAATGAGTGGTAGAAAGATTCTTGGACTAGCAATTTAAAATTTGAAAGGAGACAGGCCTTTTGTATCAAAGATAAACAATACCTCTGTGGAAAACTGCCAAAGTTACTAGCAGTTTATTTCAACACTGAACTTAAAAAATATTCTTTCCAGAATGAACAAAATCAAAGCTGTAGTTAAAATGAGATCACTGCAATTTCTACTCTGCTATTGGAGATGATGCTAACTTTGGTCTAGTTTACCTCCTTGCTCTCAAACAGTGGTACTACAGCGGCATGTGTGTGGCAGCCTAGTTTGAATGCAAAGGGGCTAATGGAGAAGTGATCTACAAATTGTTCCAGAGACAGTAAGGGGAAGAGTGTGGTGGGGGAAGGAATGGCTGTCCACAGATGGGAGTGTGATAGACAGAACCTAATATACAGGATATGTACTTTCTCACTGGAAGCCTGGGGATGGATTGATACTGGCTAGGCTGGCAGACAGACAGACAGTCAGGTAGAGAAGTAGGTGGAAGAAGACTAGAGAAAGATTTGTCAAAAATCGACACTTTTATACTAACATAAAACTTCATTTGCAACCACAGCAATGGACTCTAGGCTCTAAAATACAGACTAGTATACACGAAAGCCATGCTAAACAGCTTGCAGTTCAGGTGATCAAATTTGTAAGGTGAGGAACCTTCAGGAAAAGAAAACAACGAACAATCAGTCACACAGAGAAACTATTTACGCCTCAATGTGATATTCATCAATGAATGTAAAATTCTTCACTTCATCAGTAATCTAAGGAAGACCACAGACATTCCTGTTTAACATTAACATCTGGTGTTTGACATGGAAAATTCTCAGAAAACAGTGGCTTCATACATTCAGTGTAACTGAATTCAAACAGAGTCAAAATACTCAAGACAAAAAGAATTCAACTCTGCAGTACTGATTCCCAGCATCAAGCCAATTATTTTAGTCTGTGATGCCAGAAATTTTACAACTAAATCAATGCATCACATATCCAATAAATATTAACATGTTGACAGATACAACTATTACAGAGAGAAAAGCATATCTGGCATCTGATATGCAAATGAATATCTATTGTTCCATACTGAAGTAAGAAGGGAAGATAACACTGTAACATATAGGAAAATAAATTGAATATAATTATTTTACTATTCTCAGCATAAACACATTGTTGGAGAATGGAAACGTGTACCTATAAGGCAACCCATTCCTTCTGGAGCAAAAGGAAGTAAGATAACAATATTTCCAATAATTAATATTTATAAAGAAAGGGGAGAGGAGTGAGATGGAGACTGTCAACCATGTCCAGATAGGCAATCATTAAACTATTAAATCATTCAGTGTAACAACAGAATTTAGATAAAAAGGAGAATGAAGTTTTTCATGGGTTCCTCAAAAACACCAGCCATTTGCCCCCATATAGCCAAAATTGAACCACAAAACTGCAAAGTATTAATGATAAGCACATTATACCAAGCTTATGGACTATCACATCATGATTCAGTAGTTTTCTCCCTATGGTTTATGGACTGCAAACAAAATATTTCCATAAGCAATGTTAAAAATCCATGTACATAATTGTCTCCTATTAAACGCAGTAAGAACAAAACCAGAAGTTTTATATCAATAATAACATCTATCCTAATCAGTATGTTGTGTAGTGAGTAGAATTCTTCAGGAGGGCTGGGGGGAGGAGAAGGGAAGGGATTTTGAAGAAATCCCCCAAACCTCAAACAAGAGACAGCAACTCTTTTGTGCCTGATCAAAAGCCTTTGAAGCTAACAGCAAGTGTTCAATTAAAATGCAAAAGGCTTTTTTTAGGGACCCTTTTTATGATTTAGTGCATTTCCTCAGATTAAATCTAAAGTGAATACAGAGGGGTTTTTCTAGATATTTTCCACCAGGGTGTACATTTTTAAAATAAATGAAGGCAAAGATCACAAGTGTACAGTTAGGATTTTCATTTAAAATAGAAACATTTATATTTTTCAAAGTTAGAAAATACAAATACGACTGTTCCTCTAGGGATGCAGATGTGTTTAATCAAAAATTCTACTTGATTCAGAAAATGCATCTGTCTCTGCCACAAAGTTCAAGAGTACTAGCACTATCAAGTTTAAAATTTCCTTAATAAATAAATGTATTTATTAGAACAATGTCTTGTAATCAAAGATTACCATCAAGTGAGATACCGTGGGAAACCTGATGCTCCAATTATTTACTTACTCACTGTTAATTGATGCCTCAAAGCTAGCAGCCTTTCATAAATTGCCTTTCACAAACCGTTGGTGTGAAAAATGTTTTCAATATAAATCTACAAAGAAGAACAAAAACCAAAGCAAGCACTGTGACTACTCCACTCTTGCTCTTTTTGGTTGGTGATAAGAGAGGGGTTGTGGATTGATATAGTAATCTCAGGCCATCATTTGCATAGTTTAAAAATTATATGAATCTGAGAAATGCTATTTTGATAATGTGACTGAAAGACTCCTTTGAAAAAAATGAAGTTAATACATAATCAGCCTGTAAACTTCATCCTTTTTCTTCCTGTCTGTCTTGAACAGAAGCACATTTCTGCCTCTTTCTCATACCCTTTTTGTCCAAGGACTTCCTTAGTCCTGCACCAGAGATCCAGTGAATTCAAGAAGTTTGGGAGATGAAACAGGGTCTTTTCATATGTGAATCAGTAAAAATCTCATCTGATAAATCATCAAAAACCTTTTCTTATTACTCTTAGCAATTTAATTGGTTCCCCAATCCCAAGTTCACTTAAGCCATATAGGTAAAGATATTAAAATCACTCATCCATGAAAAAATTCCCAGAACTTTTAACTGCAACATATCAGTTTTTGGGCATCTATAAAAATATCTGAACCTGAAGCCACACAGCATTAATGTACATCCTCCAAAATCATGTTAAGCCTAGCTGTCCTCATCAAGCAGCTTATATTTTTAATGATCAAAATCATACTGTGCACATGGTTGCTGTGCATGAGCTGCCTGAGATCCTGCTTTTAAAGTCTTCGAATTCCTTTTAAATTCCAAACAAGACAAAGCTGGTTCCTGAACATGAAGCAATCCAAAATAAGCTTGCCAGACCTTATATTAGCAAGAAAGAAAAAAAGAAAAAAAAAGAAAAAAAAAGGGCTTCTAAGAGCTAGTGATGACTTACATTTCTGGTCTAAAAAAAATTTCACAACACACTTAGAAACTATAGCAAGCTTTTCAGTAATCTTGAGACTCAGAGGGATGTGGCATTGCATGGCCCTAACAAACTTTAAGTATCATAATATACTCAAAATTTGTTGTGCAGAGTCCTCTTTGCAGAAAAGCATCTGCATGATTCAAACACAGCAGGATTTGAGCAATGGATGAAAATACAAGACTTAGTAGGAAAACGTGTTCTTTTCAAGGACCACAGATAAAAATCAGTGCAAAAAAAAGCAAAACCACGCTACTAAGGTTATGTGAAGATTGAATCTGGAAGCAAAAAACAGAGGTGGCATTTATCATCTGTGAATATTTGTTGGTATTTCTGCAAGTCAGAAGCATGTGCTCAATTCAGTCTTTGATAAAATTAATGGACACTGGTACTTTAGTCTTCACTCATAGAAAAACACAATAGGTCATTTCAATTTCAATCCTCCCCTTGCCAAAATTTGAAAGTCACTCAATTTCGAAGCACATGGACTTTTAGGAAAAATAAAAAGTATTTTCACTTAAAGCAAGATGACACTCCATATAGCTGCTTGTAGTAGAGAGTTCCATCATGCTGGAGCAGAATTCTGTCATTCTCAGTGTTTAAAGGACAGGAATTTTTTTTCATGTGCTTTACACCAAAAAGTTACTGGAAGAAAAGCTAAATGAGATGCTAAAAATAAGTTAGTCAATATCTGTTATTGCTAGTGCCGAGGCAAGAAAACTGGCTGCGGTTATCATGAAGGTGTTCACAGGTGGACCCATGTTCCCTTTTCTGGAGAAACAGCATAAATTATACACATACTTTTCTAATACTGGAAAAACATTAATAAATATTAATCTATTTATCCTGCTATCTTATCTAAATTACCTTAAATCTACGTTAGCAACAAGTTGAAGATAACAGTTAAGACCTTTGTCAGTTCTCAATTCAGTTTTCTGCTTGTAATGAATAGCATTTCTAGGACTGCCTTCCAATTTATAACTTCAGTATGCTGGAGCTCAAAATGCCATCACAGCTGCAAATATGAGTTTAAAAAAAAAAAATAGACAAAAGCTCTACCACATATTTTTCTAATTTTACTAAGGTCTGGCAAATATATTTGCTGCAGACAATGCACAGCTATGTACAGAAAGTGAATAAAGACTTAGTGAGAACCAAGAAAATACAGGTTCCATTTCAACAGTTGGAAATAGCACCAGCAATATAAACAACAGTCAAAGTTGCATGATAAGATTTACTACAATTTTTAAAATAGAATTTTTCACCTGTTGATAACAATGGTGCCAGCTGCAGCAATATTAAAATGGATTAAAATATTTCAGCAGAGGTGCACAAAAAACTGTCCACCTACTGCTTCTTGTCTTACAGCAATGTGGTAACCCTGTAATGCTTTTATAAATTTGGAAAGGCAGAAGTCCTGTGGCTGGTGACTCTTGCCAACTCACTCTGCAACTATTATAAATCTGATCTGCTTATTAGCAACCATGAGTATAGCCATATTGACAGATAAACCACAGGAGCTCACGGTAAACTGCCACTTGCTAAACACTTAGCACAATTTTATTGTACTTGACTGAAATCTATACAAACTTTCTTAAAATAGAAAAGTATGCTTATCTTATTCTGAAAAATATTGGGGAAACACAGTAATGGAACATAAAATCTCAGTGGGCAGAAGGAATTAAACAAATATCTTGACTACATGACCACTATGCAAAACTAATATTCAGCATTCCACAGTGAATTAAAAGCAGATTGCATTTTGTCAAGGAAAACAAACCTATTTTGACAATGAAAACAGCCACGGGATATTTTCCTTCAAATATTTTGAAATTCGAGTTAATGTAAAGGTAAACAGTGTGGTCTGCATTTCCTGAGACTACAGAATATTGCTAGGGATAGAAAATCAATTTTTTTTGTTGTTCATGTAATAGCTAAATGTGGGAAAATAAGAGATAAAATATTGGAAAATTAACTTTTGTTAAAGCACAGAAGGGATGCCTTCTTTAGCTGGGGATATTCTATGGCCAATCAACAGCAACCAATAAAGTCATGATGGCACAACCACTTGTCAACAGTACTGTACTAATTAATTGTACATATTCTTCTACTGCAGTGAGGTTAAAAAGTCTCTATGGGTTTAAAAATGCATCAGCATCAATCCATAAATTTGATTTGAAACATAAGTTCTATCCACTACAAAGTGTGACATTAACAGACTTTCACACCCTTGAAAAACAGGACCACTCTTGAAAAATAGGACCAGCAGCAGAAAATAACAGAAACAACAGATCAAACCCCCAAAACAATTCCATGAGGTTACCTGTATTATACGTTTTCAAGAATTAAAGCAAAATTAAAGCCTATTTTAAGTAAATATGGAAAGCACACCATCAGTCATGACCATGAATATATAAAAAATAACAGGACAAAATAAAAAAGTAAGTTTAATTATATTTCTTCAGCGTTCTTGGACAATAAAATTGTCCTCTTAGAAAATAAAATTCCAACTGTAAACCTATAAACTCCTTTAAAACAATAGCATCAGTTATTTCATTTTGGGGCTCCTACAGTTTATGAAACCAGCATAAGGCTTATGCATTTGAAAAAAGGTCACGTTTGAATTCAGCATCTCTCTTTGAGAACAAAATCCCTCTCTACATGTCCTCACTCATCCAGAATCTTCACTTCTGCATAATTTCTAACATTAGAGTAACCTGTTTCTGACTAGCTCACCTTCAGACTGGAAAAGCTTGGTCAAAAAAATTTAGAAGAATGCAGCTTTTTAGCTCCATGCCAGTATAGCTGTGACCTTTTCCTTACTCTGTTCTATCATTAAGAGAAGGAAAAGCAGTAAGATGCTTCTATCCAAACACTGTGCCATAAACACCAAGTTCCTATGGCGTTTTCCTATTAACTTGATTTTGCTAACATGAAACATTGAAAATCTTCCTGCACACTATGCTGATAACTGAACTACATCACACATGACTGTAATACACAATAGCATAGTTATATTACAAACGAATGGTGCCATTATACGAGTAGATTACCCAATTCTACATTAAAATTTAGCCTTTGGACTATAAGCATTTCAGATTTCAGACTCCCTCAGTGGACCACCCATAGCAGTTTAGGATAATGTGAAAGAAAATACACAATTTCATGTTCTGAGATTTTTAAATTCAGAATTGCTTTCTGGCATCGCTTCTGCAACACATGCCTTGAAATGGTACTGCTCTCAACCTCAGCTGCTTATTTCAACAAGGCTCTTCCCACTTCCATGTCATCTCTTACAGACAACACTACTCAGACAGTTAATATTTAATAATGTACCATCAGTGGGCTTCAAGAGAAACGTTACACTGAAACTAATAAGCCACAGGGGTGTTAAAATTCCACCTTTATTTCAAGCTAATGTTTGTCATGTTTTGTTCACACATGGAAACTTTTCCCTGCATTTAACAGTATTGAGAGCTTTTTTCCAACTGTTGTTGAGAGCTTAGATTATTTACACTAACGGAACCATGTATATGTACTATACAAACTAAACAAATCTATTTATAAACACTAAGAAATCACTACCATCTTCCTGGTATTCTGCTCCAATTACTAGGGATTAGCCCACCAGGCTAGATGACAAGTCACTTGCACAGATATGGAATTTTTTGTAGGTATGTCCTAGTGGATAAACTTCCTTAGAAAAGAAAGATCTACAATGAAGATGCAATACAAAATATAGAATACACCGTGCAAAATGCATGTACTTGCAACCACATATGCATCTTTTCCTAAGGAGTGCTCTCACACTCACAGAAGCAGGGGAAAGAACAAAAACCAGCAAGACTTACCTTTCTGCAGACACTTTCAAAGTTAACTTCGGTCCTAAGAGCAAGTCGGGTAACTTCATCTGGCTTTATTTCCTGTAGATGAAAGATACATTTATTCTTCATATGGTCAGACTTTAGGAAGCCTTTCTAAGGTTCACCTTCCTCAGGAACATTCTAAACATGGCACCTCCCCGAACTCTTAAAGGAAGAAAACCAGTTTGTTATATGGAGATTTTTTTGGTGTGTATGTAAACACTACATTTACTTACTTTTCCAAAACACTACATTATACCTAATATGACTGTATCTACTACTGCAGAAGGCAAGAGAGATTTTTCAACAGCAAAGTATGCAAAAGGTTTTATTTACAGAAGTATACCAATTGCCCACATTGCTGAGCTACAAATGAACTTTGGAAGGCTTTAAATACCCCACTTATCTTAGACTCTGAAATTATATCAGAACTTTTCAACATATGTGAATATATAAGTTTAAGACAATGAAATTGAAATAGAGAAGCAAAAAATATATCTCTTTTCTAAAGAGACTGACTACACATGCACTTTGCATTCCTGGACTCAAGCATTTCCATTGGCAGCCAAAACAGAAGAATGAAAATCCTGGACAAGTGGATTTTGTTAAAAGCTGAATATTTTATGAAACATGCCCCCATGACAGATTTCTCGCTGTTTTAAGACCATATTTTATATATGTTGTACTACAAAATGACCTATTAACCTTATTAGTTGAATTAACTGAATATTGTTTTTTTCCGCCTAGGGCAGTGGGACAAAAAATCATGTTACATAGCAGTTGTTTCTCAGATGGCCATTTTAAAAGCAGTTTAACTACTGTTATGCAGAACCAAATAACTTCCACACATTCATAACACTGGAAAACTGAAAATTCCGTACAGAGAAACTTAGTTATTCTGATAGCTTTCAAATTCAACAACTATATTTGTTGCTTTCTTTTTTTTCCTACTTAACTACCCGTGAAACCTATTCCAACACCTTCATTTTACATTGTGCTCCACTGTTAAGTTCCGTATTCTACCCTTTTTTTGTCCTAAATCTGGAGCAGTCTGCACACTTCCTTAGGTGCAATTTCACAAAAAACTAAGTAGCTTATCTTCTTATACCTTGCATCTCAAAGCCTTCTATACAGAAGGTACCTTACAGACAGTTGCACATTATCTAGATCTTTTAAGGTGTTGCACGAATTTCATATATTTTAAAACTATAAGCAAGTATCTAGTAATGGGGAAAAAAGTAACAGAACTATATTATAATAACAACAACAAAGAAGTATCTTTTTGTGAATGTCAGAAGAGCTTCCTGACAATGAGGTCTAGAAGTCTGCAAAATCATCTCCCAAGGGCACTACTGGAAGCTCAAACACTTAAGAGGACAGAATCCACACTGGAAAAACACCAGTGGATGTAGGAAACAATCTCCTACTGGCAGATGAACAGTTGGATGATCTAATAGAGATGAAAAAGACCTATGATTCAATTTTCCAAGGCTTTTCTAAGTGTTTCACAGATGGTGAAAGTAGGACATGTTGGTTACGTGACACGCTTACTGTCACATAGTTGGTTGTTTGTCTCTTTAGTATTTAAATGAAGCAACTTGTTTCAGAGGGGAAGCAGGTGAACTTCAGGAATCCTTACATGAGAATGTCAAACTTTTAATTTTTATATGACAATATTGCAGAATTCCAAAAACACCGTAGAATCATGGATAATAATGAATGAATTACACTTTGGAATGTGAAGTCATGAATGCCTTCCTGAAATGCCTAGGATACAGAATGAGGCCAAGAACCTCCTTTTAAGGCTTAAATTCCAGAATTTAAAAATCATCTCCTTCACTTGTCTTAGACTTCAAGCATTTTTGAGTTACATATCCTTCAGCAGCACCCTGGTTTTGTAAAAGCAGCCATGTGAGTCAAATTATTATAATGAGTAGACCTTTATTCTGTGTCTATTAATGGCAAGCAGTAGACAAAAAAACCAGAAAAAGGATATAAATATCTTTTCCTCAGCACAGTTTTCTCAACTTTGAGAAGCACATAGCTCAAGAACTCATGACTCAAAACCTTTGTACTGAGTATCTATAATGAAATCCTGTTTCACCAATTATGTTAAGGGATGTTATAAGTGGCTGCCACTTCCCATATCTCTGAGACCAGCCCAGGGATTCCTCCTGCCCTGCTGGTGCAGCCCAGCCGGCTGCATACGGAGACCTGGAGGTGTCTGTCCCAAGTTGATACATGTAGCAGTTGCTTTCTTATTGACAGGTTCAATCAGTAGTGAAGCTCAGTTATGCAGCACGAAGGACTCTCAGGACTCACAGGACTCACATGAATTTAAGCACAGCCAGCCAAGACCTCTTCCTCCTTTTTGCCTGATCAGGACTGAAACTCACTATTGACAATACGCTGCTCCCCACCCCTTCAAATGCACAAACACATGAGCATTCTTGGATCCCTCAGTATCTGCACAGTTTATCCTTCTGTCCATCTAAAACCCCTCTGCCTGGGTCCATAGCTCTTTCCATCCATCCAGAACTCTTGTATCCCTCTCATGGGCCTCCTACTTGCTGTCTGGCAGCAAGTCACTAACAGGCAGATGCAGGCACTCACACTCATCTCACAGGCAGCCCACGCCCACAGGTTCCTCCCAAACAAACAAACACCAGGCCCTCTACCCACTTGATACCCCTTTCAGACCATAGAATCATAGAAACATGGAATGATTTGGACTGGAAAGGACCTTAAGGATCATCAATTTCCAACCTCACCATCAGGTGCAGGGACACCTTCCACTAAACCAGGTTGCTCAGGGCCCCATCCAATCTGGCACTGAACACTTCCAGGAATGGGGCATCTACAGCTTCACAGGGCAACCTGCTCCAGTGCCTCACCACCCTCAGCATAAAGAATTTCTTCCTAATATATCCAATCCTAACCTACTCTCAGTTTAAAGCTATTACCCCGTCCTATCATTACATACCCTTGTAAGAAGTCCCTTTCCCACTCACTGCTGAGGTGAGTGGGAAACCAGTTTGAGGTTTGTTAGCGCATTACACATGCCAAAGAGGCACACATGCGAGGTCAAAGCACATGAACGTAAGACATTCTGCCTGCCCCTGTCAGCAGCAGGCACCAGGCACACAGTCTGTGACCTGTATCCCGGTCCAGATGTTGTGCTAAGAGCCTAACTTGCCTTCTTCCACCAGTTCTCCCAGTAGCTGCCACCTCTCCTTACAGTACTCACACAAAGGGGACAAAGAAGCGAAATTACACAGTTAAGATTTATAAAATGACAGACTATGGTGATCAGTCACAGTGCTTGGTCAAGCAAGTCTATGACTAGCACTGGTTGGGACTGGCCCCTTCTGATACTTATTCCCACTTACGCCCCCTAAGCATTGCTCAGTTAAGTTTTGTACATCCACAGGTCCTCCCATACTCACAATCCTCATGTTCATATCGTTCTCCCTTCTTATCACTTACAAAGTCCAGGCTGGCCTTCCCCAAAGCAGTATCAGTAGTTTATTAATGACCCATTACTTAGTGACTGGAGACTTTGTCCCTGCCTCTGTTTATCCCTTGACTACCAGCCTATTGCTCTCCATGTTTTTGTTCATCCCTTCCCCCTTCACTTTTGTCGTGGTTTGAGACCCCTAAAATCCCATTCCCGAGTCCAAGCCCCCCTCCCACATCTCACCCCAGTGTGAGATGGGTTTTCCAGACACAACACAAGACTCAATATGGGGGGAAGGGAATTATATTACAATCACTACACAAATAAATATTATAATACAGTATATACATAATCTTAACTATCCCTCTCCTATGCTAAATCAGTATTTACATTGGACTTCAATAAAAGTTCAGAAGGGAAGAAGGAAAAGATCCTTTCCACTTATGAGCAGCAGTGTCTCTCTTCTTCCATGCAGCAGCTGTAGCTGGACCTCTTTCCATTACACACGAGGGGGGTCTCCAAGCCTCTCTTGGCCCTTTGACTCCAATCGAAGGTCTCTCTCTTCCGTGGACTGCAATAGCCGGGACAGGCTCGCTTCACCATGTCATATCACAAAGCGCAGGGGTCTTCGCGACAGTCCCTTTCCTCAAGGGGATTCACCCCTGAGTCAGAACGTCTCGGGCAGCTTTCAGCTGAAAGTCCTTGCCTCAAGCGTTCCATCAGAGCTACTTTGCTCTGTCTCAGTTGCCAGCTTGGCAGCAGCAGTGGGGGGGCAAGGCCCTCCTCCACATTCCATCCGGCCGTCCCAGTCCAGCTCCGGGAGGTCTTTGAGCTTCTTAAGCTCTTCTCTCCAGTGCTGCTGCATTGCAAGACACCCCTCAAGTAGGGGTCCATCGCCTCCTCCTAGGAGGTCTCAGAGGGGTTTTGGGGGAATTGGTTCAGTTCTTACCCCAAAACTCTGTCTGTAGAGCTTAGTTCTCTCTCTCTCTCTCTCTCTCTCTCTCTCTCCATTAGACATCTCTGTGTCTTCCTGCTTGGCTGCAGGCCGGTTTTGCTCCTGCTTCTTATCTCTTGGCTTTCTGCCACAATTCTTCATTCACTGCTGCTCCACTGCTGCTTTTCAGTATCTCTGGCTGTCTACTCACAGGAAGGAAACTTCCCCCAGCTCTCAGCTACAGAACCCGGCCCAGTTTAGCACTGTTCCAAGTTCTTGCAGCCCCATCTGGGGGGCTGGGGGGCCGTGACCCCCCAGTGGGGCTCCTGCCCCTTCTCCTCGTGGCTTCACAACATGGCCACTCTCTTCCAACAACTACATCATCCTTCTTTTCTGGTCTGGGGTGATATGTTTAAATTTTGCAGGAGCGCTGATTGGGTCAACACCAAGTGACACCACCCCCTCAGGGGTTACCATTTTTATAACTCCAGGGGGAAAAAACACTTTTTTTCCCCGCCACAACTTTCTATCTCCTTAGCACTGAGAAGGTCCACTACTGGAGGTTCGTAACGGAAAACACTCACTGCTTTCCATACACCCTTTACAGATTACAGCTGTTTTCTGAGATCATGTTATTGCTTTGTGTCATAAGCTCCTGTGCCAGTAGGTTTCCAAAACTGATGAGGTGTTATGTTCCAAGTGAACAAGGAATACAAAAGAGGGAACAAGATAAAATGCTATTTTATGAGGCATCCGATCCACAGTAATCCCAGATTAGGGAAATACAGACAAAACCCCCCTATGCACACGCTCTTTCTCCTTCAAAATAATCTCTGATAAATGTTTTAAACAACTTCCAAATATCTGAAAAAAAAACCCAAAAAAACAACCCAAAGCCTTAAAAGGAAGATGTTGACCTACTGAACTGCCTGCTGAAGAATGATAAAAAACTATCGGGATCAACAGACCCTTCTCCCCTGCAGGCTGACTACGTTTTCTCTTGTGGGAGAGACAATTACAAGAGAGACAATTACAAGAGGTAATACACTGCCAGCACTAATGGCATCAGTGCTATTGCTGGCAAATGCAGACCTGCTGATGGATAGCAGGTAGTAAGCAACAACGCAAGAGATTGTTTTCTTTTACTAACAGACTGCACCCCTATCTCAATTTCTGTCATAAAACCCTTTAAGAGACAGGGACATGAGCAAGGGAAGACTCTCTGCAGGCTGACATACATGACACAAAGCACAGTGGTGTAGCTCTCTGTCCCGGTGCCTGAGCTGAGCCAAAAGCAGACACAGTAGTAACCAAGATGAGACTGGAAGTAGGTGGCAAAAGTGACAGAGTTGCAGCAGCAGGACCAGCCTGACTCAATTTTTCAACAATTTTCACAATGTGGGGACTGAGGCTCCTCCAGGTGTTCACTCCAGCAGGCACTGGAGGGTCAAGAACTGACCCATCAGTCAGCCCGTTGGATCCCATCAGGGCTGCAGGCAGATGACCAGGCCTTACCCTGAGATTAAGCTTAATTGCACAGGACGTGCAAAACTACTGGACATAAGAAAACTGCTGGTTTATGCAACACATAATGCAAGAAGCTGAAGAGTGGATGGATTTTACTGATCATCAGGGGAGAGTTACATGAGAAACAGATGAGCTTTGAGGAAAGGTGGTGTACAGGGCAGATTTCAGGAGTGGGACATCTTGCAAGGTACCAAGGTAACCGTAGTGGTACTAGCACACGGATTTGATATTGCCCACAAAGTTACACTGAAACACCAGATTTGTGTAAAAAGTAACAATGGGTGGGCAAAGACTGGCCTGTGTTGAGAAAATGAGTGCTGGGGCACAGGAAGGGGCAGCTGCAGGGCAGCCATTCTGCTCTGAACTGAACAACCAGAGGAGCAAGCTCGCCCCAGAACTCACAGAAACTTAGTTATTATTAAAAAAAGTCCAAACTTTGCAGTTCTATCTTACACAGAAAGACAAGACTATATTGAAGAGAAGAATGTCAAGCATAAATGGCATATGAAAATACGATTTCATGCTTATATTGATTGTAGTAGCTTCAGACAATACTTTAACCAAATGATACTGAGGAAGATAAACGTTCTAACTGAAAAGGCATGGAAATGCAATTTATTGAATAGCCTTTGGAAGACAGCAAGGACAAAAAACCCACTGTCAGATGAGGCTTCAACACATCTCAGAAATGCAAGATTTTTCACATACAATGTATTCCCAGCTATGCTGTCTCAGGCAGTTTTAGATGACTCAGAAAAAAACCAGTCTGCCAGTAGTGGCCTGTGGAAGCAATTTAGGAGCCCTCACACTATTAAAAACTACACGGTTTCAATTTTGTTTTGACTAGTATTTTTCTTTTACCTCTACATGCAATTTAATAATTTTCCTCATTATTTTTTTACCTTTTCTTAGCTGTACAAGATTTAAGCCTTCCCTTATGAAATGATGATTTTTATGTTAAAATGGAGAGATTTCTACAAAAAAAAATTAATAGAATTAGGGTATACAAATAGATAACAGAACACCCTTACCAAAAGTCAAATATTTCTGGTGAAATCTCAACTGTAGTTTGTTACCCATTACTACACTTTCAACTTTTTAAACATTAACCTCATTTTTACCCTTAAACATGTGTTTGAGACTACTTTCTCACAAGGTTTTTTGTGTTTTTCGACAGCATTCAGTCTCATTTTGTTGCTTTCTGTCATTTTTCTAGGTCCCTTGGTGAGGAGAAAGATATAGGAGAAAAAAAACAAACCTCATTTCAGAACAGGTTATCAGCTTCTTTTTTTCTACAATTTAATCCCTGCATGGTTTCCTGTCATCAACACCAGTTTGTTCCCCTAAGTCTGTAAAAGTTCAGTATTTTAGTCATTCAGAACAAAAGCAGTCTTAGATTCAAGAGTAAATACTACCATTGTTAAAGTACACAAAAATCGTTCATTTACAACATAGCGAAATAAATCAGCCGTGGTTCACCTGAAAGCTTACATGCTTTCCAAAAAGAAACTAAATCAATTATAAGAGTAGAAATTTGTTTCAGTTATGGAGCCCTGTTTTCAGGAAATGCAGTACTCTTAATTGATTATATCAAACTGATTGTAAAGAAAAAGTGCAATTTTTTCCCCTGAGTTTACAAACCCATATCCTTTGTCAGTAACGGTGACCTAAATATATACACAAGAATTTCTACAGATATAAGTCACACTAGTGGACCACCATATCAAAGTAAATAGCATTCTGCCTGTACAAAAAGTAAAATAAAAACACCCCAAGACATATCTCGCCAAGCTCCAATTTCAGCACATGTGAGAGCAAGATGAATAGCAATGTTGCGTGGAGAATCTGGATAAAATTAATAAACAGAATAATAGTACAGAAAATTTAAACTGGTAAGTAAAATCTGACCTTGTCAAGTGTGGCTTAAGCTTATTAGCAAGTTTATTAAATAGATCACTGCTACACTGCCATATCTGCTTTATTACAAAATCACTATGTAATTTTATCAACAGACAAAACTAAGCACTTTCAAGTAGCTGGTTGCCTTCCTGCCTCTCAAGCTCCCTTTTGAGTAACTGAATGTCTTGAACTTTATCTAGTACAGAGTAAAAATTTGAAGGTACATGAGCTCTGCAAGTATTTTCTGCATTTGCTCTGATTTTTTAACTATGACTTTAAAAATAGGAATAAAATGAGAGGCAGTATCTGTCTTGGTAATATCACACAGAAGAGAAGTCTCATTCTAGACAAAGAGCCTGCAGTCTTCCTTACTCCTGGAAATTTCATCTTTCATTTGGCTTTAGTTTTTTCCTCAATGGAATCCAGGCAATCCAGGTCACTCTCATCTTTATCCATCACCTTTAAATTACATAAAAGCCTTCCAGAGAGGTCTACTGATTTGTCTCAAATTCCTCTAACTGTAACCTGATGATAAGTAAACTCAGAACACTGTATTTGCTACTCATTTGTGACTGCACCTTCTGCAGTAACGCGTTTAACACCTGAAGACTCAGACTTTTGTTTTAATGATTTCCTGCTTTGTTGACTGTAACAAATAATCCCCCAAAATAATTTATCTCCTCTGGCTGAATGACAACATGAGAACACCCAAAGGATGCAATTGCACCATTTATTTCACTTAGTGCTAAGAAATAGATTGGATAATCTTTAAGATGTTTCATTCATTGCATTTCAGCAATTCCAAAACCACCCGCCACTGCCTCCTGTTGCAGCAGACACATCTGTGGATGTGAAAGCATTACACCACATTTACCAAGAGTTTCAGGTTACTGCTAAGGAAGACTGAGGTTTTCAACCCACAGGTGAGAATCCAGCAAGCGCCGGTAACAGTCTCGTCAGAGGTAGATTGATTTGATAGGAAATCCAGGATAGTGCTGTTGAGGCCATCCCTGTCATAAGTCTGAACATGACTGATGCCCAGAAAATTATGAAAGTATAGAAGACTGCCAAGCCACTCATCCTGAATACTATTGCCCTTCATGAATCAAGTAAGTATCTGGATATCTCCATGCTAGAAACTTTCCTGTTTTTTTTAAATTTTATTTTATTTTAACAGTCATTTGGAAAAAACCTGCAGCCACCCATCCTGGATTCATCAGCTCACTCACTGGCTTATGCAGCTGAAATAGGGATTTATTCTTGGAGTTCTTGGGTGAATCACACTTGGGGCTCAGGGCAGAGGATGTGCTGAGAAACTTCAGCACCTCTCAGTTTCCACAATCCACTCATACCACATAGAGAAGGGCCTTGCTTTGCCTAGTAAGCCACACTCAGTTCATGCTGGATTTAAATAAAATGTAATTAAACATTGCTTTTAGTACTCAAAAAAGACACAGAAGCATGTATAAAATCCTTAGGCAAAGAAATAAAAGACAAGATATGCATAATCTACACAAAGGTTAAAAAATTCTCTGCCTCACTCAGGTTGATTTGCCATTTTTCCTGGCAAGACGACACTTAGGATTTTCAATGTTTGTGCATATTTGTGCCAGAGCCTACACCTTTCAGATAGAAAAAATGAAGGAGTCTATTTTTGGGAGCTATTGTAATGGTTTCTTTGGTGATTCACTGGCATAAATTCTTGCTTTTTAAATTACAGATAGACACAAAATCTATGTGGTGCTAACAAGTAAATCTTTCTAGAAAACACAGTACTCTGCTGGGTGGTAAAGGAGACCATGAAAGACAGTAACTAACCACTGTAGGGTGAATGTGTGTAGGAAGATGGGATTCCAATTCCTTTTTATCTCATATGATGTAATATTCTGAGAAAGTAAAGACTGTGTGTTGAGATGTAGAGCGCACACAAAATTAATATAAACAAATCAGCATATCATTAATGTATTCTTTACTGTAAGAAAATTACATGTCACATTACAATGGAGGCAGAAATGTCTTTCCAACTAGCAATGTTCTGCATGTTGTGGGAACTTCTCACTATTGAACTGTTTCCATTTTATGAGTCTTAGAAATATTTACTAATATTTTTTGAATAAATACTATTTCAGAACTTTGCACATATTCGGGAACAAAATCTTCTTTTAATAAATGATTTCAAGAAGTTAAATCTTTCCTAAGCTTACACTCAGTGTACCAAGTCTGATAAAAGTTCAAAGACATGCGGATGTACAGATTTAGCTTTCTATGGCAGTCAAGTTTTATTGTAAATACCTGTGTCATAAAGGAACAGACAACTACAGGAAAGCAACACCACAATAAAAAAAAAGATTCCATGGGCTATTTTTTTTTTCCCATCAGCCTATCCAACAAAGTTTTCCCCGGCAACCTGACTGGATGACTTGATTCTGTACCACCACATACTGAAACGAGAGGTTTTATCCAGTAGAAATGAAGACATTATCTCTCTAATTGAAGACAAGTTAAGTGAATTATAATTTAAATACATTCCCCTGTATCATTAGGTTTAAGATTATTATGATGTTCTACAGTAATTATAGTATTTTTTTTAAATATAGGATCTCTCTCTTAAAAAAAATCTTCCTTAAAATCATTCATTTTCAATGTTGTTGGATTAATAGCAACCTGGTAAGGAACACTACAAAATAGATAAAGAAAAAATGGTAAAATTTAATTCTTATTTTAAAATAACCAAAGGCATCACCAGAGGGAATTACCAGAACAGAACTTCCCCAAAAAAATCAAAAGCTTGAGAACCATCTCACTTTAGATGAAATATGGGGTGTTTGATTTTGATGGGAGTTAACTTTTATTAACCTGTTAAAAAAGAAAAAAAAAGAACACTCTAAAATTACAGTTAATCATTAGGAATGCAAGAATGTACTTCAAGTGGAACTTGTCTCGCAATTGTTCTTTTTGTAAACTACACTGGTGTCAGGTTTTTGCTGGCATCAATTTTAAACATTACTAAATGTCTACAGTATTGCTGTCTCAGTTTAGATCCAAGTGAAATTCAGTGTCAACCTGTGAGTTTTCATCCAGTAAGTTTGACACTACAAAATTTTATCGTTTTCTGGTTTTATTGTTCTCTGGAAAATTAAAGTTATTAAAATACTCACGTAGCAAAACTACACAATATTTCTATAAATATAGTTTTGTCCAAATGGGTACCTTCTTCTAGCTAAATACCCTCATTCTGCTATGCTGCATAACCTCTTTTAAAAGCAGAGCAGGCAGCTGAGGGAAAGCCTATTTATTCATGCTTTAAAACCAAACAAAATGAACAAAAACAACTCCCCAAAAGAAGACTTAACATGGCTAGTTGCTTAAGCTGTTGTAAAATACCCAAACTTTATTTGGCAAGTATAGGCTGCTCTTTGCTGCCACGTTTATAAACTAATTTAATATTTCAAGAGGTATGCAAGTCAAATGCCAGCAATTACATCAGTCTACCGAGATGAACACTGTGAACTTGCCATTTTATTTAGTCAATTAGATTAAATGAATTGTTTCATTTTGGAGGTTTACATCTGATTCAGTAGTCACATTCAGGGAGCAAACAGTCACTGTTTTCAGCACAGTATACAAAAACAGCAAGTCTGCAAATCTTGTGACAATTTCAGAAGTAAAAGGTATTATGAAAGTTAACTACAATTACAAGCATATAAAAGAAAAGTTACAAAAAAGGAAAAAAACAAGCTTAAAGTACAGCAAGCATGATGATGCCAAAACTATTGTGATTTAAATATTCTTTTTTCTTCAAACATCTTTTAGTTCTGAATGTTAATGTTCACTTGGACTGTAATGCAATCTGCAAATTCACTCTGAACTGACAATTTGTTCCACAATGCTTTTCTAATATTAAAATAACAACCACATGCAATTTTAGGGTTAATATATTTCCAAGCAGCTCTACGTTGGCTAGAACTGCCTTCGGTTTTGAATTACTATCCCTGGTATTCACCACGGCTGCCAACACTGCTGCTGGCTGCCAGATGATCTGCTTTTGTGAAAACTACGGGAAAGCAGCGGCACCTGCCAGGAGAGGGCGTGAGGCATGCCTGGCACAAGGCACTGCTGTCTCCTGTCCTCTCCTCTCCCACCCCGCAGGAGCATCAGCCAGCTACCAAGGCAGCCAGGGAAGGGACGTGCTGTATTACCACAACATTCTCAAAGAACATGATGGTGGCTGACAAATGGGTGCAATCCACCTAATAATCCCCACCCGCTAGATTCTAGATTGAAATAGATGAGGAAACAGAAATGAAGACAGAAGAACCTGGAGAAAGAAATGCAGGGTGAGGTGGAAGAGCATGAATTTATAGACCCATATACACAACCCCTTTGTCTGCTTCCAGAAGGCATAAATGAAAGAGTTTAAAGATTAGACACAATGCAGAAAGAAAGAACTTCCTATTTCCATTCCTTTTCCCAGTATGCACTATCTCCAGGAAAACTACTCCTCCTCCAGACTTTTCTTCAAGAGGCATGGGGAAGAAAATAAAATACTTTTTGTCATTTCCTAGAGATCCTGAAACTTCAGCAAGGTAAACCTGTCACCTGATTTGCCAAGGTGAAGGATAAAGGTAGAAAGAAGAGATCTGTTAACAAAATGTGAAACAAAGAATTTTGCTTTTAGCATCTCCAGATTTTCAAATTGGTTGTTAAAAGCTCCTGAACAAAATATTGGTATGCAAACTGCAAAAGATTTATCCATGACAAACACATGTACTGTGTAAAACTCCAACATCAGTAGTTCACCTTGTATCCTAGGGAATCCTATTCCAATTTTGTTACACCTTCTATGCCATATTTTATTATCCTTGACACCTTTTTACATACACAAAGATGATTTATGCAGTATACGGTAAAATGATTGATTTTAATAGGAACAGACTGTCTTCTGTCTGAAGACAAGAGCAATATAGCATTTTCACAGATTTTTATGGTAACTGCTACATCCACTTCCTAGTACCTATTGGTAGTAGCCAATTTTGATCCAGTGAAAATGAACTACTGGAAATCTAATACTTACCTTAACCTTACCTAACCAGCACCACCACCAAAATATTATTTTACATTTATTGCCATTGAATTTCTTTAGTCATCTCATTGCCCAGTTAGTCAGTTTTGTAATATTATTCTGTAGTGTTTTTGTGTTAGTATCTTCAATATCCTGAAATTTTGGAATCACCAAGCTCTGTCATTCATTCTCTTTTTCTGAATCATTTCCAGCACTGATCTGCACAAAACTCCACTGTTAGCTTTCCAACACTATGAAAGCCAAGCATCTATTCCTCTCTTCACTTACTATGTTTAATTCTATGACTAAGAGAAAAAAACTTATATTCATGAACAGCTTTTAAAAAAGAAAAACCAAAACAAAACCACAAAAAAACCACTGGAGGCTTTGGTGAAAGCTGGACAATTGCTTTTTTTTAAAAAAAATTTAAAACAATATACAGACTCAATCAGCAACATCCACTGTGTATTTACTCCTTCAAAGAACTCCCACTGATTTGCAAGGCATGACTTTCATCTCCTAAAGGTACAATTATTCTGCCTTATCCTATTCATCCACGTATTCACTAAGCTCATACTTTAATAAAAGTGCCAATGAGTCTATCCAGCACTGAAGTCATGTTTACATTGCTATTACATTCCCAGAACAGACTTTATATTTTATTTAAGCAGGAGGCAGCCATGGGGGAAATAAGATTCTACACACAAAAGCATCAATTGGAATAAGGAGTAATAGCAGCTGCAGTCACAATTCTGAACTAATTAGTTTCCAAGTGACTATAAAGATACTTACAGTAGATCTCCGATTTCTTCCCCCCCTCCCACAACCCCTTCAATTAGAAGAAATAAAACCTTTACCACAATATTAAAGATGAGTTTCTTTTAAATCTGTGAAGAATGAAAGATCTATTTTCTGTGGGAATTTTCTTCAGGAGAAAGAAGATTAAAAAGGACAGTTGATTAAGGATATTGAGACAGTCTAATATTGATCCACCATACAAAGTGTTTACTATTTACTGGAGATATTCTTCTTAACTTCTCCAGAATAAATTAAATACAGAGACCAGCTATTATACAGCAAGAAATTAATTAGAATTGCTTCAGAGATCTCACAAGGATCATCTTATCTGGCAACTACTATTACACCTCAGCATGGGATGGTCAAAATATAAATGAAAGGCATGTAGTACTAACAGAAACATTCTGTTTCAGGTTCTCATGAATTACAGAGAAGGTTAGGAAAAAGGCCCAAGCTGATGCAGTAAAGTGAAATACATGTTGAGCTGATGAAAGACATCAACAAAAAAACCCCCCTATTTTTAATACGCATAAATATTTTCAAAATGAGTGCAAAAACATGATCACACTTCCGTCACTTGACAGAATAATAATAAGGTTTTGGTTTGCTGTCACTGTTCCATTTTCACATACACTAAGGCATATGGATTGCATTTTTTTTTTTTACTACAGCAAAGTTGCCTCTTTATTAAAATAAACAACAAAAATACTTAAGTAGAATTCAGAAAGGAGATGAAGTTTCATCTGCAAGCCATATTTCTTTAAAAAGTGAAAATAACTTATTCTGCATCCTTACCAAAAAAAAATAAGATAGTAAAATTCTTAGGCAAGACTTGATAGGAAAAAGCTTCATCTGCAAACCATACTTTTAAGATAGTTGACAACATGTACTTAGAATCTACTTTAATACTTTCCTTAAGTTGTCTCAAATCCAACAAAAAGCTGCCTTTGTGACCTGTTTTCACTTTGTAACTAGGAATCTAACACATATGAAAGAAAACACATGATAACTGCTTCTATTTAAGCATCTTGTCAACAATAAAGTCTTCAAAAATGAAGCTGATATTTTTACCGATTTTTATATTTAAGAAGCACGGCCCTTTTTTTTTTTTTAATGCAATCCAGGGCAGTATTTTGGTGTAAAAAAATTAAAAATAATTCTGTTACCATAATGAAATAAAACAGTAGGAATGGCTGTCAGGTTATTTTCTCATTCCAAATAAAAATTGTACAGTACAAGATCCCACCCTTATTTTTCTTTCAGTTTTTCTTACAATTTTAAGTATTTTTATTCTTGCTACCTAGGAAAAAATGTTTCATATTCTACAGCTTTCTTATGCTGGGATTGTTAAGATTGCTAATTTAAGATATTTTGACCCTGCCAGAGAAGCAACCAGGAGATGGACTGGGAAAAACAGTTAAGTATGGAGTTTCTCATTTTAGCATAAATATGAATGTAAGCAATGTATCAGTGAAAAGAACATGAAATTCTATGAAGATTAAGAATAGAACTCAGCCAGTGACTGAGTATACCAACCTGTCTTCTCACTATTTTAAGAATCATGTCAGAAAAAGGTGATAGGTAGGAATATTCAAGTAAAGCAGGTATACTGAAAAGACATTTATGTAGTTTCCTCATGAGCCAATCCTTCACCACTCTTACTAATCAATAAAAAAAGCATTAAATATCTCACCCTTTTCCATATCTCCACACTGAGCTGTGGACTCTTACTTTCCTTTAGCTTGACTTCTGTTCCCAGTATACCTAGAGAGTCCATTCCTGCAGAGCTTCACATTCCTCACTAGTTGAAAATCCAAGTTTTGTATTTTGTAACTCTGTGTGCATTCAGGCAGTGTCCCTACATTCCTCTCAGGCTGTCTGTTCCTGCTTCCACCTTTTGTGGACTTTATTTTCCTGTCTTGGCTCAGGAACACACTGTTTACCATGCCATCTTCTTCTGCCTTACATAAAGTGGTCTTTACATTGTGTTTCCTGAGCTTTCTACATCAGCCCTGACATAATCTGAGACAGCTGCTAAATGAATATTCAGACTTAGTTTAACAAAAATAATCCTCCTTGCTAGGGCATACATTACCTAGAAGAGCCACACAGTGCCACTGGCAAAGTATGCTCGTGCTGTTGACAGCACAAGCAGCAAATCTTAGTGTTACCTAACAGCACCTGACTTCTTGCACGTGTACACTCGAGCAATGTACCACTCAAAAGCCCCAGGCTTCCTGCAACACTGCAGAGAAATGCATCATGCATGGATAAAAAGTCAGACACTTGCAAAGCAACTGCTCCATTGAAGGAGGGCAGAATGACTTTGAGCTCTACCTCTTCTTCCTCCCCTGAAATGGGTCTGTCAGTGGCATCTGGCCTACCCCACTGTGAAAGCTGGATCACCCCTGCCTCCATCTTTTCATTGAGAAGCACCAAGGACTGTTCCTAAGCTCATTACACTAAAGCTTAAGAGCTTTCCATTACTCTTTCAAAAATCATTAGAGGTTAAAGATTCTATAAGATCAAGATGGAAGTCTGCTATCTATTATGAAAGAAAACATGCAAGACTGTTGTTGGAAACACATGCTAGCAGAAAGAAAAAGCAAAACTACAAAAAAGTGTATTAGTCCTCACTCTTATTTAAGACAATTTTACAACCAGATGTTAGCTGAAACCCAGGCTACAGAAGACGAAAGCATTAACCAAAAAAGAAAACACTACCAGTAGAAGAAAATGATGAAGCTTTTCAAAAAGGCCTGGAATTTCAGGATACAAAAATTCCACGCAAAAAGACTATTCTAAAAGAAAGACCTATCAAATTCCTTAAGGTGACGTACTATAAAAATAATCAGTAACCCAGTCCTGAGTAAAAGGCCCTTCTCACCCTTACCACTATTCCTTTCATGAAATTGGACGATTGCTGTCCCAAGGCCAAAGACTGTGAAAACATTCTTCAGACTGAAGCTCTACCTTTATAAAACAATTTGGCTTTCAAAACATTAATACTGGAGTTCACACTCAACTATACTTCAGTTTATACCTTGCTAAAATATAAAGTTGAGAGAAAATAACTTAAAGCATTATTTTTTCCTGTATCTCTCATACTAAACTCATTATTCTGTGATAAATATTGTGTTTAAGTGTATCAAAAAACCTGCATTGTATTAACTTATCTGTTCCTCCAGTGACAAACTTCAGGAGAGAGAACATGTCTTTCCAAGACATTTAACCATGGTTGCAAACAACTGCTGCTCATTCCTGAAAACTGGAAGATATTTTTCCTGCAAGCACTGCAAATTGCCTTTTGTCTATATTTCCTTAATGGGCATCCTCCAAATACAATACTGCTATAGCAACACCTGCCATAGTGCCAAGGTTTTCATTGTAAGATAAAGGCAAAAACTACTCCTAATTACATAATAAAGCAATGATAAAGTTATATCAAGACCTCATTTCAGCTAAAAAAATACAAACAATTCAAGACAAGCTACACATTGCTAAGAAATCATTACATCCACTATTTTTATGTAAAGAAGCTTTCAAAAATATCATGGCTAGGCTTTGCGAATGAAGATTTGGTATATATTTCAAAAATATAATAGCTTCCTAAATATGGTAAGAAGTATTCTGCCATGGATAATTAATCCATTTTGACTGGCTTGACAAACAAGTAAAGAAATTCCTGTAAGTATAGACAATTTTACATTTCAAAAAAGCAGTATCGTAGTAGAAGGACTAGAAAGGATCATATTGTTCTTTTTTCTCATCTTTCATGAATTGTTAAATGAATATTTTATATGGTTTTGGCAAAATGAAAGCTGAACTCAAAAAACAGTGTATTATTCCAATAGCTTTGAGAACTCCTGCAAACAATTAACCCAGTTCCTCCATCCACGTAGCTGGCTGGAATTTTTAACTGCTCTCATTTCTCACAATGTTTACTTCTGATTGTTGTGCTTGAGACATTTTTAATTGTATTTGCCAATTAAGTTATTTTTATTATCCAGTTCTAACAATGAAAATATAAAGAATAAAAAATTAAATGTCATTCCAACAATAATACAGCAATATATACTATTTGTAAATTCAAATAACAAAAAGTTTCTTAATACAGTTTTCAGCATATGCAGAACTGTGCATGTGTGACTGCGTATAACATATTAAAAAAAAGTAGATACACGAAGCATCTAATACTGTCCCACTCCCAGGAAATAGTGTATTTACAGTGAAATTACGTAAGCACTGCCTGTTTAGAATCTACTTGAGGACAGCAAAAAAGCATCCCCAAGAGCTA
The DNA here is from genome assembly GCF_003984885.1 of Neopelma chrysocephalum. Taxonomy (NCBI): domain Eukaryota; kingdom Metazoa; phylum Chordata; class Aves; order Passeriformes; family Pipridae; genus Neopelma; species Neopelma chrysocephalum. Next base: position 650,803 of record NW_020925585.1, on the reverse strand, counting down.
GTGATATGACAAGAGTTATCAAACAGCAAGCATTTTGTCTTTCCTATCATATCAGACCGTAGTTGATAAAGATCCAGAGCAGAAAGAGAACTTAAGATCTTGTAAATGAAAGTTCATATTTGTGTCTCATTCAGAAGGACAGTAGCTCTTTCACATGTCCTGCCAAGCTGCAGGCAGCCTCTAAGCATTGCACCATCAGGCAACTCATTTTTTCAGTTTTGATTTTCTTTCTACTTATAGCCGGTATGAAAGATAACAGCTGTTCACAAAATGGCAGCAGCCATAGTGAAACACTGTGTTAACCAAGAAACAGATTCCCTACGTAAATGAACCAGTACAAAAAGTTTGTGGATTTACAGGCAGCTGAATGTAGAAACGTAATTCTTAAGAAACCAAAGAATTCTCCCTGATTAGGATTTCAGCCCATTAGATTTTTTTTCTGAGTAAAAGAAACTTAAGCCGTTGCATTAAGAACTTCAATAAAACAGATAACAGCCAAGGTCCCAGAATTTCAGTCTTTCTTCCCTAAGCTCAAAACAGTCCCAAGTGGACTTTTTTTTTTCCTAGTTAAGTGATAATGGGAACGGTTTCTTCCATCTTGACTGATGGAAGAAAAATATGTTTAGAAATAGGTGTCTTTTGCAACTGAGAAAAATTCAGAAAAAAATCTGTGCTATTTTCTTTTCTTTTTCAAATATACCTTTTCTTCAACCTACAGCAACCCTTTATGCCTCCAACCAATAAAGAATTTCCAGAAGTTGTAAGCAACCATTTCAATAAATGTTTTATCCTGAAAATACACATGCTGTCAGACCCTGGGGTAATATCCACTTTCTGGCTTCAAACCACTTTGGCTGGTGTAGTTATTTTGTTGGTTTTTTGTCTTTTCAACTGAACTGCTTTTTGCAGTTTGCAGCTCCTCAGGACTCATCATTCAGTATGAGAGAAGACAGATATTTTTTCTTACATAGAACATGTGAGGAGAAGTTCATGGACTTCTTGGCGTAACATGAACAATTTCTATATCCTGCACACAGACAGGCCATCATTTTTTAAAGGATTTGAATCTCCTCTGACATGTGTTTGAGATCCACACAGTGAAACTGCTAGAATAGAGCAGGCTTGTATTATCCAGACTAAGTTGCAACTTCATTGACCATTTACCATTTCTATTCTGTCCATTCTTTCCTAAAAATTCTAAAATACCCATTTGGGTAAAGCAAAGAGCTTTTTATGAACCTTTTGATCAATAACTTAGGTCAAGAGGCTGGTGGGAGTGAGGTTACACCAATACAAAATTTTCCATGATCTCAAATAATGCTACTGGTTTGTGTGAAAGCTGTCTTTTTACTTTTCCATGCTGAATGAGCAATATTTCTATGCCAACACTAAAAGGCTCTCTTAGTCTAGAAATCAACAGTGGTGAAAAAATATGTAAACAACTAGTGCCTTTTAGGTTGTGATTCATAAGAAACAAGAATTTTTCTTCCGCCTAAGAAACCAATATACTGTAGAGCTAGTACGTGTCTATTTGTTCATGTTTAAAGACTAAAAAACTCCAAGTAACCCATCCTTTTTGCTATATTATTAATATAATGGTGTTTTGTTTTTAGCAATAAAGACAGCTTGCAGAACTTATAATTTCACATAATCAAGTGCATTTACTACCTATCTGCCCAAAAAGTGGGAGAGTTTTCACTCCTTCTCAGCTGCTTACTCTGAAGATTCCTCCTTTTTTATAAACTATTTCACAGCAGATTTGCCTTCAGCTCTCCAAATTACAAATCTATCCTCCCTTGAAAATCACTCTTAAGGTTACTGCTGTAAAGTCCTGCATTAAACATGCCAACTGAAGAAACAGCATGAATGTACTTGGTCAATACAGTCCTGAGTGTAGGTAGGCTTTAAGTTCTCTGCATGAGCCAATCCTGGAAGGAAAAGCATAATGCGGACAAAACGAAGACTCCTGGTAATGTGTGCAGAACGAATCTTCAGTGAAACCCTCTCAAGAGCACTCACAGAAGCCCCATAAAACATGGGCTCATGAACTCAGTGTTGCAGCACACCTGATTGCTTGATAAATTCTCTTAGAAACTGAGACACATAAATTTGCCATTAAAAAAAAAAAAGACAAGAGAGAAAGGAGCAAACACAAGGCCAAGTTTAAGACTGATGGCAAGTCAGTAAAGCAGAATGCCTCAATATTACTGCCATGATGCCTGAGCAGTGATTTACTCTTTAATATAGTGCTGCCCATTTTCCCCCTTACCAGTTTGTGAGGACTCTTTATTTTGGAAGTACTATGTTAAAAATCCATGATTCCATCTGATGAATCTGGCACAAAGCACATCTAAATCGGTCAATGAAGCCTTTCCAGTTACCTTTTTTGGAAGAGTAAGATTTGTGCAAAGATGAGGAAAGAAAAGAAGAGACAAAAACCAAAAAAATATCCAAAAAAGCACACAATGATAAGTGTGATTTAATCACTACAGTTGTCAAGGAAACAATGAAACCAGTCATATTGTCTGAAAAAAATAGTCTTAAAACCAGCCTATGCATGACTCCTGTGCTCCAGTCTTATGGCTGGAATCATGCCTCCTCTTTCAGCACACAATTTGATGTACTATCAGTTGAAATTGAGAGATCAGTACAAACCATTACAAAGTTATAAAATTGCTGAAGCATTTTCTGATATGTCATAACATAACAGATACAAAAACTGTATCAATTGATGCGAAGGCTGAAAATAAAAAAAGGTCTGACTCAAGCATCACCAATCTCTTGCAGCTAAAACTTCAAACTACTATAGAACTTTGACATTGGAAGTAAAATAAAAGTAGCATTATACTTAGAGCTGGGAGAACAGACAATAAGGATACTGTACTGTCAGACACAGAAAATGCCTCCCATACTCCCCAGCAGCACAAGAACTTTAATTTCTGTCCTTCAACAGTTGCAGTAAAAAACTTCAAGCACCACACATCACTAAATAAATTCATATTTAGCCTGGAAAGTTTAAGAGTCAAACTGTCACCCTGAGAGATGCAAATATTCATAATTTTCTAGTTGTGTTACAGCAATGTCCAAGCTGACTCCAAAAATACTTTAAGTTTCATGAATGCAGTTGAAGAAAACAGATAAGGCTTTTAGTTACTAGAATTATTGCCTCTAATGTTGAAATATCTAAACATGGCATTACCTTCATTGCATGGATTTCTTCTATTAATCTGTCAACTCGTTTTTGGTTCTTTAATTTCAAGTCTTCTGAGCCCCTGCAAATGAAGTCTGTCTTTATTAAGAAAATCTGGGCTTTGTTCACTTTATTTCCCTATGGGCTAATACAAAGTAGAAAATTAAAAAATCACAAGACAGAGCATAAACACATTCCCTTGTTGTCAAATGAACATTTTAGCAGAGAGCTGAACATAACCTAATGCTTTTGCTGTTCTGAACAGAGAAGAAAATACTGAGGATTTACCAGAACAATATGAAAGACAAATGTTACTGTGTTAGAAATGGTAAACCACAATTCATATCAACAATAGGAGACACCAATATCTCAAATATATATATATACTTTATATTTATTACATATTGCATATTAATACATATATACATTTTGGATCTGTAATATTCAAATGTAAAAGTTCATTGGGTTTGCTTCTTATTTTGCACAACTTGCTGAAATTGTGAGAAGAGTATGCTCAATTTACACTCTGAACACAGTAACAGATGTACCTCATACTACCTCAAATAAGACACATTCTATAATACTTGGGGCCAGTAATCTTTAAAAACAATCTACAAAACATTATTTTAACTGTTTATGTAAGTAATAATTAATACTAACTATTAAAAATCAAGTATGACCCATGTATCTATGCCAACAGAAAATATTTTTTACTACAGAACCTTGAAGACAACTGCAGCGAGAAAACGTTGCACAACCTGAGTTCAACAGCAGAATAATGCAAAAGATCAGGTCTGACACTTTTAAAAGTGCTGTAAAAGGTTCTGTAAGTGATTCAGACTAGCTTCCAATGCACTAAATCCTATTAATAAAGTCCTCCCAATTCTTCTATATGAAACTGCTTTTAGTTAGTATTTCTAGTCTATCTAAAATGATGTAAAGATAAGTCAAACACAATTTATATATTTTAATGCCTAAACTTTCAAGCGTAGTACATTTTTCTTCTACTTCTCCATTTTTGGGAAAACAATTAAGATATTGCCTGACTTACAAACACTGATTTACAAGAACACTGTATTTAAAACTGACTTTTTCAACTTTAATTTCCCGATGTGTCTGGTTAGTCTGCGAATAGTCAGGACTCTGGCCTTCTTCACATCTTTTCTCATCTTCACAACCTGTCAGAAATATGGAAGACATTATGAAGTTTGTTTTCCTTGATTAATTTCCATATACAATACATTCATTATATTGACAAATTTTAGAAATTACTTCAACAAAATGAACTATTTTTGAAAATAAAGTGCATTCCCTCACTAACCAAATCCCAGTTCAAATGAATTCAGATTTCACTTAAAATCAAACTGCTTCCATAAACATCTGAGGAAGAACAACCAGCAGTCTAAAAATGTGTCTGAGGTCTAAACAGAAGACAAGACATTCCTAACTAGCCATACTTTAATATTATTCTTAGAGCTAGACTCAGCTAGAGATTTGAAAAGACTCACCTTTTGCCTTCACTTTGCTTATTTTTGTCCCGGTGAAACAGCACTAGTACTTTTCCATTGGTACATAATATGTAAAAGCGGTTTCATTACAAAATATCTTGAAATATTAAGGGAAAAACTCTCAAAGTAAATATTACTTGGTACAGAACAGAATTTGTGATATGAAATTCTTTTTCTACATTCAAATTCATTTTTGTTGAAAATAAAAATCCAAGTGATTTCCAACTCACTACAGTCTATCTCAACTTGCCATCCTACCCATCACTCTGTTCCCAAAATGTATTTTAAAGTAGGTAGTTTTAAAGAAAATGTGAAAATGATATTTTGGTTTAACTTCTTGCCCCAATAATAAAGAAACAGAATTCTAATTAGTATTAGACAGACAGTATAAAGAAATCTTTGGAATCTTTTGCAATTAACTTCCATCACAGAAAACCTTAAGCCCAGGTGTCTTGTCCATGATGAACATTTTGGAGACACAGGGAGTCAATAATGACTTCCTTTTTAACAACTAAACCTCCCCCCTTATTTATTCATATATATTACTCCATCTACTAAGATTTTGTATTTAACAGTTAAACTTAGAAAACATGAAATATTAAAACAAACTAAGAAAAAAAAAATCAGTCTTCCTGACAAAAGTCAAATTTATCTTAAATTAATCCAGTGGGCTAAGTTTCAAAATTCAGTTGGCAACTCTTTCTCAAGGAAGTTCTTTACATCAGATTTCTACTTTATCTTCTAATTTCTCAGGGATAACATCAAAACAACAGATTGATGGTGACTGCACCATCAAGTCAGTTCCACCAGGAATATTAGTACTACACACCTACATCAAACTTGAGCAAAAAAAAAAGATAAATCTTCAAAGCTCACAGAGTAGTATTTCACACCTGTCATGGGATGCCTGGCCTGTGCAGAGACCATACAGATGAGACTATATAACTTACTAAAAAAAAAAAAAAAAGGAAACATATTTTGCCCACCTGATTATGTTTGTAGCTCATGTAACTGACATAAGCAAGTTTTTAAGCCCTCAGCTGTACTCAGGAGTGGCTTGACTGAAGGCTGAATCAGTCAGAGCAAAACAATTCCTGGCAAGGGCCTAATGCTGATCAGCAGCCTCACCTCTGCCAGGAAAGGGAAGAAACATGTGGAGCTCAAAAGCATGGAAGGCAAACTGGGAGGGGAATCATAGGGAGAGCAGCATTACTGTCACTTGCACCAAGAGAATTGTAAAGGTAAAGGTTTTTGGGACAAGAATAACTGACCTAAGATTGGTCTACTGTTCCAAAATTGTTACAGCTGAGGTCAGTACTTACCTTAGTTACACTAATGAAAATAACTGTGCACACAGGCCTACTTATAAAAGCATTTCTACTTCAGTTAACCATAGCAGAAACCATATGCCAAAAAGCACCCTGTGCCAAGTCTCCGCAGCACTGCTCAAGTCTTAACACGCTAAGGAACAAATCCTACCATTTGCCATCTAGGCATGCAGACATTTCTTTCTGTAAGACTGAAATTATCATAGCTCCCTGTGTTACATATTCTTGGAAGAAAGAAAATAATGCATCTTCTGGTTGAATACCTCTTTGATGCTATGTACATTCGATGAGTTTGCAAACTGTGTATGCCTTCTTAGAAGGCGTGGGGAGGCTGGGTTTGGTTATTTTATTACCATTAAAAACATCCACAAGCTACAAATATATTTGAATTTAAATAACTCATACCTTCCATATTAGTTACTGTGTATAGAAACATGCAATATATTTAACTTTCTCTCAAAAATATTTTGTCATTTTTTTTTTTTTTAGAAATATTAATGCAAACACAGCATGTTTCCAGGGCCTTCAAGAGCCAAACTCCAGCCTCCCCTGCTGCCAGCCAGTGAAGGCTGTATAGACATGACAGCAGGAATGAGGGAAGGTATTCGCTCCTTGGCAGACTAGGCATATCAATTTATGTAATCCAGTCACTTCTTTCACACGGGACAGTATGCATCAACTGTGTTCTTGGAAGTACTCATAAAGTTCTCAAGAAAGCAGTCAGCTCCTTGGGAAAGAAATCAAAAAAGTCTAGCTTCAGATTTTCAGTGTGCCTGGAACAACGGGGTTCAGACCACCAGGGTGGCTCCTAGTCTCCATGTTACAAAGTGAGAGAGGCAACTTTGTCTTGAGTGAAAAAAAACAACAACAACAAAACCCACACAACCCCCCACCAAGCACAGTCATGACTTTTGAAAAATAATAACAAATATTTATTCATAATAAGGTATTTTTTATAAATAGTTCAAGAAAAGACAACAAGAAAAGAAGTCTTTGCACTGAAACTTAAGGCTGCAATATAAGTCAGGGTCAGACTTAACTGTGCTTTACGACCAGGCAATAAGGATTTTTGATCTACTCAGAGGTCACAGTAAGCACAAAAGAATAAACACAAGCAAAACTCAAACCAAACAATTTCTTCTATCAATAGAAACACATTCTAGGATTCCTGGAACTTAAGGAAGTCTGAAATTTTAAGTGGAAATAACCACTTCAAGGATTTCTCTAAACAAAGAAAAAGTGATGCTTTCCTTTGTTGAAGACATTTCTTTATTCTGTAGGAAAACACTATGAGACAAGCTCTTGCTACTTACTAATAGTGCCAAATATCTGTTTTTATGAATTGTTAATAATAGATAATATCAAAATAAGAATAGATATAGATTACATATGAATTATTATATCTAAAAGAAATCACAGAGGAAATGAATTGACTTTTAAAAAACAAGCCTCGGTACTAACACATAGCATGAAAGCACATGAGCATGTTTCCAAAGTTATGGCTATGAATAAAAATCACATCCATTCTGCACTTTCTGCTACAGATTGTAAACAAAGATGAAATGCAAAAAATTCCACGAATTTCCACCTGCAGGTATTCCACAAAGAAAGGCATCATCAACCTGAGAGCTTGCAACCTGCAGTAAGGATTGCCACAAAACATGATGTGCACCAGCCAACTACACACAAACCAGTTCAAGCCATAGGCAGACAGCAGCAGCTGCTGCTGCTTCAAGAAAGGGGAAACAAACAGCATAGCAGGGCATCAGCAGATTAGTAGCCAGACAAGAACTAGAAACTCTCTCCTGCAATTCACCTTTTCCAATGACTGCACATTACTGAGGGGGATTATAATAGGAACTGCTGATTTCAGCACAATCTACATTCAAGTGATACTTGGCACATGGCTACTCCTGGAAGCATCTGGCAATAAAAACAACCCTGATTTGAATGGATGGGTACAAATGACATGGTACAAAGGAACAAGAGGGTACATATCAAACCAAGGGGGTGACTTCTAGCAAACAATCCATATAACAAGTGTGTGTTTAAAGGCATTGCAAGAACTGTACTTAACCCAGAATTTACAGCTGAGAAAGGAAAAAACTAATAGAATCATGGAATAGGTTGGGTTGGAAAAGACCTCCAAGATCATCAAGTCCAACCCCTGATCCAACTCCAATTACTATATCATGGCACTAAGGGCCACGTCCAACCTCTTTTTAAAAACCTTCAGGGATGGTGAATCCACCACCTCTCTGGGTAGGCCGTTCCAATGCCCGATAACCCTCTCTGTAAAGAATTTCTTCCTAACATCTAACCTAAACCTCCCCTGGCAGAGCTTGAGCCCATGTCCCCTTGTCCTATTGTTGGTTGCCCGGGAGAAGAGACCAACCCCCACCTGGCTATAACCTCCCTTCAGGTAGTTGAAGAGAGTGATGAGGTCGCCTCTAAGCCTTCTCTTCTCCAGGCTAAACAACCCCAGCTCCCTCAGCCTCTCCTCATACGACTTCTGCTCGAGTCCCTTCAACAGCCTTGTTGCTCTTCTCTGGACCCGCTCCAGCACCTCAATGTCCTTCCTGAACTGAGGGGTCCAGAACTGAACACAATACTCAAGGTGTGGCCTCACCAATGCAGAGTACAGGGGAAGGATCACTTCCCTGCTCCTGCTGGCCACACTGTTCCTGATGCAGGCCAGAATGCCATTGGCCTTCTTGGCCACCTGGGCACACTGCTGGCTCATGTTCAGCCTCCTGTTGATCAGCACCCCCAAGTCCCTTTCCACCTGGCTGCTCTCCAGCCACTCTGTCCCCAGCCTGTAGCACTGCAGGGGGTTGTTGTGGCCAAAGTGCAGGACCCGGCACTTGGCCTTGTTGAACTTCATTCCATTGGAGTTAGCCCATCTCTCCAGTCTATCCAGATGCCTCTGCAGAGCCCTCCTGCCTTCCGGCAGGTCGACACTCCCTCCCAACTTGGTGTCATCTGCAAATTTGCTGATGATGGACTCAATCCCCTCATCTAAATCATCGATAAAGATGTTCAGTCACTTTGCCTTCCTATTCCAGATTAACCCTGAAGGGTTAATAAGCATTCCCAGGGATTTGCAGTCTTGTGTAGTAGTCCAATCAGGCCTTCTGAATCCTCAGCATGTCCAAGCCCTTCTCATGCCCAAGCAGAGGGAATACAGGGAGAGAAACTAACACAGGATTACTTAATTGTACCTTTGATCTCTAAGTTTCCTTCTAGGTTTTTTTGTTTGTTTTGTTTTGTTTTGTGGTTGGGGTTTTTTTTCCCAATGAAAATACTTCTGTTTGAACTGGTATTTCACTCATAGTTACAAATTAATTTCAACTAACAAAAGCCTTGGAAGGGCTGAATCAGTGCCTGAATCAGTATTAGACTGTCTGGAAAGGGCTTCTGACATCACAGACATTATCCCTTTTAAATTGATGGGACATGGTTATTGAACATAATAAAAGACAAGACACGTGTAATAGAACAGAAAGTTATTTTAAGAGCCTCCCACATAATTTAGCTGTTCCAAAAAATCTTGTATCAAAATCTTCAAGTTTCTTTAAGAGAAACCTAAGACATTTTTTGATAAAACAACACCAAAAAATCCAGGTTTAGTTCTGAAACCCTAAATCACTACAGAATGGTCCTCATATTAGGGATGGCAACAAAAACACACCAAGGAATGTGGACAAAATGACAGTGTAGGTGCAATATTACATTCAAATTCACATGACTAGTCAAAGGTATTTGCCTTCACATTTTTTAAACAACAGCAGCAAAGTTCTCAAAGGAACATTACATTAGAATAAAATGTTATACTTGGCCACTTCTGAAACTTGTTATGAGGTCTGTACAGGCAACATGCCTCCAAACTAACCTAGTGTGCAGCCAATTAGAAAAAAATAAAGTGTGACTAAAGATTTGTAGATGTATCAAGAAAGGTACGTGCCTACTCTGAACAACAGCATCAACTGTACTTGACAAAAAAAAAAAAAGACCCAATACCATTCTTAAAAAAAATCCGATGGATTAAGAGAAGCACTAATATGTTTCTGCCTATGATTCATTTGAGTATATTCTATTCAAAAAGCACTGAAATACTAGAGCAACTGTGAAGGAAAAGTGGATTTTCATGTTACCATATATAAAAACTAATACTGTACATGAAAATACCTGAAGGACCCAGAATGTCTTAAATACTTCTTAACTCAAAGTTACTAGAAGTTAACTTAGGCAGTCAGCCCCAGCTATCCAAAATGCATGAAAGCCAATAAACTGATGGACATGTCTTTTTCCTCTAAGCAGCCTGAAGTACATACAACTGTTCTTCTTGGGCTTCAGCCCAAGAGGTACTGAATATTTTGGTCGTGACCCAATAATGCACTTAAATTATTAAATCCTTAAACAACCAGCACTAGACAGACCAGAATTTCTTCATCTACTTCTGCTTTATGCCAGCACACAGTCTAGTCCTAGTTCTAATACAAGCAACCAGAAAAGACAAATCATTTTGTTCTCATCAAGTAAGGACACTGCATCTAACCTCACCTAAAAAACTAATTGTGAGAGTTTATAACATTGTGAAATATCCATAACGTTGTACAAACATACACCCAGAGGTCAAACAGAGGCCTCCAGACTTTTCTCCAGCATGGTAAAGTCTCTCCCCTATGAAGATTGTCTTCAAGGCCCAGACGCAATTGCAAAGATATTTCATTTACAATTTGAAGATATCATTTCTAAAGCAATGTTCTGTAATTTTACACAGATATATCCAAATCCACTTTGCAATATAGGGTCTCTTATGTCTTTTCTATCACTTGATGCCTGGAAAAAAAAGAGGGTAGTTCTGAGCTTGCTTTTCCACTTCAGTTTCTTCCTGGGCTTTCCAGGCTAACAGGACTTAACTGTCATGAGTGTCACACCTCAGAGTGGGATAAAAAGGAGACAACATCATGAACCTATCCTGTAAATTCTGTCTCAAGAAAGGGTCTATTTTAAATATAGCTGATCATAATGCTATTGACAAATTACCACATACCTGCACAAACCGGGTCTGGTGAATGAACAACAGCAAAAAAATGAAGTGTAGGTACAAGATACACCTCAGTTCTCATGGATTCCCTTCATGCCAAGAACACCCTTGCAGGTTGAAATGAGAGCCTCCTACTACTAAGATCAAAATTACTTAAAGCAAAAGGAAAAATTACGTGTATTTGCTCAAAAGTACATAATAGTTTTTGATTTTACTGCAATAAAAGATTTACTTTTTAACTCCCTCAAGATTAAGCAATGCTGCTAAAGTAGAAAGGGAAAATCATTAAAAACACACTAAAATGAGTTGTGTTTTATAAAATGTCTTTCTTAAAAAAGTTTTGCAAATTGCTTAAATTACACATCAACAAATGTCAAAGCAAGAGATCCAGCTTAAAAAAACCAAACCAAACTAAAAAGAAAGTGAAATGTATTTAAGCTGAGTATTCAAGCTCTCTTCAATACCAGAAAAACATTGAATTAAGTAATGTTTCAGTTTTCACTGGTCTTCTTTCCTTTCCTCGTTTTAGGGCACATCAAAAGCATTGGTTTCATTTTATAGTTTCTTGGCAGTCTCCTAACCAAGAAATTACCATGGCAACAGAGTATTCTCAATGTTAATTTTTGGTGCTATTTGGCAACAGTGAGTTTTAAAATTCAAAACACCTGCAGCTGGATCACATATTAGCCAGAACTAACAATAGTACATAATCTTTTGAGTGAATAATCTAAGTGAAAAAATGTTTCTGGAACTTCATTACAAATATTTCTCTCCATTATCTGGAATGTCAGCTTGAAAGATCTAATGATTTTTAGATTCTTAGGAAAAGTTAGCAATTGCCAAGTTTTTTTTTTTCTTTTTTTTACAAAAAGAACCCCTATATTACAGTATATATTTTACATATGTGAAAAGATGTGGAAATAAGCAATTATAGACTTACACTTTCATATATTTGCATTATAAAAACATATATATTAATAGGATGATAAAGGCAACAAGAACAACATAACACACCTTTGTAGAATATCAGGGTCCAGTTCTGAGACAGTTTTATACAAATATATACCACAAAAAAGAATGTATAAGCAAAACAAACAAGGTGAATTTTCAGCCAGATCAGTTTCCTGAACTGTTTTCCCTTATGGTCACAGGAATATTAGCTAGTTCCAGGGCAAAAGAGCAAAACAAGAATGTAAGAAGGAGATAGAGATGGACTGCAATAAGCTAGAGTACAATAAATGAGCTATCCCTTTATTTAATATACTGATCAAATGTCAGATAGTGCTAAGGAACACAGTTTTTCAGTTAGTTTGTGCCATACCAATGTGGTGTCAATCTTGCTTTTGCCATCTTCAGCTATATGCAGCAAACAGGTGTGAATCAAGTGGATTCAATTATACCCCCATACATCTAACATAACGCACAGTTCATGAAACATGAGGAAAATTCTTCAGGATTAAACTATTGCACCCTGCTGCCCAAAGCAGGCAGAAGTGCCACCACTAGCTGGAGGCATACATAAAGCAAAACACCAGAAGCTTCTCAGGCCTCTGGACACTCATCCTGTCAAATTCCCAAAGTGAGTTGCTGAAGATGAATGGAAAAAAGCACGCTGCCCACTTGGGCATATTTCCACCTTCTTCACAGGAAGAGTACCACACATACTCCTCGTGAGTCAAACCCTTCCTCCACAGTGTGCCCATGCTGCTTTCTTCGTACTTTCTCAACTGAATCACTGAAATATGAGTTTCTTTATTCAATATAGCACTATATTTCCTCCTGCATGGAGAACAGTTGTCATTTCTAGCATAATTTCTCCAAGTGGAAACCACAGTGAGTACTCAAACTGCTAGAAAAGATCATTTTCATCCAAGCTTTTACAAAGCAATTCCAAATATCTAAGATAGTTGGGAGGGAGTAAGGCCAGCCTAGAATTACTTGCTCATTGCCAAAGACCAAAATTTAATGGATTTACTGCTTCAAAGTCGGTGTCTCACTGCATGGAGTCAGACTCTATGTAGTAGTTCAGAAATCACTCAAGTCCAAACCAGAATCATGAGCTGGCTAGACACATTTCTAAACCCTACATCAACAGCAGTAGTTGTAAACGTCCAGATAAGAAAAACTGTGATACACTAGCCTAAAGATGTGATATTACATATCACATTTCACATCTAACCACATGGAAATAAAAATTATACAAGTCTTCCGAAACACAGGACTACCTGAAGGTGATTTCTAACTCTGTATTTAATTGATCAGCTGGATTAGAGTTTGAAACTCCTACCTAGCACTCTGCTAAAAATATTTCCATGAAATGTTGTAGGGGGATGTGATCAAGGCAGTCAATATACCAAAGCTCAAATCAATCCTATGTCTAGGATTTCTTAATTAGACCAGAGCTCCAGCTAAAAGCTACTTGTGAATTTCACACCTCCTTAACCTTTGACTTTACAAGAAGACAGTAACAGTAGTGACAAGAATTATTAGGATGAACAAACAAAAATAAATAATGTGAGTGCTGAAGGCTTTTCCCCCTCTTCAAATGATGAACGTTTTAAAACCAGCTGAAAAGGAGCACTGCTCCCAAGGCAACATTATGAATCTCTATACTACTTGCATAATCTGAAGCATAACACCATACCTTGCCTATTCTGACTCACCACCAACCTTACATTAATTATATGGGTCACAAACATCATCCAAACCTGCAGAGTTGAACTGTCATCATGAAAATTGTCACACAACTGGGTAAGACACCTTTTCCATAACAAATACAGAAGTGCAACCATCGTGTTTCCAGTATTAATTTTGAGGTATCATTGGTGGTGTGATTGCTTTGGCTTGGGATTGTTATTTTTTCTCTTTTTTTTTTTTCCCTCCTTTAAGATGCATTGTCATGTTGCTACTTCATCTTCTTCCACTTCAAGTAAAATAAGCACCTTTCTGTAAAATTTCATGGTTTTCAAAAAAAGACAGTCAAAGAAGTTCACAAACTTATACCTCTATTCTAAGGATATTTAAAAAATATAACATGACTCAGGTTAATGTGTAGGTTTTAAAGATTAACCTCCTTTTATCTAAAAACGACTTGAGTAACACTGTTGAGCACTTGCCAACTTTTCACTTTCTACAATTCACAAACTGCAGTATTAGGGTAACCACTGGCAGGCAGCTAGAGCTCTCTCTTCTGACCACCTGGTACTAGATCACCAAATGCTTTAAATGCAAGTTAAATTCAATTTGTCTGTCAAGGCCCTGAAGCATAAAGGGATGGGTTTATCTGACAGAACTAAGAGATATTACTAGACCTACTGTTACCAGCAATTAAGTATAAATTCCTTTGCAACAAAATGTAAAACTAAAGCATTTCATTAGATATCATTCTATCTTGCATGAAAAGTAGCAGCAGAGTTGACAGCTCATCTGACAGGACAAACTAGTGCATCAGATAATTTTCCCCTCATTCTATCTTGGTGTGATTACCTCAGACATAGGTATCAGTCACTTGAAAAAGTGCACAGTAGAAATGTTTACAAGAGAGGAATGGTATGAATGCATAAACTTTGGCAAACCGTGAACACAGCACTCTTTCCCTTATATTCTTCTCTACTGTCTCTCATTTACATTTCCTTTTACATAGCACTTAACTGTTGAATATTTACAGAATCACAAAACAGTTTGGTTGGACTCAGTGTTTTGCATGGACCCCATGCAGTGAGCAGGACATCTGCAACCAGAACAGGTTGCTCAGAGCACATCCAATCTGTCTTTGAATATTTCCAGGGATGGGGCATCTATCACCTCTCTGGGCAACTTGTTCAAATATTTCAACACTCTCATTGTAAAAAACTTCTTCCTAACATGTAGTCTTAATCAAACCTGTTCTAGTTTAAAACCATTACCCTTGTCCTATTGCAACAAGCCCTACTAAAAGATCTGTCCCCATCTTTCTTATAAGCCCCCTCTGAAGTACTGAAAGGCTGCAATATAGTCTCCCTGAAGTCTTCTCTTCTCCAGGTGCAACAGCTAAAACTCTCTGTTTTTTTCTCATAGGAGAGATGTTCCATCCCTCTGATCATTTTAGTGGCCTTTCTCTGGACCCACTTCAACAGGTCCATGTCTTTCCTGTACTGAGGACTCCAGAGCTGGATGCAGTGCTCCAGGATGGGGCCTTACCAAAGCAGAGTAGAGGGGCAGAATCCTCTCCCTCGCTCGGCTGGCCACACTGCTTTGGATGCAGCCCAGGAAATGACTGGCTTTCTGGGCTGCAAATGCACACTGATGACTCATGTTCAACTTTTCACGACCAGCACCCACAAGTCCTCCTCCATAGGGCTGTTCTCAATTCCTTCATCCCCCAGCCTGTATTGATATTGGGCTGCCTCAGCTCAGGTGTAGGATCTTGCACTTGGCCTTGTCATGCCTCATGAGTTTTAAAATAACAAGCTAGTAAATTGCACTTGATTAAGTGTGCATTCCAAGGGTCCTACTATCATTTGTCTAGCCATCCAGTTGTTCACTTTCAAGAAACTACATGACTTGGGCATTCATGGATCATCCATCCCTCAACAACAGGCCTCCAATGTTCTATGGCCAAACAGCATGTCAACAGTCACGCTCAGATTAGCGTGCACCTTTGCTCTGTCATTAAGTAAAACATCAAGATTCATTTCTGAACCACAACACAGCTGCTCAGCTTCCACTGTAAGATGATCACTCTGCTTGTATGAGAGTACTAACTGAGGGTGAGATGCGAATGGGAAAACAGGGACAGCAGCAGCTGCATGTCAATTAGCCCAATAAGAATGCATGCTGCCCCCTCTTTTTGCACTGGTAGAACTGATCTCATACCGTTTATGCATTCATTTGTTCTGGCAGTGCTTTGGACAACACTCATGGACATGATCTGCACCCAGAAAGGTGACGCAGCTTATGCTGGACGTAATAAGTAAGCTGACAATCAGCATCTGAGCTAACTTAAAGTTTAAGATGGAAATTCTGAAGACTGCCAGCCAAGTTGATTCTCCTATGTATAATTTTGCTTTTCAATAGTTTATTTAGACTTTAAATTCTTTAATTATCACATAAATTTGTATAACTACTTTTAAGTAAAGCTGATAAACTATGATAAACTAAATGCAAAAAAAAATTAAGGAAACCGTATCCTATCCTAAATTTAAAACATATTGTGTCTATGTCAACTTACAAGTCTCTCTTTCTTCACTTTTTTTTCCAAAATTTAGATATTAAAAATTTCTTAGTTGCTCAGTATTTCCAATTAAGTTTAATTAATGATCTTTTTCTTTCGCTAAGAGACAGTGGTATTGGTCTCCTAAGTCACCATAACTTCAAAAATTGAGTGCCAGTGTGCTACAACTTTTCCCAGGTATTCTGAAAGTGTGGAATGTTAAAACTGTGTATTCTGAAATTATATTTATTAGCCTGATTTCTGAGGAAATCAGGTTTGTCAGTATGTTGTTTGTCAGTATCCTTCTCCAGTAACTTTTGGGCTTATTAAACAGTAAGCAAGGTTGACAAAACAGCATAGGCCAGAGCTCCTACACATTTTGTGAAGACTAGTAGCCAAGTAGAAGATAAGAACTAAAATTAGCATGCCTAGCATGGAAGAAATACACAAGCAGAATTCAAATCTTTTCCATTTTGGCTGCCAAATAGTACGTGCATACTCATTTGCCAGCATGTCTGGCTCCAAACCAGCCACAGAACACCAGTCACATCTCCTGATCGTTCAAACAGGTGGGAAACAGGCCATAAATACAGCTACAGAGAGCACTCAAAGAGAGCAACCCCAAGCATAATACTCTAAAAAACTGTAGAGACAGAGGAATAACGCAAGCTACCCGTATGAAGTTTTAAGGAATATTGGCCTCAAAGTTGTAACATGCCAGGCATCATTGGTTCTCAGCTTACACACACAATACATTTTATTCTTACCACATTCTTTGGACTGATGTTTTTAATCTGGTGATTGAAACTTCCAGGGAAATTAGAACCCTGACAACTTGCTGAATGGAATAGAAGAAGGAAAAGTTCTTCTGTGCAAGATACCTCATGTAAAAAAGATACTTCTATAGTAACTTCAATTACTCTCAGCCTACACTGGTCTCACACACCAAGAGGTAAGGGAAAGAATGGGAAGCCTGTGCAATGTTATAGCAGCACAGTATTTGCCAAATATGTAGTTAGACTCATCCACTTCAAAATTCATATTTCAATGTTACTATATAATTGTAATTATGCAAGCAGAGAAGAATCATTAAGAAAAATGGTTTTAAGTTCATTAACAAATAAAACAAATCAGCATTAGCTGAGGACTGATCAAGTTGGAGAAATACCTACTAGATCATTTCTCCATTTCCTTATAAATCTGAAGAATAAAAAAAATAAACTAAATATCGCAATTTTTAGATTGATCATAAATACAGGTATAGCTCGCATTGTGAAAACTGAAATTAAAAGTTACTGATCTTACTATAAGAACAATAAACTTTTTTTTTTTTTAAATTTAAACTATTTTTCTTCAAACTCCTCTATAAAGTTATCCCTCTCCATACAATTAAGAAGAGGCATAAGTACTGGAAAACCAAAAGGCTAGAAGGTTCTTTAGGTATGTGAAAACTCCCATCAAAAAAGGTGAACAATCAACTACCAACAAAATTAACAGCTATCAACTCCTGCTGCTAAAGTGAAATTCAGTTCCGCTTCTGGATAGAAGCAAACCAGGACTCAAATTAAGTCTTGCAACAGTTACAGCTAATTTTCATCATATAAGTAAGTATCATCAGTATTGATAGATTTTGGAGGGATAAGCAGGTCTGTACTACACTCTCCTCGCAACCTGAAGAAATTTTTGTCATGCAAATTTATTTTAAACTGAGGATAAAATTTTCTCCTGTCTCTAATCTGTAACTCCTAAGAGAGTCTGCTTCCTTATCAGATGTTCAGATATGACACTTAAAAAGTTTAGAAAGAAAAAAAATCATCTATATAAATAGTGTTGCAATATCATAACAAAAACCTTCACACAGTAAGTAGAGAAGTATGGGATGGAATAACAGAGCATAATAAGGAAAGCAAAGAATGATGTTTAGTCTAATAAAATGATCAAATAAAAGTTAATGAGTGAAGTTCTAGGAAGTGGAAAAAAATCATAAGCACTTTTCTCCCCATGCCTGTTAAAAAGAACAGAAGAGATATATTTGCAGTTTTAGATGTTCAAAGTATCTTTGGATATCTTCTTAAGAGATCTGTCTTCTCCTTATGGGAAAAAAAAAGCTAACAAAAGCAAAATATTTCAGACTTCGTTTACCAATGGACTATTAAGTCTAGCTTTTCATGCGTCTTATGGTGCCCCTAGCACAAGGACACTTGGCATGCATATAAAAAATAAGTATCACAACGCATTCAATGAGTACAACCCCTATTCAGACCTAGAGTACTCCACTGACTAGTAAAAGCCATGGCCTCAGGAACAACGCTGTGATAAAAATTGATATAAGGGAAATCCAAATTTGCATCACAGATTTTTCTGACTTACACAAGATGAACATTCAGCCTGTGTCAAAGACTACTAAAATCACCAGAATGTGAACTACTGTTGGCTTCAAACATGTTTCAATACTCTTGGTCTGACAGACTCTGAAATACTCTGCTACTTCTCACATGAAAACTGCTCTTCCATTAAGTTGATTTCTACTATAATGTCTCTATGACTTAAATTTTTTGTAGGAACTTTTTTCAGTTAGCAGTTACAGATTATGCGAATAAATAAATAAATAAATATTAAAGAGTGGCACTACCGTGTAAGTTATTTTTCAGTCTTTTTGGAAGGACAGGAAAAATTTTTGCTAATGGGAACGGAAAATTATCTTGCTACACCAGTTAGTGTTCCTTATTCCCTCAGAACAGTTTAAAAAGACCAATTTCATGATGAGAATTTTTCATAAACACAAACACATGGGGAAGTCAGTGTTTAAAAGGAATAAAATCTAATCATCTGTATTCTTCCTGGAATTTTCTTCATGACGTAAAATAGAAGCTGAGGAAAAGGACAAGTATGAAAAGTAGATGGAATAAAGAGCTTAAAATATCGCTGCCAGATGTCTGACATACACTATTCATTTAAAAACTGTACCTTCTAACAATTAGTTCTCCATCAGTTGCCAAGACATCCTACAAGAGATCTACAACTATCCCAGTATTAGTTATTAACAACTCAGAGCAATGCTCAAAGGTTCCTGCAAAATCTTCTTTGTTGGGACAGAACAAGTGCTCCCACATTACCCATCTACCCAATGGTATGTTCATTCTCCAGCCATTTAAAACTTCTCTTCCACACCAAGTGCTAGTTCTGCTGGAGGATTCCCTTCTTCTTCAATCTCCAGCTTTTTCTTACCAAACACAGGTTTCCCCCTTTCCCCTGCTTATGAGCTCTCCTCATTCCTCATCCTACTTTCATCTTGTTCACCCACCTTTCATTTTGACTGTTGGAATATTTAAAGAATTACCAGCTCTCTCTCTATTCCCATCCTTCCTTCATTATTCCTCAACTGCTTCATGAGCAAGTAATCACCTTAACTGCCCTTTCGTTTTACACTGTCTGGAATTCATATCTTAACATGCAGTATAAGTTATGCTCTCCTGAGCTACTAATTTTCTTTGCTGCATTTCTCCAGAGATTATCTGCCTCTGGATGAAATCCCCTATTCATTCTTTGAAGCAGCTGCTATTCAAAACAGTCCTTACCAGCCCCTCATGCAACCAGTCTCTACTCACTCATCTCTTCCTACACTAACATACCTGTACATGACCTTATATTTTTTCTAATCTGCTCTCAAAAAGCAGCAAAGAGGATTCACAGAATCATTTATGTTGAAAAACACCCTTTAGATCATAAAGTCTAACTATAATCCAAATACTGCCAAGCCAATCATTAAACCATGTCCCTGAAGTGCCAGATCTACATGTTTTAAATACCTCCAGGGATGATGACTCAACCACTTCCCTGGGCAGCCTGTTAAAGTGCATTACAGCCCATTAGGTGAAGAAATTTTCCCTAATATCCAATCTAAACTGCCCCTGACACAACTTGATGCCATTTCCTCTTTTGTTGTTACATGGAAAAAGAGATCAATACTCACCTCACTGCAACCTCCTTTCAGGTAGTTGCAGAGAGTGATAAAGTCTCCCCTCAGACACACTTCATTTGGTATTAAATACCATATGAATAAACAGTTATCATTGTGACCCACCTTTGCAATGGAAATAATGTAATGGTAATTTTTTTTGTATAAAATTAGTATAAGAATTTAAAATTCCTTTTCTTTATATGATTTAAAGAACAATTTAAAAAGTCACCAAATCTAGTAGCTGGCCACTTTTCCTTTAATTGCTCTCCACTACTGACCTCCACAGCATAAGACAAACTGAAAAAAAGTTTATCGTTGCCATACCAAAAGGCAGTTTGCAATGAATTCACAACTAATTTATTCTCCTTCTAGGAACGTCCCCTCCTCCAGGCCCCCAAATTCCATTATGAAAACATCTATCACCACCCCTTCCCTTCTACACCCATTTCAGCCTTGCTTCCTTCTTCATTTGGCAGCAAGCTCCAGACCCAGAAATGTAAAGGTTGCAGAAAGACGTCTGCAATGACAGCACTAAGCAATTATGCACATTTTCTGTTACAGAATCTTTTTTTAAATTGTATTTTACTCATGCATATATAGCCATGAATTACATCTGATAAAAAAACTACAGTGTACTGCAAGTATCTCACAGTTCCTTAAAAATAAAAGTTACAAAGTTTCCCATGACCATTTGCATGTTTTTTTCATTATAGTACACTACCACACCAAGGAACCACAGATGTTTTGTTTTATGAGAGCATCTTACTAGCCTACGTGGCCTACCACACACACTTTATATAAACCACTTAAGCTAAGAAAAAGCGTTCATTACTGTCCTGAAGTACAGTAGTTTGATAACGGCTGTATACGATGCTGCCAGAAGCAAAAAACTGCCTAGTTTGCCAAGCTTAATTGCTTCAGTAATCTGCTGAAACAAAATATATGTGAATAGCAGATCAGAATTTGCTGCTAATATTAGTAAAACTGATGATGTGGCAACTCTAGAAACTTTAGAAACAGCTGCTGGAACAGTTCCTAGGGAAAAAAAAAACCACAATTCCTCAGAATTCTATCTCGCAGAGTATAAGTTTGGAAATTTCATAAACTTTCAAAAGACCTTTTCCTTAGGACATTTACATGGTCTGTAAAAGAATGTCAGTAATTTATCACTTCAACTGTTTTAAGCAGAAATCAAGCCGAGTGTAGCACAACTTTCTTCAAGAAACTGTTGTGCCTAGAATTATTTATTAGTAACACAACTAATGCAAGAATTTTTACATGCATTTCCATAGAGCTAAAGTGACTGCTGCCAAGTATTCCAGAGTTTAAAGAGAAAGCCATGTTTGCTTTCCAACTTTGCACAGATTTGTAATTTACAGAAAAAAAATAGTGATTTGCCAGTATACTAAGAAATTAACTGATGGAAAAGATTAGATATTTAGTTCTGAATTGTGTAGAAACTTATCCTTTCTCAGTTCTCGAGACTTTAGACCGACTTTAGTGACATTTAAGAGATAGTATGACCAGCTTCAAGGAAGTATTTAAGACCACATGCAAGCCAGGGATACACGGATCTTGGCAGAGCCAGTATTCAGCCACAGCTTAAACTCTGACCACAGAGCATCCTAAACACCTGTACTTTTTCAAAAGTACCTAGCCACTTTACGTTAAGAATAATTTTGGTCTCAGAAGAACCTAAAGTTGACTCAAGTTGTGCAGGAGTCTCTGATACAGCTTAACCATACTGGTAGACTCCTCAGAACAGTACAAGAACTGTCTAGATGCTGGGGTACTTAACAGAACTGAAAAACCTAATACTACAGACTCAGTTCAGTGTGAGGGAGTCTAGAACAAATGCTTCTACTTCAAGAAAGTGGCCTGGCCAGTATACTGGATAGTATGGATAGCTGGATCAAACAAGGTCCATAAACCAGAGAAAAAACAGCAAAAGGGAACTCAGCAGTAGACTAGCAAGAATTTCATTAGGAGTAAACGGTCCTGAGTTTCAGGTTTTCCTTTCAGGGAGCTCATGTATTTTATGCAAATTGTTGGATAAGCAGCCTTGGCACTGCCAAGGTCTTTCCCTACAGAAATGCTCCCACTGGTGAAATACATGGACCAGACTCCTTTCACCCCATAAAATCTCCTTTCTTTGCCAGACAGTAGCCCAGCAATAGTATTTGTTAGCATTTGTGATTAGTGCACTCTGCTGGTCATTGAGATCACAGGATTCAACTCCTCTCAGACTGAGGGAACCCATACATCAGCTTTGTCATCCACTGTAAAGTTTTACAACTAAGCCATTAAACTAAAAATGCTGCATTTTCGCCATCAGACAGAGGCATGCCTTAAAAGACAGCATGATATTTTAAATTATGAGCAGTAAAACATCACACAACTCAGTCCAATACCACATAACTGGTCAGACGCCTCATCTCAAGCCTCCCTTCCCCTTTAGGCAGCTATAAAGTCATCAGACATGAATATTAAAATGCCCTAAGGGAACTCCTAGATTATGGCATAGCCCAGGGGATAGCACACAAAACAGATCTTCAGTGAGATGCCTGAATCTCTGCACTGGGCTGCTTGCGCAGTATTTTAGACACTTTTAAACACCGTAACGCCTACAGCACTCTGTCAGTATTATTTTGAAAGCTTCAATTTAGGACTCAATTTAGGACTTTACCACAATTTTATCAGTGGTAAAGAAGGTCTAGGAATGCACTTTAAAATATCACAACATACCTTAGATAACACTAGCCATTCAGGTCTAAAACACTAAAAAACTGAATGCTTACGTCAACAGCTCACTGTGGTGGGACAGCCCATCTCCACCCCTCCCATTTATCTTTGGTCCCACATTCCTGAAGCTCTCACTTCCTATAAAACCCTGCTACCTTAAATATGTAGCAGAAGACTACCCTAGCAAAAAATTTATTATGCTTACAGAAGAGGGAGGCAAGACCATGTGGCTGGAATGGGTGAGGAGCAAGGAGAGTGAAAATCCCTAGATTCAGAAACAGTGAGTCCAGGTGCCTGTGAAACCACATTTGGAAAATCACACTCCTTCCAGGGCACATCACATCTGTCTAAACAGCAAAGCAGTTCTTCAAAAAAAGCTTTGTATGAGAGGTGCTTCATTTCTAAAAACTATCCCAGTTTCTACAGTATAAAATGTGGGGTAAAGAAATAGACAATTAATAAACAAAATCTTAAATTATATTGTCTAAGTTGTCATCTTAAGTCAACAAAAACACAGACAGGTGTATCACATCTGAGTGATGTAACAGTCTGACAAAGGCTTAAAGGAAGATCCTAAGTAGGTATAAATAAATACCATGGTGAAGTCAAACTCATTTTGTATAGAATGTTTCTTGCAGAAATCGTGATCAGTCAATGACTAAAAAACTTTATGTTCTTATCAACTTAAAAACTGCATTTATACAAGCATGCTGGACCTACTATATAAAAAACAGAAATACATAATACATTAAGGACTAGCATGGGTAAGCAATCAGGTTTTTCATGTTTAGTGCACCTTACAAAAATCATGATGCAGTTCTTGGTTATACAAGTCAATTCAGTGTCAGGAGGAAAGAATGACCCTCTCAAATTTCCCCCTCCCCATTCCTTCCTGATATTCCATTCAGACAAAATTTTTTATAATGATATACAGAAAATCTGGCTACCAAAAATTATTTACTTTTAAAAGCATATACGTGACCTTTCCACAATTTACAAATGAAGGCACGTATAAATGCAATTTCAGTAACTCTTTTCTGTTTGTCATCTTAGCTGTGTCTGACCACCTAAGGACAAATGACACCTACCAATGCTACACCAAGCCAACACAGCCTTTATATAAGCATCTCCAAATACATGTTTACCTCTGGTTGCACTGTGACAAAAGATTCAAGAGTTACATATATAATTTTGTATGATTACTGAATTACAGGTATAACTCAAGCTGCAGTTTCAGACTTCCAGAGACTCTACCTCAGTCCTTCTTCATGAGTTATTTCCCATGGCTTTTTGTCTGATCTTTTTCTTTATCAGCAACAATACCCCTCTGTGCTTTTGCCATGCACCAGTTAAATTCTTAAGTCAGAGGTCCAGACTGCTTTCTAAGGCTGTCATTCATCTAAACTACAGTCCAGATAATTCAAGAGGTGAGGATGTCAGTTCTAAATCTAAAAGAGTAAAAGAGCTGAGCGTTGCCATGTTGAGTGTCACAGCACAAAATGCTGGAACCCAAAACACTACTGAATGGAATTCACCACCTTCAGCTTCATTACTAAGCTCCCTACATAATTATTTTAATTCAGCACTTTGTTTAGCAGACTGAAAATACAGGAAAAAAAGAACACTTCTATCATGGACAACAAGCATTATGCAGATATCAGCTTTTATTATCTAAACCCCACAGCTTTGTAAATACAGCTCAACGTTTTCTAATTCAGTATTCTAATTCTGTAACATTTTTATAGAGAAAAATTATTTTGTCTATATGCAATTAATTATTAAATACAACTTACCAAAGTTTCCATATCCAAACAAGTTTGGCAAATTTGATTCACATCCCACAGGCAGAAACAACTCTCAACTCTAACAATTTGCTTTACATAATATGATGCCTTACTAATATTCATCTTTAGTCATCACAGCATTCATGTACATACACATTAAAACACTAACTTTTAAAACACCTTATACAGACATCATTTGCATTAGCTTCATGAATTTTCTGCACCGTAGCACCTTGAGGTAGCTGTAAGCAGAATGGAATCCCAAAAAAAAAGAAAAAGGAGGAGGAAAGAGGGTGGGCAGAAAGATATCTATATTTGTTGCAATAATACAATGTTGGTAGCAGACTATGACTGTAAAAACAGAACAACATTATTTAAGAAGCATGGTTCTGAAAAAAAAAACAAAAAGAAAAAACTCCACAAAGCTGGATTGGCTCCAATTCTAAAGCTTGTTTCACGCTATTCTATATTGCTGATCAACAAGGATAATTTTTCACATTAAACGACCTGTCTCCCTTTAAACTTGCCCTCATCCATGGCAGTTGATGATTATGTGCTGCCATCTAGCAAATGTTTCCAGAAAAGTTTACCTTTGGAAGCTATTCTGTGGCAAAATACTTGAAAATTCTTAGAAAGCTTTTTAAAATAGGGAACATATTTGAGACAGCAACAGGTTTTTAAAAAGATTCCTTCAGCCTGCATGCTTATAAAAGTAAGCACAATAGGACAATACAAAAAATTAAGCTTAATACAGACAAACCCTGCAAAAGCAAGATCATATGCAGTGGATATATAATGGAAAAACTGAAATTTCATTCTACAACTTACGCTTTCCTTTGTATAAAAGAAAGCAATGAGTAGAAAATGGTAAGAAATACTGCATTTTCTTCTTTCTCAAAAACCCTAGTCTTCACTGTTTCACTTTGTTCTAACTTTCCGTAGTTTTTATTTCCTTCCCACCCTCCCTCCCTGCCACCCAACTCTTCCCTGGGCACAGAAATCAAAATGCAATGGCCCCATACAGTAACAGAGATGCTTGAATTAAAAAAACAATTGTGTTTCTTAGCCCTTTTCAATATTAATTTTTCAGTCAGGCAGGCACACTGAAACTGTAGCACATTATTTACCAGCAGCTAGACGATGTCTTCCTAAAATTACTGGATCTTGCTAACCATGGGTTCTGCCAAGACCTTGCTTTTTTCTGTTATTACCTCTATATAAATTCAAATAGCAATAAAGAAAAAGAACATTTATACACTTTTGGCACAAGTCTCACTTGTTAACATGAAAATAGTGTTACTTTCTGAAGCTTTGAAACTGCTATAAACAACTTTACATGAAAAGAGAGAGTAATGGACTATCTAAACTAATTATGCTGTGAATAACTCAAAAATTAGGACTGATTTGTTTTTATTTTCTGTCTTATTTCACCTCACCACAACAATTGCAACTTCCTCTTATTTTCACCCTGGATCCTTAACACTGTACAGTCACCTCAAATGTCTCATTCATACAGTCACCTAAACAGTGCAACATTTTCATTCTTCGTTCCTTATTACATCAGAACAGCTGAGAGCATACTGCTTTATGGAGATAGTATTCTTCAAGCAAATTACAATTAAAAAACCCAAAACCAAGTGACTTTTGAGGTCTCTACTCCTTTCCAATCCCTCTGAAATTATCCAATGAGTTCAAAAACTCTCAGAAAGGAAACAGACATCACAGTCCTTTATTTGTCTTATTCCTTGGAAGATTTTCATAATAACAATAATAATAATATTATTCAACTTTCAAGTTTCTTTGGTGATTAGAAGCTAAATCACCACCCAATTAAACTTCCTTTAATTTCAAAGCACATATACACTTTATTTCTTTACAATATTTGAACCAAAGGCTTAATTTTTACTCTGTACTAACAAAACATTCCATTAAGAGTGTGATGGGTTTTTTTCCTGTTTTCACAGCTGTACTAAAAAAACACCTGCCATTAAATTACACTGAACTGTAGTTACCTACTCTAGTAGGTAGGTATTTCCATTCAGAGATAAGCTAAACAAGCATATCTTGTCTGTACAAAGCAGATACTGCACACCTTTTACCTATGACAATATAGTTTACAGGAATGGAAACAAAAAAGTTTTTGGACACTGGTAACTTAGTTTTGTTAGTTACTAGTATCAAACATAAAACAGAAAGTAACTAAAATAAAAGTCAATTAACATTAATATAAGTGCCAGTGTATGTCACAGAGAACCACTGGTCTTAGACTATTTGCTCTTCCTGTAAACAAAATACGAATTGGTACAGAAAATGTTGGATCCAAGAATTTCTTAAGACTCCACCATTTTGCAGGACATGGTAGTTTATTAACTGCAGAAATCTTTCTTTGCCAGAATTAACACCTGAAATACATAAGTATAATACAGCAGAATTTCATAGAATGGCTTGGGTTGGAAGAAAACTTCATCTTATTCCAACCCCCGTGCCATGGGCAGGGATGCCTTCCTCCAGACTAGGTTGCTCAAAGCCCCGTCCAACCTCTACATGCCTTTCTAATATGTCTCTCTCCAGCTTTCTTGTAGGCTTGCCTTAGATACTAAACTCCTGTAAATCCAGCTAGGACAAGCAAGTTTATCAGCTCCATAAGGGTCACAAAGTTGCCTCTGCAACAACTACCATCATGCCTATTAGATATGGCCTAATGGGGAAAGAAATTAGTATGATCCCTAGCATTGGCTGACTGAGAAAAGCCAGAGGTGTACAGAATAGAGCTGCTTTGTAATTACAGTACATCTTTCCCTCAGCAAATTGGAAGAATACACAAAAAAGTTTATTTAATTGATTGCACTTTTAAAAATCATTCCTTTATATGTGGTCAAATCTCCCCATTTCATCTCTATTAGAGGAAGATATATGGTTTTTACTAGTAAAATACATTCTTACAAGGGCATCCCTATAACAAATACACAGAGGGTATTTGTTAAAAAGTTAGCAAATACCCAGGTAATAGTAAGTAATATATTTATTTTATTTATTTCACATTTTATGACTAACAACTGCAGTAATTAACACAGCTCTGACACTTATGAAAGGGCATAGGCATAGAAATGGAAAACACTTTTCAATCTATTCACGCTAGGTCTCCATCCTGTTGTAAGTCAGCCTTACCTTCTGTTCCTCTTGAAAAGACGGCATCCAGGATTTCAGTCTCTGTACTATCTTACATGTTGGATGGACCTGTTACTACAGCACCAACTTTTTGTTCAAGCTCTGGTGAAAACTTCCACCTCCAGAAAATATAAGAACTTACTTTCAGTTTCCTCTTAGAAGAGGGTTATGTTTGAACTATACGATGAAAAGGTATCCCCAACATCCTTATTGAAACTATCCAATCTTTTGTACAGAAACTCATTGTATTCCTTTTCTAAAAAACTCCTCAGTCAAATAATGCTTCTGTTTTCATACTTGTTATACTAATATCTCTGTGGTGAAAGACTATGAAACACCACCTGAATTTGATCAATCAAAAAAAACTCTTCTTCAATGAATGAAATAATCTCTTCTTTGGTGATTTACTGTCATATTTCAATGTGAAATGACTCATTTCTGACCTTACATTTGTGAACTGCAAGGACCAAAAACTTGCAATAAATTACTGAGTAAATATCTGTATTTTAGGTAATATCAAACATTTTTCCTGGTGAACGTGCTAAATTCTTGATCTGCAAATCAATATGCAAATCAACTGTCTCCAAGTTATCATGTGCCTGGAACACAGTCATTTTTGTCCTGTTGATGACAAATATCAATGTTAACCAAACTGTTAATTATGTAGGAATTCTGGAAGTGCGCAGTGATAGCTGCAGATGCTGATACCACACATAGCTGAGCTGTCAGCTACTTTACACTGTTGGTGCAACACCTAAAAATGAGGCCGCTTTAGTTGTGCCAGGCTTATTGCGCAGGATGATTTGCAAATGCATAGCCAAACCACATTACAAAGCGAAACACCCCTGACTAAGTGAATTTACACCATGGAGTGGGAAAAGTATTCTGAAATAAATATTAAACACCAAGTTTCTTTCAGAACAGGAAGAAGTTAGCTCTAACACATGGATTTTTTATTCTCAGTCCCTCCACCTGCAAGAAAATAAGGCAACATCATATGTTTGCTATCCAGGAGACAGGCAGCCCGGTCTTCGGTGGGTCCATGAGAATCACCGGGAAAATGTTGGTGTGAGCACAAACACAGTAAGACAAGAGTGACCAAATGAGGCCCACAGGGAGGACACCGCACTGGGGCACACGTGCGACAGCTGCGCGGCACCCTCCGAAAAGCAGCTTGTCCTCACAATTCGGGGGTTTGTTTGCATCGCAGCCCTTTTGCTGAGCGGGATGCGTTTCCCACCGGGACGGAGGCAGCCGTCTGGAGCCACATGGGGCCTTCCCTACGGCTCCAGGCGGCCACGCCGGCCTCGGAGAGAGTCAATGCCGACCCTGCTCGCCCGCGGGGCAACCCGCCGGTGCCCACTCTGTGTCCCGGCCCCCTCCTCCGGACACTGCCCCCCCTGCGCCGCCGGGCCCTCCCCGGCCTGAGCCTCCCGCACCCGTCCCCCCGGCCCGCTCCCACCTCCACCCCCGAGGACGCGGGGTCTCACCTCGTTGTTGAGGTTCAGCACGGGAGCCATGGCGCCGGCCCCCGCCCGTGGCGCCCCGCACAGCCCCGGTCGCTCCCCACGCCACAGCACGGGAAGAGAGAACCGAAAGTGCGCGCAGGCGCTGCGGCCACGCGTCCTCCGGCCCCGCCCCGGCCCGCTGTGCTTCCGACCCGCCCCGCGTCCTCCGGCCCCGCCCCGCAGAGCTCAGCCGTCCTCCAGCTCCGCCCCGAGCCGGGTGTTCCCCGTCAGGGCCTGCCCGGCATCCCTCTTCAGAAAGCGGTGTAAAAAAGGTGTTGTTTTGGTTCTCGGTGTTGATGTGCGGCGTGCGCGGGAGGAGGATCCCGAACCTGACCTGCCCGAGGCGCGAGGGGCCGCTCTTGGAGAATAGCTGGCTTCGCACGAGGTTAAACTTGAAACTTCCCACCGTGCCCCGTGCTGCGGCGTTGGTCGCATCGCCACCTGGCTGAATCAAAGGCGTAAAGAGGTGTACTCCTCTAAATCCTTAAGCTGAAGTAACGTCTGCCCCTCCGAATAGTTTATAATCTTAGAAATATCCTGAGATTCTTGCTTTTCCCACAGTGTTGCTGCTGAGTTACAGCAGCGAACGGTCCCCGCTGCTGTATGTCTAGACTTTTCTCCATCTCCCCTACCCCACAAAAAAGCCTCCATTTATAAAGTGCTTTACACTTTTAACATTGAATTTTCCATTAGTGCAGAAGGCAGATTATGGGTTGTATAGAAATTGTGCCTCCTGAAGCTTTTGTTGTGCAAAATTTTGTATAAGCGGGTAATTTTAAGTAGCTTTAGTGACGTGTGGCTGAGCACATGTTTTTGGACTTTGTGATGTCTCAGTCTCAGAAGCTGGGCAAGGTTTCATCAGAACTTTCCTCATGATTGCCAATTTATTGTGCTAGAAGGAATTGTTGATTTAAATTGCTGCAAATATTCTTCTAATGAAACAAGACTTTTGTAAAATTCATGCTTAATTGTAGGCAAGTTATAGCATGCATAGAGAATGAATCAGTTATTGTTTCACGTTGCTGTTTATCTGTTGCAGTATTCAAAAGAACTGAGATCATATTTGAAAATATTTGGGGAAATTGTTTTTAAACATAACCTCGTTTTTGTTTATACAAATAAGATCAGTTTCAGGAAATTCTTTGGACATTCACCAGCAATTTGCTGGCCCCTGGATGGCACTGTTGTGCCTGGAATTCTGCTTTGAAGTCTGAATATTTAAACAAATACAACTGTTGTCAGTTGTGTCTGTTACGCATTTTATCTGTGGGATCTAGCATTTGGATCTTGTTATATTTTGGTGTTTGATTTCCAGCTGGTACTTAGGCATCTTCTGTAAGTGAGCTGCAGCTAAGTCACCTTTGACTGTACTTTTTATCAAGTCTACAAGTGAGGTCAGGCCAGGCTAGTCCTTCAAAGTATTACTTTTGAGTTTCATTTCGGATGTTTCTGAAAGTGGTTCTGGATGTTCAGTAGCAGTCTAGGTTTCATTTGGATCTGCAAAGAGCCAACTGAAACTACTTTGAACCTTCCCTTCATATTGTAGTAAAGGACTTTTTTTCCAACAGGAGCTGAATTTCAGTTAAGTAGATAGAATGCCTAGACTCTAACTGCAGATGAGGGTGTTTACTGCAGCTGCTGCATCATAAAAATTCTGATTTGGACAGTTTTATCCAGTTGACCTGAAGTCAGACAACCATCATGGAGTGATCTTTTTTATTGATAGCAAGCAGCTATAGTGTTCTATATGAGAAAGTGCTGAATTTGACTATATCTGAACGTAGAGCAGCCTTGGATGTGAAACACAGAATACCATCAAGAGATTTTTAAGAATTACTGAATATGATCTCATATCTAGATTGGATTTGTATTCACTGAGTGTAAAATTGGATGCAGAAACTTCAGAAGGAAAGATCCAAGGAAAATAAAGAGCTGTTTCCTTTTGTCTTGTATTTCATGCAAAACTAATCCCTAGATATGCCAGTCTTAAATTCCATTGTGCATATTAACAAAGAGAAAAACAAAAGCAGGACCAGGGAGCCAGCTCTGGTTCCGTGAATCTAACCAGTGCCAGCCTGGTGTCACATCAATTAGAGTTGTTACTTGTTTGTTTAGCTTACTGGATCATAACTTCAATTTTCCTCTGAACACTGAAATAACTTCTTTGAAAATTTCTTGTAGGGCCTGATGACATACTTCTGGCCCTTCTTCATCCAACAATTTTGTTTTCTTGTCAGTCAGTCATTGATGAAAATAAGTGGTTTTGTTTCTTTTTCCTTTTTAAACCTCACTGGGCTTCCACCTTTGTGCCTCACAGCTTCTTCGTTGGCCCTTTGTCATACTGTTTTCTGACTTAAATTCATTCTAAGTCAAGATTTTCTTGTCAGCTTGTCACGATCAGGATGCTTTGAGGCATTGCCGCATATAACACTTTCATACTTTGATGCTTTGTTCTGACATTTCTTCCTTTTATTTCAGTATTTCACTCCAATATTTTGGCATGCATTCTCAGTGTTTGAATGCATTTTTCTGGACCATTTTCTTTCCTTTGAGAACAGCTGCCTGTCTGCAGGTTGCAGGTTTTTAGCAGCCCTCTCTGCTAAAACCGTGGCTGGGATCAGCCACATTGCAGATGGCTGGTGCTAGGGGCATTCTGAGAGAAAGCTGGTTTTTTGTAAGCACGACCCAACATTTCACATTACAAGCCAGAAACATCTATTTGTCCTAGTTCTTTCCTTAGAGGGAAGAGAGACCCTTATTTCCCTGAAGTTTTATGAAATGGCTCTTGTCCCTCCCCTACAGCGTGAACTTGCCTAGAAAGTATTATCTCCAAACTCCTTCTGTCTACTTCACTGTAGCCAGGCCAATCTTTCTGAATGTCTTTAAAGAAATGTTCCTTCAGACTGGAGGAACTATCCTTTGGATTCAGGTTGGCTACCTACAGGCAAACAGTTAAGAAAATAAATGTTCATTACACCTAAATGCAAACTGCAGATAGAAAATTGGTACTGCAAAGCTAAATCAAAGATGAAAAGGAAGTCGTGGACAGATTTTCCAGGGCATTTTTGGATGTGAAGATCAAACTATCTCTCTCATGAGAAGCACAATTTTAAACAAGTATAGTCCTAGTTGGCTACAGGAATTTGGACATAGGAATATCCCAGAGTGGTGCGACCATGTATGAAATGGACTCCATGAAAACCTCTCTCTGCACCAGGAGTCCAGGAGATTTTTTCTGTCTTTACTACAACTTTGAAAATGAAGACAAACTGTGCCAAAACTTTGAATCTTTGCCACTTGAAATACATTGAGAGGCCAAGTACTTCCTGATTCCCAACCCCTGTCAACTAAACTGCGTACAACAGCAGTGTGCAAGGGAACACCCCATAAGCCTGACAGTCATTTCTAATAAGTAAATTTTAGAAATTTCAATTAATTTTTTATGTTTCGTGACCAAATTTAAATTTTGTAAGCATAAATTTTCTATATAGAAAAGTCTGAAGGCCAAAGTTCATCACACCCAATGCTAGGCTTTTAAACAGGATGTTTAATCAGGCAGAAGTCAATATGCATTAATTGTCCCTCCCGTTCCTTTCAGAGGGACACATAGGGATACTTCCAGAAATCATTTAAATTTATCTAAGACCGTGTTGCTGAGGGTAATAGAAGTGAGTAGATTCTTAGCCTAAATATCACAATTAAGAATTAGTTAGGGGGGCTGAATCTTGGCATGGATATCATTGTTGTAGCTGTGAAGAAAAGTTCAGAAATTCAGCAATTAAAAATCAGTTTTTGATTCAGTGTCATCTTTCATGTACAAAAGCAGCTGGGGAATTGGAGTCTCATCTTCTAAGGGACACCTGACTAATCAATCTTGCTCCCTCTTTTCTTTCCCCTTTAAAACGGATGTAGGAGTTAAGTCTGAAGCTGAGCACAATTCAGCTAGAATTCCTCCCTCACAGGAGTCAAGTCAAAGGAACTCATCAAACTCCACAGACAGAAGGTGATCTGGTGGAGGCTTTGCACTTTTAAAGAGAAGCTTTAGTTTACTAATGCAAATGATTAAAGTACAAAGAGTACTTCTTTGGAAACTGCATATTTGCTCAATATTGTTATGTGTTGATTAATGAGAACTATGTTTCAGTGTTGACATTAATAGTTTTGATATATGAGAAAGCTAAAAGACATATAAGAACAAATTTTAACAGTATAAGTTCTCTGAATTTCTTTCACTCTGCTAATTAACACTTATTTTTACCAGGATGTGCAAAAGATTGTTGCTTTTTAACCCTAGTTTTTTTTGAAGGCATTGTTTCCTCATATCCTATTTTCAAAGTAAACTAAATTTGTGCTAGAAAAAAAAATTCTACTTTTTTCCCCAAGAAAATCAGGAAAATATAAACAAAAGTTTAGAATGCACTATGAGTCTTCTTAAAGTAATTAGTTATTCACAGTGGCTCTTGCAACACTCACATTTTCTGTCATTGGTTTTCTGGCTTTAAAGAAACAGCTGCTGTCACGAGCATGATCACAGAACTAATGGAGGTTCTAAAAGGTTTGAGTAGCTAAGAACATGAGTTAGGTTATGTTAGGTGCATATTGCATTTTATGTTCTCATATATATTTCTTCAGCTGCCGTTGTATATCTTCACTTGGTCATCTGTTACAGCTTTGAATAGGAAAGTACATTTCTGGTGAATTTAAGGATACATATAATATAACAACTGGATTGTAGCAACTTCAGAACAGAAAGTTCTACTTGTAAGCATGTAAGTCCAATCAATAGATATTCGTTTGTAGTATCAAGTCTTCAAAGATAACTTTGTCATTTCTTTCATTAAAATGAGCAAAATAAACCAGTTTGGGATAATCTCTCTTCAATACGTGGTTTACAAAACAGGTTGTTTTTTGTTTTATACTACGTAAAGGAACAAAAAAGCTGGAAGTCTGTGCTTTAAAGTTGGGCAGTGGGTTTTTTTGTTGATTTTTTTTTATGTGGTTCTAGCTTAGAACTAATTTACCATTAGTCTTAGAAAGCTAATATTAATACCTAAGCACAATTTTATGATGCAACTTTGAGAGTAAGAGTCTGTGGTGAAAATTCTGATTAATGAATGTCCAACTACAGCAGTGTTAGCAGAATCATGTTTTTGGGTTTTTAAAAGTGGAGTTGAAAAACACAGACAAAAAATTAATAAGTCTTCTTAATTTACAAGGTTGTTGAACCAACACAACCAGTAAAAAGTGTTTCATTTAAAAGCACTCCATGTCACTGCAAGAGTACATTATGTGATTTACTCGGGGTTTATGTAACATGTGATCCTTTGGCAAAGATTAAATATACTGAGCTTGCAAGCCACAAAATGATGAAAAAATCTGATGTCTTTCCCATATCAAAGCAGTTGTTGAATGTTTGCTGTGAGACAAGTGAAAACAACATAATTTCCTGAATTGTAAGGACTGATGGCTGACATGCTGGAAAGTAACTTTGCAGGAAAGGACTATTGTGTCCCTGTAGACACTGGCTGACCATGAGCCAGCAATGCACCCTCATGGCAAAGAAGGCCAGAAGTCTCTTGGGTTACGTTAGAAAAGATATTGCCAGGAGATTGAGGATGGTGATCCTTCTCCTCTACTCAGACCTGGTGATACACCTCTGAAAAGCTCAGCCCAGTTTAGGGCTTCCGAATGCAAGAAAGGTATGGACATCCTGGCTGAAGTCAAGGGGGGAGTCATGAGAATGCGTACAGGACTAGAATATCAAGGAACAGGTGAGAGAGCTGGGACTGCACAGCCCTGAGAAAGCTCAGGGGGATCTTACCAATGTGTATAAATATGTGATGTAAGTAGTGGTGCCCACTTATAGGACAAGAGGCAGTGGGTGCAAACTGATAATAATATCAAAACCCAGTATATAAGTACATTTTTGATGTTTGTTTTTCTGTATTGAAACAGAGTATAGGTAAGGTGATGGAAATAGGTAAGTGATGGAAAGAAGAGTCTTTGCAGTTCCTAACTGATCAGTGTTTATGATGCAGGTCTCAACTCTTTGGGATTCTTTTGAGCAACTTTAATGTCATATCTTTAGGAAATATGCCTATAGCAGAATCTAGTATTTCTGTCAATGAAAGAATCTGTCAATGATGAAGAGATGTTAGCCAACATACTTGAATGATTTGTATGAAAGAGAATGCATTCCTATTTCTGATTTTTCTTTTTCTGACATAATTTTCTAAGAAGGTGGACTTTCCTTTCTGTAGCAAGTGAGTAGAGCTAGAACATGTAAGACTCGTGGATGGTGTTCCTGAATAAATAGTTTAAGCATCTGCCATGGTTTTCTTCACACTTTGAAGAAATTAGGCCTGGCTTTTTGGTTCATTGAAGACTATACTGAATAGAGCTTCCACCTCGTGATTTTCAGGGATTTCCTGATTTTTTTTTCCTGTCTTTTTTTTTTTTCCAAATTGCCTAAATTATATACATCTGGCCTTGTTTCTAACTTTCATTTCTGAAATAAAAGCCTGCTTTAGATGCAATAGGCTGTGAAACAGAATATGCAAGTGATAATGTCTGTTGGTTTGGGTTTTTTTCTTTTTCATTTTTCTTGCAAATGCATTGAAGTTTCCAGCTAGCACTCCAGCAATTTTATTAACCTCTGCATTTTAATTTATTTTAGCTGTAGGGAGAATATTTAAATTTCTTACTTGCTTTTTTCTTGATTTTTTAGCATTAGTGAATGCTTGCTAATAAAACATTAGCTCTTATTGTTTTTCCACTGTTTTGACTAGTGTGTGTGTGTGTGTGTGCATGTACGCCGTGAATCTGTGACTTTGTTTTGAAATTGCATGAGGGAATAAATAGAAAAATCGTTTGTACTATCGATAAAAATATTGAGGAATTCATTCACAGGTCTTCATAATGCTGCTGCAGCAGCCTCTGCACAGATAAGTTAGTGCAGACATAGATTAGTTAGTGCAGTATAGATTTTGTTTCTTTTGAAGCAAATAGAGATGGGAGAATAGCTAAGTGAGTTACTTGGCTTCTCTGTTGCATCTGTTGCAACAGAAAACTCTCAAAAGTGTTGACAACAGTGGCAGGGAATCTTTCAGTCACAGTATTTTTTGTTTTTATTAGTTTTGTATAGGGATGACTGGCTTGATATAGTAAGTAAATTTGCATATGAGTTCTCATGAAAATGGACACCATAAGTAAATATCCATAAGTGATGGTAATTATGGTAATATACCACTCTGAATGAATAGCTGTTATTTTAGGAAGAAATGCATGTACGTAGAGATTTTTTTGGGTTCTCTGCCAATCAATGTACAAAATCTCTATAACCTGTAACAGTATCTTGAGTAATATCTGAATGTAATTCTTCTGCTCATGGCAGTTCTGCCTGGAAAATGAGCAAGTATATTCATGATGGTCCAATCGGAAAGGAGCATACTTAAACTGCAATTTTCAAGTGAATATATGAGTAAAAAATTCTGTGAAATGATTTCTCATCATCTGATTTTTTGCTGTCCAATGTTGCATTATCTACCTCGGGGAGAACTTTAGAGAAAAGGAGTGCCATAACAGACATGGTAATAAGGTCTTTTCAGATTGCTCAGTATTTAAGAATTTAAATTGGTAAGGTCCTAAGTGGTTTGCTCAAAGTTCTTGCTCAAATTTGTGATAAAGCAAAGAAATAAATTTCATTTATGTTTTTAGTTTCGTGGCCTATCTATTGCATCAACAACATTTTAACTACTGGTTTCCAAGGGAAGGTTATGTCAGTCCTTCTGATTTCTGATTCTTCTTTCATTTTGTTGATAGGTGAAAGGCCTGACTCTGAATGAGAGTTGTGCAATGCAATAGTTTGGAAGGGAGATAGAAAGTTGATAGCTAAGCCTCCATATGACTTCTCTGCTTAATTTCTAGAGGGATAAATAATGCTAATGGATTCAAAATGTACTCCTCACTCTGACATGGAAGCTCCTTGGGAAGAAGCAAGGTCAGGATAGTCCTTAGCCACTGAATTGTTCTCTGCAGTTGGTGGCAGCAGACTATCAGGTCGCTTTAATTTATGTGAGTGTCAAGTAAGCCAACTGTAGTGCTGCTGAAAGTTAAAAACTGACAAAAACTCCTTGCTGAGCATAGCTCAACTGGGAATCAAGAATTCTAGGCTGAAATTGTATTGGAAATCTGCAGTGCAAAATAGGCTTCACATGTAAAGAGTTGATTTCAGCTCATGTAAATATTTCATCCACTTTGCCATATCTTTTTTATACCATTCAAGTAGCTTACTAAAGGTCAAAAAATAAGATTAGAGTCAATCTGAGTGGTTTGGGATGGGCACAGGATTAGTCTCATTATAATTATCTGACCTATGGGGATTTTTCTACTACCTTAAGGAGATACTTCTTTTAGAGATGATGAGTTGTTTTATGATACCATTAAAATGAAAAATCAGTGAAAAAGACCAGAAGCCAATTTCCATACTACTTTTTGAGTGTTTATATAGTCATTAAATTAATACATGGGCATCCATGAACTATGCAAGTACAGCAAAAGGAATGAGGAGATTCACCTTGCACACATAGCCTGAAAAACACTGTGTGAATAATTTATTTTTGTGCCTTGGTTTCCAACCAGAAACTCAAAGGAAAAGAGTTCAAACTTACCTGATTAGACATTTAAAATAGTGCTTATTTACAACAATTTTGCACTTATCATTTAAACCACCTTTCCTATTGTGTACAATATTTGGAAGAATGCCTTTATTTATATCATTGTTTGACAATTTATTGAAAAGTCATGAATAAATTACAACTTCTTTATTCAAAGAGGTTGCTGAACAATCTTCATTTTGCTGTGTTGGTTTTGTAACAGATGTCTGAGTGGTTAAAAATTCGCATTGCTGCCATGTGTGATGCTTTGGATGATTCTGTTATTGACTCATAAGACACCTGCTCCACCTGAGAACCCTGATTTCAGTTGTCTATGGTAGATTACTCTTGTAATATTATAATCACTAAGGCATAAATTCTCATTTTCTGATTTTCTAAAAAATTAGATATTTTCAGCAGATTTCTCTCTGCATCTTGAACATTAGAGAAAGAGTATGTGTTCTTGATACACAAAAAGATATCTCTTCACATCCTTAATTAATGTTAATGACGTTGATATTAAAGTAATTTGAATATTTTCATCAAGTCTGCTATAGCAGCTTAATTTTAAATTTGATAATAGGAATTGCGGGTTTTCTTGGTTGGTTCTCATAGATCTTGTGTATGAACTTCTGATCTCTTCTAGGAATTAATGTTGTAGAGCATGGTGCTAATAACACCAGAGTTGTGGGTTTGATCCCTGTATGGGCCACTTATTTAAGAGTTGGACTCGATGCTTGTGGGTCACTTCCAGCTCAGAATATTCTGTGATTCTGTGTGATTCTGTCAAATTTATGGTTCAGGACAGTAAGGTCAAGAGTTCAGGTTTTAATATTCTCTGTGTTATATTCCTTAAGGAATGCATTAGAGAATCTTTCTCAATTTCTTGTCTCTCCATCCCAATAAAAACATTAAAGGAGCAACTTCAGGAAGAAAAAATCCACCTTGGAATATACCCTAACATGATGTTTAGATAGCTATCCCAGGAAATAGCTGTTCTGGTACATATGATAAAGGATAAAGTAGAAATACACCCAACTATTGGACTCTGCGTAAATGATAGACTCTCTTTTCACTTGTTCTCCAAATTCCAACTTGTATTCCTCTGGTTTACTTCTCTGATATGAGTAAGTTTAACAGATTTTTTTTTTTTAAATTTTTTTTCCTAGTTCTGAGTTGGCTACAGCTGGATTTTTCAGCAAATACTTTATTAAAATT
The DNA here is from genome assembly GCF_003984885.1 of Neopelma chrysocephalum. NCBI lineage: Eukaryota > Metazoa > Chordata > Aves > Passeriformes > Pipridae > Neopelma > Neopelma chrysocephalum. Next base: position 611,501 of record NW_020925585.1, on the reverse strand, counting down.
TGTTCATGCCTGCAGCATATCATTTAGAAACTCTATACCTAAACCTCTTTCATTGTTATGTTTGTAAGTTCAATGGCAAGAAGAATTAAATGCATTTTGAATATGTTCGATAAATCAAGGAATGTTTATACTGGCAGCAGAAGTCAGTACTTCTGATAGTCTGAAGGATGAAAAAATGCATAAATCTTGCAAAACCTTATTTTATATGGCTGACAGAAAGCTGATTTGCACTTAAGGTAATGCCTAAAAATGAAGAAATCCTACGGAGTTTGTTGTTGGCTATTATAAGAAGGAGGTCCAAAACCCAACAACATTCATTTACATGGATGTTCAGATATATTTTTTGGCATATTTTCAGGATATGTTGATCAAATGGATTTTCAGTCAGCTTAAGTCAGCAAAGACAAAATAATTTATATAAATTTTAAAGTAATAGTGACCAAATTCCATCTGCTTTATGAATACCAATCCATGCAAGTGCTTGTTAAAGTATAGTTAGCAGGTTTTAAGTCATGTGTCTGGTATGTGATGATTCTACATGATAGGAGTAAAAATAGCCCCATGATACGGGTGGAGGGACACACCACATGTATTGGAAGAGAAGGTGTTTTCTTTCTCTTAAAAGAAACAGCAAAAATGTAAAGCTGATATTTTTAACTTTGTGTCACTTAACTGTTAATTAAGGTGGATATGGAAAAAGTTCAGCTTTTAATATCACCAAGCAATGCCTTCAGACATCACTCAACAGTCAGATCTAATCATATATTTCAGCTCTTCTTACAAATTTTGCCCATTAATAAATAAAGAGACTGTGTTCTGTCATCAAAACCTGGAAGCACCTTTGGGAGGAAAGTGTTCACAGATTGAAGAAACCTTTAAGGAGTTTATAAGCATGTTTGACCTATCTTTTGCTCTATTGATACTGAAATCCTTTTATTTATAAGAAAGAAAAGTAAGACTCCTGTTGGAGTTGTTGAAGGACTCTGAGCTGCTAGAGGGGACAGCTTTCTAAAAGTTCACACTATTTTTCTGGAAGTTCAGTTTTTTTCAATCTTCAAGGGAAATCTTGACAGCAGGGGCAAGATGCAGAGATATTCAGGTCAGGAGAGAACCCTTTTTCAAGATAACAGAACTCTTTACGCTTGTGTATCACTAGCTGATTTTACTACCCTGAAGTTTTTTCTCTTAACTGAGTTTAATATCTGAGACCCAGAAAATATCCAGACAAGAGAAAAATCTATAAATAATTTTTTGAAAGGTAAATTCAATCACAGGAGTCTTGATATTATGGAAGTTATGAGGTCAGGAGTTATTTTGTTTAGAAAGTAAATATTCTCTAGTGTTACAAGTTTTATATCTGTTCTTCCAAAATGAAGGCTCTGCTTTATTTAGATTATATAATATTTATTTATTATATGCATATATAAGAGCATAGGTATAAAATACATATATGCTTATAATGTAATGCTTAGATATGATCTTGACTTTAAGGATGTATTTCACAGCTTTTATGAACTAAGCTGTAAAACTACTTTGTTTCATGAGGACCTTGGAGTTTTGTATGTTGATAGAAATCAGTTTTGTGTATACATCCTTAAAAACTGTGCTTTCATTGCAATATAAAACTTTTATTTAAGGAGTCCACCAAGGTTTGTCTAAGGTTACTTTATTATTCATCTCCTTATAAGAAAAAATAAAGTACAGTTAGAACTTTGTGATTTTCTGAAATATGTAAAAACAGTCTTTCTGTCTACAGCCACTGTTATTCAGATTTAAATGCGAACACCAGCTCACATCTGTAATCTCTAGTTCTCAACAGAACAGGAAATGTGAGGAACAGAATTGTACTAACAATAATATGACTGTTGATTCATTCCAAATTGCTTGATACCAGGGTGATTATTGCAGGAGCCTTCCGTAGGAGAGCTGTCATTACTAATGGTTGTTGGCAGTGTGGTTTGTGGCAAAGAATTTGATGGGCAGTAGCTGAAAACAAAACTGCAACGTTAAGTTAGAGGGTAGTATTTAAAAGTTACTCAAATGTTTGATCTCTCCTAGAAAGGGCTCTTCACTACTGCATAAAAGATCGCAAAACTCAAGATTTGAATATTTGAAGTAGTCTGTAGGGATACAGACTCTAATGCAGCTCAACTAACATAAGAAATATATGAATGAGTATGTGAAAGTAGTCAGATATATAATCGGATATCACTCAACCAAGGTAAGAAATGTGTTTCTTCAGTTCTTCCTTTTGACTTCTTTATGAGGAATGATTGCAAGCAATAATGAGACTGAAGTTGCATTCTCTTCAGAAAAATATAATTGGACCATATCCCCTTGAAAATCCCTTAGATAATATAACCAACTACCCTCAGTCGCCTGGTTACAACACAATATTGTATAAACCTCTTGCAATGGAAGATGTAGAAGTGAGGATTCCATAGGGCCAGTTCTTTTCTCAAACTCATATTGTATGGAGCAGGAAGTATATATAATTGTGTGATGGCAAAGCTGTTTTGCCATTCGTGCTCTGAGATCCTCACTGGAGATGTCTCTGTGTTCATCTAGATAAAAAGGGCAGTTAGCTTGCCAATAGAGATAAAAAAAGTACATGAATATCCTTAGTTGGGTCAGTCTACGTTATGATTTTGAAATAAAATAGAGTTTTCAGTTCAGAAAGGTCTTTATGGTCATAAATGAATTTATATTATGGCATTTCACTTACTTTACAGGTACTACCCCCATGGTAGTCACGAGAGCCCCTGCTGAAGCAGGAAAGTTAGCATTTCATTGCTAACTCTCATTTCAGTAGTGATTTTTCCTATGAATTTAATTTAAGAACAATTCGCTGTCTAATAACTTACAAAATCATATTACCAAGCTCTATATTGTTAGGTTAGAATTCAATTATGTAAATCATAAATTAATTAGTTCACAAATAGTTGTTTAAGTATTGAATACTGTTTGCAGTACTTTTTACTTTATAAGGTTACTTTTAAAAGCTGATATGTTGTTAGTTTCTGTCACTATACTGATATATGCTTTGTAATAATATCTTTTTCTTGTATTCTTGGGGTATTCAGGATACAGAAGCAAATGGATGTTGGGGCATTTAGTATTTTTTCAACACTTGTTCCCAACATCTGTTTCTTATTTGAACTTTCTGTACTCTTATTTTCCTGCCCTTTCTGGGCCTCACTGTGAAACAGAGCTGCCAAAAGGGAAAAGAAAAAAAGAGAAGTTTCTGGTCCCTTGAAACTGTGGTCAGGCAGCAGTGATCTGCAGTGTTTTCTTTTTACACTACCAAACATGCAAGCATGTGCTCACTCTTATTCTACATTTTTTTCTTGCAGGAAAAGCTCTAGCCAACTTTATGACAGAAGAAAAGAAGCAAGAAAGGCTGATAGATGATTCTCAGGTTCCAAAAGATGTTTTAGAGATTGTGATCTGCAAACAGATCTGGACTAAGTCATGCTTCACAGGAAAATCATTTACCGAGGCCCAGTGGACAGCAGCCCTTCTTTTGAGAGTGCTTACCTCAGAAAATCCAAGATGCTCCAAAGAGCTGAGTTGCAAATAAGTGTTTTAAGTTTGCTTAAGGAATCCCTGGCAAAGGTATTGGCAAAAGCAGGTTTAATATAAAAGAGAAAGCATGAAAAAGTTCATTGGCAAAGTTTACTCTACTACTTACTAGACAGTTAAAACACACCCTTTAGAAAGAAAGCAAACAAAAATCTAAAATTATTCAATCTACAACCTAAGTCAACCCAAAAATTAACTGTGTGGAGGCTTTATGGGGTGAGGATTAGATGGGGGAGAAAAGGGTAAGGGTAGGAAATGGTAAGGATAAAAAGGAATGAGGGAAACCTTCCCATTGAGTTGCAAGGTTCAGAGTAGACCCTCTTGCTAAACTGAGTCCTGGACTTGACCAACATCTTAGGCCTAAAGGTTTAACAGCACTTAAACTTAACAGCACTTAATTAGTAGCTTAAGTTAAACAATTTAACAAAGGATTCATATAGAATTTACTATAGCACAACAGTAACTCACAGGCCCAACTTACAAATCTAAAGTGCTTGAGAATCTAGGAGAGCAACATTCATAGTACCTTTGCTATAGCATATTTATACCCACATGCACACAGACCTGAAGGAGTATATGTAAGACACATACCTGTGAAAAATTCCCCTCAAGTTCAGTAAAGTACTCACTTTGGATGTCTTCACATCCTTTTAACAGGAGAACGGTTGAGCCTCAAGGAGTGGGGGATCCAGCCCAGGATCCGTTATCTTTGGAGGTGTTAGTCCTCCAAGTATAGCAAACTTGAGAGTTTGCTGGCTCTGAGAGGTGACCCGCTCAGAGGGAGATGCTGGTCGCAGCCCGCTGTGGTCCAGGAGAGCTCAAAGGGTCTCAGGACTGCTGTTTATAGCATCGCAAGAGAGTGGGATTTAGTCATAGTAATTTTTCATCCTGGCTAGGTCAGTAACTTCCTTTGAAAGCTTGATAACAAAAATGTTATTCTGCTTGCATTGTTATTCAGGCAAGGTTGTTCTTTAAAAAACAGGAGCTCATTAGGCAGCACTGGTTCCTTGGGAGCAGAGAGTGCTTTTGATGAGCTCAAGTGGAGTTTAGCCCAGGTGCAGTTCATCAAGACCGAGGCCAACAAACATTTTTCAGATCAAAGTGTGGCCTGAGGGAGACAGCACCACACAAATTGTCAGGACATTGCACTCTGGTAGAGTTGGTCCATGTTTCACTAAGAAGAACTAGCAGTACTATCCACCTCCTACTTCATCAACTGTCCAGTGAAACATTTTAGGAACAAGTTAAAGAGATTTAGTGAAACTGACCTGTCTCTGGATTTTCTTTTTTTATAAAAAAAAAAAAAAGTAGACAAGCATTCTTAGGAAATTAATTTATAGTTAAATGGCATACAAGAATAAAATTGTATAGGATATTTTTCTAAAAGATTGAAAATTTTTCTTAGAATTCTGAGAAGGTGAAATTTCTCTAGAACATAGTGGCAGTGATTCATGGGCTGCAGTAAAAGGGACTCTGGGAGTCTGGACAGTAAGAATGTCCTTAAGTGTTATCAGAACTTGTGTATTTGGAGCATGGTGCAATACTGAAAGTGAAGTCTGTGCTAGGGGTTAAAAGAGCATGCTATGCACAAAATGTGGTCAAAGGAAGGTTGGTCGAGGCTAAAATCTGTTTTGTCCTCACAGAAGTACAGCTAGACACCGTTTTGAGATATACCAGTCAGCTCTCAACTTTTTTTTTTTTTTGTAAACTAATGTGTGATGGCATTTCAGTGTTCTAGCAGTTGACAAGGGAAGAAAAAACTGTTTTGAACACATTATGCAATGCCTTTGCATCCATGGTCTTTTCTGCCTTCCAGTTCCTTCTACAATGAAATAAAATTTTTCTCTCCTGTAGCACCAGCCAGCTTCAAGAGAGAGAAGTTTGTATTGCATTGTGGGAAATGCTATTTGGAGAGCCTAGGCCAAAATAGATGCCTGACATATAATTTTCATAATGCAGTATAGTGCCTGGGAAATGCTACTTTGTACTTTTTATTTCAAAAATATTTTTGGTGCATTATAAGATATGAGTCAGAGAGACCCACAATGAAATATTTGATTTTGACTTCACATCAGAAAAACAGTTTTTAGGTAAAATAATTCCTTGTGGAAAATTCACAAGGAGTTTTAGTATTAATATTAATTAAAAAACTGCTTATTCACTAAACATGTGGACCTCTGTTAGCTGTAGTGAAATTATAATCTGAATGCAACAGCCTCCAGGAAGAGACAAACATTACAGTAGAAACTGGTGATACAACATCAGTCATGTTCTTCCTAGTTAAAATTATTCAGGAACTTATTTCTAAAGACTAGATACAATTTCTGTCATAGACATGTTTATACTATTAACATTGTGAGTAGTTACATTGAATGTTAAAAAGTGTCAAACACACAAAAAACGAGTCACAGACTTCCCCCCCCCCCACCCACCCAAGCTGAGTCCCTACATACAGGATTCAGTTGTTCCAAATTTTGATCTTGAAGCATTTGTAGGCATAATTTCCTTTACAATTACTTAGTGTGAAAATATTTTTAACTAGAAACTTATGTTTTCAGGCAATAATCCAATTCAGAGCTGCTGTTCAGTCAGTTCCATAGATGACATCTCCCTAATGTGGATCTGTTTATACACCTTCACACTCTTCAGTTTTATTGTCACAAGGACAACAATATTGCCCTGTGTAGAGGTATGGCAGTTGTATATTAGAAGTCATCTGCATAGTTTGAAAACAATAGCAGACAAGGATAAAGGATTTTAGAAGTAGTGGGTAATCCTACTTTACTTCTATAAAATATAGAAAATCATGTGGATAGCACTTAGGGCCTTCAGAATTTCTGCTCAGAGAAGTAGAGAACTGAAGTGGTACTTAAAAATTGTTAGAAATAGGAGAGACCCAGGTGTCAGGCTTAAGTACTTCTAGACATGAACTGAGAAGGAAAAGTGGTCATACTGGCAGATGTCATAGTTCTTACAGTCTGCTCCGTGTGAGAGAATAATGTTGTGTACTTCATTATCTTATGACAAACACTTCATTGCTTTTAATAGCACTGAAGAATAAACCATCGTGAATACTTTTTGAGGCTGTTAGTTATTATCATCATTGTTTTCAGATGCTGAACACATCCAAAGGAAATAAAGGATCTGAGACAGAGCTAGGGAAGGTTCTGAAAATTCTTGAGTTCCAGTCCTTTACCTTAACCAGAGGACATATTCAAGACCATTTTCTTAGTACACAGATGAAGAAACAAAAAAGGTGGTTAGGTGTAGCTCATTTCTTAACTTTTCCTGTTAAGTCTGAATCTCCTGAAGGTTATGTGTGGGCTGACTTGCATATCCTGTGCTACTGGATGGACATCAGGAAAAAAACAGAGGTGAAGAAATGGTAAAAAGACTTTTAAAATGAACTTGCTTCAAAAGTTCAGGTTTCAGTAGCTCTTTTGAGTCAAAGTAGCTATTTGATCAAAGTCTGTGACTTACTACACTACAGATACTAAAAAAGTGGCATATGCAATTGAGCCTACTGTTATGTGTGCGGGAAGTTCCTTGCTCCATGCATTAAGTGTAATGTTACAAGACTTAGCATCTGGAAATTCAGAATTCTATTACTGCCTAATGTAGTATTTTCAGAGAGCCCATCAGCAGTTTTGCTCAGGCAAAAGTATGACAACTTTCCACACAGAATCATAGAATCATAGAATGGTTTGGGTTGGAACGGACCTTGAAGATCATCCAATTCCAAACCCCCTACCATGGGCAAGGACACTTCCTACTAGACCAGGTTGCTCAAAGTCCCATTCAAGCTGGCCTTGAGCACTGCCAGGGATGTGACATCAAGGACTTCCCTGAGCAGCCTGTGCCAGTGCCTCACCACCCTCACAGTAAAGAATTTCTTCCTAATATCTAATCTAAACCTGCCCTCTTTCAGCTTAAAGCCACTCCTCCTTGTCCTGTCGCTACATGCCCTTGTAAGAAGTCCCTCTCCATCTTTCTTGTAGGCTCCCTTCAGGTACTGGAAGGCAACCATTTGGTCACCCTGAAGCCTTCTCCTCACCAGAAATTTAAAATTCTCACACAGGATCTGAAACACAAGTGAAGAATTTTTCTACTTAGGCATTGGTATGATATTTCAAAGAATGTGATTTTAAAGCAAGATCTATGTTTCAAAGCTGACTTTTGTGTGGTATAGCTGTGGAAAGAGGCTTAGCAGTATCACCTGGTTTCTACTAGCCTTCCTCCTGTTGAAGAGCTGTTTTACTAGTTTTTGACAGGAAATTAACTGGAAGCCCTGTAGAGTCTTGATTAAAAATTATTGCTGATGCTAGCCAAAAGCAGTCTTTTTATTCAGAGTAACTAGATTTTGTGATTTATTATTAAGAAAATGACTGGCAAAAGGAGGTTGTCCCCTGTCCATTTAATGAGCGCAGAATGTGCCACTGAAGCAATTCTCTTTTACTTGGGTTAGACTATCCTATATACCCCAAATAAACGCTTAGATGTTACATATTGTAACTGCTTTCTAATCACAAGTTATAATTCTTTATAAGTATCAAGGTTTTTAAGTGGCAATTTTCATAGAAAACCATTGAATTATAAAAGAATCTGGCACAGAACAAAGATGTATTCATGCTCTCTGGGCTCTAAGTTTTAAAAAGCAGAAGATTTTTTTGTCTCACTATTTTCCTTAAGTATTTAAGGAATACTTAAATACTTATACATTGCTTGTATTGGAGAGCTTCTGAATCAGCTGGGGACACTGAACTATTTCTTGAACAACAGTAGCTTACAGGACCTGTTTTTGAAGACTTCCACAATGTTTATGTTAGTAGGACTTGTGACTACAGTTGAAGGAAAAAGCATTTGTCACTTCCCCCTGCGCTGGTGCATAATCATCAAAGTCAGAAAACCACATTTTTCTTTAGAAACCAATTAAAAAGGAGAAAGTGAAATTCAGCATGATCTTGCAGTTACTCTTAGGCTGCCTGTGCTGTTTTGCATGCCAAAAAATACTTTAATCTAGGAGGCATTACTATACAGTTTAGGCAGGCATCTAGTGTTTCCAATGATGTGTCATTAATAGCTTCAAGCAAGTACAGATAGTAAAATATCGAGTTAGCTTGAACACAGTCCTAAGCTCTTTTGGTCTCTCTTTCTCAGAGATGTACCAAAATGCAGAAATAATGAAAGCAAAAGGATCAAAGCTTCATTAATTCCCCAATAATAAATAATAAATAATAAATCAAAAGCCCCAAACTTAGAATGAATACTTCTGAAGTGTCAAAAATTTCTTGTATTTCAAGGTAACCAGGAAATTATGCTGCAAGACTTTTCTGCTTTAGCAAGAACTCCTCTATGTAGCTGTGCATTGAGATAAAAGTCATCAAGGTAGTGGTTAGGAGATGTAAACAGTATTTTAGAGAGAGACTCCTCTAATGGTATTGATAGTATAGAAATACAATAGAAAAGATTATAAAATTACAAAACATTAAAAGAAAGAAAACTTGAATATCCTTTTGAGACCATGAAGCTAATTTATTCTAATATGTTGAAGTGCTAAAGTAGAGCTGTGATACAAATTCTTTCCTGTCATAATATATCGCAAAGAGTAACCTGTCAATTTTAGCTAAATACCATTGCCAGTAATCCCAGTAAGACACACCCTAAAAATAGTTTATGATCTCATGGATACTGGAAAATTAAATTCCTCTGCTACTATATCTCCTCCATCTTTCTACATGTAATTTGTAAGAAAAGTTTAAATTCCTGTAATTTTTTGAAAATAATTGTAATATCTTAGTAATTGCATGTTTCATTTTTGGTTCGTGAATTTGAATATACATCCATTCAGTCTTCTCTGAATTAGTAGACTGAACATACTACTTAAGGAAGAAACACAAGGAGGGGATGAGCTGGTAGCTCTTACTTCTAATTTTGAACTGCACAATTCTGACTAATTTTAGAGATTTCTTGCCACTCTTTTTGAAGGGATTGATTCACCTTTTGTTTTACTTTTATGTAGAGGATCTAATGAGTATATCACTCCTTTCAAAGAACACCTTTCTACAAAAGGTAAATCCACTACAAGTTGTTCCTTGTACACTTTAATTAATTTTGATTCTCTATTTTTTTAATCTTTGTAAACTAAGAAAACTATTGCAAAGAGCAAGATATTAACCAAATCACCATCAAACATTATTTTGCATTAAAATGGAGATTTCTTGCTTTGATTGGAAATAATAAAAGGGAAGACTGTTGAGTAGAGAAGCTTCTTCAGTAGGTAATGGGAAACGAGGCTCTGGACCATCAGTTATCTATGTTTTTGTTGAAACAGAGTCAAGGAATTAATTGTTAGATAAACAGAGCCTTGAAAAATATTAAACAGTTTCAATGTAAAAAAAAAAATTAAAGAAGTGAAATAGATAAAAATGAATGAATAAAGATAGAAGTGAGGAAATTACATTGCATTGCCAGTTTATCTTTATTTAAGTGGAAATGAGTAAAGGGAAGAAAATATTAACAATTCATGGTTAATATGAGTTAAAATGGAGTATAAGTTAAAATGAAGGTGGTAGTAAAAAATTAAATGTTTGCAATATTAAATCTAATTTTCCCAAGAGGGAAGCTATAAATAAGCCCTACTGCCTTCATGGGTAATAAAGCGTAGGTGATAAAGGATTTAAAGTGAAACAGAGTAACATAGATGCTAGTAAATGTGTATATTTTTTAAATTGGTGGGTTTTTAAAAAAAAATATATATGGACTTTTGGAATCCAAGATTAATATTTTAGGCTTGCTTTAATAATGGGCAATGGTTTTAAACTGAAGGAGAGTAGGTTTAGGTTAGATATTAAGAAGAAATTCTTTGCTCAGAGGTTGGTGAGACACTGGAGCAGGTTGTCCAGAAAAACTGTGGATGCCCCATCCCTGGAAGTGTTTAAGGCCAGTCTGCGTGGGGCTTTTAGCAACATGGTCTAGTGGGAGGTGTCCCTACCCATGGTGGTGAGATTGGAACGGGATGATCTTCAAGGTCCCTTCCAACCCAAACCATTCTATGAGTCCAGTATTCTATGATTTAATTTTAGATGGTTAAAAAAAAAAAAGGAGTTATGGCAAGAATATCTGCTACGAGAGCATAAGACTTAATAATTTTTCCACTTGCCTGATATTTATCCTGAATAAAAGACCGTGCAAAACCTTAGGGTACAAATTCTCTTTTTGTGAAACTTTATGGATTTATGCTGAGTTGTTTTTTAGCAGTAATTACAAAGGTTCACATAGAAAAGTTAGGTTAGGAAAAAAACTTAATCTTTGGATATCTCTAGCCAAGTCCAGAACAAAATGCTGATTAAGGCCAGCAGAATGCTGATTTTTGCATTACAGCTCACTGGACATGAAATAAGCTTGAAGATCTCACCTAAGACCTTAGTAAATAATCACAGCCAAGCACATCTTTGTAGGGCCACTAGAAAGGACAGTTTTGTCAACATGAGTAAAGCATGTGTTTCTTGTTCCAAAAATTTTGCAATTTCCACAAGATATGAGAAATAGCTACATAACTCAGAACAGCAGTGAAGAAAATGAGGATGTGCAGTCAATTTCTAAGGTGCAGAAGAAAGGCTGACTGTGTTCTAGGTGTTTGCAACACAGATTTGTTGTCTGACACACTTCAGATATGCAGAATGGTTTTAATGGCCTGTTCTTATGCACTGACAATTATAAATCCTATATATACTATTGCACCCATTTGTCTGAGGTGGCATTTTTCAGTAGATTAGGGTTGGTGTTGAAGCCATGTGTTGGAAAGCATGAAGTCATAACCAGGCAAAGGTTTAACACCAAAGAATTGGTAAGATATTCAGGTTATTGGGGAAAAACAAACATTAAAACAAATTAAGGAGAATGACAGGTTTACGAGAAGTCAGAAATTGTATGACAAGAAATCAGAAGCCAATAAATAGATAAAAAAGGGAGATGTTCTGTGATTTGGAATTGTGCAAGATGATTCTGACATTGACTTTCTACACTGAAAAGGAACAAAATAAAGGTAATAATAACCTAGACAAATGGCAGTAAAGTTGCTATAGGAGAAGACCAACATCTAGCTGGAGAATTTTAATCTTAGAGATTGCAAAACACATGAATTTTGAGGACGTTAAAAGCACGGCAGACTGGATATGGGAGAGGAGAGAGCAAAAAGACTGTAGTTAAGGAGCTCTACAGAACAGCTCTATTAGCTATTGAAGCCTGTTCAAACTTTTGGTTTGAATTAGGCATAATACTCAAACTCTTGCTATATACTGACTACATACTGTAATGATTTTTTTAAAGAAGTGTAGAACGGGGACCTTTGGAGAGCTAAAGGAGAGCTGATTGAGGTAAGAAATTATGAACAACAAAATAATGAGAACATCCAATTATTGTGAAAGAAAATGTTTCCTAGGGGTTAGCTGTCAAAATTGATAAAGCTGAACAGTGTCTTTGTTACTTACATATCTTCTTGTAATACTTTAATAGTTCATGACAGGAAATAAAAATGAACTTCTTTTCCAATCAGTCACAGGAATTTTATTGGGTGACAGCATAGTGACATTTTGTGCTGCAATAGTCAGTTAAATCTTTGTGAAGTTATGATTGATATTAATCTCATTTGCATTATTTGACCTTTATTACACTTGTGGAGTTTTTTCCTACAAAGCTACTGCATTTGATTTCTTCCTCTCCCAAGATTCTGAAACCTGACCTAATTGTGACACCATGATTCTGCAAATAGTTGCTTATCCACTTTGGTTAGCTGAAGTCCACAAGTGGACCTCTGAATAGCCTGAGACTACATGAAGTACATGCATTAATGCTGGCTCATTATCATCTAGCACTTTGGGAAATTTTGAGTTCTAGAGTAGTCTAGATGAACAAAACCATTTCTTGAATTAAAAGTTTATTCGAGTTGGACAGTGCCATAGAAAAGGCCCATGGTTCCACTTAAGAAAGTCTTGAGCCTGTCTCAGGTTTTAAGTTCTTACTCAGTTCTTTAAATGGCATTATACTGGAAGCATCTACCTAATTGTAAGAAAGACTGTCAACACTCGCACATGGCTCCTTGTTCCCAAAGTCCACTGCAGGGTCTTGCTGAAGCCCACTCGCAGCTTTGGTCCTCACTGGAGACTCGGCATTGTGTGCAGGATAGACATGTGCCAGGCTGAGGGTGACTGCAGAGACGGGCCTTTCCTCCAGGAACTCCCGACCTTTCTACAGGAGTCTGGGGCATGCTCTGTGCTGCAGAGCACTAGTCCTTGCTTTGTTTAGATTTGGACTTCTGTTTTTAGTTGCTTCTGGCTGAGCCTGCGTCTGATAGGTATTTTTTCTTTGTCTGGTTCTTGATCAGGGAAAGTATCCAGCTGGAATTTTGGAAGGACGATGTTGCTGTCCAGGTTGTGGGGTTCAGGAACTACCTGTTTCTTCTAGTCCTCTGAAGGAGATAGTGTTCCTGTTTGTGTTTCAGGGGAGGAAGCTGTGGAAGAAATGAGCAGACTGTGTAGTGTCAGTGTGGGCAATGAGGAGACTGACAGGGTCTTGCATTTCCTTTCCACCAGAATTACCCTCACATTCTGTCCATTTTGTTGTATCTGACAAGGCATGAGGGCAGGGAAAAATCATGAGAAAGGTAAATTCTTAAACTCTCTCATTGCAAATGGCCAGAGCTTATGAGAGAGGAATTTTAGGCAGAAAAGAAAGTGTGGACAGGTCTGATGAAGCTTATTATTGTGGTATTTCAAGTCAGCTTACAGTAACTTGTTTCCAAAAGGCATTCCTGCCTTCTTCCTGTACAGTGAGGTGCCCTTCAGCTTCATCCTATAAAATGCTACGTTACATCTTTGAACATCTTCAACTTTCACTGGTCTTCCTTGGAGAAGAATATTCATTACTTCTGAAGTCTCTGTGTACTTTAAATAACTAACATAAGAGAGTGTGAAAGTATTTTTTATAAAGCAGAGTTTGGGAGGAATACAGCAAGATTTCCATGGTGACATTTCCCACCCCACCAGCTTTTGTCCTTCTAAATGGCAATTAGAGCTGTTGACTTTTTTCCTCTAACAACAAAGGAGTAAAGAGAGTTACTTTTGTAAAAGATCAGAAATGGTTTATACAGTCTTTGCAAATAGATCTTGGGCAGACGGGATCTAATAAATGGAGACTTAAATGAGACTCATGCATGATATTTCCAAATTATTCAGTATTAAATCATCCTGGCAGAGTTATGATGCTAGTAATGAAGTTCATTAGTTATACACCTGACATTTTTCAAAAGCAAAGACAAATAAGACACGTTGTGTTCACAGGAAATTAGTGGAGTTTTGAGCCTCCATTTGGTCCCTTCACTTGACATATTCTGTGATTCTATGATTTGGATGCTCTGGGAATTTTGAGAATGTTATCCTGTTGGTCAGCTCTGTCAAGTAAAAAGGGATGTCTCAAGAATAATTTCACTTTCATGGAATATTATATAAAGTATAAATGATACAAATTTTTACATAAATTGACAAGAATTCAAATTTATTTTTATACTTAAGCTCTGTCACATGTTTCTTAGAATATCCTTGCATCTGAGCAGTTATGTACTTGTCAATGTATGTATGCTTGAATGGAAAATATGAAGATATTTACATTCTGTTCCTTAAACTGTTAGTTTAAAAGCCTCCCTGCTATAATACAGTTGGATAGCCTTAGTTGTTAAGGTGTGGAGAGCAGCAATCAAATCAGAAATCAAATCAATTTAACTCAATCAAGTTAAATGTTATTGACTTCTCCAAAGAGTACTTGTTATTTCAGTAATTCCTGGGAAAAGGAACACAATAATGTATTTTTGCTCTGGTAAATGCCACTTTGAATTAATTTAGTGAATTGCTCTTTTCTAGATGAGCTCTAGAGCTCTAGTTATTCATTCAGCTGTTATTTAAGAATCCGGTAAAGGTTCACCAGGCAGAGTAACAACTAAAAGGTCAGGCATTAATTGGTATTTTTCTAAAAGAATTCAATACTGTGTGGTGATGACAAAAGATAGTCAGGCCTTCACATGCATTCTCCACCACAGGAACAGACAACACACACTCCCTCACCCTTGCAATTGTCTCTGATGGGTAATGTGGTTTGTCCTAAAATAAGAACGCCAAGTGTGAATTGCAGGGGGAACTGTCTGGGTGCTCACATAATGAATGCATTCCCGAGACAGGGAAGCTGTGATGATTGTGATTGACTGGTACACATCAGCCTGCAAAAGGGTGTGAAATGCTGCTGGAGACTGGGCCAGCTGGGCCAACTGGTCTCCCGAGGTTGCAGACAGCTTCCAGAATCTCAGAATGTCTGCAGTTATAAGGGACCTCTAGAGATCATCTAGTCCAACCCAACTGATGAAGCATGTTCACCTAGAGTTGGTTACACGGGATTGCATCCAGGCAGGTTTCGAAGATCTCCAGAGCTGGAAACTCCACAACCTCTCTGGGCAGTCTCTTCCGGTGCTCAGTCCCCCTCACAGTAAAGACGTTTTTCCTCATATTCAGGAATGTCCTGTGTTCCAGTTTCTGCCTCTTGTCCCTTGTCCTGTCACTGTACATCACTGAGAAGAGTCTGGCCCATTCTGTTGACACCTGTCCTTATTTGTATGCATTGATAAGATTTCCTCTCCATTTTCTCTTCTCCAGGCTAAACAAGCCCAAATCCCTCAGCCTTTCTTTGTAAGTGGCATGCTTCAGTCTCCTAATCACCCTTCACAGGACTCATTCCAGGAGATCCATGTCCAGGTGCTCCAGTTGAGACCTCACCAGGGCTGAGTAGAGGGACAGGATCACCTCCCTCAACCTGCTGGCAACACTTTTCCTAATGCACCCCAGGTACCATTGAGCTGCTTGGCCACAAGGTCACACTGCTGGCTCATGGACAGCTTGTTGTCCACCAGGACCCCCAGGTACTTCTCCACAGAGCCGCTTTCCAGCAAATCAGCCCCCAGCCTGTGCTGGTGCATGGGGTTCTTGTTCCCCAGGTGCAGGACCTGCACTTGCCTCAGTTGAACTTTGTCAGGTTCCTCTCTGCCCATCTCTCCAGGTCCTTCTGAAGGGCTGCACAGCCATCTGGGGTACCGGCCACTTCTCCCAGCTTTGTGTCATTAGCAAACTAACTGAGTGTACACTGATGAAAATTGATGAAAAAAGTTGAATAAAAAAGTCATTGATGAAAAAAGTTGAACAAGACTGGACCCAGTAGCCCTGGGGGACACTCCTTGTAGTGGGCAAACTAGTCTCTTGAGGTTGCAGACAGCTTCCAGGTGGATATCTCCCACCTCCCCTTCTCCCAGCAGGGACATGTGCAGTGTATGTCCACCCATCATGATGACTTTCAGATTGGTCAAGCATGTTTTCTGCTTGGCAGATCCATATTGACTAGTCCTGATAACCCTCTTTTTCTCCACATTCTTACAGTTGACATCCAGGATGAGTTGTTTCATTGTCTTTCTGGGGATGGAGGGGCTGTCCTGTAGTTTCCTGAGACCTCTTGTCTTTTTTGAGGACTGGAATGACACTGACCTTCTTCCAGACCTCAGGCACCTCTCCTGTCCTTCACAACCTTTCAAAGATGATGGACAGTGGCCTGGCAATAACACCTGCCCCTTTCCTCAGCACTCAGGGCCCATTGATTCGTGGTTGTCAAGTTTGTCTAAACAATCACTAACCCAGTCCTTCTTCACCAAGGGAACATCTTTCTTTCTCCAGACTTCCTCTCTTGACTTGAGGCTTGAGGTTCCTGAGGGCTGGTCTTATCAATAAAGACTACAGCAAAGAAGATATTCAATAACTCCACCTTCTCTGTATCTTTTATCACCAGGGCACCCACCTCATTCAGCAGAGGGCCCACATTTTCCTTAGACTTCCTTTTGCTTTTGATTGACTTGAAGAATCCCCTCTTGTTGTCTTTGACATCCCTAGCCAGATTTAATTCCAAATGGACCTTAGCCATCCTAGTCGCAGCCCTGCATACTCTGACAATGTTCCTGTATTCATCCCAAGTGGCTCTCCTTTTTTCCACATCCTGTTAAATTGCTACTTCTATTTGAGTTTTGCCAGAAGTTCCTTGTGCATCCATACCCGCTTTGTTTGATTTCTCACTCACAGGGGTGGACTGAACTTGATATTGGAGGAAGAAATGCTTGACTACTAACCAGCTTTCTTGGGCCTATCTTCCCTCTAGGGCTTTTTCCCATGGCACTCTACAAAGCAACTCCCTGAAGAGGCCAAGTCAGCTCTCCTGAAGGCCAGGGCAGCGAGCTTGCTGCACACACTCCTCACTGCCCTGAGGATCTTGAACTCCAACATGATCACTGCAGCCAAGGCTGCCCCTGAGTTTCACATCCCCCACCAGCCCCTTCTTGTTGTTGAGAGCAAGATCCAGCCTAGCACCTCTCCTTTTTAACTCCTCTGTCACTTAGAGAAGGAAGTTAGTTATCAAGGCATTCCAGGAACCTTCTTGTGGAATTAACTTTCTTCATAGCAGCCCTTTTAGTGCTGGGTTTTGGATTTATTATCAAAACACTGTTGATTACACTGATGTTTTGACTATTGCTGAGCAGGACTATTAGTGTCAAGGCTTTTTCTGTCTCTCACTCTGGCACACCAGTAGGTTAGAGTGGGCAAGTGATTGGAAAGGAGCACAGTAGGGAAAATCGACCACAACCGGCCAAAGGGGTATTCCATACCTTATTACACCATGAGTATCATTGAAACTGGAGGGGACATGGGTTTTGGGCAGGTAGCCATTACTTGGAGAGTGGCTGATCATCAGTATATCCCTATCTTGCTAAAGGGGAAAGTGGGTGAGCAATGAAGTGGGGACTTACCTACCAGGTAGGTCAACCCAGCACAGTTTGTTGGTAAATATGAATCTTATTTTGAGAGTTGAAAAACCAATGAATTTCTGTTCTTACTGAACAACATTCAGATATACCGCTGACAGTTTTTTATTTTTATTTTTAGTGTCAATTATTTGTCAAGGAAATAGTGGAAATGTGAAACCATTATATCTTCTCTAGCAAAGCATTTATACATAAATTTCACTCCAAATTTAGCTAACACTCTCAAAAATAAGGTGAGAGTTAATGTTAGATTCAGTGAGAATGGGATTATGCATAAAGTTAAGAATGCATTTTAATATTTTGCTGGACTAGGACTATGCTGCATGTGTCCTATCCAATTAGTGGATCTACAAACAAGAAGGGCACTTTGAAGTCCATATATAGTTACAGCAGTAAAAGAAGGAATCTTAAGAAACTGGGTGTATTTAACCTTAATTTGATGAAAACATAAAAAGAAAAAACCCATCTCTATGTAGTTACATTCACTTGGCTGGATTGCAAATGGCTGTCTGGCTGAGCACCAGATCTCTTTTCATTACAATTTCATCACTGTGGGATAGTTAAAGAGTAGAGGAGAAACAGCCCATGTTTAAAGTAATGTTGCTTATATTGCTGCTTAGCCAAGGAATTAATAGCTGGCCTCTGGGGAATGTGGCTGGCATCTGGTTCATGGCATGATTGAGAGCTCTGCTACAGAAGTTAGAATACTAGTTATCTTATTAATAAGTTGCCCTCATGTGCACATTTATTATGTACTATATCTTTTGTCAGAACTATTCTTTGTATGCAGAGGCTTTATTTATGGTTCTGATTCCTTTTGCATTATTTATCTATCGTGACCAAAGATGAACACTGAAAGGTAGATGTACTATATAAAAAAAAGTCTAGTTGATTGACTGACTGAATCACTATTCATATTTATATTGCATATATCACCCAAGGTTCCCTCAGGGCTTTCCTGTAATTACAAGAAGTAATAAAATATTGCCTTAAAGAGCCAACATAAACGCTAAATCCTGAATTTATTAGCCTGAGAACTCTGCATCAGCACTCTCCAATTTTAAAAGTGCCGAAGCAGAAAGTATTCATGCATCCCAAGGATAGCAATAGCCATCAGGGATTTTTAACAGTCTGGTGGATAGATAGTATGGAAAGAGTAGATTTATAGAAAGAAAATAGTAACATGATTCTACTTCAGATTTTATTTGTTGCAAAGAGGAGTATTTTTATGGCTTCATCTTCATCACAACTCCTACCCCTGCCCATGCTGTCACAGCAAGTCATTGGATGTTGTTGCTATAGTGACAGCAAACAGGGGGAAAAAACCTGCTATTTTAAAAATTAATCTAACACTGACAATGATAATTTCAGAATCACTGGTTTAACTCTAGTGTAACTCCACCACTGTAAGTCAAATTTAGCTTACCTGAAGTTAGTGAAGTTGTGCTGCTCAAAACATTCAGAATCAAAAAGGAGATGATTGGAAGGGGTAGAAGCAGACCCAGAAAAAGCAGGTATAAAGGTTGAGTAGGTTTTGTAATGAAAATGGATGAAAAATGGTATCTTGAGTTAGAATTTCAGGTTCAAACCCACAATTTGCATCTGGTCACATTTTCTTTGGTGAGTCGGCTGGATCTGGACGCTGTCAGTCCATGTGGCTGAGCTGTCTCTCCAGTGCAACACCCATGTTCTATAATCTCAAACAACAACTTCTTTAGAAGAAAGGCATATAAACAGTATAAAAGTGGGAAACTAAGAAGTTTTTTCTGGACTAAGAACTGCAGATTCAGTTTTAAATAACCTGCTTCAGACAGGTTTATGTGTGTCTAACAAGTTATTTCAGTGACCATCTCGCTGGAAAGCATTTCTGTTATCAACTAATGATGTATTTGGTGCTCTGCTGTAACTACAGATTTTTTTTTCGTGTAGTTACCACCTCTTTTCTCAGCTAAAATCTTAGAATCTTCTTTACATTAAACTTTACTGTCCTTGCACCCCAACATTTATCCTGCCCAATACTAATTTAATTTATGTTTATTCTAACATTTTGCATCATTAGAAGTTTAATACAGCTTTTGACACATTACTTTGTCTTGCAGAAGCAACGAGAAAAATGTTTGACTGGAGTGACATAGTGAAGTAGGAACGTGCTACGGGCTGGCTCTCATAAACACTTTTATTTATGCACACGTACAATCATTTAAAGCTGCCAAGCTATGTCTGACATGCCCACTGGGACTTATGCAACCCAATGGCATGGTATTTCTACAGAACAAATCACTGGATCTCTGATCAAACTGTCAAGTTGCATACAACCAATTTCAAGGAAGAAGAAATCAATTAGCTCAGATATAATCTCAAACAGCTCAAGTGTTGGCAGCAAAGATGATAGGATCAAGGATTAGTTTGCAAATTAATGAATTAATGAACATAAATACTCAGTACGGAATCTGAAAGCTATTTGGTGATCTGAGTCTTGCTGTGGGATTGAGCACCCTTCAAGAATTCTCAGCTTTAACCATATCCCAGCAGTGGGGAGTACCTTTCATTGGGGCATTCTGCCCCTATACTTAATGTCTTCTTGTAAGGAAGAAGTTATTAAGCCCTCTGAAGTAAGTGTAATTTTTGTCATTCATTTCAGTCTAATCACAATCCTGCCTTGCTGTAGAAACAGGACTGTATGTAATTTGGGGTAGGACAATTTTTTTCTTTTTCTTTTTTTCTGTGATCAATGTCCTCCTCCTTGTTATTATTCATGTTCAATAATTTTTAAAATGCAGGAATGAAACATAAGATAAAACTTTCAAGTAATGAATAAGCAAGGAACAACAATGGTGAGATATAGCAAAATAAAAGATGAGCTAATTAATGTCTAGAGAAAAAAGATAATATATAATCACTGTTTATCATTTTCTACCCGCTGCAGAAAGTAGTCTTCTAATAACAAAGATGCCTTTCTTACTACAATGCTTCACCTTACAATAATTTTCCCAGTTTTTGGGTTTAGGATAAAGAAAATGTGAAGCAAAATATTTATCTGAGTATATTACTTTAAATATTTTTTGTCCATGTGCTGTTTTGACAGATATAAGAAATGTTTAGAAAATACAGAAGGGAAATGTTAAAACTTTAGTAACTTCAGTTATAAGAAGATTTTTAATGAAGAGATTCCAGGATAATTTATTAAAATAAAATTTTGGTATTATTTGGAAGATATGTAAACTACAATATATCAATGTATTTAATAAAAATGTGTAGACATTTCTGTATTGTTATTTGTAGAGTTTGAGTGGTTTTAAGAATTTTCATTATGAGATTTTCCAGAACTTCACTGAATTTAACTGGAATTTTGCCTTTTACCTCAGTGTACAAAAGAATTGTCATGTAAAGCCAAGGGAATTGGAGTTTCCAAACATTAGATATGAAAACTGCAAATATAGTTAACTGCATCATGTCTGAATTTTGGAGAGAAAATGGGCTTGGCAATTTCTTTGTAGATTTGTACTTAAGAGCTTAAAAGTTATATTTTTTTAACATAGTTAGACCATAAACACAAACCTTCAAGATGAAAATCTTCAAGACAAAAATCTTGATATTCTGATCTCTTAAAACAAAGACAGTAATGATTTTTTAAAAAGCAAGAGAAGTCCTAATAGATTACATTTTTATGACATTATGCTTTAGGAGAAATGATCTGGTAAAATGGAAATGGATGATGATTCATTCTTTCTCTGTTTTAAAATGTATTATATTAGTATATTAGTATTCTGTGACCTTTTTCACAATTATTGCTCACTGTTTATAAATATACCTTTCACATTAACCATTAAGAGTTTTTTCAAGAACAATTGTAGTAGGTAGTCTATATTGTGAAGGATCACAATAACTATAGCACAAAACAATAGTATAACATGTAGATACAACTAGTTTCTGTGTAGTTTCTGTGTGATTATGCTGTTTTAGAACAGATATTTACTTTAAATTGGGTACTGGTTTACTTGAAATTACACTGAAAGTTCAAAGAGAAGCAGACCTGAGAACTAAAATGAATTAAATAACGTCTTGGTTGAAAACTCATATTACAATGCAGAAATGGTTTAAAGAATTAAAGCTTCAGCAAATAAGCTGAATGTTGTGAATCAAACTCCAGTTCACAATTTTTGACAAAATAAATGAACAAAGTGTGGGTTCAAATGTAGAATACCATCATGGTACTCTTTTATTTAAAATTTGCAAACCTGATTTTCTCTTTTTAGCACTGACAAAATTTCAAGAAGGAATATGGATGCCATCATCCATTAAAAATTTAAGCTCATACTTTCAGATAGATTTTTAAAAAAATTACTGTATATTTTAATTGCTTCCTTCATCCTCAATAATTATTGTGTGACAAAAAATACCGTTACTTAACCAATACTGATAGAAAGAACATGTGATTATGTTGTGCTTCATTGGTCTGCCACTGTGATATGTGCACCATTTTGATGACTCTTGCTCTAGTCACATCTCCAAAAAGTACTATCAAAACAGAGGTTAATCCCAAACCTGAACTTCACTGCCCCGTTTATCACCATGAATTTTTAGTTATCTGAAAGTAACTATCAGAATTATGAATGCATCTTGACATGTATTATGGTATATTTTGGAAGAAGTTGGAGTTAAATACTTAGTACTCGTGTCCTGCCGGATGTCATTGCGTAGACATATGCGGCATGTGAGGAGAAGTATTGACAAATACTTCAATTCTTATTAGTAGGAATAGGCAGAACTTTTCACATTTAAACTTCAACAGTTCATTGCCTTGAGCATCAGCTAATTTCTTTTTCTGAACCACACAATTATACAGAATAGTTTAGGATCTAGTGCTTCTAGTCATGCCTATCTAGCTCAATTTTTGTCTTCTTTAATTAAATGTAAAACTTCCCATAAATGTCACTGCTGTCTTTGAATGACCTTGATCTTACTGTTTTATTTGCAGTTTGCTATAGTTGCACAGAGTTGATCATGAAGTATTCTACTCAAATTTATAGGGACAACAACAGGGCATCTGAACTGACAGTTTTCACAGCAACATTTCCCTTTGACATGTTAAATGATAGAAGTTGGAAAGTAATTTGGTCATGCCCTCATCTCTGAATTGGCTCAGTTCCATTCAAATAAATGATTAGACTAGAACAGAGTTAACTGAGAAGTTTCTTAATAAAATAAAGATAATCTTTCTGAAATCAAATGAGAAGTCCTAATAAAGTATTTTTTTTTATGTCTGTGCTGTAACCTCTTTTCTCACCTCTGTTCGTGCTCTGTCTTTCTCTAAATATCCAGCTATTGCCACATATCTCCATTGCTAATGAGAGGAAGTCTGACCATACAGTTGTGGGAAACCTCTCAGTGGAGAAACAAGAAGGTATGTTTTTTTCCCTGGTGAAACAGAGCTTCTGGTTGTCAGAGACAGAAGAAAGATATCTTGCTTTGATAACTTATTTGATTTCTTGTCTGTGTACTGTCCCCTGTCCTTCTAGCAAGACAAAATTCTAAAGAGGGATTTCAAGTAATTTCATGTTTGCAGATGAGTGTGAAGCAAGATGAATGTATTGACTTTACACAGCAGTAGAAGACAAAAAACCCCCAACCAATAAACAAAAAAACCACTCCAAAATGCTGACAGATTCAATTGTGCCCTTTCACCAATGAAAAGTGTGATAACAAGGAGTTTGCCCTTCTCCCACATACGTGCATTGATTTGTATTTCTTTTTCTGTTGGGATAACCCACTCTTTCCTTGTGAAGGAAAGTTACAAAATATTACTGAAAGTTTTGATGATGGAATTGATGTGGTAACAGTGCACTGATGACAAGCTGAATTAATTTTCCTTTGAAAAGCCTGACAGATGCAAAATACTAATTGAGGAGCACCAGAGGAATGATCCACTGTACTTTTTTCCATGGAGACTGAAACCAGGTTTTGTTGGGGTTTTTTGTATGTTTTTGTTTTTCTTTCTTTTTTTTTTTTGTTTTTGTTTGTTTGGTTTTTTAATTAGTTTGTCCCATATGTGGCAGAAATCAAGGGATTTGAAAAAATCCTTTAGAAAAAAAAAACCAAAACAACAACTTGTCAGCTGTAATCCACTAATTATGATATGTCAGACCAAAGCAATTTGTCAGATATCTCAATAGCTTGAGTAACACACAGATTTGCAGGTTGATAATATGCCTCATTGCCTACAGTGAGCATGGGTCTAGCTGTGTATGAACATGGTATGCTACTTTTGTAAATGATTGTCTGAAAAAAAACCCTAGCCAGTTCCTATTCAAGAGAAGTTGTAGTATAATTGCACATGTGAAATGCGCCTAATCATGTTTTCACACTCCATTATGCTGAGGAAAAAAACATTTTTTTTGTTTTCTTCTCTAGCCTCTCAGCTTACGTGAAACAAAGCAACCTAGAGTAGCTTCTCTTCATAATAGCATAATTATTTAATAATTATTAGCACAAGTAATAAGTCAATGCTATTTAACTAATGCTATTATTAATAATTAATAATTAATAAGCATAATTATTTAACAACCTGACAATCTCTTTGTTGCCTCGACAAAGAGCAGACAGAGGTTCTCAATGACTTCTATGCCTCAGTCTTCAAAGGCAAGTGCTACAGCCACACCACCCAGGTTGAGAAAGGCAAATGCAGGGACTGGGAGAATGAAGACCCCAAGCTCACTGGAGGAGAGGATCAGATTCAAGAAAATCTGAGGAACCTGGATGTACGTGTTCATGGATCCAATGAAATCCAATTGCAAGTCCTGAGGGAACAGGCAGACAAAGTTGCTAAGCCCCTATCCATCATTTTTGAAAAATTGTGGCAGTCAGGTGAAGTTCCTGATAACTGGAAAAAGGGAAATACAACCCTCATTTTTAAAAAGGGGAAAGCAGAAGTCCCAGGGATCTACAGACCAGTCAGTGTCACCTCTGTGCCAGGTAAGATCATGGAGCAGATTCTCCTGGAAACTATGCTAAGGCACATATGATTCTATGAAGTGTTTTTTAAAAGCTTTCACTCTTCATATATTCTAACTGCCTGCCAGACTGCACTGGCAGTGGCAGAGCAGGACTTGTTATTTTTTTATATCCTAAAAAATCCGTTGGCAGACCTTAGCAATTATTTATTCCTTATCCAACGAATCATCACTACACTGGATTTTAAAATCCTATTTGAAGCAGAGACTTGCCTCAGATGGTTTATCAGTGTTCAGTAATGCTAGGCTTGAAGATAGTCTTTTGTTTTCATTACACTGTCAGCATCCACTTTGCTCTTCTACTTTGGGCAGCAGATGCCAGTATCTGCTGCTTCTTACTCTTGCTTTGCATGATAATGTCACTGACTATATTGCATGAGTGATACTGCTTTTCTGTCTCACTGAACTTACTTTTTCAAAACCTTGTCTTTAGTAGGCTTTGATTTGGTTTTGATTTTATCTCTTTGCCGTATAGAAAAGGGTTGATCATGTTCAGCATTTTGTGTTGAGAGTAGTGAGTGAGCTCATTGTAGTCAACTGTATAAATATATAAATATGTAATTATTTATAAATATATGAAATTTGAAATCTTTTCTTCAGGGCTCTGCTGAGGGGCCAATTCAGTGAAAATTCATACATGTACAGTTCATTATATGGTTGGTTAAATACTTTTTGTTCAATTGTAATATTAACAGCTCTCCATATCAAGGGTTCTGAAGATTACCGTCTTTCATTCTTGGTTTGCACAATATTTTTTGATATGAGTTCAGTGTCAGCGACACCTTTTGTGTAACTTGTGACAGATTCATGAGTGGATTAAAGTCACTAGGTGCAGAGGAAGCTGTAATGGCCCAGCATCCACAGAGTTGATAGGGATGTTCCATCCTCATCCAGCTTAGGTGCTAGATCAGTCAAAGCCAACTTTGTGTGCTCCTCTGCTTCTGTGCATTAGTACAACTGAGAATCATGTAGCAGATTACATTAAATGATTTACTGTATGTTCTTTACAATGCACTGAATTTGTCTCCTGTGCCACTTTTAAAAAAGTATAATTACACTAATTTTGCACTTGTTCTTCATACATGTATAAGTGAGAATAGATGAGTCCTAGTGTCTCTGTAGAATACTTTTATTTGTGATATTGTCTTTTCATATTTTTAAGTGCTGGGAAATGATTAACTTAAGGCATGTAGATTTGATAGCAATGTATCCTGTTATTGTGTTATTTAAGGAGCACTGTACCAGTGTCATCTCCTGTTAGTTTCTAACAGGGACATATTCATCCTATTTATCGTACAGATGAGGAGCACTGAATAATATTGTTTTGCACATTTCCAAGATTTAGAAGAGGGATAGATGGAGTAACAGATCTTCCGTGTAGCACTGGTGAATTTATGTCTGTTCAGTAAGCCTTTCCAATATCTTAGCTTCTGGTCACAGGAAACACAAAAACGTGCTGCTTATGGTGGAAGTTAGGGGTGTTTTTGTTTCAGTAACGTCCCCATCATGTCTGCAGAAGCAGTCGTCTGGTTTGGTTGGCAGTCTTGGGGAACAGAAAGATATGAAAAGCCTCTGATGCTTATTTTTATGTTGAGGTGAGGTTGAAGATTTTTATTGCATTGATATGATGTAGAGTAGGAAGTCGTACCACAAATAAGCATTAATTGGTATTAAAATACTTTTAGCACAGTGTGAGGGAATAAGGTTATATTTCTTTCCAATTTTTTCAAATGGACACTGACAAAAGGATTTCCTTAAGTTTTCCCTCCAAAAATGTAACTATTTATCTCAATAATTCCAATGAAAACAATCTAAACCAATATCCATTTGAACACCAAATCAACTGCAGACTAGTGACCCTTGAGAAGGTCCAAGCTTTCTGTCTTTTCAGTGTACAGATAATAGTGTCTGGTTTTCCTTCCCCACAGTTAAAAGGCTTCTGTTTGAGTTCTGTATAAACAACGTCTTAGGGAGTTCTGAAAAATGACAGACAAAAAAATGAAAGATAAATTTTAAATTATTCCTATCACTCCATATATCTCCCAGTGTATGGCATGAGGAATTGTGTGTGGTACAGTGCTAATCCAGTGTTGGCAGCACTTCCAGTTACTTAGACATATTTAGAAATGTTTCCTGGTGACTAAATTTGAACTTTTCAAACTTTTTTCCATTAATGGGAAAACACAGCTTGCAGCTTCATTTAGCTGCATATAGTGTTGTTTCTCCACAGATATTTTAAACTTGATGGGAAGGGACTTTTCTACTTCTTAATAAAAAGTCACCATGGTTGCAGGGAAGTAAGTCACTGTCTTTTAGGATTCAGCACAGGGGAATAACGTACATACAAACCTCAATGATTTCTCTTTGTGTAAGCCTACTAGTTAGGTTTCACATTTCTATCTGGCATAGGTATTTGAGATCTGATATTCCACACTGCTAACATCTCTTAAGCTTGTAAGGAAAACTATTCCTTAAAGATTAGAGAACATTATGAACAATCTTTGACAAACTTAATGACATCTCATTCATTTCAGCTTTTTCAGAAAGAAAACATTGTGGTACTTGTTTGTTTTCTATTGGTATCCTTAACATTTTGCTTATATTATTCTATTTTCATACAGTGTGCCCATGTTAAGTGTTCTAATTGTTACTTAGGGACAATATGACATTAAAACTCTTTGAAGTAGTAAACTAGATGGTATATAAACAGTACTTTTATTTAGGTTGAGTCATGGTAGTGAAAGGATACAAAGATGTGTAACAACCCCCCTTGATAAAAAAACCAAAACACCCCTCCCCTCCAAAAAAGCATCATTAGTTTTTTATGTAGAAACACAGTACGAAATTAAATAAGAGTAAAATTAGTTAAATAGCTAGAACATGCATTTCAGCTCTGAACTTTTTGTAATGTGGTGTCTTAAGTGGAATGGCCCAGCATGATGTGTTTGCTCTGCCTGTGCTATCTGGGCCTACAAATCAAGGGAGGTCTGTAGCCTCACAAACTGCTGAGCAAATGTGCCATGAGAGTCAGCCAGTGAGGAAACAGAGACCAAAATTGATAGTCTTAAATCTTTTCCGTTGGATGGCTTTTGCAAAACATCATGGCCCTGAACCTTATCCTGAAGTTGTAAACTTTTTTCTAAGAGCTGAACAAGCTTCATCCTGAGGCGATCACCTTCTACAGTAGCCAGATTCTTTAAAGCATGTATCAATGCCCTGTTCTATGGTGCCTTTGCATTTGCTTGGGTGAAGAAAATGCCGTCCTGAACTGCACAGGACAGAAATTCAACCTTCATATTTCCATGTAGCATTTAAATGCACAGCCTTCCTAGCAATTCTGACCAGAGATCTTGCCTCTCTCGTCAGCACTTACCTGTTTGTGGATATTAATTAACAGGTGAGATAGCTGAGGTTTTGAATTTTGGTACTTAATTTCCAGTACCTAAATCTGGTACTTAGGTGCCATTTTGGGCATCTTGGTCCTTTTTAGATCTGGATTTAGAAGTTTTATTATATTTTCTGTGCTGCAGAAGAGGATTGTGTATTGGTGCTCTTTGTAGTTGTCTATCACTTTTTAAGAAGTCTCCGTAATCTTTCAGATCAGCTGTTTTTCAGGTACTTCTTCATACATTTTTAGTTACAGTGATCATCATCAGCTTTGTAGATTCTGCAATCAAGAAAGCAGATGAACTGATGATATTCATGAAACATCTTTACTTCTTCAGATCCTGAGCAATCAATGTATTCTGTATCTGTTCAACTGATTCTATCTTTCTCTCTTTTCTTCAATAAAATCTACTTTGTATAATTTATATGACTGGGTTTTTGATCTGTACCTCTCTGATAAAGAGATGTAGATAAAAAGTCCGACATTTTGTATGAACTCTATGGCTTCAAATTTGACTGCTGACTTTTTTCAGATGCTCTCCTTCCTACCAACAGACTTTTTGGTTATTGATTCTGTTCCTCTGTGGACATTCATTTCGTATGATGAATGAAATAAGGATCCATAATTTCTACTAACCTTTGTTTTCCTTCTCCTTTTTTCTATTTTGTTCTGCAAGTGCCAGAAGGGTATAATATTACCATAATTATGAGAGACGTAAACAAAGCCCATAGTTTATAAAGGAAGACAGTATTTCCGTGCATGAGCATGTCCTTTTTATACATGGCATCAAGCAGACTATGTGTCTATTTTAATCAATAAATTCATAGCCATTGTCAATCTCATACTGAATATGTCAAGGACCAGCAAAGGAGAAGGAGTTGGGTTTGACAGCAGCCTTCAGGGCAGAGGACTCACAAGCCCAGACCCTGTCTGGTCCCGGAGGAGGGTGGGGCCGTGGGCAGACCCTGCACGGGACAGTACGTGGGTCCACTGCCATGGGGCAAGGCCAGACACTCAGCCTGCAGTGAAGCCCAGGTAGATAGCTATTACATCACAGCATACTCTGAGACAAGGCTTTTCTAGACTATTAGACTACAGTCTGTTTATTTTAGACTACAGACTCCTTTTTTTAGACAGTCCTGACATGTACATGTCATGTTAGCATCTAAGCCTTTGTTACCCTCTTGTCAGTGCATCATACAAGTGGGATACATTAATATATTTCCTTTTAAGTTTTTTTATTTTTCTGAATAAATTCTCTACAAAGGAACTTTACCTCAGAGTTTTCATTGTAAATTGCAATCCTTGTTTGTTTTTCTGCAACATTAAATTAATTCTTGGGCGGGCTTTTGGAATTTGTCTGTATTGAGGTCTTCTACCAACGTATCTACATTTCCTGTGACGTCTAGTATAGATACAACATATTTGTGGGTGTTTTCCCCCTTTCTTCATCATTGATCATCTTTGTTAAACTGCAGAGTAGTTCATTAATTTATTTTTTTCAAGTAACTATAATAACTTTCCTGGTCACTTCATTTTGTTCCTTCATTCCACTTTTGGACATATGCTTATATCAATTAAAGTAGGCTTATCCATAAAGCATATTTTAAAAAAAATTAAGGCTTTTGATTGTGATGGGCAGTA
Organism: Neopelma chrysocephalum; assembly: GCF_003984885.1. NCBI lineage: Eukaryota > Metazoa > Chordata > Aves > Passeriformes > Pipridae > Neopelma > Neopelma chrysocephalum. Next base: position 581,980 of record NW_020925585.1, on the reverse strand, counting down.
TTTGTTTCTTCTCCACACCTTTTAAACATGCACCTCCCTACTAAGCAGTAGAACTCATTGATTGGCAGATCTGTAAGTTTTCAGGGAACCTTTTCCCTACAGAAAAGCTTGTGCAAAATTTTCTCAACCACTTCTAAGGCTGATCAATGTTTTGAAGATCTGCAGTGGAGAAGTAGGAGTGTTTGACCAGTTAGAAGGGCCCACATTGCTGCTGCTTTTTGAATTATTTTTTTTTAAATAATTGTGTTTCTCATTTCATATTACTACTAGTTTACAAAGGTTTTATTTATCAATTTTGGTCTCTTGTTACATGAAAACTACAAAATTTTCAGGTTAAAAGCCCAATGAAACACGTAAAAAATAAGAAGCATGAAGATGCTCTGGTTCAACATGGAAAAGTGATATATATGAATGTATTTTCTTTCTTCTGGAGAACAGTCTTAGTGCTCTGACTTCAAGTATGTACCTAAAAGTTTATTTAAACAATAATAGCAGGAAGACTGGTGTGTATTAGCATGGATTATGTAAGTAACTGCACTCCAATATTTTCTTCTGCTCAGAGCGTTGATGAGGATCCTACAAAATTAATGAAAAATAGCCAAAAAGTGGTTATGCAGATCAGGTTCTCTGAATCAGTAGACTACGGAGGAGCAAGTTTGTTTCTATAAATGCAGAACATTTCTCCTTGTTTCTGATATGATTTCATTTCAGTATAACATGAAATTGTTTTATATGAAATCTTCTGATTATGTGGGAAGCATTTGGGATGCAAAAGTTATTAAACATAGATCACTTACTGAAATATTTGCAGTGAACCAAAACAAAACTGAACAACAAAATACTGCAGAAATGTTATCAGGTTATAGTTTCTAAGATCCTGAAAAAGTACTGCTTTGGGTTTTGGTGCTGTTTTGAAGTACACTTATTTGATATTTAAAAACCATGAGAAGTCCAGAAAAAAATTGTGTTATACTTGTATTACATATATTTGGACTCCATTAGGACATATGAATCAGTTAGGATATATATGCACTGGAGATGACTAAGGAAATATCAAAGGTCCACATTGTGTTGCCTCTATTCACACATACTTTCCCATATCCACATGAAAGAGACTTCATTAATTTTTCTTCCACAACACTGCTCCCTTTTCCAACAGCTCAAGAGATCTTCATTGTAGCTCTTACATTTCCCAATTACTTTCTGCTTTTATCTGCTGAGGCACTCACCTCAGAATGCTTTCCTTGTCAAATTTAAACAAGTTTTGTATTTCACACTGAAAGGCTATTTACACTTACTAAATCTAAAGATTAACAAAACCAAAGAGAGAGAAGAATCTCTGGATAGCCTAGCAGGTAGCCAGCCTTTCTCACCCATGAACTGCCTGACAACACTTTAACATTTTTATGTGGCCGGAAGGCACGTGAAAAATAGATATCGGGAGATGAAGGAACCCGAACTGCAGCCTGACCTGACAGATGGAGAAGAGATCTAGATGTACCCTGAAGTAAGGACAATTCAGGAAAGCTACCTTGTAAGACTGACCTTCAGGAATCCCTGGCCCCTGAGACGAGTGATAAAAACTGGAGCAAGGAAGACATCCCTAGTGAAGGAGGATCAGGTTAGGGAACATTTAAACAAACTGGATATATGTAAGTCCATGTTATCTGATTGGATGCACCCAAAAACACTGAGGGAACTGGCAGGTATCATTGCAAGACCACTCCTGATCATCTTTGAAACGTCCTAGTTGTCAGAGGGGGCTTCCAAAAAACCGCAACGAAGCAAATGACACTCCAGTCTTCAAGAAAGGCAAGAAGGAGTAGGCCAGTCAGTCTGTCCTCATTTCCCAAGACACTAGAAAACAGCTTTTCAGGAAAGGACCTGCTGTTTCTGGTGGCACAGGCCAGCAGCATGCTCTTGTGGCCAAAGAGTCAACCTTGGAGTTAAGAGAGACCCTTGGACTGTGTCAGGAAGATTGTCACCAGCAGGTTGAAGGAGGTGATCATTCCCCTCTACTCAGCCCATGTGAGACATATCTGGAGCCCTGTGTGCAGTTCTGTGCTCTTCAGTATAAGAGATGCATAAGATGCTATTACAATGTGTATAAATACCTCATGTGGGTTGTCTAGAAGACAGAACCCGACTCTTCTTGGTAATATCCACTGAAAGAACAAGAGGAAATGAGCACACAACAAAATATAAGAAACTCAATTTAAAAATGAGAAAAACTCTTTTGCTGTAAAGGTCACTGAATACTGGCATGGGTTTTCCAGAGAGATTGTGGAATCTCCATGTGAGGTGACTAGACATGGTCCTAGGCAATCTGCTCCAGCTGACCCCATTCAAGAAGGATATTTAACAAAACTGTCTTTAGAGCTTCCTTCCAAGCTCATCCCTTCAGTCATTCTGTGATCTTCAGAAACCTTTTCTAGGGCCCTTCTTCTCAGAGGTGGAGACTGATGCTTCCGGGTAGGAAGCTGTGCATGTGTGGTTGTAGGCACTGGCAGAACATCTCTTCACAGAGCTTGGGAAGACAGAAATCATGTAGAACTCTGAAAAGCAGACCTGTAAACTAATGAAAGTCCATACAAAAATCATTATTACATTAAAGCCTCATGATATCTTTAATGCTCCCAGCTTAAGATGGCATGTAACAAAATGCTTGACCTCCACAGATTTTCCGTTTTCTGCTAATAGAGATATTTACTGATCAATAAGTCAATTTTTTTCCCAATGTGGGTTATTTATACATATTAATATATATCCTTAACAATTTCTATGCAATCTTTTGCATGCTTTATCATTTCACATGAACAGCCTTTCCTGATTAGTTGAATTATAAATCGATATTAGACTTTAACCCAAGGACAGAACCTGACATCTGCATTGTTTTTTTATTTTTTTTCCATGGTAGAGTCACTAGTCCATCCTCTTGTAGAAGTTGGGCAATCCAGATAAGAAATATTCCAGCAACTATTCTTTATCTGACACAAAAGACAGTCATACTGATTTAAATTTCAGCAATAAAAGGACAAAAATCCTCCACCATTCCAACTGGTTTTTCTACATTCTGAGCACACAGATACATACATGTTGATTTTGAAAGGACATGTGCCTGAAGAGGTCAATAACTATCCGATCCAAGGTTTGGGGGTGAAAACTGAAATCTTTATTGAACATGCGCTTCTCAATATAAAGGTCTTGGGAGCAGGACATGTTAATGAGGAGAACAGGTTATGCTGACTAGGGGATGGATTATGCCAACTAGAGGATTACACAATTTTGTGCTACAGTTACACTGTTGATTAATATTGTCCCTTAGCTAGGACCATATGGGGAAAAAGATCAAAGGGGTTTCTACATGGTCTGATAACATCATCACAAAGTCTTTCCATATCTTGCTGCAGGAGACAGGCCAATCAACATAATTAAAGGTCCTCAGAGTAAGGAGTTTTTCCCAGATCCTGCTGTCCATGACCTGCTAAATAATCTCATCAGCTCCTTCTCTGCTGATAGCCAAGCCCCAGATCCCAACATGTGCCCTTGGCTTTGCCAGAGCCTACCTATTTGCAGAAATTTTCATGACTTGGACAAATTGTTGTTCAGCCCATTAGTTTTGATCTGTTAATCCATACAAAGTACAAGTTCCTAATGATGAACAGACCTATAAGTATTTAAAAAAATTTTAGAGACAAATGTTTTAATGCTTATACATAGTTGCACAAGGTAAAATGGAATAATGCTAGTTATGATCAGAAACCATGTGGTAACGAAGCACAAATAAGCGGTAAGTTTTGCATAGAATATTAATAAATAGATGTATGAATAGACTACTTTTTCCAGAATGGATCAATTGGATGCGTGGCAAAGCATAATTAGTCAGTTCTTTCCACTTTCCAGCTAGTACACATGGTTCATTGAGCATAACAGATTTTCAGCTGGGTCGAACTGACACACTGGCAAGATTTGAATGGTGTTGGTCAGAATACCTCCCCTGTTTTTTAAGTTTTAGCAAAGCAAGAGATCATCCAAATGATATGTAATATTTTGAGTGTCCAGAGTACTGCTAGATTAAATGTTTAGATACCTCTTTAAGGGCATTTACACAATGTCAGATTATACATTTTCCAACACTCTGCTGTACTGTAGCTGTGCAGAAGTTGAAAATAATCAAGTCTTTGGCAACAAGCATGTCCCGTTACAGGCAATTAAACTAAAGCCTGTTGAAGTCTCTTTGGACTTTAACTTCCCTCCTGCTTTGCTATCCTTTCTCTTAAGTGACAAATACCCATTCTTCCCATGCATCAGAACTGCACTGGGTGCCACAGGACTTCCCTCACCATTACCTTCCTGCCAGAAGTTGAGGACAGTGACTATTCTACTATTCATGTAGAAGTAGCTGATTCACAGAGCTTTCTTACTTATTCCCAGGGCAATTAAAAAATACTTCCCTCCTTGAAGTGAGACTGTACAAACACTGAAGTTTCTTTACTGATTATCTGGCTGCAAAGACGTCATTCAGGTCTCTCCATGCCACTTAAGTGCAGCAGTCTGGGTTTAAAAGAGGTTTAAGAGGAGGGCACTAGCAAAGCACTCTACATTGCAATGGGACATAAAGTAAAGTGGAGTTTTTACCATTTTTACCATTTTCCCCTTTATTTCAGTCAATTAATAAGAAACAAGAAGGTGAAGAGGCACACTTTTAAGATAAGTGAATGAATTGGCATTGCCAGATTCACTTCCCTGTGTGTAAGGCAATAGGAAAAAAACTAGGACTCTCAGATGTTGTTAACGACAGAGCCCTTGCTGAAGAAGGCTTTTAGAAGCCTTCTCTTTCATTTTGCAAGAAAATATCCATGAAAGTACAGAGAAGCACATAATAAATTCTTAACACTCATGCCTTCCTCATGGAAGCCATGGCTGTAGCTATCAAGTAGTATAATTAGAGTCAGAGAGAGGCCAAAAGGAAATATCTAAGACTCAATCTTCTATATTATGCGAAGTGGGGGGAGAAAGAAATTATTTGGGCTACAATATTCTGAAAAGTTTTTAAAAAATAGATTGTATAAGATGTTTTGTAAAATGTTTGGGATTTGACTTGGATTTCCTGTAAAGGCACAGAAGTTCTCACCTTTAAAAGGTAATGTTATGCATTACTTATTGTTTTCCTCAACTGTCACCAGGGTCCCCATTCTATTTAGTAAAAAGCCCACATTTTCCTTAGTTTTCCTTTTGTTATAGATGCATTTGAAGAAGTCCTTCTTGCTATCCTTGACATCCTTAGCGAAATTTAATTCCAGATGGGCCTTGGCCTTCCTCATCTCATCTCTGCATAACCTGACAACATCCTGTTTTCATTCCAAGTGGTCTGTCTCTGCTTCCACCTCTGCTTCCATGGGATTCTTGCAAGAGAGGTCTCTGTAGAGGCTAAGTTTAGGTCTCCTGAAGTCCGTGGTTGTGATCTTACTTACTGCACTGTTTCCTCCATACAAGATACTGAACTCCACAATCTCATGGTCACCACAGCCAAGGCTGATCCCAATCTTCATACCTCCAACTAGGCCTGCCCTGTTTGGTGCTATCTTTCCTCAATGACTCCTCCACCCCTGTGTCAGGAAGTTATTGCCAATTCTTTCCAGGAACCTCCTGGACTGTTTGTGCTTTGCTCTGTTGTTTCTCCAACAAGACATGCATGACTCTTGCCATGGTTACCTACCCGGTGCATAATTTTCTGAATCTAAAATTCATTCACCTAAATACCTCTGAATGTGCTGCTTGAATTCCCACTTTTCTCCTGACTCACTCGTTCTTTTCTAGATATAAGTTAAATTTCAATGCATGCACAAAAGTGAGTGGAAGATGTTGTAATGCCTGACTTTCAGAGTAGCAATTCTGTTGTCTTTGATGAATGTCCCTATTTTAAGAAAAAACTGTTGGATATGTTGAGAATCATATTCTGAATGATCATATTGGGTGAATGTGTAAACCATAAACTGTGCTTGAATGTGCATTACAGCAATGGTTGCTCAGTCCTCTTGCTGGTGCAGTGATACTGTAGGCTTTGCCTTGACCTGATCAAACTTTCTCCAGTTTAGTCCAAGATTTTTTTTCTCAAATAATAAAGTACGACTCAGTGTACCCAATAATTTTCAGTTCAGATATGCTTCTAGTGTAAGAGATCAGAAGAATCTTAACAAAGTCTTGTCTCAAAAGAAGTGTTCTTATTAAAAAAAAAGACAAAGAATTCTTTTTCTAGTGTCATTCCTCTTAATAGTTTCAGCTAGGAGGTGATTTGAAAAATAAGCCAAAATTTCTTTATAAATTGGGAAAAAAAAAACCAAAATCAAGCCAGAAGAGTTTGGTTAATTTTAAAATCAGTTGTAGTCAGCAGATTCCCAAATGAATGTAATCAAATTAGCTTAAAATAGAAAGGAAGAACAGAGTGTTTTATATAAATGGAATAAAAGGAAGTGGTGGAAGTGAGAAGAGGAAAGTCATGAGATGAGCAAAGTGCTAACAAGAAATAAGCACAAGTAACCACAAGAGTTGACATTATGGAAAACAGAATAGCAGTTGGAAATAGATTTCTGTGTGGTATTTCTTGAACCTCTGGGGAGGGAGAAGGTTGTGGTAAAGGTACTGCATTATAAACCCACCAAAGTAGTAGGATAGTAATAGCATATAGTCTAATAAAAAAGTATTTTCTCTGTATAGAAAATGTGTCACATATTTGTTATATATTACGTTTCTTATTTTAGAATTAAGATTGTGTACAAAATACAGTAAAAAAGAGCATCTGAATCAAGTTCTGGTTCCTTGTTGATCCTCCTGTGCTTCACTTATTTGTAGGCAGAATCTGACTTTCTGTTTTCAGGTGTACTGACATGGACTCACTTAGTACATGATTTGGACTTGCTTTGGCACACAAAGCATAGGTATTTAGTACAAGTCTCCAGCTGCCAGTGCATTGTCTTAAAAATGCAATTCTCTCTTTTTCTTATTCAGTTTGCATATTCATAAAACATAAAACATTCACAATGTTAGAAGCTAGGAAATGACAGAGTTAAAAGAGAGTAGAAACTCTCTCCTACTGTTCATTTGGCTTGGTTATATCACTGCTTGGCCTTGGTTATATCACTACAATACTATTCTGTTGCAGAATTTCTCCTTTATTCAGAACACAGGACAGTGATGCTCACCTAAAAATCAAATGTTTAATATTGCATTTTATCTTTATTGCTCGGCAGGCATCAGAAAGAGGAGTAATTAATTTCCTGAGTCTTTTCTATATTAATTATAACTATAATTTCTGGTTCACAAACATTACTTACATGATCCAAAACCCCAGGAATCTGAAAGAGTGTTTATTCCCATTTCAGAAACACATGCTTTACAGTTTTCTCATCATCACACATGAAGGTCAGAAAGTGCATAGTCCTTCCCAGGGCCCAATTTTAAATGATTATAAATGCTTTAGATTTTCTTTCAAGCAGTTCCTACAATCTTCAGTTGCAGTTGTGATCTGTTCAGCCATTCTTAAAATCAGAACAAGTAACTCAGACTCAACGAAAGAAAGATCATATCTGATAACTTTTTTTTTAGGTGATTTTTACAACAATACATAGGAAATTGAATGAGACAGCTCCAGTTCTCTAGGACAGTATTGGCTGTCTTAATAATTTCCTAGTTAGCTAGTCTTTTAACTTTCTGGGAAAATGAAACCAATAAAACCTAGCAAAATTAATTCTGAAAGCACTACCAACACAAACATTAATTGTAATGTGAAGTCATAATCAAGTCAAATAACTTTTGCAGATAAATTCTTTGTTCTTGAACTCTTGATTTGCAACTGCTCATTTAATATTAAAGACAGAAACAGAAACTCTATGGCACACTGTCACACTGGTATCAGTGTTATTTGGTACAAGAATGAGAACAGAGTCCACCCCTTGAGGTAATAAAATTAATTATCTCCACTGCACTTCATCATTTGAATGTGGAGCAGCTGTAAAGAACTTCAGTGTATTTTGCCAGTGCTTCCACAAATGTATTCTGATAACAGAGGAACAGCTTAAGGGTCCTGTTTTCCCTTCAGACTCTGGACAATGGCATCATTTGGTGGGCTTTGTTATGTCAATTGCCATTCAGCTTGTGAACTCTTCCCATCTGTTCCTGTCTTGTTTCCTTGTTGCAGATGCACTCATGAAAAGCGCTGGTCATGCACAGCTGCTCTGTGTGTGAAGTCATATACAGTCCATTCATCATTAGGGGACAGAGTCAGTAAATAGATAAGCAGTTAAACTCTGCCAGATCTTCACAGAGAATGTGAAAATGATCCCTTCTTGTCCCAAGAGCACTATTTGCGACAGTCTTTCACAGCCCCAGGGAGACCCAGCACAAAAAAATAGAGTCCAGAAACTGCACACTGTGCAAAGCCATCAACAATGGGATTATGTTGATTTTACAATGAAATACTTCATGTGAACAGCTGAACAGGTCAATCATGAAGAGAAAATTCTACTGCCCACCCATGAGTGTGCATGGAGTAAGAGGATTAAACTGCTTATAGACAAGTGAAACCAGGAGAATGATTGTCCTTTTGGAATGTCCTTTGGAAATTTTTTAAGCAAGCCATTTTAACTCTTCTTTTGAGATACAGTTTCTTTGCAGAAACTGAAAACAGCGATACAATGACAAGCTAATCAGAGGTTAAACTTCATTCCTTTTTTACAGAGGAAAAAGGCGAGACATAAAATATTTTATTCTGGAATGAAAAAAGAATTAGTTTTATTAAATAAAATTTTTGTGTATTTGGTCTGTCACAAAAAAAACCCATCAGTACATGTTGATTTGAATGTTTTGTCTGTATTTCTGTTCAGCCCACCAGCTGAAGCAGCTGTGAGTGTTTTGCTGCCTTTCCAAGGACACTATTTTGTTTATGTTTCATCCCAGACTTAATTTCTTCTAACTGTGAAATGAGGTAAATTAAAATACCAGCAAGTTCTGAAGTAACTTTGTGATGCAACCCTCTTTTTGACTTTAAGGCATGTGGAGTAAATATGCAGCAGAGTGCAGAATGAAAAATTGTCGTAGCATGCTGAATGTCATGCTGAATACATATGCTGAAAGGAAATATCTTCAATTTAATTGGCTCCAGTTGCTCTTCTGTGTTTTCCACCTTTTCTCTCTAATTCTGGCAATTTAAACTGTACTAAAAAACGTACATTCAGGTTCTAATCCCCATTTGAAAGACCTGTAATTATTATGGACTCAGCCACAGCTATGTACTTATTTGTGCTTATTTCCAAAATGATCTGAGTAATTGTACTGATTGATTCCTTGCCCAGTTGGACATCATCAACAGATATAACATCCCAACGTCTCTTCTGTCTCTGTTGTTGTTTTAAGCATGCTCATTAAAAATCAGATCTAGCCTCATAAAAATACAATATCAAACAATATAGCTTCTAAAGATAAATCAGGCCTAAATAATAAGCAAGTAAAGAAGAGAAAGAAAAAAAACCCTAAACCACTAGACCTTTTTTGTGATATTACAGAATGCAGCAAAACACACTGAAATCAATTCACTTGTATAATCAAATATTCAGTTATTTTATTACACAATAAATATTAGTTGATTTGTCTGTATTTGTAGAAGATGAAATACAGCAAGGAACACAAAGCTATGGAGACAGAAGTGTAAGTATTGATTCTTTTTGGTTTAAAATTTTTTTTCCCTTCTGGTTTACCGTTTTGATTGATCTTCATTTTAGGCAGAAGTAACAACAGAGAATGCAAGGGAAGTGTTCCAAAAGAAAGGAAGCTACTCTCTAAAATACATATACTGTAGGGCTGTTGAGGTGCATTTTGGAAGAGTATTTAGTTCAGATAGTTTTTCTCTGCACAAATTTCAGTGGATGGCAAATGGAACAATTGATCTTATTTTCTATGTGATTTCTAATGTTTCATGTGAGTTGCTTTCAGAAGGCTAACAGAGAGGCTATAGGTGTCCATGCTAGTAGAGTGTATATATTGCTCATGGCAAGTAATCATAGCACTGGGACCCTGAAACACTTTTTCAAGTCCTTTGTGTTTCTCTGCAGAGTAAAGGGAGGGCAAAAAAGGCAGTTTACATAGGAATTAGGTTCAATAAGCTATACTCTCCACTGTTCTGGTCCCTGTAGCTGTTCTAAACAGACACATTGCTGTCGTGCTGATAGTAGGCTTTACATAATTTCAAATTAATTTTCCACTATTCTAAATTTGTATTGACTCCACAACCTCTCAAGGCAACCTGTTCCTCTTAAGGCAATCTGCTTCACTGTCTTCATTGTGTCAAAGTTTGTCATGGAGAATGAAGATTTGTGTATCTTGGTGCACTAAATCAGTACAGGATTGAAAAGGTTAGAGACCTCCATGTTGGTACACGCAGGTTAAGATTTCTCATTTCCTCTGCAATATTTCTAGTTGGTCCCTGCCATCCAACTTGGAGAAATTCAAACCAATCCAAATCACCTCCTAATGCCCATATTTTACATGGCAAAGAATGAGATAATTGATCATAGATATATAAAAATGACTAATATGAAAATCCTGAAACTTTCCTACACCTTCTTCTTAGCCCAGACTTTTTTTTTTTTCCCCAGTGATCTGAAATAAGATTGAAGACTGTATGAACGCTGCTTTGGAAGCACCATAGATTATAGAAGATTTTGGATTTAATGTCTAAGCTATAAAGAAAGCTATTAGCATCTTTAGTACTGAAGACAAGCAGATGCTCTCAAAGCTGGCATCTACTTTCCAATGAACCCAAGAGCAGCCCAAGGGGCCGGTGGTAACCATAAAGGACCATGAGAGTATATTCATTGTGGATTAGATACTTAGTTTGCTATATCTGGGGATTTTGCTCTAGTATGTTTAAGAGCTCAATACCTGTGATTTTTTCCCTAGTCTTAAGCGTGTTGTAAGAGAAGTAATTAACAATAACTGATCTTTCTTCATATAGGTATATCTTCTTTCACATTCAAAGATAAAAGTTCCTCCCAAGCAGATTTGGAAATGAGTCACGATGACCCATGATAAAAGAGAAAGTTGCTGTGACTCTAGGCATTGTATGAAAAGAAGCAATCCTGTTGCTTCCAGCAATTGGACACTGCTGGCTGTTGCAGAAACACTCCCAATTAGACCAGTTATCCACAAGATGGTGTACTAACATTAACAACAGGCATTCATTTTTCAAATCATTCTGAACTGCAGAAATGAGAAATAATCCTTTCTTATGCTCAAATTTTCACCAGCATCTTCTGTATATTTTATTGCTGATATCTATCATGAAATGTTATTAGCTCTTTGTTGACTTCCAATTGCTGTAGTAAATACTAAAAATGTCTCTTTTAAATCCTGGAGCACTTGCTTGACTACTTAAAGATGAATAATTGGTGAGGGTGCACCACAGAAACTCCGTTTTGTAGCTAATGAAAAGAGTCTTTGGTGGTGAAGACATGATAGCCAGCTTTTCTGAAATTCTTTTTCCTGATATACCATATAGCACATATCAGCACATGATAATGATGAAGCTGGTCATACCCCAGGTCTTGTAGTAAATCCACAGGTGTTTCCTACAGCAGGTTATGATAGTCCCAGACACTCACTTTTTTGTTTTCTTCTATGAGAGTTCATTCAGATCATAGAACTGTGTCTGACATTTCTTAATTCCTGCAGATAAAGTTACCGTATTAGACATTGTTATGGATGTCCTCAGAATATTTGGATTTAAAATCAATGGAAACATCAATCTGTCAAGGAAGCCTAAATTTATCAACCTGCATTTTTTTCAAATTCTTTTTATTTGACATCTCTTAACATGCTAAATAAATATGAAAAAAGATATATGCATTCAAATCTGGAACTTCAAAATAAATGTAGATAAGTATAAGTGATTTTTTTCCTTATTTATGCTGTAGGTGATAACTTGTGTTCATCTGACTGTGTGTATTGTCTAACACAAAAAATAAATTTATTAAAAAAATTAGACTCTGATCTAGTAAAATTTTAGTGATATGTGTAGTTTTTAGGCCTCAATCCTATGCATAGTATTTAACTAAGTTGAGAATGTTTGGTCATTGAAGACTTTAAAGTTTTTAGAAGTTTTTAAAACAATTTGCGTTTTCACCTCTCCACTAGTTTTGATACTTATAGAAGAATATTTTTGTCATGTTTGTTTCTTAAAGCAATTGTCAACTATTTCAATAATTGAACAACATGAAATTGAAAATGCTCTCTACTTTTGTGCTATTTGATCCCTTGCTACACTAATAATGGCAAAAATAATTTTCTGTGACTCAGAGTTTACTTTGAAAAGTTCTCTGCTAAGCAAACAAAATTATGAGGTGTTTGGATGACACACATACAAAAAAAATGGGACTACCTCACTCCTTAACAGTGGTGCAAATGTATACTTTCATGTTAGTGCAAAGAGCTGCAAATATTGCACATGGTACTGTGCAGAAATCCCCCTTCGCGGGTGACTGGTGTTGGGCAAAGCAGTTGGTCATAAGAAAGACTTAAGAAACCCTGAGAAAGAGGCTGCTTTTGTAACTGAGTGGCTGCAGACCACTCTGCAGCTGTGGCTTTACTGGATCCAGCAATGCAAGTGTGTGGACTTGGTGATGCTGATGTCTACTGTAAAGCAGGAGCCTTTTTTCCAACCTACCATGCCAGTGCTAAGAACCTGCCCTACTATCAAAGCACTGTTATCCTCCACAGTAGCGTGGAAAAGTTTGTAACTCTTATACCCACTCTAACAAGTCAGTGAATTGCACAAACTTCTGAAGACAGATACTTCTAAATGAAGAAGTTCATGGGACTATTCAAGGATGTCTCAGTAAGAATGTCTGTTTTCTTATAAATAATTTATTTGGCATTGTAAGTATATTCTGATGAAGATTAGAAGTTCCATATTGCATAAGTAAGTTTGCATCTCAGGTGGATTTGCAAATTTGATATGAAAGTGAAATTAAAGACAAGCAGATCTACAGCAAGCAAGCAAATCTCAGAGCAGACTCTTCAAACATTTTCCTCTCCACTTACAATGCTGTTTACCATTAATGAAGTTCAGTGATTTTACTATTTCTGACAATATCTCAGTTTGGTACTGTTTTCTGTGATTCTGGAAAGTAATGTAAAATCTTACTGTGAAAAAGCTTTGGTTCTTTTTCAACTAATGTAGTGCTTTAAGAATACTATTTCCTTTCAGATTTAAACATCAACCATATCTCCAATTATATGTTTCTAAAAGCACATTGATGGATTGACATTTTATTTAATCAAATAGCAGTAGTATTCAAAAAACCTCCTGACCAATCTTCTAAGCTGAGAAATAAATACCTTCATAAAACTTGATACAAATTCTGTATTCTGGACTTAAGCCTATCAAAGATGGCCTAAAAGGCAAAATGCGAATCTGAATGTCACTCTTCTTAACTGGATATAGTGAAATATAGGATGAGTTTATCTGCAAAACTAAAAAAAAATTGGTATGACAAACTTACAGGCCAGAGAACTCTTTTTTGGTGCATAGGGAAGTACATGTCCTTCTGGTGATGTATCAGAACATAGACTCCTGGGTGACTGAGTGAGCTATACAATTATCATTTTTCCCCCTTTTCTTTTATAATTTTATTTTATTTCCAGACTAAATTAATATTTTTAAATTCAGGATTCAAAATTCTATGACAAATTCAGATATGAAAGATCTCTGGGATGGAGATGTGAGATTTTTTGCTATGCCTCTGCAGTCTTCTGGTCATGAGAGGATCTAAATTCACAGAAATAAAGCTATACATTAGAAATCAAGCTCCATACTAATGTGGTGGATAAGTCAACTTAGATGAATTGCACAGTGAAGAATTGGTATTGACCTGGCACAAGTCATCAGATACAGCTGTCTGATTTAAAAAATGGTACTGGTAGCACAGCAAGTTTAATCAAGCAAGTAGATAGTTTTTTGGGTGGAGGAAATAAATATAAAATTGTTAAAAGCCACTATTTGTATATTTTTATTACTTTTCTTGCACAGTAAAGCAAGATTGTTAGTTACCTTTCAATTATTGTTTGAAAAATGTGCTATTTTTCATCTTTGTGAGATTACTTGATGTCCTAGTTAGAACAGCTGGGACCAGTTCATCACTGTATGGGTGTAACCCAAAACTGTGTATTCTATAGCCTTCCATGCCATTTCCCAGAAACTGTTATCAATAGACCATTTACACCATCTGCCCAGAGCAGCCCTGACTCCTCAGGCTATAAACTGGGTGTTAAGAGGCCTGTGAGATAGAAGGATGCTCTTGTCCTCACACCCATTGTGGAACTCCCCGCCCTGAGGGAAGTACTGGGCATTCCTGCCTGAAATGGAGGATATATAATCTTGGAGTCTTGGGACTTTTTTAACCACTCGTGGGATCCAGAGGAAGACTGCAGACCACCACTCTCAACCAGACTTCAACCAGCACTCTTGACTGGACTGCAACCACCACTCTTGACTGGTCTGCAACCACCACTTTTCACCCAGATTGCAACCACCACTCTCGATCGGACTGCAATCACCACTCTTGACCAGACTGCAACAGCACTCTCACCAACAGGGTTTTTTTCCCTCTCCTTTTACTTTGGACTCAGGGGCCCAATGAACACCACTCTGTTCATGCCCCAGGGTGCTGAGTTATACATTTGGGTTTTGTGGGTTAAAACCAACTGTTTGTCTGTATAATCGCATTTATTGTATTATTTTATTAAATTGTTATTCTGACTTAAAATCTCTCCTTTGAGTTGAGTTCATTTCCCCTGCTGGTTTACCTTTAAACCAGCACACTTGATGATCTTTTACTGGTCTCTTCTTCCTGGTATCCAGTGATAGGATACGTGAGAATCGTTGAAAACTGTACCGGGGGAGATTTAGACTGGACATCAGGAAGCATTTCTTTACCAAGAAGGCGGGCAAAATTGGAACACACTTCCTATGTGTGGCAGATGTCCCAAGCCTCGCATTGTTTAACATGCATTTGGACAATGCCCTTAATAAAGTGCTTTAGTTTTTGATCAGCCCAGAAATGGTCAGGTGGTTGGAGTAAATGATTGTTATAGGTCCCTTCCACATGAACTATTCTATTCCTATTCCTATTCCTATTCCTATTCCTATTCCTATTCCTATTCCTATTCCTATTCCTATTCCTATTCCTATTCCTATTCCTATTCCTATTCTATTCTTCTAGTGCTTATCATTTATTCCATTGATTTCACTGGAATGATTCCTTATGTTCGCAGAAACAGAATAATTGCTTTTGGGAGTAAAAACTCTCACAATTTCAAAATGTAGCTGTGTAGATTATATGAATCCTTTAATCCACATGCTATACCAGCTTTTTGTCCTTCAGTGATAAGTCTTGAAAATGGATTCTTGACATTTAAGCATGCCAAATGCTCTTGCTTCAATAAATCAGTCAGTTGCAGTTCCTATCTGTAACAAATCCAGCTAGAAAATTAATCTCCAAATTTCTTTACATGAATGCTAAAAATCCCAAAAAAACAAACCAGAAGGCAGGTATGGGAGCATCCATTATGACAAGATTGTATGAGGTAAAGTGTCCTGAGAAAATATTAGAAGCTTTAATTGTTGTGATTTCGTTGAACTCAAATATTATTACCTTATTGATGTCTCCTTTGATGAGAGACCTTAACAATGCCTACATTGGAAGAGATACCCTGTTTGAAATTGTACATAAAAAAAAGAGGGATAATGAGCTTTGAGCCAGTCCCTTGCCTCTAGGGTGAGCTGTTGCTACAGTATTGCACGATGTCTCTTTCCCGTTGATTGCTGTTAATAGCAATTCTGAGTCAACTACTAAGTGAGTACTGATTTATTGTAAGAAAGGAGATATAAAGGTATAAACCTGTCGTGAGCAACATGCCTAGGTTGCAATAGTTAACTTATCTGGTGGTAAAAGGGTTCCTTTCCTGTTCAAGAAGGAAAGGAAAAAAAAATTTTCAGACTTCTACAGGAAGAAGGAACATAATGTAGAATGGAGTTTCCTCTTGCAATACCCTTAATGGTTTTTATTCTGTTCTCATGTTTCTTTTGTTGGAATTTGCTGACTACCTATCCATTCCATTAATTAATGTTGTTGATATGGTCATAATTTACAGTTATTGCTTTTCCTTTTACCACAGAGGGACATGCAATTGATGAATTTACTGTTCATGCTCATTGCAAATCAGAAATGAACTGTAAGATTAGCAAAGAAGGAAAGATAATGGTAGATTATTTCAAAAGTAGGAGTACAAGCTAATTTTAAAAGATTTCTCAAATAGGTAGCTTTAATTGGTATCGTAGAAGCTTATACTGTCACTACTTGGTGCTGTTATGTTTTACATTTTGTTACAATATTCCAAATTCAATCATTAAACAAAACAATTTTCAGGTTGGTGTTTCAATTTTGTAGCTCAGATACAAGATTAATTACCAAAATCTTAGCTATCTGCTCAGTCATGTTGACTCTGCTTGTAGTCTCCAGACATTTCAGTGAAATCTCTGACACCCACTTTCAAGATAACCTACTTTTAAAATTTCTGTGTAGTTACCTTTCAGTTTTTGTGCCCTACTCTAGAGGACATGTAAATGCAAATGTCAGGTAAAAAAATGTCTTAAATAAAAGACATTACATTTATGTTTTGCTGTCTCATAATATTAG
This sequence comes from Neopelma chrysocephalum, assembly GCF_003984885.1. Classification (NCBI taxonomy): domain Eukaryota; kingdom Metazoa; phylum Chordata; class Aves; order Passeriformes; family Pipridae; genus Neopelma; species Neopelma chrysocephalum. The sequence goes on along the minus strand of NW_020925585.1, from coordinate 565,232 downwards.
CTTCAGGGAAAATTATTTTTACTTATCTCACCAGTCTTACTGGAATAGGCCATACAGAATTCATAGAGACAGTGCTCGCTATACGACTTTGTGTGAATTTCATTTTTTTTTAGAATGTGTTTGCCAGCTGGGGAAAAAGACATATATCTTAAACTTTTGCATATGTATCTATAATAACTTGATTTTTACTATTGAATATATTTTTGTATTATAACCTGAAAAGGGGAAGTAGCTCCTTGAACAATGCAGCTGTTGAGCTGTTATGGATTTGGGTCTCTTAAGTCCATGACCAAAACTTCCCTTTTAGCTAAAGCTTTGAGTAGACTATTACAGTCCGGTTAGCGACTGCAATGAGGTTCTTTAAATGGTTACTACGAAGATGAGATTAAGGCACTAAATCCAAATGCTAAGGTCTCAAACAGAAAATGAACTTTATTTTTTATCAATAAGTAAATGGTAAAAACAAGGGAAGAGGGGACGAGAAGGGTGAAAAATAAGGAAAGGGAAAAGCTACAAAATTAAATTACAAAAGGATTGCCACCACCAGTGACGGAAGAAACTGGGTGCATATGACCTCAGGCAGTCAGCAGGAGCACCGTCCAACGGAGGCAGGTGATGAGCAGGGTGGATGGGTAGGCGGGACGGCGACAGGCAGGCGAGATGGACAGGCAGGCGTGGGGGTCAGCAGCCAACACTGGACTATGAGTTGAATCTCACCAAGCTGGAGGCAAGCGGGAGAAGGGGAATGGAGGCAGGTGAGATGGAGTCAGGCACGATGGAGCAAGGAGTGGGGCCAAGACAGGAACAGACTGGAACACTGGAACCTGGTGGACTGGATCTTGAACACTGTGTGTCCTAGGCCCAAACAAAACTGAACTCCAACTGTCTTGGACCTGCAAAACAAAAGACAACCAACAAAAAAACCCCTCTCTACTGGCGATACTGGGTACGGCCTAAATACCCCACGGTCAACGCTCATTGGCTGGCTTGTCTCTGGGCAGACTCCTACGCTGCCGATTGGTTAGACCGTCAGTATCTGGGCAGGCTGGCTCTGCAGAGGCAGGAAAATGTAACTTTTCTCTGCTGTAGACTCTCTAGGGGGGGCTGGCAAGTAGTCTAAAAATGTCCTCTCAGGAGGATGAAGACAGCCCCGCCAGGAGTTAGAGTCTACCATTTTGATCACCAAACCAGTCAATCTGAAAACAACAAAAAGAGTAAGAGATGAAACCGTCTCGTACATAGGCTCTCTCTCTTTCGTGTAGAACTCATTTTTATATCTAAAGAAATCTCTAGAAATAGAAAAGATTAGTCTGAATAACAACAACAAAATAAATTAAGACTGGTTTAAAAATAAATTGGCAAGTATTTATTCTAATTTTTCAATTTTTCTTTCAATTTAGGTTACCATTGACCCAAAAAGTTTTTGTGCACCTATTCCCAGAATTTCTTTTCAAGAGATCTGCTAAAACACTTAAAATCATGCTGGGGGAAATAAAAAGAAAAAAAAAATCTCACCTATCATGATTTCCTGTGCCTCTTTGGTGGTGTGCTGGTCAAACCTTGGAGTGCAGCTTCCTCCAGTCTCATGGCCTTGGGCAGGCCTGTCAGGGGAAAAGCATGCAAGGACCCTCCCTGTGGCCCCTCTGACTTCACTCAGCAGATGCATTTCAGCTTGGGCACTCATCCTTGGGCTGCATGTTCCCAGCCTTCTGCCTTGTGGACACTGACCCACTGGCTTGGCCTCAGACCTGCCCCTTGGCTGGGGCTGGTGTGGTGGTCACAGATTCCTTGGCTTCCCCTGGCTGTGGCTGTGACCTTGCACCACTCTCCTCATCGGGGTGTTGTGGGACCTGTGCCCTCTTTGGTAAGGGCACAGGTGTTCTGGCCTCACTGCTACCCTCAGCTTCAGCTCCCACTTACCCCACAGCTGGTCCCTCTGGTCCCTTTCTGAGTCTTCCCATGCAAGGTGGAACCACCCTGGTTTCTTTTTTCGCAGAGCTCATTTGTTGCAACAAGGGACAGTTTTGCAGTTGGCATGCAAGCTGGAAAGATCAGACATTGACATCTCATCTCTCATTTTCATTATTTCTCCTTTACTGGAAATTTCCCTTCCACCTGTGCTAGAATATATTCAATTATTCTTCTGAAAAATTAAAATATCTAATTTGAAAACTCCTTGAGTCTTTAAAGTATGTACTTTTTATACACATATATACTTATATGTACTTACTTGACTTTGAAATTTAAGTATTAACTTTTAAGAAATAAGTTGTTAAAAACGTTCATTCTATGAGATCTATCACTAGCAGATTAGGTGCTTCTCCAAGGGGCTGCCGTTCTTTCAAGTGAACTTCAGAAGCTCAGATTAACAATTGGATCCCAAGGAAAATACTCAAAAGCTTAAGTTGATGTGTTTTCTTTTTTATCCTTTCTCCCAGTTGTTTAAGGCTGTGCATTGCCCCATTTGTCAGGATAAACATTGTGAAAAAATCTGTACTTTCTTCAGAGCTGTAATTTATAAAGAATTCCTTTACTTTGTGTTGGTAGATTCACAGCTTGTCTGTGTGCCTTTAGAAGAAGAAAAGATCTCATCACTTATTAGTCACAGAAATTTGTTTCCAGCTGAAGACTACAGACATTTCTTTGTGTGTAGGGAACAGATTTTCTTCTACTGGGTAAAGGCTGATAGGCCAGGACAAGATGCATTCTAAAGTGTTTTCATACTGCACTTTATTATTACAGAAACTACTAACTGGTTATTTGTTGCCTCCTTTATTTGTACTAAGTGCCCATAATGTATTCTCAACTGGGTTTTGTCTGTTTCTTCAAATGGCTACAAAACTTTAAAGTAAATCTCCTCTAAATGTTCTTTTTTAATCTGTGTCATAGAATATGTCCACAAATATATCTATATAGATGCAATTCAAATTCAAAAGGATGCAATTCATAGTTCATTGCTTTCTTGTAAAACAAAGAAACAATAGACATTGAAGTCCAATAACCTTTATAATTATTATTGTTACTTTTAGGCATGAGTATGTTTCTGTCAGAAATCTGCATTTAGAATTTTTTCTAATTCTATTTTTTTCTTTCAATGCATCTAATCTACTAATTTGTTATTTATTAGTATTTATTCTAAAAAAAATAGAATTAGAATTAGAAAAAATTGAAAAAGTTTTAATAATTTAACAGATTTAAGTCATGGTTTGGGTTTTTTTTCTGATTCTGTGAACTGTTGATAGCCTCTTACATCCTCAAATGAAATGTATAGCAGCAGGTTTTTTATATGAATGAAGATTGGGAATAAATGTTCTGAAAAATGTATCTTGGCTGTGAAACATTCTGGTCATCCAGAAGGACTAGAACATTTACATGTGGGAACTACAGTTGTATTGTGGTAATCAATCCCCAGTGCTCTGGGAAATCTGGCAACTGGATCATTTCAGAAACTTTCAGCTAAGCCAACTTGCTCCTTCTGCTTTCTGTTTTCATGAATATAAATATTTATTATGGTTGAATTCCCTAAAAATAGAAAACAGCAAAAATAAATAATGTAAAACTGTCAGTTACTTCACTCTTGCTTTAAACCCCATAAACTCAGTGCTAAATATGCATTAAAAACTATTGTCACAATGTTCAGGAAATATTATGGGTAAAGAAATTCTGTCCGTTCTGTTATGGATAAAAAAATCTGTTTTGATCTCTTTGAAAAATACAGTGAATAGAGAGATGATAATAATGGTTAGAGCTCTTGTTCAATGATTGTTACATGTACCAGAATCAGGCAAGAGTGCTAGTTTGGATTAATGTAAGAGAGCAAATGAATTTGCACATACTGGTATGCAGAAATCTTGCTGCCTATGGAAGAAAGTCTCAATGAGATCTTCTCTGCACAGAACGAGATCAAGAGTGTTTTGCTCTACATGAAGAATAATATCCATGGCTGAGAAGATGTAAGGGAAGGAATAAAAAGAGTGGGTCCTTAGCAATGTCCGTGACTGTGGGGACAAATGTGGGAGAGCATGGGGAGAATACAGAATCAGAAGAGAAATGTTGAAAGACATGGAAAAGCTGAAGAAGCCTCAAAGAGAAAAAGAATAATAGAGGTAAACAAAGTAATAAGACAAGCACGGATTTTAATTTTTTTAATGTAGAATGAGAGAATATTGCATATCTGCTTTGGGGAATGTCAAGCATCTGATTAACATACTTTGCTTGCATTATGAAATAAAATTTTCAAAACAAAGACTTAGATGGATGTATCCATTGTGTCCTAAACCTGAATGTTCAAAGAACTTAATCCTTACAAGAACTACTTCTCTTAATTGTACTTTTGTTTCTTAATGAATTCAGGTTTAGAACAGCGAAATAGAAACAAATGAACAACATGGAGCAACTGGTCTAAAATAAGCTTTTAATGCTCCATTAAGCCCTTTTGGTAGGAGACTAATATACCTCAGAAGGTAATCAGGTGTTTTAGATTAACTTTCAGGTGTTTAAGCCTCAAAACCTCAATGCTAAATCTAAACTTTGGTTTATACAGTAGTTATATCTTAGAAACAAGAGCTAAGAAAGCAATACAGTAGCTTAGAGGCTCTACAAGTGGAATAACAGCTTTCTGCTATTGCCCTTCAGCATCAACATAAAAATATGCAGTTACCTTCAGGCTGTTTCCATGTTTTGCTTTATACATTTTATATTAATATATTCTGTTTGGGACTTTCCTGGAAACTCCAATACTGCCCTTACACACAAGTTTTGTGCCTTTCATTGCGCAATTCATATGCCATTCAGTGTCCAGTGTTGAAACAGCTACTCCAGGGCATTGCTGGTAATACAGAGAACTATGACCCTATTTTTGCTTTCTTGCTTTTTTTAGGATATTGGTATTTTGGATATTAGGATATTTAGGATACTGGAATCACAGAATATTCTGAGTTGGAAGGGACCCATAAGGATCATAGAGTGCAACTCTTAACTTTGCACAGGACCATCCCCAAGGGTTACACAATGTGCCTGAGAGTATCGTCCAAATGCTTCTTGAACTCTATCAGGCTTGGTGCCGTGACCACTTCCCTGGGGAACCTGCTCCATTGCCCAACCACCCTCTACGTGAAGAACCTCTTTCTAATATCCAACCTAAACCTCCCCTGACACAACTTCAGGCCATTCCCTTGGGTCCTGTCACTGGTCACCACAGAGAAGAGATCAGTGCCTGCCCCTCTTCTTCCTCTCACAAGAAATTTGTAGACTGCAATGAGGTCTCCCCTCAGTCTCCTCTTCTCTAGGTTGAACAGACCAAGTGACCTCAGCCACTCTCATACGGCTTCCCCTCAAGGCCTTCACCGTCTCTGTTGCCCTCCTTTGGACGTTCTCTAAGAGCTTAATGTCTTTCTTATGTTGCAGTGCCCAAAACTGCCCACAATATTCAAAGTGAGGCCACACCAGTTGTCCTGGGTTACACAAAGACTCTGGTATCCACCTTTTCTTTTTTCCCCAAATATGCCTGCTAATTTAGATTGTGGGAAGGGACTTAAGGGTGATACTCTATTATCCTAGAAGGAGAATGTATCTACAAGTGTGAAAAAGTGGAATGCTGACAACTGACAATCCAGGTGTTGAAGGCGTGCACACCTGCCACCTCAGGCTATGAGCTGGGTGCTGTTTCTTTGTCCTTACACAAATGACTCAGCTGTGATAACTCCCCTGGGGAGACATCAGGACAACTCATTCACATGGTCTGAAGATATTTGTCTCTGCTGATGGCCATAATGGATCCACCTGTGCTTAGAAGGTGTCAAAGATTCTTGAAATGTCCTGTGATCCAGTATTAATCATCCAGTGAAGAACTCCCTGCCCCGGGGGAGGCACCAGATGTGTTCCCACCCACCCTGAGCCCAATAAAAGACCACGCTCGGACTTCATCTGGTAGGTCAAGGATCTTCCCTCACTCCATGGGACTTCTACAATCTGGGGCTTCTACCACCACCTCAGCAGATCAGGAGTACAACCACCATCAGAGTTGCAGCCACTAGGCCTCATCACTGAATCCAGTGGGTGTCTTGTGGGTCCTTCCAATCACCTGGGTGGTCCACAGCCCTGGTCCAACTACCTGTGCCAGCACTGCAGCCTCACTCCAGCACTGACCCGCCAAACCATTGACCTCCAAACCTGCCAGGTTTTAATGGACAGGGGAGGCCAGCCACCGTCTCATTTTGGTCCAGTGGGTGGGAGCTTGGGAATTTTCTCCTCACTGGTTAGCTTAACCGAGTTTTATCAGTATTCTTGGTAGAGAGTTACTTTTTTTCACTTCTGGGTGTATTTGGTCTCTCTCTCTCTCTCTGTATTGGAGAGAACCAAGGATATTAAACTTGAGAAAGGAGACTTCCGTCCAAGGTCTCTGCCCCTCCAAATTGTCTCAAACTGAGACACCAGTGCAGAGCACAGCAGGACAATCACCTCTGTTGACTGGCTGGCAATACTTTGCCTGATGCTCCCCAGGATATAGTTGGCCCCCCTGGCTGCCCCAGCGCTGCTGACTCATATTCAACCTGCCATTGACCAGGACCACCATGTCCCTTTCTGCAGTACTCTTCTCCAGCTTCTTATTTCCCAGTCTGTTTGTACATTCGGGCTTGCCCTATCCCAGGATGCAGAGATTTATAGGGATCTAGCTGGAGCAGCAGATCCTGCACAGTTTCAGGCTTGACTGGGAGTTGGTCATTCTCACAGTTGTGGTCCTCCAGCTCAGGGCACTGAGACCCCATTGGTCCATTATCCGTGTTGAACACAGAGGCAAAGAAAGCGTCTCTTTGCCTTGTCTCTGTCCCCGTGGATTTATGCCTGTGTGTGGGAACAACAACATCAAATCATAAACAGACCTCCTTTTTTGACTCTCTGTTTCACAATGAGATTTCATCATTATGCAGTCCAGGACGCGAAAAAAATTGGAATTAGCCTTCGAGATGCATAAGGATAGGAGATGGAAGAAACCTAGCAGATGAAAAAAAAAAAGCAGGCTATAATAAGAACTAAAATCCAGTTTATCCTTGCTGTGGAAGAGAGCTGTAAGATAAGTGTCAACAGTCCCAGCCCATCACAGTTCCATTTCATTGAAGAAAATATTCGCAGAACTTTCACCTGAGTTTGAAATAAAAAAAAATGATTGTGGGTAAGAGAGATATTAATGATGTAGTAGATTTATTAGTCCAGGAAACCAGCAATAAACTTGAATATTTTGTCTCCTTCTTCTTGTCTTTATTTGGAGAACTCCAAAAAAAAAGTACCCCACAAAAATATTATATTATTTTATAATATCATTATGTTTTATCATGGGACCCCTAGTGGCCTAGTGGTTAGGATGCAGCACTCTCACCACTGCAACCCAGGTTCGATTCCAGGTCCCCCGGGCAGATGGAGCTCGTTAGCCCTGTGAGGCCATCCATCTATGAGAAGGTCACTCTAAACAAACCTACGTCCTGAGGACCTCACTGCCATTGTCCAAGCTTGCTTGGCCCTGGCAGATGAACCTTAGGATTAAAGGGTGGGCTCAGTTCAGCGCATGCTGTGTCTCACCTAAAAAATCCATTGCGCAGGCTTGAAAGGTAAAAGACCTTTCCCAAAAGGCCATTATTATTATGTTTTATCATGTAACTATATCTTATCATTATTTTATCATATCATTATATTATATTAATCATATTTATGATGTCAAATATATAATAAAAAAATGTTAAGCAAATTTTTGAAGGAAGCATTTTTTTTGTCTGCCACATAATTCACACAAATAAATATTCTAAAGATTCTGAAAATAGGAACATAAATGTTGAATGAGGCTCTAGGAAGAAAATTTAATGCCAATTAATATTGACATTAGTGGGATCCTATTTTCTCCTCTAGCCTAATATGAAGGATTAAAAGTCCCTTTCCTGGGAGCACACAACTGCTTAAGAGGTATAAAAGACATTGTAATCATAGCTTGTGCCTGAATTCATCACAGAGAATGTCTACAGAGCTCACAGAATTAGGAAATAATTCTGCAAGACTGCATGCTGCTATCTCACCTATTTACAACTGCTTAGGAAGTAAAATGCAACTTTTTAATAGGATTCTTTTCTGGCTTGCAAAGCTATTACATTAAATAAATACTCAAAGCATCAACTAAGTATAAAAGCATAAATCAAACTGACATCAATGAGACGTGAAAACATAAATCAAACTGACATGACTTAAATTACAGTACATATACATGCAGCCTTAGACTAATTGTAATTCTTAAATGTTCTTTTCTAAATAAAATGAGTTAAGGAAACATGTCAATATAGAAAATTTCAGTAGGCAGGAAGGCAGATTTAGAATTTTTACCTATATCTATTTTCTCTTCACCTTTTTTTTTTGTTCTTGGCTCATGACAGTAGCTCGAAATCTTTGAATCATAAAATAGTTTGAGTTGGAAGAGACCTTACAGGTCATGTAGTCCAACTCTACATGAGCAGGGGCATCTTCAACTACATCAGATTGCTCAGAGTGCCTTCCAACCAGGCCTTGAATATTTTCAGGGATGGGGCATCCACCACATCTCTGGGAGACCCATGCCAGTATTTCATCACCCTCATTGTGGGAGAAAACTTCTTCCTTATATCTAGTCTGCATCTACCCTCCTTTAGTTTAAAACTGTTACCTCTTGTCCTATTGCCACAGGCCCTAGTAGAAGTTTTGTCCCCATCTTTCTTATGAGCTCTCTATAAGCACAAAAGGCCAAAATAAGGTTTCCCTGGAGCCTTCTCCTAATGAGAAGGCTGAATAATCACAGCTTTCTCACACTTTCCTCATAGGAGAGGTGTTTCAACCTTCTGATTACCTTTTGTGGCCCTCCTCTGGACGTGCTGCAACAGGTCCATGTTTTTCCTATGCTGGGGACTCCAGAGATAAATGCAATGCTCCATGTGGGGTCTCATCAGTCTAGAGTAGAGGGCTCTTTGTCTGAATGGAACATGCACCCATAGGTTCACATACTTAATAAATGTCTAAAAGAGAATCTGTCATTCACAGTTTATATGATAAGAATCCTTTTTAGTTCCCTAAAGTTAGATTTAGTTGTACTTTACCTCTCGTTTAAAAAGTGAAAAGTCTTTCAATCTCACTAATACTGTGTATCTACTCACAATAATCATACAAGCTCAAGGAAAAAATTCTCAAAAATCAACCCAGAATAAAAAACCCACTCAGTAAAAGCCCCTTAGTTTTCTGTTCTTATGACAATTTGCATTTGTCTGTGACAATTTTTATTTGATAATTCAACCTAAACAAAGCATTTTAAGGAAGAATTTGTATGTCTAAAACTGTAGGGGTACATAGGGTCTTACTAGTGCCTTATGGTTGGACTATTATATCGTTTTCTCTTGTATCACTTAAATGTTGGAAGGCCTGGTACTTTAAATGGTTTTTAGACAGCACTGTTGAAGGTGCTGGTAAGGCACAGTAAGAGTGCTCAGAAATCTTGGGTTTCACCATCATCTCTGCCTCTCTGTAGAGGCTTGATAACTAATTTCTGCTCATTTCACAATGTGGCTTCCCTGCTTACTTATATTATAAAGTCTTTGATGTGAATATCATCTCATATTGGGCCTAATTTCATTTGAAGCTATAAAATTGTATGGCAAAATCAGGTTTCTGGCCAGCAGCTCAGTGGTCCAATTCAAATGGATGGTGTGTGAATACTAGTGAAAATGAGATGTCAGGAGAATCCTGCATGCAATGGGATGTGGCCTCATTAATTCTTTATTTTTGCATGAAAGACATGATCATGCAGGTGTTCTTTTGCTGCAGCCTTTTAAGATTTTCTAAATTCTGTGAAGGGTTCATTGACTTAGTCAAGTAACTTTTTTTGTGCTCGAAGACATCTTTGCAAGTAGCATAGAAGAATGTTTTTGTCAGAATTTACTTAGTGAACAAGACTATGAATTTTGAAATGAGTTTATCTGCAACAGAGGTAATTTAAATAGATTTATGACTATGTGTTCTGTTTTCCTCTCAGTAAAAAACATTTATTCAACCTAAAATGCTTTGTTTTTAAGGAGCCTCCTAAGCTGCAATATCTAGGTAAGGCACATATTTCTGAGAACTGAAGGAAACTGACAAAATACATGTAAAACAGTATCTCAGATTGCTTTTTTCTCAGCCATCAATGCACACTAAACTATGCCTTCCACTTTAGAACACCAAGTGTTGGGAAGAGAGTATGTGCAGTAAGAAAGTTACATGACCTAAATAGAGGTGCACTGCAAGTGTGTTTTTTAAGCTGTTTTTGCCATTTAGAAATTATTGTACAGTAAAATAACAAAAAAAACCCCAAATAAACAACAACAACAACAAGAACAACAACAAAACAAAACAAACAAACAAAAAAAACCACACCAAAAGGACATCTGTCATGCACAAAAACATGAATTATTTTGTACAGTAGATACATGTGCATAATAAACGTGAGACTTATCCTAATGCTATGCCATCTGGAATCCAGTAGTTTCTATCAGAATGTTTATTTCCATGTGTTTTTAGTTTGGCTTCCCTTTGCACTCTCTTTCCCAAAAGAAATGAATCAAAATTACTTCAAGCCCTCTCTAAACCTCAGAATGCAGGAAAATCTGTCATGTCTTGCAATAATTGTTTGCTGTTCAAATCCAGCCTGTAAGCCAAGGTTAATGTGTCCTGGTATTCAGTAGCCTGTTTACTGGGATATGGATACGTGATAGCTGAGAAATACTAGCAGGTACAGTATTAAAAGATGAGACTTACCCTGACTTCAGGTTGGTACTCATACAGATTATCAATCTGCCCATCTCATTGGAGATTTCTATAAGCTTTGAGTTCCCTGGCAAAGAAATGTGCTTGCAGTTTAGTTGGTAACAGTCATTCTGATCTGTTTCTAATTTAGTTGTAGAGATGAGCACTCATATAAAAACTGAAGTCTTAATGGTGTGTTTTTGGAATGGAAAGGGGACCTTTAAGATTAGACTGTCTTTATGCTAAGTTCAACTCTGTCAAATTCAGTTTACCACATTGAACCTTTTCTGCTCATTAGCATAACACTGGATATATAAGAAATATATAAATACAATTTAAATGTATAGCTCTGTGTGAGGAGAGGTAGGAATGTCTGAAAACTTATTAAAAGGCTCTGCTGGAAGATTGCTCATCCTTCTGTGGTTTAAAATCACAGAGTATTAGCGTTAATTCATGGTACTGATATAAATTCTCTCCAGAATAAACAACAAAGGACAGCCATGTATTGCTTGGCCTTTCTTCTTCACTTTTTTTCCTTTTCTTTCTAAGACCTATCCATTTTCCTTCTTAGAGGGAGAAGCAATTTGTATACAGTGCAGCAGACAGTTGTGCTGCCTGGATATTTTCTACTTCTGATCTTATCTAGTTCTGATCTTCCTCTACTAACATGGTACTTAGTAAAATTCTATTTTAACAAGACAAATATGAAAAAAAATTATAAATATTAAAATATTTAATACATATATGGATAAATTCAGATCTTAATTACAACTTAATTCCTCCAGAGCTGGTATTTATTTGAGAAAATTATTCATATGGATTAAATGTAGAGTTTGAGCTGGATTCAGGTTACAATAATGTGGAGTTACCCATATCATTTTTACTGGATAGATAATAGGTAGTCAAATGTTTTTATTTTCCAGAACTTTTCAAGCCATGATCACTTTTAATATGGTGCCTCTGTATTATATCTATAGCCTTTATGCCATTGTCTTGCAATAAAAGTGTGAAAAAGGTATAATATTATTTTTAAATATATTTTCAATTGAAAATCAAGCTCATTATTCACACTGTAAATCATCTGGACTGGTGAATTATTGTCTGTGTTTTGCTTTTCTTTTTAGACATAGCGTGTTCCTGAGCAATGAACTAATTAATTAACTTTGAGTTTGATTGATCTGTAAATGAGCAAAGGTCTAACTTCAGAACCCACCTGATAAGGGAGACAGAGGTCTATCCAAATTTTCCCTTAAATTACAAAACATTAGATTTTCACTTCATACATTTAGTCTTTTAGTCCATGCTGTCTTATCCTTTTTCTTTTGGACAAGACACCCACCAGCAAAACGCCAATTGTTGTTTAACTGTTAATGCATTTCCTTTCATGTTGACAATTACCATGATTGAACTCTTCCCTCTTCCATCACTTACTACCTGCTTCTTGCTTAGACTGGTAGATGTGTTCCATCAATTCAGAAAACTGAAGTGCTGGGTAAAAAGAGATCACTTTTCCATTTTCCACCATTTCCTAATTCTGACAAATTTTTCCATAAATAATATTTTCAGTCTCTGATGGCACAGACTCACTTTAGACAGTCTCCAACTGTATGTCACTTTCAACTGTGGCCAAATCATCTCAGGAGGGATGAAACACGTGTTTCATCAAGAATATGTACTTTGAATTGTAATCCTTACTTTTAAATTCAGTATAAGTCTCCAAATAATTTCTCCATGATGCAGTTGTCTAGTTTGGCTGTCTCTGGGTGAAGACGGGGCCTCAGCTGATGCCACAACATGCTGCATCGGCTCTCCTGGAGAAATGAAATGGTTTCAAACTTGAAGCTCAGCTGTTGTCCTGATGTCAGCTTCTCCTGCTTGTGACCTCAATGCACAGGAGGGCCCTGGCAGATCCATCCATGTGGTGATCTCTGTTGTTACCCCATGAATACAAAAGTTAATGTACATCCTGGCCATAGTACGGTCAAGCACAAAACCAGTAACAATTTGATTTCCAGTGTTCCTTTGCCTCACTATCTGAATAATTAGTCTTATGCTGCCATCACTGATTTAGTACTGCCAAAATTCATTTGGACAGTCTCAGCACAAAGCAGGTTTTCCTTACAGGAGTGGGAAATCAGATGAGTACTATCCTAGCAGAGTGGAGCCCATACACATGAAACACGTAGCTGGGATAAATCCAGCCTTTGAAAACTACTGAAGTTCTTTCATGGGTCTGTGATTTCTCCTGTCCTAGAAAAATGGTTGAAGGTAGACTGCAGTTCCCTTGTTCTGTTACTTTCCCTCTGACTGCTTTCTATTCAGATCATGACCTATACTGACTCTTGATGCATATGTCAAGTTTCCTTCTGGAAATGCTAAAATAGTTTTTATTAAAATTACTCTTCCATCAGTGTGAGATTAATTATAATTATTTTGGTAACATGAAGTTCAGCTCTGAACTGCTAAACTAATTACTCTGTTAACTGTTTGCTTAATTTCATCTATTTAGTTTGCAATCAAATGATAATGCTTTTCACTTCTTGAATAGCTCAGAAATTGTCTCACTTTTAATCTAAAAGTTATAATGAAAATTATTTGCTTTTGAAATTACCATTGTTATTGATTTCCTTCCAGGGTGCACACTGGTCATTTTTTGCCTGGTTTTCTAATAATTTAATGAGATGTTACTCCTTGATAAGAAACACCATGATTTTATTCATTAGTTTCTTATAAAAATATTTCTCAGAACAAGTTCAAGTGCTCAGCAAATTTATTTAGAAATTTTCCTTGACTGACTTTTTTGTTAAATTTTGCAAAGAATTCTGATTTGGTTTAGAAATAAGATGGTCTTAGAAGCAATAATGTGTCATCCAGCAGCAACACTAATAATTTCCCATTAATTTACATCTTCAAGCTATATTCTTATTGAAAAGGCTAATGATTTACCCGTTTTATATTTTATTCTTCCAGTATAAGAACTGGAGGTGAACAAGTAAATTAAGTGATGGTAAACGGAAGGTGACCTAAAGGACATAATCCTTTACAGAAAACATCACCAAGCTCTGAAACTCCTATCATTAACTTTTCTTCAGTTATTGGTAAAGCGGACAAAATCCAGCAAACTGTTTCAATAACACACCACCTTGGCTCTCCTCTGGACACCTCTCCTTCTTCTTTTCTTGTTTCCAGTCCCTTAAAGAAGAGCATGTGATGCTACAACCTTTACTTTGCTTTTCTGCAATTGTTTATTGTAGGTGAGGAGATAGACTTTCTTTGCTAGGGTTATGGCAAGAATGAGGGCCTAGGTGAGAGACTGGGTAAGTCTGGCAGAAAAACATACTGCTGTGCTGTATGCTTACCTCACCCTAGGGGTATGCTCAGCACTCCCATGAATCTCTTTTTAATTGTTTTTTTTCTAAATAGTTATAGGTGTTTAGCTGTATTCAGTATAATTTTCCATATCTGCATGCTATAGTCTTTAGATACCTGTATTCAATTCCTGGTAGGTCCACTGGTCCCAGTTTGAGAAAATACGCTTATGAATTTTCACTCATGCAAGCCCCTTTCATAGACATATGTTTCTGGCCAATCTCTATGACAGAATATGAGGCTCTGTGTCCCTCATGTGTAAACAAAAACAATTAATTGCTCTTCTTTTTTGTCTGCTTCTTCTGAAAATATGTTGCTAAGAGGATGAAACCACCTAAAATTCTTCCAGGGTAAAATTTTTTTTACTTAAATGGAAATTTGGAGTATCTTTAAAAAATATTTTAGAGTCTAAGCTCTGTAGAGATGAGTATGATTCACAAGGAGTGGGTGGCTTGGGTCCAGAGGAGCCTGGGCACTCAAGAATAGTCTGAGCTCAGACTATGCAATTTACCATGTTAAGTATCTAGCTGTGTCTGCAAAACAGCAGATCTTCATTGACCATCTGTAGTGGGACTCCGAGAGGGCAAGATCAGTGCAGGATCGTTGGGGCTTGTGTTGCTCTTGTCTTATCATAGAATCATAGAATCATGGAATAGGTTGGGTTGGAAAAGACCTCCAAGATCATCAAGTCCAACCCCTGATCCAACTCCAATTACTATATCATGGCACTAAGGGCCACGTCCAACCTCTTTTTAAAAACCTTCAGGGATGGTGAATCCACCACCTCTCTGGGTAGGCCGTTCCAATGCCCGATAACCCTCTCTGTAAAGAATTTCTTCCTAACATCTAACCTAAACCTCCCCTGGCAGAGCTTGAGCCCATGTCCCCTTGTCCTATTGTTGGTTGCCCGGGAGAAGAGACCAACCCCCACCTGGCTATAACCTCCCTTCAGGTAGTTGAAGAGAGTGATGAGGTCGCCTCTAAGCCTTCTCTTCTCCAGGCTAAACAACCCCAGCTCCCTCAGCCTCTCCTCATACGACTTCTGCTCGAGTCCCTTCAACAGCCTTGTTGCTCTTCTCTGGACCCGCTCCAGCACCTCAATGTCCTTCCTGAACTGAGGGGTCCAGAACTGAACACAATACTCAAGGTGTGGCCTCACCAATGCAGAGTACAGGGGAAGGATCACTTCCCTGCTCCTGCTGGCCACACTGTTCCTGATGCAGGGCAGGATGCCATTGGCCTTCTTGGCCACCTGGGCACACTGCTGGCTCATGTTCAGCCTCCTGTTGATCAGCACCCCCAAGTCCCTTTCCACCTGGCTGCTCTGCAGCCACTCTGTCCCCAGCCTGTAGCGCTGCAGGGGGTTGTTGTGGCCAAAGTGCAGGACCTGGTTGGACATACCTTAGGAAGGAAATCCTAAAGATGCAGGAGCAGGCTGTCCCCATGTGCCAAAAGAGGAAACCGGCCTGGATGAACAGGGAACTTTCACAGGAACTTAGGAAAAAAAGAGAGTTTTTGACTTTGTCCTGGTTCCAGCAAGGATAGAGTTAACATTTGGAGCAGCCAAGAGGAGCATGGCTGGGGCCCTGGGGTTATTTTATACCACCTCACATGATGCACAGGGGGAGGGGGGTGGGGGTCAGGAATATCAAATCTTTTTTCTGGTTTGCTGGAAGGTGCAGTTGGGTGGTGCCAGGTTCCATGTGGTGAGCACTTGCGTGTGGATTGTTCACCTGTATTGTACAATCTGTTATTAGTATTGTTGTTATTGTTTGTTTTTATTTCATTGCTGTTTCCAGTAAATTGTTACCTTAACCTGTGATCTTTATCTTTTTGTACTCCAATTTTCCTCTCCATCCCACTGCAAGGAGAGGGGAAGAGTGAGCAAGCAGCACATGATCTGAGGTGTTTTTAAAGGGAAGACCAACCTGGGTGTTATAGGTTAGAAATTCAGGAGAATTTTTCTTTCCCCTGCCCCCCCACTGTAGGAAAGAAGGAGTTTGAATGGAAAGGGGGAAGGGAGTTAATTAGCCTTACAAAGGAACTAGCTAGCCAGGCTGCATTCCTCACTGATGGCCCATCAGAGGCTGGGGGAGACGGGAGGAGTTTTGGGAGGGGGTGGCTGGCTCTGCTCCGAGGGGAGAGAGGCAGACTGGGGAGTTCGCTCTCTGGGGAGATGGGGATCTGCATGCGGGCATTTGGAGAGAAGGCCCTGAAGTCTGTCTTTCTACCTTTTTGTTCTGGTGAGGCCGGACCACCGGACTCGGTCAGCTCGCACACTGCCTCGTTACTCCAGCCGGGACCTACTGGGTTTTCACTGGAGAGGTCTGTGCTTGCTGGGAGAGAAGGGAAGAGCCTTGGAACACCGTCATCTGGGACAAGTGAGTCCCATAGGGGTGAACTACTTCTCCTTCTGCCCTTCTACCACTGGGGGAAGGGTCTCCGTTTCCCTTTCGGCTTCTCCCGCGATCCAAGACCACCCCCCCAGACTCCCCCTTCCCGCGCAGTGACCGCCAGAGCCCGACAGCGCCCCCTGCAGGTCACCACAGAGAACTGCAGGCTCTGCATTTCCAGCAACCCAACAGCACCCCCTGTCGACCGCGATTAGAACTGTGCTAAAAGACAGAGAAGTATTCAGACTTTTTCTTTTCTTTGAAGGGGATTTCTGGGTACAGGACTATTGTTTAGTTGTTTTTATGTTCTGTTACTGTTCTTGCCAATATACATATATCTTTTAATAAAGGGTTGTTATTTCTTCTGTTTTTCCACACTTCCTCCATTAAAGCCCCCTTAATTTTAAACTTACAATTGCTGAGAGAGAGTAGTTTGGTCTATCTCATACCTCATCCTCTTTAGCAAACATTCCAGTCTCTTCAAATTGAGACACTGGGGAATACCATTTCTATGACAGACCTCTGGAGGAAGGCACAGGCAGCTCAGGAAGAATACAAGGATGTTGTTAGGTCATGTAGAGAGAACTCAATCTGGCCACTGATATGAAAGATAGAGAGAAAGTGGTTTTATAAATACATCAACAACAAAGGGAGGACCAAAGAAAATCTCCATCCTTTGCTGGATGCAGGAGACAACATTGTCACTAAGAATGAGGAAAAGGCTGAGGTACTTAATGCTTTCTTTGCCTCCTTTTTTAACAGGAAGAATGGTTATTCTCAGGACAACTGGCCCCCTGAGCTGGTAGACAGGGACAGGGAACAGATTAGACGCCCTGTAACCCAGAAGGAGTTAGTTAGTGACCTACTGAGCCACTTAGACACGCTTAAGTCTG
The DNA here is from genome assembly GCF_003984885.1 of Neopelma chrysocephalum. Lineage (NCBI taxonomy): Eukaryota > Metazoa > Chordata > Aves > Passeriformes > Pipridae > Neopelma > Neopelma chrysocephalum. The sequence goes on along the minus strand of NW_020925585.1, from coordinate 547,792 downwards.
TGGGACCAGATGGGAATAATCCAAGAGTAATGAGGGAGCTGGTGGTAGAGCTTGCAAAGCCATTCTCCATAGTTTGTCTTCAGTCTTGAGTAACTGGGGAGATCTCAAGTGACTGGAGGTTGGCCAACATGAGGTCCATCCACAGAATGGCCAGAAGGAGGATCCAGGGAACTAAAGACCTGTCAGCCTGACCTTGAGACCGGGAGAGTCATGGAAAAGATCACCTTGAGTACGATGATATGACACATACAGAGCAATCAAGGGACCAGGCCCAGCCAGCACAGGTTTAGGAAAGGCAGGTCCTGCCTGACCAACCTGATGTCCTTTTATGACCAGGTAACCCACCCAGTAGATGAGGGAAAGGTTGTGGATGTAGTCTACCTGGACTTCAGCAGAGTCTTTGATACTGTTTCCCACAACATTCTTCTGGAAAATGTGACAGCCCACGGCTTGGACAGATGCGTTCTTCACTGGGTAAAAACTGCCTGGATGGCTGTATTTAGAGAAAAGATTTGATCGATTAATGTAGGAGGTTTTTTTTCTCCTCAACATATTATGTCCAATATGATCTTAAAACATTATTGCAGAAGAGATCAAATGAAATTTTTAAGCTGCTGCCAGGAATTTGAATATATTATGCTGAAATATATTTATGCTACTGTTTTCATTTGTACCTAATACTTTTGATGTCCGTGGTGTGTTGCTGTTCGAGGGGTTTCAGGGGGGTCACTGCCGGCCGCTCTGTGAAGGTTTTCAGGGCTGGGATCACCCCCTCGCCGCCCGTCCCTCGTGGCAGGGACAGGCGGCGGAGGTACTTAAGCCAGGAGACAGAGACCACGTAGCACGCAAGGAATCCAGCAGCGAAGAGAGCTTTATTCAAATTTCCCGCAGCTTATAAGGGCTGCTGGGCAAAGGAGGGGATTGGCCATTTGGCTAGCCAATGCAAGAAGACAATATAATAACTATGGCAACACAGAAACCAATGGTAGACAAGTGAGTTAACAACTTCAAAACCCCGGCAGTGGTGTCCATGGGCTTTTGTTGTGAGAGAAAGTAGAAGCAATTTTCAGAACAAACTGAAATACTTGCTTTACTATCTGCATTCTCTCCCTTTTTCTGTATTTCTTTTCTCTTCCACCTCTCCTTTTTAAGTAGGAGGTAGCAGAGTAGGCTGGAAGAAACCATGGAAAAAGAAGCAATGCTGCTGCTGTGTTAAGGGAAGGGGTGCTGAACAGCATCTGGCCCCACAGCTCACTCACTTCAGCAGGGAGTCTCAATAGGTTCTGCAATGGGGTTTTTTGTTTGGTTTGGTTTGGTTTCATTTGTTTGTTTGTTTGTTTGTTTTGTTTTCCCATCTGTGTGTATATCTTGTGCCCTGGGCCCAAAGGCTTATCACTAGGTATTTGAAAAGTTTGGACAGCCTGGAAAATGAAAAGATAACAACTAAATTATAAGAAGTATTTCCAGATTAGCAGTAGCAAGTAACTTTGTTACAGCTACTATGCAGTGTAAAACTGCATGGAAAGTAAAAAGAAACCACCTTTATTTTCATTTCTGGAAGAACATGGATTAAGAGATTTTTGAAGAAACTGGAACCCCAGTAGTTAAGTGTCTGACTTCAGATAATTCACAGAGACTGACTTCAGTGTGTATTTTATTGTCAACTCAAATTAAGTAACATATAATCTTGATTGCCTATATGGTTAAACTGACTAATGCCTGCATGTAGTGGTTTGAGCCAGGTTTTCCCCCTGAAGCTGAAAGTGGTAACCCCCAGGGGGTGGTGACCCTTGGGGCTTGACCCAATCCGTGCTCCTGCAAAATATAAACATATCTCTGGAGACCGGAAGAGAAGCAGTAGTACTTGTTGTAAGAAGAAGAGGTGGCCATGTTGTAGAGGCCACGAGGAGAAGGGCCTCCGGCCCCTTGGGGGCCTCTGCCCCCCCAGCCCCAGTTGGGGGGCTGCAGGGACTTGGAACAGTGTTAGCTGGACTGAGTGCCTGTGGCTAAGAACTGGGGGAGTTTTCTCCCCTGTAAGCAGAAGTGGGAGATGCTGGGAGCAGCGATGGAGCAGCAGTAGAACAGCAGTGTCCGAAGAGCAGTGGCAAAGAGCCAACTGATAAAAACCAAGAGAAACAGCAGATGCCGGTATGCAACTGAAGCAGACACAGAGTTGTCTGAGGAAACGAAAAGAGCCAGCAGCAGAAAGCAGGACAAGAGACCCGAGCCAGCAGCAGGAAGAGAGTTTCGGAGGGTAAGAAACTGGACAAACCAAAACCCCCAAACTCGCTAGAGACCCCTCTGAGAAAGAGGAGGGGGTGGTGGACTGAGTGGAGTCCTAAAGTGCAGTATGCACTACAGAGAGGAGCTAAGAAGCTCCGGCCTCCTGAGAGCTCAGCCAGGATGGCCAAAGGAATGTGTGTGGAGGGGGTGACCTTGGGCTTTCCCCCCCTCCTTGCTGCAGCTTCAGAGAAGCTGGCAGCCGTCTTTGAGGCAGAGCACGGGAGCTCTGCACAGGGGCTTGATTTCCCCTGAAGATACCAGACTGTCACGAAGACCCCCGTGCTTCGTGATATGACCGTGGTGGAACGACCTTGTCTGGGGTTACGTAGTCCACGGAAAGACCCCCGTTTTGAAGACGGAGGGCCGAGGGGCTTGGAGACCCCCCTCGTGTGTATTGGCAAAGATCCAGCTGCAACTGCTGCCTGAAAGAGAAGAAGAAAGCCTGCTGCCTAGAGAGAGACCTGTTGCTCAGAGACTGGAAGGGGTCTTTTCTTCTTCTTCTCTCCTGGACTTTTATTTGGAGGGAGAAGAGATTTGGCCCATTGTAAATATTATTGTCATGGTAGAGATAGATATAGAGTTAAGATTGTATGCAGTGTATTATAGTATTTATTTATGTGTATAGTCTTTGTAATATATTCCTTCCCCCATATTGAGTCTCGTGTTTTTGTCTGGAAAACCCATCTCACATGGGGTTGAGATGTGGGAGGGGAGCTGGAATCAGAATTGGATTTTGGGCCTTTTCAAACCATGACACTGCAGTAACTCCAGCTCAAACTGTTACCTGTCTCCTGTTCTGTACTTTTATAAAAATTGTGCTTTACTTTAGTGAACTGTTCTCTGTGTATTTATCTCTACTGGTATTTGAAAGACCATTGACAAGTCCTCATGCCCAGGTGTTTGTTAGGCCAGCTGGCTGTAATTAAACAAGGTTTTCATGAATTTGGTAAAAGAGTTAAGGCATGTTCAGGATTTCAAGACCATATTAACCCCCCAATATTTATAATAGTATTGTGTCAAGATGATAGTTCTTATGAAGGGTATTATGTCTATCATAAGCGTAAGATTGTCCAAGACTATTTCTTACCTCCACAGGAATATGACTAAGCTCTTTAAATGAGAAGTGGAAATAATAGGCTCAGTATTTACAAAAATGCCTCAGATTTTGTGCTAGACTCCTTCTGACTATCTGTGTTTCAACTGGATGTATTGGTAATCTGAATATGTTCCAGTTAAGATGGATACCGTGCTTTTGTGCTGAAAGCTTTGATATGAAATAATCTTCTCTGTTAACTTGGATGTAGGAGTTCATTGAGTGAACAGGAAAGTTATCATCACTCATTGAGTGGAAGAAAAGTTATCATCATAGCAGCAAATTTTAAATTGCATCGATGAATGTATTTCTGGGAATGAAATAACATTAAAATTGTCTTATTATCCTTACAAAATTGTGGGAATGAGTGATAGAAGCTAGAGATGCTGCACTAATTCTGCTGCAGTGGGCTGATGTAAAAAGCTCGTGAGCCTATGGCCTGAGCTGCAAGCCCTCAATTCAAGCTTAAAACTTACTCAGTTTTAACCATATTTTGACACAGCTACTACTGTCTTAAAATGTCTTCCCTGCTAGTTACAATTGTTGGGTTTTTGAGATGTTCCACAGGCCATTATCTTTCTGAAGGCTATGACAAAAATTTCTGTAGAGAATTGATATTAGGAAACGGTCTCATATATTGTAAATTATCTTTTGCTGAATTAAAAAATTGTAATCACATGATGAGAGCAGACCAGCATCATGTATGAGTATGCAGAGCTTTTTTCTGCATTAATGGTTATTAATGCTTTGATGACCACCACTAAATAAAGAAACTAAAGAGCTCACAAAGGGTTGTTTTTTTAAAACATTCTCATAAGTTAAAAATTATTTATTGTGTTTGCAGGTCAGTCTATTTTTACTTTTAGAATAGGTTGGAAAAATATGTCTGCAGAGTGTTGGATGTTGCCAAAATGTTTGTCCATTTATTGCTCCTTTTCAACAAGGAAATTTTTATTTTCTCTAAGTTTTACCACCTGCATTTATCTGCTCAGGGATTTCTATATGGCATTTTCAGCATTGTCCTGTCAACGATAAATTGTTGTATACCATCTGGATATATTCAGGACACTTGAATTGAATTCAATGCATAATTTTAATACAGGAATAGGAAATTCCCCAGGAACAATTCTGCAAAGAAAATATTGTTTCTCCCCTTTCCCTATCAGTTTGTGATCATTTTAATTGTTTACTTTAAATTGAAATAGCAAGCATCTGTCTTCTCAGTTGTGTTCCTAATGACATTGCAAGCTACTGGAAGATGAAAAAACATTTTGAGCAGATATCTGTTGTGAAGAAAAGCCCTTGATATTAACTTAAAGAATAATTGAGAGAACAGCTTGGTTATTAAGATTGGAGGAGTAAATTTTTCTTGTGAAAAGGCATCTCAGTAGGTGGGATTTCAGCAGGGTCTATGCAGTTTATTGTAGGTATATTATGAGTTTCTTAGAGGAAGAATATGATACTTCTCTCAGCTATAAATATAGACTGTGATGGGAGACGGGAGTTACAAAGAAGTGCATGAAGAGAGATGAAATCTCAAGAAACTCATTAAACAAGGTTACACAAATGACAGACAGGTCGCTAGTCAGGAGATGATTTCTGTCTGAGATCTTCACAAATTATTGGAGTATTTTAAAAAGCAGCTCCAATTTAAACACAAATGTACATAATTAACTTTCTCAGGACTTGGTATTTTTATTGTGAGATATGGCTAGGTCATGGTCTGCCTTATACTGAAGTAACTAATAATTAATACTAAATTTCTAAAACTAGTAAGTAGATAATCTAGTTTAACAACTAAAAGAGTTATTCAGCAAGTAGGGATTGAAATGATCATGTTTTTTTCAGTATAAGTTATAATCCAACTAGTTACCTTTTTAAAAGTTGTGGTTATTCATATATATTTTGTCACGTGTTGTGGGTAAAATTAGCCATTTAATTCAGAAAGTCTACACCAGTTCTTCCAGAGATAGATATGTACAAGTTAGGAAGACAGAATGCAACAGAAGCTCAGTAGGATGCTGCTTTGGATGACACCTATTAAAGCACTTTTATGGAGAAAATTGCAAATTTCTGTTAAAAAATAATTTTTCTTCTCAGTGTAAAATTTTAATGCTTTGTTTTTTAAATGTTCTATTTTGATGAAAAAATATACACTCTGGAGATAATATATTTGTCATAGTCTGTCACATATAAAGAAACTTAAAGAAATACACAATGTTCCATGGTTTTGCTGATACACTGGTGATAACATTGCGTGTGTATCTCAACGAAATTATGATTTTATAAACAGATCAGGAGAAGAAGAAATTGTCTTCCAAAATTATGTCAAAGGAGAGATGTTTAGAAACTTTGAAAGACTTATGTCTGTAATGTTGCTCTGATAGTTTTGGGTTCTTCATGTACGTGTGTGGTGAACATCTAAATCCCTGTTTTTTTCAGTTTTGAAGGCATTAAATATAAAATGTGCTTCCTTACTCATTAATGTTATCCTAGATTTGGCAGAGAGGTCAAATTAAAAACAAAATGAAAAATCAAACCCTGTATAGCTAGAAAATGTCTCCTAATCAGGTATTAAGTATCCTTTGTAAGTACCTTTAAGCAGATGTTAAAATATGTCCTCTGGATCAAATTTATATTTTAAAAGGTTTATATTAAAATGAACTAACCAAGAAAAGTGAGTCTGGATTCCTCATTGGAATTGCACTGTCCATCAGGGTTGTGAGGAGTGCATAATATAGGGTGAACATTTGACAAATGAACCTTTATAAAATGTAAAAGAAGATAGCAGTTAATGAATTAGAGAGGATTTTCCAATTAATGTAAAAGGGGAGATGGTGTGTGTCAGGCACACTTTTATGTACCTGATACACTTTTATGTGCCTCTATTCTAGATCTTTTACTTCACCAGACATTAAAGTTTTTAACCTTTTTGGGACCAAGGCTGTTCATATTTAGTGATAAAGCAATGTTTTGCTCAGGGCGGTATAACTTGTATAAAGCTATTAATTTTCTATATTTTTGGTATGCAATGGTTTAATCTGTATTAAGGCATGTGTTAATTGCATATATACAAATGTAACACACACACTTAAACTTACCTATGTATATGTATTTATAGAAAACCATACATACTTAACAACCAATTTTGATTTTACAGGATCTCCAGAGACTAGAAGACTTGTGTGCTGATAAAATTGCTCATCAAACCTTCAGGTCAGAGTTATTTAGATGCTATTGTCAAGTTCCTGAACACTTAAAGATTATTTCATTTGGAACCATTATAGGCAGAAATTTAGTATTAATGCCATGATAGATACCTAATGTTTACAATCCTGTTTTGGAAAAGCTCACAAGAAGTAAGAAATGAAGTAAGAATAAAAAAAATTCTACTTTTTCATATCTGTAATATTGATAATTCAATATTCAAAGTCTGGTAATAAGTGGTATTCCTCAGGGGTTAGTGGTAATAAATGCTGTTAAACATTGTCAGTGCCATGGACAGAATGAGTGAGGGCATACTTGGTAAGTTTGCAGATGACATCAGACTGTGTGGTATAGTCAACGTGCTGGAGAGAAAGGATGGCATGCAGAGGGACCTTGACAGGCTTGAGAAGAGGGCCTGTGCAGAACTCATGAACAAGGCCTAGTGAAAGGTCCCACACGTGAGTCAGGGCAATCCCAAACACAAGTTGTTGTGGAGTTAAAAAATGGTAACCCCCGAGTGGGCGGTGTCACTTGATGTTGACCCAATCAGTGCCCTTGCAAAATTTAAAGATATCACACCAGACCGGAAAAGAAGGATGATGAGATAGTTGGAGAAGAAGTGGCCATGGTGTGAAGCCACGAGGAGCTGAGGGGCTAGGGAGCCCCTCTGGGGGCCACAGCCCCCCAGCCCCAGCTGAGGGGCTGCAGAAACTTGGAAACAGTGTTAAACTGGACCGAGTTCTGTGGCTAGGAAGCTGGGGGAGTTTCTCCACTGTGAGTGGGCAGCAGAAGACAGAAAAGTGGTGGCAGAGGCAGCGCTGAGTGGAAAGCTATGGCTGAAAGCCAAGAAAATAGCCAGCAATTAGCAACATGGCACATAGCCAGGCTGAGGAATGCAGAGAGATGTCCTACAAGGAGAGCGAGCTGGCAAAAGAGCAGAGAAAGCTCAACAGAGACAGTTTTTGGGGTAAGAATTGAATTAAACCCCCCAAAACCCCTTTGAGAGCCCTCCTAGGAGGAGGGGGTGGACTCCTACTTGATAGAAGTCCTAAAATACAGCATGCAACAGAGGGAGGAGCTGAAAAGCTCATAGACGTCCTGGAAGCTGGACTGGGATGGCCGGATGGAATGCGGAGGAGGTGACCTTGCCCCCCCGCTGCTGCCACGCTGGCAGTTTTGAGACAGAGCAAAGGAGCTCTGATAGAACTCTTAGGGCAAGGACTGAACTGAAAGCTGCCCTAAATGTTCTGACTCGAGGGAACTCGACCCCTCGAGGAAGGGACCTTCATGGGATGTCTTACACCCCATGATATGACATGGTGAGGCGAGCCTTTGTCCCAGCTATCGCAGTCCATGGGAGAGAGACCTTCGCTTGGAGCCGAAGGGCCGAGAGGGGTGAGAGGAGACCCCTTTGTGTGTAATGGAGAGAGAGATCCAGCTACAACTCCAACTACAACTGCTGCACTGAAGAAGAGAGAGAGACTGCTGCGCTGAATGTGGAAAGGATCTTTCCTTCTGCCCTTCTGGACTTTTATTGGAGGGAAAAGAGACTTGATCCAATGTAAATACTGCTTTATCATAGGAGAGATAGTTAGGATTGTGTATATAATGTATTATAATATTTATTTGTGTAATAATTGTAATAGAATTCCCTTCCCCCCATATTGAGTCTTGCGTTGTGTCTGGAAAACCCCTCTCACACTGGGTTGAGTTGTGGGAGGGGGGCTTGGACTCGGAAATTGGATTTTTGGGGTTTCAAACCACGACACAAGTATAGGCTGGGTGGAGAATGAATTGAATGGACTTGGGAGGCTGGACTGGAGCCATCAGTGCAGAAAGCCAATTGCATTGTGGGCTGCATCAAAAGCAGTGTGGCCAACAGGCCAAGGGGGTGTGATTCTGCCCCTCTGCTCTGGTAAGACTCCACCTGGAGTGCTGTATCCAGCTCTGGGGCCCCCAGTGTAGGAAGGACATCGACCTGTTGGAGTAAGCCAGAGGAGGGTCATGAAGATGATCAGTATGCTGGAGCACCTCTCCGGGTGGACAGCTGGAACAGAGGCTGAGAGAGCTGGGGTTGTTCAGCCTGGAAAAGAGAAAGCACTGGGGATACCTTCCAGTACCTAATGGGGGCCTACAAGAAAGCTGAAGAGGGATTTTATACAAGGGCATATAGAGACAGGACAAGGGCAAACAGCTTTAAAAAGAAAGAGGTGAGGTTTAGGTCAGGTATTAGGAAGAGATTCTTTACTGTGAGGATGGTGACATACCGGAACAAGTTGCCCAGAGAAGTTGTAGATGCCCCAGCCCTAGAAGTGTTCAAGGCCAGGCTGGATGTATCTTTAACCAAAGTCCCATCCAGATGTCCTCGCCCACGGCAGGCAGGTTAGACTAGGTGATCTTCACACCCCACCCTTTCTATGATTCTATGATATTTGTGATTGTGGCATTTACTTGTGCCAAGACTTAATGACTATTTATGGGAAAATAAACAGTTACTTGTAGAGTCCAAATACACCAAACAATTTACATTAAGTCTTTACTTGAGAAATAGCTATTTTGATTTTAGAGGTTTTTGAAACATATAGTTCCCCTTGAATTCAGTGAGTATTGTTTTTCTGTGTCTGAGAATAATTTCTCAATTTGGACACTGTGCCTCAGAAAAAAAATCAATCTACTGAAATATGATCTCAGATTTACTTTGATTTTACAGTAAAAATACGTGATTAGAAACTTCATGTATTGCATTTCATTTTTAATCTGCAGTCTCTAAAGGATCAACTGTAGTTTGGTCACAGAAATCAGCATTGCAGCAGAGAAAATTACCTTGCATTGAATGAGGTTTAGTTGTTGTAGGAACCTCTTCAGGTTATCTACTTCTGTCTGGGATGTGTCTGCAACAAATCACACTAATTTTGGCCCATATATCTTTTATTAAAATATGTTTTCTAAAATATTGCCTTTAATATATATGAATAGTATATTACTAAAAATTATCAATACATTTTGTAGTCTGTAATATAGTAAACTCTCAGTAACATTTGATTCTTTTCAGTAAAACAGTTTCCTTCAGAAAAAATAGGAGTTTTTTTACTTTTAAAAAAACCACAAAAACCCAACATTATTGTCAATTTTTGTGTTGTTTTACAGAAGAGTTGTTTTGAGAATTCCTTAGTGACTCCAGAATGTATATGTGGCCTCTTCCAGGGGCAAATTTAGAAGGGTGAAAGAGGATCCTTGTTAACTCACAGCTGTGTCAAACAGATTATTAAATGTATCAGCTATCAAAGACGTCAGACCAAGTAAAATCAAAGTGATTGTGGTGGCTATAGGCTGCTTTAAAAATCTAGTCTGAGATATGGATGATTATGAAGATTGCTGAGTAGGGATAGTCTACCAGTTGAAGTCAGAGAAATAATGTGTGATAGAAAATAGAACCTTTCACTGCTTCAAAATGGAAGAATTTTCATCTTTCTACAGCTACTCTTCTATTTAGAAGAAATGATGGCTAGGATAAAACTCTTTGGATTCTTGTATATAAAACTAAGCATTTTTCATGTTAGAGGAATTGATCTGAACAGATGTAAAGAATGTAAAGGGAAAAAGCACCCTCTGTGAAGGCATGGCAACAATTAAGTGCTGTGTGATGAACCGAGAAGTCCTTGATTTTGGTGTAGTTATTAACATATTTTGATTGATGAATCTGTACCCTAATCAAACAAACCTCACAAAATTCTTAAAAGCTGGTGTAAAAATAAAAAGGAATGATATAACTAAGCAGTTAAATTAGACTTGTAACTACAGGGCAAACTTGGGTAGAAACATGATCTACTCAGATTTTTCAAATATTTGTAGTCCTGTGACGGCTTGGTGAACTACTTGTTGATTGTTCTGTACAGTTTTATTGCTTTAGGGCTTTGCTTTTCCTCAGAAGCTTCTTTTTTTATTAAAGCAGTACGTGCAGAAAGGTGCAGTAGATGCAGTATGATTGAACAGAAAGAGTCAGATATTGCTTTGTATTTGGGGAAAAAAAAAGGCTGCTTGAAGGCAGAGGAGAAAGGTGTTCAGGAAACTAAAATTACTTCTGTAAGTGCTCTCCTTTCCGGTGAGATGAATGAAAACTAAGTGTCTCCAGAGATTATCCTTCCCCTCCAGCTCTCCTCCTGCTTCTTTCTCAAGTAGTCCAAGCTGAGAAGCTGACAGAGCAGCTGTTGAAGATTGGCGTAAATAAAGCCACTTCTGCCCTGAGGTGTGGAAAAGGGTGCAGAAGAGACCCACTAACTGTTTTTTCACCTGATGTTAGGGTGAGGAGGGGTGGGCAGCTGTGGCTGCTCTTTTTTTGTTTGCTTCTCTTTGTGAATCTGGGAGTGTTAGTTGGTCTAAGTCAGGTTTGGTGTCACATTGCAATTACGCTCCTGAACCTGAGTTTGTCCATTCCCTTGACCAGAGGATGTGTCTTTTTGTGGTTAACTTCTAATGATTATGAATGTATCAATGTTCCTATAACAGGTATTATCTAAATTTCAACTCCAAAATTCCTCTTATTTTCATGCAAGGTACAGGTAACCTCACATGAAATGTAACTTCCAATCTAAGATAAGGCAAAAGATCCACACTCCCATCTCATTTGTTCTGTACTTCTTTAGGCAAACTTAACTCTTTAGGATGAAGTAGTTTCTTAGGTGTTTTGAGCTGTGGCTACAGTAACAAAAAGAAGAAGTACAACTCTTGAGTCAAATACCTACATTCTTCTAGGGCTACTGAATGGCTTATAAATAACCAGCTTGCTGTTTATTTTACAGATGAGATAGTTGCTTATAAGCAAGCAAGGCTGCAAGTCTATACTGCCCAAATTATATTTTGCAGTTTAGGGTAGGATGTTGTCCTCTGCAGTAGTTTGTCAGCTGCTGAACTGAAGCTGCTGGGAATGGGCATGGGCGCGTGTTCCCATGTACCAGTGTAGTTACTGGAAAGCAACTAACTGGTAAGGAAGACAGTTGAGGACTAAAACTCCCCAAACCTATTGTAAAATGAAAAATTATGCCATTTGGTAATCATAACCTTGTCCTGCTGATTGGAGGATTTTAAAGATGCCCATAGAAAACCTATGAAGAGATTCAGGACATATGACCTTTGAGCGTGATCCTTTTAGCTCATAACCAAGGTCTACATGAATAGGGCTGCACCAACCCTATTCACAATCTTTTTCAGCATGATGCTCCAAAGGACCACGACAGACCTTGATGATCAGGATGTATCTACATCCAATATCATACTGATGGAAGCCTATTCAACCTAAGGCGACTGAAGGCCCACACTAAGACCTTAAACCATCTTGTCTTTATGCTGATGACGCTGCCCTTGTTGCCCACACAGAACTAGCTCTGCAGCATTTAACATCCTGCTTTGTAGACGCTGCTGAGCTCTTTGGGCTGGAAGTCAGCTTAAAGAAGACAGAAGTTCTCTATCAACTGGCACTCCAAGAAGTCTTCCATCATCCCCATATCACCATTGGCAAATCAGAGCTCAAATCAGTTCAGCAGTTTAATCACCTAGGTTGCCTCATCTCCTCAGACAGTAAGATTGACGGAGAGATAGACAACAGGTTAGCAAAGCCATATAGAGCTTTCAGAAAACTCCATAAAAGAGTCTGGCGAAATAAACACCTGAAGAAAAGTACCAAGATCAGTGTTTACAGACCATAGTGCTGTCTACTCTCTTATACGGATCTGAATCATGGGTCATTTATTGCCATCACCTGCGACTCCTAGAACACTTCCATCAATGCTGCCTCCGTACAATCCTAAATATCCACTGGTCAGATTATGTGACTAACACGCCTGTTCTAGGACAAGCAGCAATCACAAGTATTGAGGCCATGTTGCTGAGAACACAGCTGCGTTGGGCAGGACATGTCTCCAGGATGGAGGACTACCACCTCCCTAAGATCCTGCTTTATGGTGAACTTGCCACTGGCTGCCACATGAGAGGAGCCCCGAAGAGAAGATACAAGGACTCCCTGAAACAACATCTCAGCCTTGACCATATTGATCAACATAACTGGTCTACTCTGGCCTCCAATCGGGAGGTCTGGAGACATACCATCTATAACGCTGCTGCTTCCTTTGAGAACGCACGCAGGATCACTCTTGAGAAGAAAAGACAACGCAGAAAGAATCGTGCCTTGCAGAGTGTACCACCTAAGGAGTCTTTCTGCTGTGCCTTTTGCAACCGGACATGTCTATCTCATATTGGCCTTTTTAACCACCAACGCGCTTGTAAGAAGTGTGGGTAGTGCCCTTCCCAAATCTTCGTTCACGAAGCCTAGCCACGATGATGATATGAAGGTCTACATGCCTTCCTTCTCCAGGTCAATTTATGGCACCTGGGGAGAGAGCATGTGATTGGAAACTGTAACTGTAAATTTATATTACACTGCAATGTTAAGCTATTACATTTTGGGATAGCGATGATACTTGTTTCAGTACCCTTCCAAACAATGTATCTCTGGCATGACCCCACTCTAATATGATTTCAGTTGTCATTCTCTTTTGTTATCTCATTCTTGACAAATAATATCCTCAGTATAAAAATGCAACGTTTATGGTAAGAAACTTGTATTTTGATAATACAAGTGTGTCAGATACACAGAGACTTGTTGAAGTAATTTAAAATGTTTTTATTTTTGTTTGGGTCTGTTTGTTTCTTCCTGTAATTCTTAATTAATGCTGTTGTTACCTCTTTTTACTTGTATACTTTTAAAACTGCTTTGGAGGTAGGTAGAGAAGTCATGCATCCAAGATGGCTTGGCAGTTTTATAAACAGGTAATTGGGAATCAATGTGCTTTAAGCTGTGGGCAGAAAGTGTAATAAACAATCTAGTCTAGAGGGGCAAAGGATTATTTGTTAATAGTATAAAAAGGTCAGTGCTACAGTAATTAAATTAAACCTGTAAGGCATTCCAAGCCGGTCTTCCAAATTGTAATATACCAGAAAGAAATAAGGTACTTGACAATTATATTCTATTGAATTTACCATGGGTCATGTCCTATATAAATGAACATGCTTAAATAGCTTTCTGTTTTAACACCTCATCTTAAATCTGCAATATTTGACATTACATTATACAGTGCTGTAAAGGCCCAACAGCTCAGAAGTTAAGAGTATGCGGCTCTGCACAGAGCCAGGCTCAGGACAGTCCATATTTCTCTAGCACACACTGCATGTACCTCATAGATGAAGTCTTGCAGCAACTGCACCTGTGAAGTCTTCCACTAGAAGATCTGAAAAGCAAGTGAGGATCATCATTCCTTTGGGTGGAACCAGTGATCATCAGCAGTTATACTTGGTAGATTTTCAGGACTGTTTCTGCTGGAATTAAACTGTGTGTTGTGTTGTAAAAACCAGCAAATTCAACATGAAATATGGCTTAAGCACTTGAAACTGCTGTGTTCTTTGGATTTTGTGTTAACTGCCAATCTACATATTACTTAACAAACTGCAACATGGATTATTATTGAGTGCACAATTTCATCTTTCTTTGTGCTTTAATGTAAAGCTTCAGATTTCTGCAGTTTAGCTGCAGCATTACTTAACTCTAGCTCTTCTATGTTCTCTGAATCTTTAAAGAACACCCCAGGAAACTGATATAATTAACCCTATAGTAAGAACTGTGAGACATCACTAATTTACTTTTAATTAGTAATATTTTCTTATTTAACTATGTTACTGGTGACAACTACTTTATAGTAATGAAGGCTTTAATCAGAAAATAAAATGGAAATGCATTATTTGGCCAGCTAGTCCTTAAAAGATGGAAGATTACTGAAACGTATAAAAATATTTTATGTTACATGTCTTGGATTTTTTTACCTGATGGCAATAAGAATAGTTCTCGGCTACCTCATGGCTAGGTATGTTGTCTAGATTACTCCATGTTTCTGAGATTTTGAGAATTTCCCTGAACAATATCTGCAACATATCACAAGTTGGGGGTTTTTGTAGCACACCTGGATTTCATTAGTAGAGGGCAAGGCTGAGAATAAGTCACATTTAGGCATTGTCAGTTTTCCAAGACTTGGTGTTGAGGCGTCACCTCAAGTTCCACACTAAAGACCTATCATCTCAGGTGATATGAACAATAAGAGTAAAAATTTTTGCCTCACTTTTTAATAAGGATCAATGGAAAGAGGACAGTTAGAGGAAGAAGTACTACAAAAAAATTAGGTGGTTCAGCTACAAAACCTGAGTTCTAATTTGTTTAATTGGTTTCAATTAAGCAAATGAGATCTCAATTGATTGCATATTATCTTTGAGTCTTGCAGTATGTTTGTGTACACATTTCAGAAGTTTCCAGGGCCTGGATTTTAAGCGGGAAAGCTAACATCAAAGTGACTGGCCAATACAATAAGTAACAAGGTTGGCAGCTTCGGTCTGCTCAGCCTGTAGATGTCTTTATCTAGGCAATAAAGAAATCCTGAGGATGTTGTATATCAGGTGTTTATTTAGGGACAGATTCATAATTGCAGAGTAATCTCTTAGAAAAGAGATAATGGACTTCGAATATCTTAAAGCAGATGGTCTTCTGACTGCTGGGTAAGAGTTTTTTCCTTTTTTTTTCTTCTGTTTCTCCTACTGTGTTTATTTGATATGCCTCTTATGATAAAACCTCAATATCATGACTAGGCTTCGTGAACAAAGATTTGGGAAGGGCACTACTCACGTTTGTTACAAGTGCGTTGGTGGTTAAAAAGGCCAATACGAGATAGACACGTCCTGTTGCAAAAGGCACAGCAGAAGGACTCCTTAGATGGTATATTCTGCAAGGCACGATTCTTTCTGCGTTGTCTTTTCTCCTCGAGAGTGATCCTGCGTCCTTTCTCAAAAGCATCAGCAGCGTTATAGATGGTGTGTCTCCAGACCTCCCGATTGGAGGCCAGAGTAGACCAGTTCTGTTGATCGATGTGGCCAAGGCTGTGATGATGTTTCAGGGAGTCCTTGTATCTTCTCTTCAGGGCTCCTCTCATGCAGCAACCAGTGGCAATATATTTATCCTATAAAAGACCTGTCTATATCCAAATTCCATGGGCTTCTGAGGGATAGGGGTGAAGTGCAGAGAGACTAGTAATTGAAAATACATTAAAATCCTTTCACCTATAAGTTAAGTAGGATTTAAATCCATGAGAACAAAGAGGAATCTAAATTCAGAACATCTTTCAATGTTTCATTTGGAAGCTTTTCCTTTTTTCTTGATACACAATAATACATAAATTTTTATAACCAAATCACCATGTAAATGTTGGAATCAAGTTGGTTCTGTGTTTATTCCAACTCTTGTTAATTTTTCTTTTTATAAGGGTAATGTTTGTGGATATAGGCTTTCACTGCCCCTTCTGTCAGTCCTTGCTGGTGGAACACCATGAAAATGATGGGATTATATGTTTTCCATTGGTCATAGTACTGTATGAAAACAGTCCACATGACATAGATGTATGATATCAGAATAATGTTTCTGATTCAGTATATAGCATCGTGAAAAACAACAGAAGACCAAAAGAGAATTAAAATGGTGAATCTTACATTCCAAGCAGTTAGAGCTGGAGAAATTGAGAATGCAAAGAAATGTGCCCGGTTTAAACTGTTGAGTACCTATGAATTACAATTAATTAGTTTGTTTGGACTGAGGTGTGGCAGACTGTGGAAAAGATGTTTCAGAATGATGACATGTTTACAATATGTGTTTAAAATGTAGTAAGTAGACCGAAATGGGGGATAGTAACAGCACCACCTGAAAATGTGTGAGCTTAGGTGTACATTTAAAAGCACGTTTTTAAATACATGTGTGGGAATGTGTTGGATATGAGCTCGCAACGTGCATGTGCAGCTCAGAAATCCAATTCTACTCTGCAAAAACCAGAAATGTGGGCAGCAAGTTCAGGGAAGTGATTCTTCCCCTCTACTCTGCTAGCGTGGGAGCCTATCTGGAGTACTGCATCCAGTTCTGGTGTCTCTAGCATAAGAAAAAGAGGGACCTGTCGAAGTGGGTCTAGAGGAGGGTCAAGAAAATAATTAGAGGGATGAAAGCCCCTATGAATAAAGGCAGAGAGTGTTGGGGTTGTTCATCCTGGAGAAGAGAAGGCTCCAGGGAGACCTTATTGCAGCTTTGCATTATACAAAATGAATTTATAAGAGAGAAACTATTTACCAGTACCTGCAGTGACACACAAGGGGCAATGACTTAAACTGAAAGAGGGTGCATTTAGATTGGCCACAGGGAACACTTTTTTTACACAAAAGTTGCTGAGACACTGGAAGAGGTTGCCCACAGAAGTCACAGATGCCCCTTCCTTGGAAATGGTCGAGGTCAGGTTGGACAGAGCTTTGGTCGACTTGATCCGGGGAACGATGTCCCTGCCATAGCATGGGGGTTGGACTAGATTATGTTTTAAGGTTTCTTCTAATCTAAACCATTCTATGGCTACGATCCTAATAATTAGGATATTTAAATTTATAAGATTTAATATATATATATATATGGTTTCTACCAACCTGCAGTGACAGCTCAAGAAACAAGATAAGCTATTTTGAGTTGAATTATTGGCAGCTAAATGTAGTGTTTCCATTTCAGGGCTACCCAGCTAAATATCTCTACAATACTGAAGGACTTTGACAAAGGCACCCTAATGGATAGTGTTTTGAGAAGTGTCATAGAATCATAAAATATCTGAAGTGGGAAGGGACACAGAAGGATCATCAAACTGAACTGTTGAGCCTAAAAATGTCAGGGAAACAAACACATGTAGGAGGGTGAAAAAATTAACAGTTTTTCTTGACATTCTGTGATTGAGATACAAGCACCAGAATTGTCTTGCTGATACTAAAGTTATTGGATTATAATCTGATTCTTGAATGCGAGATACTGTGGAAGAAAAGTTTTTCTCCCGGGCTGCATATTTTTGGAAGGCAGTACCAGTTTAGGCAACATCCCCCTCCTGCCCTAGGTCCTGTGTGTGTCCATGACATCATCAAATCTGTACCAAAAAATCTTTCCTCTGTAACTTGAAGGCTCCTTTGTCAAACCAAAATATTATACAACTGTTTTAATTTCTAAGATGTTTTGTTCTTAGACTTTAAGATGGTATCATGATGAAATGAATACAAAGAATGCAGAAAGCTGCCACTACAGTAAACTGGAATGTGGGAATTCAAAAGTCTCAGGATTTTTACAGATCTGAAAAGTAGACAGCGAAATTACCTAAGTGTTATCTCCAGAGATGAGGATACCAAGCATACAAAAATATTGATTATTGATTATTTGGAACACATTTTGGTTTGGAAATAATGGTAGGTACAGGCACTGTGACTGTAGTTAGGAAGACTTGACTGCTGCATGGCTATGCTGCTTCACTACTACACCAGTCTCTAACGTGTAATCACGGGAAAAAATCAGCAAATTGAACTCATTAGAAATTCATTCTTAACTGGAATATTTTCTTTGATTATTGTACCAGCATGTTGACTATGTGATGTATGTATTTAAACCTGATTTTTCACAGTAAAATATGGAAATACTATTGCAGACATTGCTAGAAATCATTATTATATGAACTACTGAACAAAAATTATTCCCTTCTAGCTTTATCAGGTTTTATTTCTATTTTAAATATACAACATATCAGCTCTTTACTATTTAAGAGATACGAGCATCATCTAGAAACATCAGATGTTCTTACATCATAGTTATTTTTACATTTTCTGCAATAAAATATGTCCTAGGGAGCATGCCAAGTGAAAATGTTTTTTTAAGCCTTTTTAAGGAAGTTTTTGAAAGCTTTGGTTAATGGTTAGTGACTATTTCTAAAAGGTTTTGCTAGAGAGCAGGACCCACATCCTCTCATAGATCCTCAACAAATAGTGTTTTTCTCACGTCTCTGAATGCTTGCAGGTATTCTTTCCTTTTTTTTGGTTTTGTTTCTTTTTTCTCATCCTACCACAGCTCTATAGAGGTAGATCATATAATCTGTCATAAACCAGAACCCGCCTTGTCTTGTGGGTGTCATGGAGCTGAAAATGTGTATTACACAGGGTTAGCCTGACTATTAATAATTTTGTCATGTGGTAACATTACACTGGAAACCAAACACATGTACATGCACACTTCCGTTTAGAATTCAAATTTACTTAACACAAATACATTCTTAAAAAAAATTAAATTCCTCTTATTCCTGAGCTAAAGTAGCACCATGTATCTTATGGAAAATAAAAGACAATATCCTCTCCCTATGGAAAGAATTTACCATAAGTGAGTAGTGCCAATCCTCAAATATGAAGAGAATGTTGGAGCAAACTCTACCTTTTCTAGTCTTTGTTTGTTTTCATAGAGCTTGATTTACATATTTTGGGTACATTTTTCCAGTGATTGTTACTTGATTATTGACACTTTTTGTGTCCTTGAGGCTCTTAGGTGGAATTCTTCTGCTATCACCCCAAATTTCTACTCTCACGAGACCCTACTGCGCTAACAGATGCCCCTTGAAATTTCCCGAGCACATTTGTCTTTGTTGACAACGCATTATGTACTACTATCTAATGCCCCAGATTTTTGTTCCTGTTTAATGACAATGATAATGATAATGATGACCTGCTCTGGTTATCAACTTGTTCAAAATAAGATTAGGGTTTGCCATTACAAAGTAGAATTTCTCTCTTTAATAAGAACAGGGTTTTCCAGTATTTCCATTGCTTCACATGAATGCGACAAGTGTACATAGACTGCCATAGAAGGTTTTCATGACTGGAGAACTGGGGAACAGCAAGCGTACACCCTAGGCAATCCTACACCATAAATATAAGATTACTCATCATTCTCTCAAGACCTGAGGGAAAACATCTAACTCTTGAGTTCTATTTCATGTTTAAATCTCCAGGTGTTGAATACAGTGAAGACCTTGAGAATTGCGAACAACGAACTAGAAAAAACTCAATAAAACCATAAAGAAACTTCCACTAGAATATACTTGTGAGAGTTAATGTACCATCTGTGGGGAACTGGAAAGATGCCTGGAATAAGGAAACTATTAACACTTCCACTTTTGTTATGAACTTAATTGTAGAGTCTGAAAATTTGAATTCTGTGGAAAACTCAACACTTTTGAGCTCTAATAATATCTGATTTCTGTTTGTTATTGACCTGTTACTAATCCTCAACCTACATAATTGTTGTTTTGGAAGGGAGTGAGAATACTGTGGACCTCCTTAGAGGAATGAATACAGTCAATGCATGGAAGCTGAAGTCAGATGAAACTCTGATTTAAGTGTGGGTTTTGTATGTTTAATAGTGAAAATTGTTTAATATTGGAACAAATATCTAAGACAGCCTTGATCAAATCATTGAGTTTAGTATAAAGCAAAAGAAATTATTTCCACGGTCTTGAAAATCATAGATTGTCTCCTGATCTTTGAAGCTCCACATTATTTAGTGATATTATTACTGATACACTGGTATTCTGCTTTTTGTCTTTACAAGATGTTCTCAGATAAGACAGTATTCAAGGCTGTCTGTAATCATTGGGCAGAGAGATCAGATGAGTATAGAATATTTCTTTGACCAAGGAGTTAAGCCAAATGCTTATTCAATTTTCTTTGTGGTGTGGCTTCTTGGAAACATATTTGCAGTAATGTGCAATGCCAGACTTGTATTTTGTACTACATCACCGAGTTGAGTTGCATCCCATCAAAAGTTACAAAATATAGGAGCGAAGCCTCGCCTCAAGAAAATAGAGAATACCAAGCATATTAGACTAGAGAGATGAGTTTAGAATACTTATTTGGCTGAAGAGTTGAATCAAACACATGTTCAGGACTCAAAAACAAATGTTTCTGGAAGTTTTTTGTAACAGTTCTGTGTTTTAGAACATGAGTGAATGAACCTAATAGCCAAATGGCAATCAGCATCAACTTGGAGTGATTTGTCTTTTGCTTTCTTCTTTCCTCTACTATTATGGCCCTTCCACGAAAACCCAACAATAAAGACTCTTCCCGTCTCTTTAATTCTATTTCAGTGATTTCTATACTACACAGTAGTGTAGTGTTGGTATGCTTTTCCTCATGAATGCAGCTATCCTACCCATAAGCAAAGCAATGTAGAGTCAGAGATCTGTCTTGCCCGGTGTTCCATTAAGTTCTTGACTGAATTTACAGTCCATTACTACTCAATTCCTCTGTCTAATAGATATCACTAGAGTTTGCTACTCAATAGTGAAAGGCACTTACAAGATATGCCACCCTTCATCTCTGTTATTTTTGGATGTTGTAAATGAAAAAACTAAATGTTGTGGGCAGTAATACAAAGTCAATTTAAATATTAAAGATAAGGAAGTGATTTTTCTTTTCCTTTTCTTTTTCTAACTACTGATTCAATTATTCCTAAACTTACCTATGCTAGCCTTTCACTGCTGGAAAGGAAACCTGTTCTTTGCCAAAGTAGATATGGCTTATAGAGATCTTCAGGATGTTGTAGCTGGATAAGTAATGAAGAGAAAGCAACTCTTTCCTTAGAGGAATTATACAAAATAGCTGGCATGAAAACTCTTCAGTATTTTGTACAACTCTCAATTTCTTTCTCTCTCATTTTCCATTTATCTGTCTTCCTAAAGCACTGTACATTTAATAGTGACATTGACATGAACACCAACGGCAGTAGATGAAAGGTTTGAGATAAGATTAGCAGCGTACGGCCTCTGGATCACACGCAAGCAGGCAAACACTGCAGACAATTGCTTTCTGGCCACAGAACGTAAATGAATGCTGTGGCAGAGTGATGGCAATTCAACAAGACTGCAAATTACTCTCTGGTTGGTCAAGAAGATGTTAATTATACTAGTTTAACACAGGTCAATGAACGTAACTTTTATTGGAAATGAGACATTTAGTTTTAAAAATGTAAAGTATTTAGTGCCAACAAATTTCTATTGCTCAAACCGTTGCTTGGCTTTTTGCATGAGATTACCAGAGTGATCAGCTGAGCATGTCCAGTCAAGTAATGATTTTTGTGATTGCAATTTCAGTGAGTATAAATCAAATTTTATTTGCTCTTGTTATATCATGTTAAGTGAACTGGCTTTATGAATAAGTCTAGTCTTAAAATCCGGGTCAAGTTTGCATGCATTGGTTCAATTTGGCTCTGAAAGAAAAAGTGTGTAATTCTTGTATTCATTTTTTAACCTCAAAGTATCCAAAGGCTGTTCAAATAAATGATTTTTTTTGTTGTTGTTCCCTTATCACTTTTTCCATTGCATGAAACAATTGGGACAATGAAGTGTTTAGCAATTGACTTTGTTTGTTTGTTTTATTCAGCAAACTCAAAAGAAATTATTTGATTGTTGAATAATTCAGACTTAACTACAAAGGAGCTGCTGAACTACTTCCAGTAGTAATAAAACCAAGATTTATTGATGGAAGGTGCTAGGTGAGGAGTTTAATTGGTCAAAATTTCTTTGATTTTGCAATCCTGGAGCTGGCTCCCAGGGAAATCACGATACTTATCCTGATTTTACTACTGGAGTACGAGAAAGTCAGATAATAGTTGTGGATGTTGCAATTGGGGTGACTCAAGATGAGTTTGTCAATCCAATAGTCTATCTATGTCCATACTGTGGCATTACCCTTATTTAATGATGTATGTGGTGTAATTGAGCCCATGTTTGCTAAATACAGCTTAATGCCCAACTCTAAGCAGAGTCCTTGGCCTGTATGATGACAGTTCCTGGAAAAACACCTGTAGCTTCCTTATACAATGTGGGGATGATGCTAGGGTTCCTAGTAATGAAAATTTATTTGAGTCTTTTAATTAAAAACTCCTTAGAGACAATGTAGTTAAAAGGGTAAAATGTATGCATGCATATTTTTAGTTTTGGTACACCCCTAGTTCCATTGTAATTGTTCTATACTGTCCCACAGACAGCTGACCATATCTATTACTGAATTTCACCTCAGGTTTTCTGGAATTTGCCACTGTTATTTTACCAGGTGAGGCCCAGCCTATTTCTTTAACAGATAGGACAGTGGTAACTCATAACTCACTGAATGAAGTTTAAAAAATAGGAAAAAAAGACTTTCTGTCTTTGTTTCTTAATTCAATTATAGAACAACAAAAAGCTCCACATGCAACTAACCACACAAATAAAATACTAAAAAAACCCTAATCAGACTATTCAGGGTTTTCTGACAATTAATTTAAGAGAATTTACTTTCTTACAGTTCTGCATATATTCTGTTCATCTCTCTGTAAAAGGATATAATACTGTGTCCTGGTTAGAACGGCTGGGACCAATTCATCCCTGGATGAGTGTAACCCAAAACTGTGTATTCTATAGCCTCCATGCCATTTCCCAA